>NW_026577995.1:0-1200000 GCF_029603195.1 Condylostylus longicornis
ATTTAAAAAAATGTTTTGCAAAACTTTAAACGCGTTTTCTGGCTAGACTAGAAGAGATAGAGCGATTTTAACTGTTTTTTGTGATCACTGGGATTTCACAGATTCCGCAAATATATGATAATAGACTGTAGCAAAAATATTTTTGGAGATATTTAAAAAAGTATTTTGCAAAACTTTAAACGCGTTTTCTGGCTAAACTAGAAGAGATAGAGCGATTTTAACTGTTTTTTGTGATCACTGGGAGTTCACAGATTGCGCCAATATATGATAATAGGCTGTAGCAAAAATATTTTTGGAGATATTTTAAAAAATCGTTTGCAAAACTTTAAACGCGTTTTCTGGCTAAACTAGAAGAGATAGAGCGATTTTAACTGTTTTTTGTGATCACTGGGAGTTCACAGATTCCGCCAATATATGATAATAGGCTGTAGCAAAAATATTTTTTGAGATATTTAAAAAAATGTTTTGCAAAACTTTAAACGCGTTTTCTGGCTAAACTAGAAGAGATAGAGCGATTTTAAGTGTTTTTTGTGATCACTGGGAGTTCACAGATTCCGCCAATATATGATAATAGGCTGTAGCAAAAATATTTTTGGAGATATTTAAAAAAATCGTTTGCAAAACTTTAAACGCGTTTTCTGGCTAAACTAGAAGAGATAGAGCGATTTTAAGTGTTTTTTTGTGATCACTGGGAGTTCACAGATTCCGCCAATATATGATAATAGGCTGTAGCAAAAATATTTTTTGAGATATTTAAAAAAATGTTTTGCAAAACTTTAAACGCGTTTTCTGGTTAAACTAGAAGAGATAGAGCGATTTTAACTGTTTTTTGTGATCACTGTTAGTTCACAGATTCCGCCAATATATGATAATAGGCTGTAGCAAAAATATTTTTGGAGATATTTAAAAAAATCGTTTGCAAAACTTTAAACGCGTTTTCTGGCTAAACTAGAAGAGATAGAGCGATTTTAAGTGTTTTTTGTGATCACTGGGAGTTCACAGATTCCGCCAATATATGATAATAGGCTGTAGCAAAAATATTTTTGGAGATATTTAAAAAAATCATTTGCAAAACTTTAAACGCGTTTTCTGGCTAAACTAGAAGAGATAGAGCGATTTTAACTGTTTTTTGTGATCACTGGGAGTTCACAGATTCCGCCAATATATGATAATAAGCTGTAACAAAAATATTTTTGGAGATATTTAAAAAAATCGTTTGCAAAACTTTAAACGCGTTTTCTGGCTAAACTAGAAGAGATAGAGCGATTTTAAGTGTTTTTTGTGATAACTGTTAGTTCACAGATTCCGCCAATATATGATAATAGGCTGTAGCAAAAATATTTTTGGAGATATTTAAAAAAATGTTTTGCAAAACTTTAAACGCATTTTCTGGCTAAACTAGAAGAGATAGAGCGATTTTAAGTGTTTTTTGTGATCACTGGGAGTTCACAGATTCCGCCAATATATGATAATAGGCTGTAGCAAAAATATTTTTTGAGATATTTAAAAAAATGTTTTGCAAAACTTTAAACGCGTTTTCTGGTTAAACTAGAAGAGATAGAGCGATTTTAACTGTTTTTTGTGATCACTGTTAGTTCACAGATTCCGCCAATATATGATAATAGGCTGTAGCAAAAATATTTTTGGAGATATTTAAAAAAATCGTTTGCAAAACTTTAAACGCGTTTTCTGGCTAAACTAGAAGAGATAGAGCGATTTTAAGTGTTTTTTGTGATCACTGGGAGTTCACAGATTCCGCCAATATATGATAATAGGCTGTAGCAAAAATATTTTTGGAGATATTTAAAAAAATCATTTGCAAAACTTTAAACGCGTTTTCTGGCTAAACTAGAAGAGATAGAGCGATTTTAACTGTTTTTTGTGATCACTGGGAGTTCACAGATTCCGCCAATATATGATAATAAGCTGTAACAAAAATATTTTTGGAGATATTTAAAAAAATCGTTTGCAAAACTTTAAACGCGTTTTCTGGCTAAACTAGAAGAGATAGAGCGATTTTAAGTGTTTTTTGTGATAACTGTTAGTTCACAGATTCCGCCAATATATGATAATAGGCTGTAGCAAAAATATTTTTGGAGATATTTAAAAAAATGTTTTGCAAAACTTTAAACGCATTTTCTGGCTAAACTAGAAGAGATAGAGCGATTTTAACTGTTTTTTGTGATCACTGGGAGTTCACAGATTCCGACAATATATGAAAATAGACTGTAGCAAAAATATTTTTGGAGATATTTAAAAAAATCTTTTGCAAAACTTTAAACGCGTTTTCTGGCTAAACTAGAAGAGATAGAGCGATTTTAACTGTTTTTTTGTGATCACTGGGAGTTCACAGATTCCGACAATATATGATAATAGGCTGTAGCAAAAATATTTTTGGAGATATTTTAAAAAATCGTTTGCAAAACTTTAAACGCGTTTTCTGGCTAAACTAGAAGAGATAGAGCGATTTTAACTGTTTTTTGTGATCACTGGGAATTCACAGATTCCGCCAATATATGATAATAGGCTGTAGGAAAAATATTTTTGGAGATATTTAAAAAAATGTTTTGCAAAACTTTAAACGCGTTTTCTGGCTAAACTAGAAGAGATAGAGCGATTTTAACTGTTTTTTGTGATCACTGGGAGTTCACAGATTCCGCCAATATATGAAAATAGACTGTAGCAAAAATATTTTTGGAGATATTTAAAAAAATGTTTTGCAAAACTTTAAACGCGTTTTCTGGCTAAACTAGAAGAGATAGAGCGATTTTAACTGTTTTTTGTGATCACTGGGAGTTCACAGATTCCGCCAATATATGATAATAGGCTGTAGCAAAAATATTTTTGGAGATATTTTAAAAAATCGTTTGCAAAACTTTAAACGCGTTTTCTGGCTAAACTAGAAGAGATAGAGCGATTTTAACTGTTTTTTGTGATCACTGGGAGTTCACAGATTCCGCCAATATATGATAATAGGCTGTAGCAAAAATATTTTTGGAGATATTTAAAAAAATGTTTTGCAAAACTTTAAACGCGTTTTCTGGCTAAACTAGAAGAGATAGAGCGATTTTAACTGTTTTTTGTGATCACTGGGAGTTCACAGATTCCGCCAATATATGATAATAGGCTGTAGCAAAAATATTTTTGGAGATATTTAAAAACATCGTTTGCAAAACTTTAAACGCGTTTTCTGGCTAAACTAGAAGAGATAGAGCGATTTTAAGTGTTTTTTGTGATCACTGGGAGTTCACAGATTCCGCCAATATATGATAATAGGCTGTAGCAAAAATATTTTTGGAGATATTTAAAAAAATGTTTTGCAAAACTTTAAAACGCGTTTTCTGGCTAAACTAGAAGAGATAGAGCGATTTTAACTGTTTTTTGTGATCACTGGGAGTTCACAGATTCCGCCAATATATGATAATAGGCTGTAGCAAAAATATTTTTGGAGATATTTAAAAACATCGTTTGCAAAACTTTAAACGCGTTTTCTGGCTAAACTAGAAGAGATAGAGCGATTATAACTGTTTTTTGTGATCACTGTTAGTTCACAGATTCCGCCAATATATGATAATAGGCTGTAGCAAAAATATTTTTGGAGATATTTTAAAAAAATCGTTTGCAAAACTTTTAAACGCGTTTTCTTGCTAAACTAGAAGAGATAGAGCGATTTTAACTGTTTTTTGTGATCACTGGGAGTTCACAGATTCCGCCAATATATGATAATAGGCTGTAGCAAAAATATTTTTGGAGATATTTAAAAAAATCGTTTGCAAAACTTTAAACGCGTTTTCTGGCTAAACTAGAAGAGATAGAGCGATTTTAACTGTTTTTTGTGATCACTGTTAGTTCACAGATTCCGCCAATATATGATAATAGGATGTTGCAAAAATATTTTTGGAGATATTTAAAAAAATGTTTTGCAAAACTTTAAACGCGTTTTCTGGCTAAACTAGAAGAGATAGAGCGATTTTAAGTGTTTTTTGTGATCACTGGGAGTTCACAGATTCCGCCAATATATGATAATAGGCTGTAGCAAAAATATTTTTGGAGATATTTAAAAAAATCGTTTGCAAAACTTTAAACGCGTTTTCTGGCTAAACTAGAAGAGATAGAGCGATTTTAACTGTTTTTTGTGATCACTGGGAGTTCACAGATTCCGCCAATATATGATAATAGGCTGTAGCAAAAATATTTTTGGAGATATTTTAAAAAAATCGTTTGCAAAACTTTAAACGCGTTTTCTGGCTAAACTAGAAGAGATAGAGCGATTTTAAGTATTTTTTGTGATCACTGGGAGTTCACAGATTCCGCCAATATATGATAATAGGATGTTGCAAAAATATTTTTGGAGATATTTAAAAAAATGTTTTGCAAAACTTTAAACGCGTTTTCTGGCTAAACTAGAAGAGATAGAGCGATTTTAAGTATTTTTTGTGATCACTGGGAGTTCACAGATTCCGCCAATATATGATAATAGGCTGTAGCAAAAATATTTTTGGAGATATTTAAAAAAATCGTTTGCAAAACTTTAAACGCGTTTTCTGGCTAAACTAGAAGAGATAGAGCGATTTTAACTGTTTTTTGTGATCACTGGGAGTTCACAGATTCCGCCAATATATGATAATAGGCTGTAGCAAAAATATTTTTGGAGATATTTAAAAAAAATCGTTTGCAAAACTTTAAACGCGTTTTCTGGCTAAACTAGAAGAGATAGAGCGATTTTAAGTATTTTTTGTGATCACTGTTAGTTCACAGATTCCGCCAATATATGATAATAGGCTGTAGCAAAAATATTTTTGGAGATATTTAAAAAAATCGTTTGCAAAACTTTAAACGCGTTTTCTGGCTAAACTAGAAGAGATAGAGCGATTTTAAGTGTTTTTTGTGATCACTGGTAGTTCACAGATTCCGCCAATATATGATAATAGGCTGTAGCAAAAATATTTTTGGAGATATTTAAAAAAATCGTTTGCAAAACTTTAAACGCGTTTTCTGGCTAAACTAGAAGAGATAGAGCGATTTTAAGTGTTTTTTGTGATCACTGGGAGTTCACAGATTCCGCCAATATATGATAATAGGCTGTAGCAAAAATATTTTTGGAGATATTTAAAAAAATCATTTGCAAAACTTTAAACGCGTTTTCTGGCTAAACTAGAAGAGATAGAGCGATTTTAACTGTTTTTTGTGATCACTGGGAGTTCACAGATTCCGCCAATATATGATAATAAGCTGTAACAAAAATATTTTTTGGAGATATTTAAAAAAATCGTTTGCAAAACTTTAAACGCGTTTTCTGGCTAAACTAGAAGAGATAGAGCGATTTTAAGTGTTTTTTGTGATAACTGTTAGTTCACAGATTCCGCCAATATATGATAATAGGCTGTAGCAAAAATATTTTTGGAGATATTTAAAAAAATGTTTTGCAAAACTTTAAACGCATTTTCTGGCTAAACTAGAAGAGATAGAGCGATTTTAACTGTTTTTTGTGATCACTGGGAGTTCACAGATTCCGACAATATATGAAAATAGACTGTAGCAAAAATATTTTTGGAGATATTTAAAAAAATCTTTTGCAAAACTTTAAACGCGTTTTCTGGCTAAACTAGAAGAGATAGAGCGATTTTAACTGTTTTTTGTGATCACTGGGAGTTCACAGATTCCGACAATATATGATAATAGGCTGTAGCAAAAATATTTTTGGAGATATTTTAAAAAATCGTTTGCAAAACTTTAAACGCGTTTTCTGGCTAAACTAGAAGAGATAGAGCGATTTTAACTGTTTTTTGTGATCACTGGGAATTCACAGATTCCGCCAATATATGATAATAGGCTGTAGGAAAAATATTTTTGGAGATATTTAAAAAAATGTTTTGCAAAACTTTAAACGCGTTTTCTGGCTAAACTAGAAGAGATAGAGCGATTTTAACTGTTTTTTGTGATCACTGGGAGTTCACAGATTCCGCCAATATATGAAAATAGACTGTAGCAAAAATATTTTTGGAGATATTTAAAAAAATGTTTTGCAAAACTTTAAACGCGTTTTCTGGCTAAACTAGAAGAGATAGAGCGATTTTAACTGTTTTTTGTGATCACTGGGAGTTCACAGATTCCGCCAATATATGATAATAGGCTGTAGCAAAAATATTTTTGGAGATATTTTAAAAAATCGTTTGCAAAACTTTAAACGCGTTTTCTGGCTAAACTAGAAGAGATAGAGCGATTTTAACTGTTTTTTGTGATCACTGGGAGTTCACAGATTCCGCCAATATATGATAATAGGCTGTAGCAAAAATATTTTTGGAGATATTTAAAAAAATGTTTTGCAAAACTTTAAACGCGTTTTCTGGCTAAACTAGAAGAGATAGAGCGATTTTAACTGTTTTTTGTGATCACTGGGAGTTCACAGATTCCGCCAATATATGATAATAGGCTGTAGCAAAAATATTTTTGGAGATATTTAAAAACATCGTTTGCAAAACTTTAAACGCGTTTTCTGGCTAAACTAGAAGAGATAGAGCGATTTTAAGTGTTTTTTGTGATCACTGGGAGTTCACAGATTCCGCCAATATATGATAATAGGCTGTAGCAAAAATATTTTTGGAGATATTTAAAAAAATGTTTTGCAAAACTTTAAACGCGTTTTCTGGCTAAACTAGAAGAGATAGAGCGATTTTAACTGTTTTTTGTGATCACTGGGAGTTCACAGATTCCGCCAATATATGATAATAGGCTGTAGCAAAAATATTTTTGGAGATATTTAAAAACATCGTTTGCAAAACTTTAAACGCGTTTTCTGGCTAAACTAGAAGAGATAGAGCGATTATAACTGTTTTTTGTGATCACTGTTAGTTCACAGATTCCGCCAATATATGATAATAGGCTGTAGCAAAAATATTTTTGGAGATATTTAAAAAAATCGTTTGCAAAACTTTAAACGCGTTTTCTTGCTAAACTAGAAGAGATAGAGCGATTTTAACTGTTTTTTTGTGATCACTGGGAGTTCACAGATTCCGCCAATATATGATAATAGGCTGTAGCAAAAATATTTTTGGAGATATTTAAAAAAATCGTTTGCAAAACTTTAAACGCGTTTTCTGGCTAAACTAGAAGAGATAGAGCGATTTTAACTGTTTTTTGTGATCACTGTTAGTTCACAGATTCCGCCAATATATGATAATAGGATGTTGCAAAAATATTTTTGGAGATATTTAAAAAAATGTTTTGCAAAACTTTAAACGCGTTTTCTGGCTAAACTAGAAGAGATAGAGCGATTTTAAGTGTTTTTTGTGATCACTGGGAGTTCACAGATTCCGCCAATATATGATAATAGGCTGTAGCAAAAATATTTTTGGAGATATTTAAAAAAATCGTTTGCAAAACTTTAAACGCGTTTTCTGGCTAAACTAGAAGAGATAGAGCGATTTTAACTGTTTTTTGTGATCACTGGGAGTTCACAGATTCCGCCAATATATGATAATAGGCTGTAGCAAAAATATTTTTGGAGATATTTTAAAAAATCGTTTGCAAAACTTTAAACGCGTTTTCTGGCTAAACTAGAAGAGATAGAGCGATTTTAAGTATTTTTTGTGATCACTGGGAGTTCACAGATTCCGCCAATATATGATAATAGGATGTTGCAAAAATATTTTTGGAGATATTTAAAAAAATGTTTTGCAAAACTTTAAACGCGTTTTCTGGCTAAACTAGAAGAGATAGAGCGATTTTAAGTATTTTTTGTGATCACTGGGAGTTCACAGATTCCGCCAATATATGATAATAGGCTGTAGCAAAAATATTTTTGGAGATATTTAAAAAAATCGTTTGCAAAACTTTAAACGCGTTTTCTGGCTAAACTAGAAGAGATACAGCGATTTTAACTGTTTTTTGTGATCACTGGGAGTTCACAGATTCCGCCAATATATGATAATAGGCTGTAGCAAAAATATTTTTGGAGATATTTAAAAAAATCGTTTGCAAAACTTTAAACGCGTTTTCTGGCTAAACTAGAAGAGATAGAGCGATTTTAAGTATTTTTTGTGATCACTGTTAGTTCACAGATTCCGCCAATATATGATAATAGGCTGTAGCAAAAATATTTTTGGAGATATTTAAAAAAATCGTTTGCAAAACTTTAAACGCGTTTTCTGGCTAAACTAGAAGAGGTAGAGCGATTTTAAGTGTTTTTTGTGATCACTGGTAGTTCACAGATTCCGCCAATATATGATAATAGGCTGTAGCAAAAATATTTTTGGAGATATTTAAAAAATCGTTTGCAAAACTTTAAACGCGTTTTCTGGCTAAACTAGAAGAGATAGAGCGATTTTAAGTGTTTTTTGTGATCACTGGGAGTTCACAGATTCCGCCAATATATGATAATAGGCTGTAGCAAAAATATTTTTGGAGATATTTAAAAAAATGTTTTGCAAAACTTTAAACGCGTTTTCTGGCTAAACTAGAAGAGATAGAGCGATTTTAAGTGTTTTTTGTGATCACTGGGAGTTCACAGATTCCGCCAATATATGATAATAGGCTGTAGCAAAAATATTTTTGGAGATATTTAAAAAAATGTTTTGCAAAACTTTAAACGCGTTTTCTGGCTAAACTAGAAGAGATAGAGCGATTTTAACTGTTTTTTGTGATCACTGGGAGTTCACAGATTTCGCCAATATATGGTAATAGGCTGTAGCAAAAATATTTTTGGAGATATTTAAAAAAATCGTTTGCAAAACTTTAAACGCGTTTTCTGGCTAAACTAGAAAAGATAGAGCGATTTTAACTGTTTTTTGTGATCACTGGGAGTTTCGAATATATGATAATAGGCTGTAGCAAAAATATTTTTGGAGATATTTAAAAAAATCGTTTGCAAAACTATAAACGCGTTTTCTGGCTAAACTAGAAGAGATAGAGCAATTTTAACTGTTTTTTGTGATCACTGGGAGTTCACAGATTCCGCCAATATATGATAATAGGCTGTAGCAAAAATATTTTTGGAGATATTTAAAAAAATCGTTTGCAAAACTTTACACGCGTTTTCTGGCTAAACTAGAAGAGATAGAGCTATTTTAACTGTTTTTTGTGATCACTGGGAGTGCACAGATTGCGCCAATATATCATAATAGGCTGTAACAAAAATATTTTTGGAGATATTTTAAAAAATCGTTTGCAAAACTTTAAACGCGTTTTCTGGCTAAACTAGAAGAGATAGAGCGATTTTAACTGTTTTTTGTGATCACTGGGAGTTCACAGATTCCGCCAATATATGATAATAGGCTGTAGCAAAAATATTTTTGGAGATATTTAAAAAAATCGTTTGCAAAACTTTAAACGCGTTTTCTGGCTAAACTAGAAGAGATAGAGCGATTATAAGTGTTTTTTGTGATCACTGGGAGTTCACAGATTCCGCCAATATATGATAATAGGCTGTAGCAAAAATATTTTTGGAGATATTTAAAAAAGTATTTTGCAAAATTTTAAACGCGTTTTCTGGCTAAACTAGAAGAGATAGAGCGATTTTGAGTGTATTTTGTGATCACTGGGAGTTCACAGATTCCGCCAATTATAAATTAGCTATAGCACAAATATTTTTGGAGATATTAAAAAAAATCTTTTGCAACACTTTAAACGCGTTTTCTGGCTAAACTAGAAGAGATAGAGCGATTCTAAGTGTTTTTTGTGATCACTGGCAGTTCACAGATTCCGCCAATATATGATAATAGGTTATAGCACAAATATTTTTGGAGATATTAAAAAAAATGTTTTGCAAAACTTTAAACGCGTTTTCTGGCTAAACTAGAAGAGATAGAGCGATTTTAGGTGTATTTTGTGATCACTGGGAGTTCACAGATTCCGCCAATTATAAATTAGCTATAGCACAAATATTTTTGGAGATATTAAAAAAAATCTTTTGCAAAACTTTAAACGCGTTTTCTGGCTAAACTAGAAGAGATAGAGCGATTCTAAGTGTTTTTTGTGATCACTGGGAGTTCACAGATTCCGCCAATTATAAATTAGCTATAGCACAAATATTTTTGGAGATATTAAAAAAAATCTTTTGCAAAACTTTAAACGCGTTTTCTGGCTAAACTAGAAGAGATAGAGCGATTCTAAGTGTTTTTTGTGATCACTGGGAGTTCACAGATTCCGCCAATATATGATAATAGGCTGTAGCAAAAATATTTTTGGAGATATTTAAAAAAGTATTTTGCAAAATTTTAAACGCGTTTTCTGGCTAAACTAGAAGAGATAGAGCGATTTTGAGTGTATTTTGTGATCACTGGGAGTTCACAGATTCCGCCAATTATAAATTAGCTATAGCACAAATATTTTTGGAGATATTAAAAAAAATCTTTTGCAACACTTTAAACGCGTTTTCTGGCTAAACTAGAAGAGATAGAGCGATTCTAAGTGTTTTTTGTGATCACTGGCAGTTCACAGATTCCGCCAATATATGATAATAGGTTATAGCACAAATATTTTTGGAGATATTAAAAAAAATGTTTTGCAAAACTTTAAACGCGTTTTCTGGCTAAACTAGAAGAGATAGAGCGATTTTAGGTGTATTTTGTGATCACTGGGAGTTCACAGATTCCGCCAATTATAAATTAGCTATAGCACAAATATTTTTGGAGATATTAAAAAAAATCTTTTGCAAAACTTTAAACGCGTTTTCTGGCTAAACTAGAAGAGATAGAGCGATTCTAAGTGTTTTTTGTGATCACTGGGAGTTCACAGATTTCGCCAATATATGATAATAGGCTGCAGCAAAAATATTTTTGGAGATATTTAAAAAAATGTTTTGCAAAACTTTAAACGCGTTTTCTGGCTAAACTAGAAGAGATAGAGCGATTCTAAGTGTTTTTTGTGATCACTGGGAGTTCACAGATTCCGAAAATATACGATAATAGGCTGTAGCAAAAATATTTTTGGAGATATTTAAAAAAGTATTTTGCAAAACTGTAAACGCGTTTTCTGGCTAAACTAGAAGAGATAGAGCGATTCTAAGTGATTTTTGTGATCACTGGGAGTTCACAGATTCCGAAAATATACGATAATAGGCTGTAGCAAAAATATTTTTGGAGATATTTAAAAAAATGTTTTGCAAAACTTTAAACGCGTTTTCTGGCTAAACTAGAAGAGATAGAGCGATTCTAAGTGTTTTTTGTGATCACTGGGAGTTCACAGATTCCGAAAATATACGATAATAGGCTGTAGCAAAAATATTTTTGGAGATATTTAAAAAAGTATTTTGCAAAACTGTAAACGCGTTTTCTGGCTAAACTAGAAGAGATAGAGCGATTCTAAGTGATTTTTGTGATCACTGGGAGTTCACAGATTGCGAAAATATACGATAATAGGCTGTAGCAAAAATATTTTGGAGATATTTGCAAAACTTTAAACGCGTTTTCTGGCTAAACTAGAAGAGATAGAGCGATTGTGAGTGTTTTTTGTGATCACTGGGAGTTCACAGATTCCGAAAATATACGATAATAGGCTGTAGCAAAAATATTTTTGGAGATATTTAAAAAATCTTTTGCAAAACTTTAAACGCGTTTTCTGCTTAAACTAGAAGAGATAGAGCGATTTTAACTGTTTTTTGTGATCACTGGGAGTTCACAGATTCCGCCAATATATGATAATAGGCTGTAGCAAAAATATTTTTGGAGATATTTAAAAAAATATTTTGCAAAACTTTAAACGCGTTTTCTGGCTAAACTAGAAGAGATAGAGCGATTTTAAGTGTTTTTTGTGATCACTGGGAGTTCACAGATTCCGCCAATATATGATAATAGGCTGTAGCAAAAATATTTTTGGAGATATTTAAAAAAATATTTTGCAAAACTTTAATCACTATGGGAATCCACAGACTCTGCCAATATATGATTATAGGCTGTAGCAAAAATATTTTTATAGATATTTAAAAAAATATTTTGCAAAACTTTAAACGCGTTTTCTGGCTAAACTAGAAGAGAAAGAGCGATTTTAATTTTTTTTTGCGATCACTGGGAATCCGCAGACTCTGCCAATATAATTATTCTTAATATCACACTTGACATTTCTATAATATATTAAGAGCACATACACATACGTATGTATATACTGAAATCCCATATAATACAAATTCAAGGTGAAAATAACAAAAAGTATACAAAAACGAGAAAAAAATAGAGTTAACCTTGTCAACTCTGTGATACCCGTACGAATTTGTTATCCTATGTGCGAATAAAGATGCCATAACTGACTATGGGACAGACGATGACTTTAAGTTGCTGTATATTAATTTATGCAAAATTTCAGTACAATGTGTTTTTTAAAATACTGTGTGTGCTAAACTGCTGTTGAAGTTGTATGGCAGCTACCAGAAAGAGCCAAGAAATTTTAACGAATTTTATCAAGCACATCGGCCCTACTAATATATTTACTTATGTGAAATTTCAATACCACAGCTTTTATAGTTTCTGAGATATTGCCAAATAACTTTGGAAGTTGTATGACAGCTACCAGAAGGAGCCAAGCAATTTCAACGACTTTTATCAAACACATTGGCCCTACGAATATATTCGTTTGTGTGAAATTTCAATACCATAGCTTTTATAGTTTCTGAGATATAGCCAAATAACTTTCGAAGTTGTATGGCAGGTACCAGAAGGAGCCAAGTAATTTCAACGACTTTTATGAGACACATTGGCCCTACTAATATATTCGTTTGTGTGAAATTTCACTACCACAGCTTTTATAGTTTCCGAGATATAGCCAAATAAATTTTGAAGTTGTATGGCAGCTACCCGAACCGGTACCCCGATCATGCCCAATTTAAATAGGGTTCTGGCACTTACTACAATGAATCATTTGTGAAAATTTGGTGAACTTAGCTCAATTAGTTTTTGAGTTATCGTTGGGACGGACGGACGGACGGACGGACGGACAGACAAAGCTAAATAAACTCAGAATTTGACGCTGATCAAAAACATACACTTGAGTCTTGAGCGTTACAAACGGTAAGGCAAATTTAGTATACCCTTCGAACATACGTTCGTACGGGTATAAAAACCCGGAAAAATGTTAAATAAGAAGAAAAACAAGAACGTTTTTCTCAAAAGAGTAGTAAAACATTTTTCGTAAAATGAATCAATTAACTAGAACAAGATTTTCCTAATAAGTACCTACATTTTTACATATGTACATACATTCATGTATACATTTTAACTATTCATTTAAAATTTCGAGTAGAATACATTTACATTGAGATATACATACTTATATTATATGCATGTAACTTGATGATTATGAATAAATAACGTTATTAAACAAACCTAAGATTTTAACTTCTTAACATCTTCTCATAATTAAAACTTTAAACGGATTTTTAGCATCACCTATTTATTCTTGAGGAATAAGAGAATAACAAGTAAAAACGTTTCAGTCGGTATAAACCGATTGAATTATACCCTGCACCTTTCGTTATTGTGTAGCAATTACTCGAACACGTGAAGACATTCTATAGAAACTTCGCGGATATGTCTGACCTATTATTGGACATCCGACTGTCAAGTTTCATGAATCTGACTTTATAATTTTTCCAAATATTTAAAATTAGCTTTTACAGTTGTATGGCAGGTACCTGAACCTGTCAAGCAATTCCATCAAAACTTCATATATCTGATCTACAATCGGACACACAACTGCCAAGTTTCATGAATCTGGCTTTATTATTTTTTCAAATATTTAAAATTAACTTCTGGAGTTATATGGCAGGTACCCGAACCTGTCAAGCAATTCTTCTAAAACTTCAGAAATATATTTGGCCTATAATTGGACACATGACTGCCAAGTTTCATGAATCTGACTTTATTATTTTGCCGAATATAAAAAATTTGCTGTTGAAGTTGTATGGCAAGTACCCAAACCTGTTAAGCAATTCCACTAAAACTTCACAAATATATCTGATCTATAATCGGACACATAACTGCCAAGTTTCATGAATCTGACTTTATTATTTTTCCAAATATTAAGAATAAGCTTTTAGACTTGTATGGGAGCTACTCGAACCTGCCAAGCAATCCCACCAAAACTTTAGAAATATATCTGACCTATAATTGGACACACGACTGCCAAGTCTCATGAATCTGACTTTATTATTTTTCGAAATATTAAGAATAAGCTTTTGGACTTGTATGGGAGCTACTCGAACCTGCCAAGCAATCCCACCAAAACTTCAGAAATATATCTGACCTATAACTCGACATACAACTGCCAAGTTTCATGAATCTGACTTTATTATTTTTCCAAATATTTAAAATAAGCTTTTAGACTTGCATGGCAAGTACCCGAACCTGTCAAGCAATTCCACTAAAACTTCACAAATATGTCTGATCTACAATCGGACACACAACTGCCAAGTTTCATGAATCTGACTTTATTATTTTTCCAAATATTTAAAATTAGCTTCTGGAGTTGTATGGCAGGTACCCGAACCTGTCAAGCAATTCTTCTAAAACTTCAGAAATATATTTGACCTATAATTGGACACATGACTGCCAAGTTTCATGAATCTGACTTTATTATTTTGCCGAATATAAAAAATTTGCTGTTGGAGTTGTATGGCAGCCACCCGAACCGGTGCAGCTATCCCATTATAATTTTTAGAGCATGTGTAAAATGTAATTGGACACATGTGTACAAAATTTTATATTTATAGCTTTATTAGTTTTCGAAATATTTAAAATAAACTCTTTGAGTTGTATGGCAGCTACCCGAACCCGTTGTCCGAATTAGTCCAATAACAATAGGGTTCGTCCTTGGCACAAAAGAAAAAACTTGTGAAAGTTTGGTGTCGATAGCATTATTCGTTTTTGAGTTATCGTGCGATCGGACGGACGGACGGACGGACGGACGGACGGACGGACGGACGGACGGACGGACGGACGGACGGACATGTCTAAATCGACGCAGAATTTTACGCTGAGCAAGAATATATATATATGTCCATACCGCAGATGACTCCTTCAAGTAGTTACAAACTCCATACCAAAGTTAATATACCCTTCACGAAGTGCAGGGTATAAAAACGAAAAAAATTTTTTTTTTTTTTCGGCATTGAAAAACAAGAAGAACAGTTATATTTTATATTGTTCTTCCTCATTTTGATGACTTATTATATTCTTGCTGTAAGTTGGTGTGAGGAAAGAGGTATTGTTGATTAACAAAAATATGTTAACGTATTAATTTTTTGTCTTATTCCCCACCCCTACCGTATATTTCATAACACCGTATTATTTCATAAAGTTTTTTTTACAAAAATTTTTATAGAATTATAAAAGAAAAATAATAGGATTTCTGTTATTTGTTAAATTTTTATTAGTTGATTGATATTGTCTTGCTTTCTAGTATGTGACTTTAAAATATACCAAAAATCACTGGGAGCAGTTTAGTGGTACTTCTTATTTAAATAGGCTCCTTTTAGGAGTAAATAGAGTGAGGCTTCTCATAGTAAAAAAATCGAGGTTTTATACTGTTCCTCCTCTTCCAAAAAATTTGTCAATCTTTGATCCTTTAGACTGAATTACCAGAAATTTATTTAAAATACAGATTTGTTTTAAAGTATCCGAGTTAAATATTAAAAATATTTTGAAATTATAGCAAATTTACCTATACTTTTTCCTTATACTCCTTCCAGTTTCAAAACAAAGTAGTAATATTTTGGCCTTATATCTGATACTGAGTCCTATACAGAAAATAATGGAAAAGTTAAATTACTATATATTTTGCTGCTGCTGTTCTTTGCAATATTTATTGTATCCTCGTAGATGTACTAGTATATTAGCTTAATCCTCCTAAATTCACTAGTATATTGGCTGATATTATAGCTTACAGAACGCTCTTTCTTCTACATAAAAGTATCCTATACGGCAGTTCTCTTTTAAAGAAGTATAAATTAACTTAAAAATTAAAATATCAAGAATGTATAATACTTACTTTTTATATTAGAATATAAAAAGTCCGAAGAAATAAGACTACTCGTAATTGTACTTAATTTCAGTTGTTCTTCTAATATATCTATTATTCTAATAATTAAAAGATCTTCACAATATACACTTAAAATTTTTTGAGTAAAAAGTGTTATATATGAATTTCAAGAAAATATAGCCAGTGTTATCCTTCATTTCTGCGAACAGTGTGAAATGATATTGCTCAAATGAATTGCTTTAATTTGCAACTCTGGAACATACTACGGATATAGTTTTTATGCACATTAATTCCAAATAAATACTGACCTACCAAACAAGAGTTACCACACCAATTGAATCAAATTTATAGTAACATGCTTAATATCCAAATCTTGATATCCTTAAGTATATTAACAGGATAACTAACTTACTGATTTTTTGTTATAAACTTTTTCATATTCCAGTCACATTCTGCTTACAACACCATGCATCGCTTCATAAAAAAAAAGAAATTTAATATTTTTTTGCTTTGAATATTTTAACCTTTAAACCTTTTTTTGATCTAATATTCTTTAAAAACATAAATGAAAATTTTGAAATAAGAAGCAAAACTTAGAAAATTGGTTTATGAAAATATTAAAAAAGAAGAAAAGAATCAAAACAAGAATTTCTTTAAAACGTTCTTTCTTCTCTTCTTTTTTCATAAATTTGTTTAAAAAAGCCCCTACATATGCTAGATGAATAATGTTCACTGATTCCAATGAGTAAATTTTACACAAAGTGACTCAAAATTTTTTTTTTCTTTCCTAGTTGCATGATTTTAAAATTTTTTTTTATCTATATATAATTTGCTCAACTTTTTTCCATATTTTGATCTTTTAAAAGTGATTTTCAAGTAATTACGAAAATATAAAAGAAAATCTCATATTTTCAACATAATAAAATAGAACATTTAACAGAAGAAAGAAAAAAAATTTTAAACTGGGTATTTAAGGACTCTTAATTCCATTAACTATTAACTTTTAAGTTTAAAATGAAAAAGGATTAAATAAAATGACAAAGTGTTGTCGTCTGTTCTTTAATAACGAATTTTTATTCAATTTTTATAAGCTTAAATTATCCGGATTATATAAGAAGTTTTTCGGAGAAAAATTCAAATTTTTTATTTCTAACATCTTAAGATATAATTTAATTTTAAAGTTTATTTTCCAAATTAAAATTATAAACCCATACATGTGGAGTGAAATCCGCTATTTCTTACCTCTTAGTTTAAGTGACTTCTCAGAATTGGCAGAATATTTGTCCTCAAACAAAGGAGATAAAAATTTCTCGTTGTCATGCATTCTTATTTAAAAAACATTTTTTGACAGATGGGTCATGTACAGCTCTGCAGTACAGTTGTTTTTTGACGGTAATGTAATTATAAGTTATCGCTCTCTTGACGTATATGAGAAAATTTCACAACATTCAGTACGATAAAGTTAAGATATAGCCAAAATACGACCATAAAAAACAAAAGCACTCCTGGAAATGTCTTTAAGGGAGCTAGCCAATATAGTTTCAATTTATAAAGACCACTAACTGAGTACCAAGCCAGACTGAGTCTTCCTCTTAACCCGTAACATGCAGCTTTCGCGAGGTTTACAAAAAAGGAGAAACGTTTTCAGCAGAAACTCACATTATTCTTACTTGGCGGAACAAGCATAACTGAAATTGAAATTATTTCTGTGAACAAATATCAAGCATCCTTAACATAACTGACTGACTCTAATGGGTGACCTGCAACTGAACGCACAATAACAACCTGGCTTCTCCCCCATCAGAAATGGTGACAATTCTGCTAATTGGAGCATTGTACGGTCGGGAGCGCGCTTACTATTTTAAGAAAAAAATTAATCAACTTAACTGCGAAGCATTTATCGGGGTTCTATTGCGAATACAAAAAAAAAATTTAAAATTTTTATGAAATGTTAAGTATGTACTCGTATTATAGCTTAAAAATTGTTCAAATTTTGTTTCACGGCCGAAGCTGATATCTTTAAAATATGTTTATGTAATAAAAAAAACAAAAGTTAATTAATTGAAAATATTTTTCTTACTTCCAAGAAATTTTAATTACAAATAACAATTTTAAGATTAATTTCAAAGAACTAAACTCTACAATATGTTAATGCCATATAATTGATATATCAGCACTTTAAGGTTTACGCTCAAAGGCAAAGTATTCACTGATAATTTTAAATAACGTTCAATGTGAATTCCGTACTACTAAAAAATTTCAAGCTGTATTTATTAAAAACGTCTCAATTATTAATTTTTTTTCTCTCCTCCTTTTGAATATTTCCCGAATAAGTATTCGACATTAATATAAACAGAGAGAAAAAAATATTTCAATACATTAAACAACTTAAAATCTTGTTGTAAGTCTCACGAATTAAAGAAGTGGAAGTGCATGAAGGCAAATTAGTTCTTTTCGTATTTGAACATGAGATAAAAAGACTAAATTCATTTCTCTTTCAATTTTTATTTTTTGTTTCACTTTTATTTTTTATATTTTGCTTTTTTTTCAAGCCACATGTAAAATAAAAATTTAAAGGAATAAAAAAAAAAAGATTTTTAGAAAACATGCATGAAAATTTTTCTTTTAAAAGTAAATAAAATATTTATTTTCGCCTTGAAACTTTTACTCCTCTTGAATTATTTGTAAAAGAGATAATGTATATAACTACGTTCTTCTTACAAATACTACTTATATGAAGATTGAAGAAAAAAAAAGAAAAAGAAAATCTTTTATTTCTTTAAATAAACTTTTATGTATGTACGTAAAAAAAAAAAAAATTTATATAATTAAAAGGAAATGAAGATGAAGTTGATTTCGAACTTGATCTTTTTTGCAATAACATTTTAATATGATTATGGAAAAAAACTTTAAAAATATAAATTTAAAGATGAAAAGAATTTAAATTTCATTTTATTTTAAAGAATTCTAAAAATAATTATGTGTACGTATGTTTGTACGTATATGAATCTTTTAATGAAAAAAAAACTTGGGTACCTAACTGATTTAAAAAATTAGTAATCATTTAAAAATCTTAAACTTTTCTATTATATACTAGAAATTTTTAATCTACAAAAAAAATTGAAGCTTACAGCTCTTTAATATTGAAGTTTCTTTCTGAAATTTGACACTTTTAAATTTTTTCTTACATATTAAAATTGAATTGAAATTATTTTAGAAATTGTAACTTGTTGACCAAATTAGGAGACCAAATGTAAAACACTGCTATTTGAATGCTTTCAAAGGTGCTGGGACAGATATTTCTAGAGTTTTGCTACTTGTCGAGCAAACTAAATTGATTTTTAATTCAACGACTTATAAATAAAATGTTGACTTACTTGAATCGATCTAGGATATTTAAAACAAATATGAAACAGAAGAAAATATAACTTAATTTGATTTCTTGATTACATGAGGCTTGATTACATTCAGATCAAATGTTTTATTATCTACTTGAAAAGAATTTGACATTGAAAAATCTACTATAGCTGTTATATTACTAGGGTAAAAATTTAAAAAAATTCAAAATCAAATTTTAACAAAACAACAAGGCGAAATATATCACTTTTGAATCATTGAGACAAATGATTTTTGGTTTGTATTCGCACTGACAATTGGTTTTCGTTGGTAAAAACTAAAGAGAAATTCTTGATTTTATTTTAAAAGCAACAAGACAGTGAAAGTGTTTATTATGGCATTGTAAGATAGTACTGCACTTGAAGTTGAAATATTTCTGAAGATGCTTTGTGACCATGAAGGAACTGTCGCGATTTATTGCAGTTGTAATATTGCAATTGTTTAGCAACTAGGTATGAGGATCAAATAGGTACGGATAGGAATCATAGAGATAGAAGTCATGTGGTTCGAAATTAGAAATGACGAAAGGTCTCTTTCATATATACAAAAATCAAGTTTTCAAATAATTTTAATAAATTTATAACTCTCCCAAAAATTTCGTTTTCTCCACAAATTTCACAAAATTGTAATAAATTTACTACCATTTAACTTTAACGAGAAAAAGAAAATATTTACACTCTTTCTCATTACTTCCATATTGTTATAATTTATTATAGGTACTTGTAAATGAAATTTCTATTTTAAATAGTAAATATTAAAAAATTTTCTCCTCAAAATATAAATTACAGTTACATTTTACCTATACAGACCTTTATTACAATATAACCTAATTTATTAATTTATATATAGTATTAACATACATACACATATGTAAGTTTGTATTATAAAATTCAATCAAGCGAACTATTAAATTGCTTAAATAAATAATTTTAATATTTTCACATTATTTTTTGAAAATATTAGTTGTGGTAATTTGAAAGCGTTGTTTTAAAAAATTGAAGTATGTAGCTTCAAGCCCCAAAATATATAAAAAGCACCTTTTACATTATTATATTTTATAAAATAATTTTCTTTCTCTATAAAATTTTACGGAATATTTCATTTCCATTATACAAATACATACGTAATGTATAAATTGTCAATAATTTATTTATAAAAAATTTTTCAAAAATTATTTTTACAATTTTTATTCAATTCTTTTATATTCAATGTTCCGTACTTCCACCCATATGTATGTATGTAAATATGTATTTGAATTGATTTTGCTATCAAATTAAAAATATGATTACATACTTACATATTTATATAATTTCAATAATAATTTCCTAATATTTACCTATACAATTCTTTCTTATAATATTAAACTTAATAATGAATAATGAAAATTTCATCACCATTCAAATTGTTTTAAAATAGAAATTTTTCCAAATTCTATTCAACTATTTTAACCCCCGCATTAGTATGCTTCCCTTCCTCCCCGCACTGAGAACTATTTTAAAAATTAAAATTTAATATTAAAGTTATTTTCATTTCTGTTCCAACACCTATTAGTTATATTTTTTAAAATATTCAAAAAAAAAAGTAATATAAATTTATTGGCCATATGTTACTTAACTTTTATTGTAAAACACATTACACATCTCTCAGTTCCAATAATATTCAACTAAACAAAACATATTTACATACATACATACATACATACATACATACAAAATAAATTAAATGTAAGTGAATTTTTTTTTATACAGCTTATATACATAAGTACAATGTAATAAATAAATTAACATAAATATACATACGTATATATTTTATTTCCTGACATGTATTTAGACATGTAACTATATTTTAAATATATAGAGAGAGGTATGATATACCTACCCTAATTCTGTAAATATACGCTTATGTAATGAAAACTACTAAAATTGATATTTTAAATGAAATTATATTTACATAGGTACAGTTAAACATTATATAGGAAGAGAACATAATAGTCAACAAAATATATTTACATATGTACTAGTATATATTGTAGTATTAAAAGAAAATCAAAAATTATCACAAATATAATTTTTCCAAAAATATAAAAATTTACTGTAAGTAAGTATGTGTGTAGATAGAAAGGGAAAAGACAAATAAAAGCGACACCATTCCGACATTACACATTAAATTTCAATTTACAAAATAGTCAAATGCAAATGAGGTGAATTTTTAATATTATATGTGGTAAACAAGTAACTTTTTTCTTGTTGTTGTTGTGTTAAACCTTATTAAACTTATAAGCTAAAAGTAAGTTTGTAAAAATATACTTCAACCACATAAAGATTTTTTAATTTATACATATACATAAATATATTATGGAGAGTGAGAGCACATAAGAGAAAAATTAATATAAGATTATGGATTTTGTTTTAAATTCAAAATTTATAATTTCATACTAAATATTATGAAAAGTCTGTCTGACTTGCAAAAACAAACCGCGAAAAATTTAGTTTGAAAATTTATCCGAAATTTTTACATTACTTTGATGAAAGCTTAAAATAAGACTAACCTTCAATTCATTTCCCATCTTGAAGGTTGAAAACCAGTTAGTCGCAACATAAAGAGACTACAAGAGCAAAGCTAGTCGAATTTGTCAAAATAATGCATTCATATTGTGTTGAAAACAGAACAAAAACTACTTTCCGCAGCGTAATGTCAGAAATCGTATAGAATACAAATATTTAAATAGGACTGCCCGGATCAACTGAAATATTACTACCGCAAATTTAACTGCTGGCAATAAAATAGCCTAAATTTATATTTTACCATTGGCAATTTTTTTCAGAACATCACTTGCTTCCATGTGTGTGTGAGATTATTGGCAAAATAATGTACAGTTAATTTTGCCGTTCCACTATTGTTCTGAGTAAACAACAAAATCCGTCCGCCGTTTCCATTCACCGTTTTGGTTCTGTTCTTACAATTAATGCTTTAATTTACAATAGTTGGAGATGCTAAAGGGTTCTTACAAGTTTGCAAATTTCAACATTTTCTCACCGTGAAGCTCAACATTTCTACTCGTACGTGTTCAACAAGCTTGAATAATAAGTAACAAAAATGAATTACACTTGTGAAATTTGCGAACGGTGTAATTATATGAGAGTGTAGATCAGCTGTGTTTAATTCTCGTAAAAGCAAATGCACAAAAGCATTAAAATATTTTAAACTTCCGCCCGTTAAACAAATTTATCCTGATAGAACTTTTGTCATTCAACAGGACAGTTTCCTTACGGCAACGAAAACAACGCATAACACTTTTGAAGTCGAATTATTTTGTTGTCTTCGAACAACCTCTGATTTAAAGTTAAAGTTAGTAGAAATATAGAGTGAAACAGTTACGGATGACAGTCGAAATTTTTACAATATCATAAAATAAAACCAAAACAATGTGGTAGTAAGGTAAAAGGTGATGTTACCCAATATTTAATGCATCATACAATCTTAAATGAACTGATTTTGTTTTTTTCCACGAAACCCTAAGTAAAATCCTTCCTAAACTATTAAGTACATAGAAATTGTACATATTATAATAAAAAACCTTCATTAAAATAAATGTTCTCTAAGAAGCCTCACTAACTTTACATGAAACATTCTTAAATGGTCTATTAAATCTTCTCAATTAAAATCAAATTCCAATATATTTACAAAAGATTTCAATAACATTATTTAGCTACCAAAATAAACTAGTGATTTATTGGAAAATTTTCTCTTTCTTCCATTTTGTTATTATACAAAGGATTAAACCGAAAAATAAGTTAAATTCAAAAGAAAAATATTTCTTTTTCAGATAATTTTTTTTCTCTTATATTGTAGTCAATGTTAATAGTAAGCTATAAATTTTCCATAATACATTTTTAGATAATAATTCATTTTCAATGCAGTAATTGGAGAAGAACATTGTTATTTAATTTGGATCGGTAATACATAATCAATACCCCGATCCGTAATTCAAAAGTGCAAGAAATTAGTTCCATTTCAAATTAATTTATAAAATTTCTTATAATCGATAGAATTGTAAAAATGAAAAATTTAAATTGTGATCTTTCTGACTTATAGAACTTCAATACATTAAATTAACACTTTAAAACTATTTCGTCATATAGCACCTAGGTTTCTTTTTGGAACTTCTCCTTGGCAAAAATGTCGCGAATAACATATACGAACAAGGTTTAAGGGTTTCTTAAGGGTATGTTGCGTTATGCAGTTGAAAACACGCCTTTCCCGGATCAGTTTGATTCATAATTGTAAATGAAAAATCATTGACCATCTTGCTCTGGTAATTAATTTTTAAGTACTCGTAATTGCAACACAACATCTGTTATCAATTTCAAAAAAATATGATCCGATAACGTCAGCAAAATATAACCACAACAATAATGTCGCCTTTTCCAAAATTTAATGGATTTTGTACGTGTACTTTCTTCTTGATTAGACTTACTTTATTATCGGTAATTTATAGCTCAAAACTCATAATTAATTTATTTCACAAAATGGAAGAAGTTTCTTTTGGAATTAAATCCGTGGATCCCTATTCTTATCGCCACACATTGTTCCCCCTTCTGGATAAAAACGTATGAATACATGCTTATATCTGAATGGTGTGTAATTTGTTTGGAAAAGAAGCAAATTACGGTGGATTATTACATATTTAGGTATAATAAATTTTTTTTTAAATGAGTTTATTTTACAGTTATTTAAAATTAAACATAAAAAAATTCATGCTTACACTACCAAAAACAGAATTAAAAATAAAACTTTAGAATAAGAAGACTCATTAGACTGTACTAAAGCTTAAAACTCTATCCGAGAAATTCAAACAATTAGAAAAGTTAAGTTGTTTTACAAAATCTTCTTTGAAAATTTCAATTAATTAAAAAATTCTATTTTACTTTAATATTTTTTTATTAAAAGTTAAAAAACAAAAAAAAAATTTCCACTTCTTATACACAAGATTGTTTTGCTTTATAACAAGGTAAAAAAGAATGACACCTTCGTATACGAGTATGTAGATAAAAAAAATAATTTTGAAAATTTTAAGGATCCTTATATAAATATTTTTAATGTAAACAAACCTTGTCATAAAGTGCCTAAAGTGACACATACTTGGCACACAATATAGACAGAAAGGACTGAATTTTTAATCAATATCAACGTAAACAATTGTTCCCCCCACCCCCCCCTCCCCTCATGTTATTTGTGAAAAATGTTTAGACAAGACAATAGCGAATAAGCATAAAGTTACTATAAAGAATGGAAGTTACTAAGAATTTTAGTCTTTCGCATGTGATGTCAAATAAATAGGAGGGTGATATTTCAATTTTATAAAGAATTAAATTTCAAAATTCTTTCTCAAAGTAAGTTATTGTACTCCAAGAAGATTTTATTCTATAATCTCTATTTTCTTTGTCATATTTACATAATCGCACTCAACTTTTTCAATAATACTCAGCAACTTCCTGTTGTTCAATATTTTATAATATGATTTTTTTTATAAATAAAGGTAAATGTGGACCACCAAAGAAACGGCAGGTGACTATTTCGAAATACTCTCCTCATATAAAGAACATATTATTTTTTATTCATTGAATTCAGAGATAATTCAAATTTTCTTTTCTTCCATTATATATTTGGCTTTTGTAGCTTAACTGGTTGACAATAAATCGTTTTCTGCTTTGTGATCTCATATTGGATGTGATGGGAAAACAAACTTTTCTGACTAGAATAAGTTTTCACTACTATTGGGTTTGGATGTCGACGTTTTACAACTAACCTCAAGCATTTAGTATAACTAGCTCTTCCGAGTGTTGATTTTCAAGAAAATTGAAATGAATGAATCATGTATTTATTTTCCATAGTCCTCATACACATACCTTAAATGAATGGAATTTTTGATAATGAAATTCTTAACTCATAAAATTTGATATTACAAATCTCAGTTTGGGTTTATTTTAAATGTTTCAAATTATAATTTCTATACAAATTTTTCAACCCATCCTGCCTCTCCTCTATAACAATTTCCTGCAAATTCAACAATATATTTGATTTATTCGAGTTCCTCACATGAAGTTTTCCTTCTTAGACTATTTTTAAATTATAACAACTTATTTACATTATAAGCCTGCCTACCATAGTATTGAAATTTTGTTATTTTTGGTACCAGTAAGATTTCATAACACTCATGAAACTACATTATTTTTGCCGCCTACCTATATATGATGAAAATTTTATAATTATCTACGGCTTACTCAGATAATGCTAAACAAATAAATTTCCATCTGACGAGACAAATATAATTAAATTTAAAAAAATTCTTTTTTTTTTGTTTTCCAAAACAAAATTTCAAAAATTTTATTCATTTTATTCAAGTAATGTATGTAGGTCAAGGATAAAGATATTCAATATTTTATTTTATAACAATTACGTACAATATTGTTCTTTATATTCTAAACTAACATTGCATTGAAATTTTTTTGTTTTGTAGATTTAAAAATTCATATAAAATCATTTAAAATAGAAAACTTGGAATAGACATAAATCTCATCTTATCTTATAAAGAACCTCAAGTTTCTTTCGTATGTATAATTAAGATTTTAATCATATAGATTGTCCAGGCTTAATGATGGACCACTTGATTGACCACTTCAGTTACCACTTAAATTTAAAGAAGTTATGTTTGACTTAACCAATTTAAAGGTAAATTTACCTCAGACTTAAAATAGGATTGTAAATATAGTTTTTTCAAAAAAAAAATTACTTTATTTCTGAAATTTTCTTATTCCTCTGGTAATTTGCAGTTAAACTACTGATTCAATTAAATTTCTTTTCAAATATAGTAGCACTTACCATCAGCAGACCAAACAATACTTATAATTCGTTTGATTATAAATTTTACCAAACGAAACATAAAGACAACAAATAACACCCCACAATTCTACACCTATACAATATAGGAGTTGACTTTCAATATTTCTTTCCATACTTCAGAAAGGGAAGTAAAAGTTCTAGAACAAAAATAATCTGATTCTCATGCTACAAAATTCTTTTTTAGATTTTTTTTTACAAAATTTTTTCTTTGCTTCTTTAGATTTTTCGAAAAATTAAAATGAAATAAATAAAACCAAATGATGTCATTACATCACTCTAAACATCATCAAAATCATATCTCATTGTGATCCCTTGTGTAAACATTCCATTGTAAAATAAAATCTATTATCCTTATAATGTAAAACTGTTTTCCATTTCAAATCCTACGAACATCAAAAAAAAAAAAAAACTAAAAACAAAACAACTAAAACTGAAATTAAAAGTTAACATTTTCAAATATGAAAAATGTCTAGAGGATGTTCAAGGCTACACCAAAAAAAAAAAGAAGCAAAAAAAAATAATGTTACATTAATAGCTTAGATTAAAAATCATTACCAAATTTACCATACATTTCATCATTGTTCATTGTTCATTACAAATCTCATCGCTTTTCTTTTTCATTGTACTCGTACATGCATCGCAATTCTATGTTGTAAATGAATTAATATTAAAGAAAATTATACTTTTCCAAAATGTTCACCACAATTTTTTAATTGAATTTTACATTTTCCCCACAACACATTATGATATAGAAAAACTATCTTCCAATTCAATGTGCATACATATGTATATGTAAATGATTTGATTTGAAATGAAAATGTCAGTCTTCATTTTGAGGAAATTTCAAAATGCATTATGAATTACATATTATGTATATATGTACAAGTATGTACATATGTAAATTTCATTCTGAAATGAAAGAAAATTTTAAATTTCATAAAAATATTTTAAGTGAAATATCATTTTACAATATTTTTTTTAATTTAACAGTCTACTTGATCAGATAAAATTTCTATTAGAATCATAGCCATTTTGATCAATTCGTATTGAATTTTCATATTATTTTAAGCAGATTTTTAATAAAATTTTTGTTAATTTCAAGACCAATGCTTTATTTTTCAATGAAAATTTAATCTTAATCAATTTTGTAATTTTGACTATGGTTTATAATTTTGGACAGCTATAAAACCCACATACCATACCATCAATATCATATTAATTTTACAAATTTTAATGTAATTTAATATCGTAGATTTACTACTAGATTATAATTACTAAATTCTAAATGAATTTCAACGTGAATATGTGAAAAAAATGAAAATGGGAATAAAAAATTCGCTGTAGTTAGCATCCAAATGTTTATTGTCTAGTGTAAAGAGAGTGTCACAGAAGATTATAAAAATGCCTTTAAAATGTTTCTTTTGAATTTTAAGGAAGTTAGTAAACTTTTTGATTAACATTGCTGGAAAAACATACATTTGGCTCTTAGTAAGGTTTCGCTTTATGCCATCCGAATTTCCTGAAAAGTTTGCAAGTTAGTTTTGGTAAAAACCCGAACATAAATATTATATACCAAGAAATTCCATCAATTAGTTCTCTAGATATGGCAAATAGAGCAAAACCGACCCCTAATTCGGGTCTAAATGCTGATTTCCTAAAAAAATTAATAGGATCATTGTTTTAACTGCCCAAAATTAAATAATAAATTTAAAGGAAATTGGTTAATTATTTCTCTTTAAATGCGCAAATCTGAAAATGTAAAATCTGCTCGCAAAAAGATCCAGTTCCCGAGGCCTGATATATTCCTATGGTTGATTAATGAATGCCATAGCCAAAATAAACTAACATATCGATTTAGTCGAATTTGTGTTACACGCGTGCACACACAGACCAATAGATCGACAGACAGACAGTCAGATTTTAAAATTACCTAATTTGCTCCAATCAGTAAAACTCATTGTCAGCTGAACAAACTTGACATAGACCACTTTATGACATTGCATCGAAAAAGCAGACGTAAAATAAATTATACGCACGTCAAATCTTATTCAAAATATTTTTTAATCTTCAAGCAGTTCAAATGTGCCTTTTTAGCACTTTTCCAAAAATTTTTTGAAAAAAAGTGCTTATTAGTTTCACTCTCTCCATCCGTTCGTTCGTCTGTCCGTGTGTCTGTTTACAAAACTTCTACACCCTTGAAGATAGAAAGCTGAAATTTAATACTTGCATAGATCTTTATTAGAAACTTATTTTCGTAGAACAAATTTTTATCTACCTCCCCCTCTTTAGAAGTTATACCCCCCCCGAAACCCTAAAAATGCCATTTTTTAACTATTTAGTGCAATGAAACCATAAGCATTTTTCAAATTTTGCAAACACAGAAAGGCAGTGGCTTGCTTCCCCTAGCACGGTATAGGTTAAGTTTAGAAAAACAAAATGGCCGTTCAAATTTACCGTTATCTAAAGTCTGTTTTTTCCAAATTTTTGATGTCGTTTATTTTCTAGACCCCAGTCTCTAGAAGCCTGAAAGTTTAAGAGCTTTTAGACACTAATAAATGCTTCATTTCGTTAGAAGAAAATTTTTTTCCATTTCCACCACCTTGACATTAAAAAATATAATTATTTTTCTTAACTCACACAATTAACCCTTAAAATCGAGCATTATGTTAAACCCACTTTTTATTAATTTTTGCTTATTTCAAAGACTGCATAAATCGTTCATCCTAATTATATGCAATCCTAGAAATAGTTCCATATATGAATGAAAATAATTTTAATAGTGTAATAGGTTTACATAGACTGTATTTTAAAAGCAGTATTTTCACTTGTTGAAGGGAAAAGTGCTACAATACAAACCATTGGTTTGACCCAACTTTATTATTGATATAGTTCCAAAACTTGCATTTCAACTGATTAATTTCAAATTATCTAAGATTTAAACAATTGTCAATTTTAAATCAAAATTTTTTTACTATATCGCATCATTAGAATGCGTGTACATATATTGGAATAATGAATGTATATTATATACATATACGAGTATATAGTTACATATGTATTTATGTGTAATATAATTGCATTATATTATAACACTTCTTGATAAAATTTAAGTGAAAATCACATTTATAATACAATTTAAAAGATCTAATAAATCAGGGAAATCATAAATTTTCAAATTTTACAAATTTTAAAGACATAATATACTTACACATAATTATTATAATTAAATTTTACCCATCATAAATCCATTGTTCCAGACTAATTAAATCTGATTATGAAAATAATTAAATTTTCGAACAACACAAAAAAAAAATAATATGATTGAAATTAACAATGTTATTAATTATAATGATGAAATTAAGCTCACTGTATATATATATATATATATATATATATATATATTTTATATGACATAAATACAATTGATTTACAATAATTGAAAGACACAAATAATAGTTGTTTAATATAATGTTATACGAATCAGAATGTAGCCACACAACACAAGGTTTCCACAAATACACATGTATGTGTTTGTAGTTTATACCATGAAATTTCAAATAGAAAGTTAGGCGCATTGTGAAGACTTATCTTAATTAGTTTTACATAATTTACTTAATTTTGAGACATTTTTATAAATAAATGACTATTAAATTGGTTAAAGAAATCACGGAGGTAAAAGAAACGCTGCTTTAATAAAACTTAATACCCATAAGTTTTGATTGATGATAAGGTATCGCATCAATCAATTTGTATGTTACTAAATTTCCATTTGTGCAAATACAAAAAAAAAGTTTTACGAAAACCGAATTACATAATGTGCCCCCAGAATATACCCAACAATATTTATATAAATGACCCCAAGGTATGAATATTAAAAATATAAACTAAAATTCGTAAGCTATCCTATACTATGCTTATTTTACTAGGAGGAGCATAGGGTTAATACATGACATCATAGATAGTCATGCCCCATTTTCATTCCGTCATAGAGTTTTAACTAGGTAGGTAACCAGCCTGCCGCAAATAAATAATAAATTAATGACATAGAAAATTTTCACAAAACGATCATCAGATTTTAAAGCTCAATTAATCTTCTGCTTTAAATCCTCTAAAGAATAATCCTCTAAAGAAGTACATAATTTTCATATTCAAATTAACCAATATCGTAAGTACATAATTCAAAACTCTACATCTACAATATAAACTACTATATACTTTACATTGAACGACACATTCAAGTGACCCAAATAGAAACTTTTTAAAATGAACATTGTGTCTGTATTCTGAAATATTTTAACTAAGTATAGCCAATGTCCACTAAATTCTAAAGTGCTTTAAGTTTTGTTCAACAAAATGAATTTATTTAAAATTAAATTTAAGGCATAAAACTATTTTTAAATATAAGTTTTTTTTTTGTAACAGTAGGTATATAGGAAAAATATTGAGAAAATGGAAAAATGTAAGTAAAATTTTTATTATAAAAATTTCTTAATTTTAAGTCATGAAGGTATAGAGAAAATAAAAAAATAACAAAAAAAAAAATTAAAATCTTGGTACTTGGACTAGGGCCAATTACGGAAGTCAAAACAAGAAACGAGAATGCAAAATATTTACGTATATAAAAAAAAATAGAAATAAAATGACAATAAGATGAAAAAACCAGGTATAAAATATTTTTTATAAAAAGAAAGGACACAAAATAATAGAAAGAAAAAAAAACTCTTATTTATTTGTTTTCCTTTTGTGCTTTTTTAGTCCTTTTTGCGTACATTATTTTGTATTTGTGAATTCATAGAGTGCCTTTGCAATTTTTATTTTGTTTTTTTCTCTTTTTGTTTACTCTATTGTTCATTTTTTTACACAATATTTTAAAGCTTAAAGAAAGGACGACAATAATGTATTGCATATTTTTCTTTCTATGCACAAACCGAACGAAAATATAAAAAAAAAACACAAAAAGTTTGGAAATGCAATTCTTATATTTCAATTTTTTCATTTTTGTTTTCTTATACATGGAATTCCTTATTATTTTCTGCATAAAGAATCTTCAAGGATTCTTGAAACAACCCAGAAAGAAAAAACATTAACTTAATTTAGTATTTAACAGAAAGAGATAGAAATAAGGAGTGAAAAAGATAGAATGAAACGGATAATCAGATAATCATTGAATTAAATTTTTCCTATTTTTTTATTATTTTCTTTGTTTTTGTTATTTTGTTCATCCTTATTTTAGTTTAAAGGTTATACTTACACTTAAGTATACGTACGCCTTTACAAAAACTCTTAAATTAAAAGAGAGAATGAAAAATAAAATTTATATTCAGAAAAAAAAGGATTTTCTACAAAACAACAACAAAAATATAAGAAAATTATTTTTATTTCATTTTTTTTTTGTGCCATTTTTTCTTGTTATAGAAGAAATTTTACAAAACCAATAAAAAGTGCCATAGTTACATTCAAATCGATTAACTTGTATACGTTCGGTCCCGTACTCTATATACATCCAATTTCAATTTGTTTAAGTACATAGAAAACATGTAGAGAGAAAAATACCAAAAAAGAGAAAAAGAACAAACAAAAAATATTAATAACAATAATTCAGTTTTTTATTTCAAATTAAAGGACGATAAGACAGAAAGGATATTAAAAAAACAACAAGAAAAATGCATACAAAAAAAAACAAACTTGTAAGAGTTTTTTTTAACATAAAATAAACAAGAAGAAAAAAAATAACAATTTTCTCTATTCTTCGTTTGTATACACAATAAATTTTTGTAAATAAAGTGATCAAACCAATTGCAGGGTGCATGCGAAATTTTATTTCAGAGTAGTTTTATGCAAGCTTATGTAGTTTATTCAGTAGAGTGTTTATTTTGAGAGCGGATGGTCACTAGATAGAGTTAATTAAAAAAAAAACCTTGACCTCTTACTCACAATAAAATACTCACTTCAAGTAAAATAGTGCTGAATTTATTTTATTGATTTCAATGATCCTTTAACCCAAGCATCTCAAGGGGAAAATCGTATAGTATAATAAAAAATGCTTTCAATATTATTTGGCTTGAAATTTAAATGTAGTATTAGATCACCGCCAAATGTTGTATTAAATCACTTGGATTCGATGATACACGCATAATATTATTTAGAATCACTGGAAAAAGTGTTGTACAGATTCGAAATAATGTTTTACAGCAAAAATATCTTGACGGAATTACAAGAGCAAAAACAAATTATGAATGCTGAGTATGCAACACATAGCTGCTGGATTAGATTAGTAATCTACCTAGTAGAAGTCCATAACGCATAGGATATTGAAGCACAAACTAGATTTAACATTCTCAGCTTAAAAAATTTTGAAATTTAGCCTGCGATTTGTACAATTTGAATATTTTAAGGTGAATTTAAAAATTTTATATCCAATATTGCCAGAATATTAATTTTAATTGAACGATCAATTGTATTTTAAAAAAAAATTTTTTCTTTAACTCCCTTATAAATTAAAATTTTAAGTGTCCCTATTCTATGATAAACATTAAAATTTTTCTATTCTTAAAGTTTACTTTTTTCCCCTCTTTTAACAATAGGCACTTTATATTCCTACCTACCTTTCTTTATCTTGCCATTGGTAAATCATTTCGTTTTTTTCTAACAAATTACAAAAATATATGAGAAATTATTAGCTATTTTAAAAGTATAGAAAAATATTGAAAATAATTTAGACAAAACTTCCGACTACTTTATGTAACTTGCCGGCACATAGATTGTAGATTTGTAGATTTGTACAGCAGGGGTGGATTTGTACATATAAGGATCTACTGTTCGGCCCCCCCTCTGAGTAAGGGACATGGCATGCAACACACGCCCACCCTACTGATGAGCTCAAGCAGCTTGTGAGGTACGGAGACGTGAGAGCAAATTCCCCAGTGCCTCCTTTCTTCTATGAGCGAGAATATCCCACTCCCACAGAAGGTGCACTGAGATCACCTCATACTCCCTACAGAATCTGCAAGTGTTCCCACTTTCCAGGCCCAACCGACTGAAGTGCTCCTTAAGTTTGCATTGACCCGAGAGACCCAATTCATTGAACTTCCCAAGACAGCCCCATACAACCGCAGAGGATACCGAAAACAAGTTCAGCGCTTCGATGACAGCCCGGCTATCTGACATAATCGTTATCTCCTGTCCCTATACCCCTTTTCAAGGCTGAACCGCACGGTTAATTCAATTGCGTGTACCTCGGCCCGAAATTTGGTTCTTGGCCCAAAAAACTTCGCACCCGTCCCCAGTATGCCAGCACACAACCTGTTTACTTCCATAACATTGAATAAGTTAAGGAACTACTAGAAGAAATGTACCTGAAATGTACTTGAAAGGCAAAACTTGGAAAGAAAAAAAGAAAAATTTCCCATTAAATTAATGTTTAGATAAAATTTTACAAAAAATTGCATACTTTTAGGTGAATTTTCTTAAATCTCCTAACATATCCGCTAATGGTTTCCGCATTTTTCATTCAAGGATATACATAGGTATAAGAGGTGAGAAAAATCTATTAAGTACAATTTTATTTATTAAATCAAACTTATTAATTTTTAAATTAATTAAGTGAGAATATGATTTTAACATATTCCTTAGAATATCCTTTAATTAGCTAATAATCCAATTAACGCAATTATTATGGGAGTATTTAAACCATCGGGTATTCAAATCAAAAATTATTAAATCTTCATTGACTATAATTCCAAAGCATTTTATATTTTTGCAAAAATTATTATTGTATGTACAAAAAACGCGTCTCCATCCGTGCAACATAATATTTATATTATACCCACATACATATATATTTAAGCACGTTTTATTGTATAACATGTAATCCTTTTAAAAATCTTAAAGAAACAAAACAACCAACATTTAACCAAAAATAATATTACACACTTATGGTGCAATATAAAAAAAAAATTCAAGTGCAATAAATTAGTTTTCTTCTTGATCCTTAAATTAATATTATTATTTGTGTTCTCATCTATACCAACATATATTTTATATCTATACATTGTGTGCCACATAATACGATTGCACATATGTGATTATAGTAAAAGTTTAATGCAATATTCAAGATTTCTTTATACTTTTACAAAATTCTTTCTTTAATTTTTTCCTCCTTGTTCAAATATTTTCTTCTTCTTGAATCCTTGTTCATATAGAAAAATGAAAATTATGTAAAAATAATTGCATGTTGTTTTCTTAACATGTAAACAAATAAAAACTTTATTCTGATGGAAAATTGCAATAATTGAAGTTTAAAAATTGCAGCAAAAAAAAAAAGAAGAGCTCTATTTTTTGCATTGCTATAGCAAAATTGCACATTGACAAAACAAGCTTGAAATTTATATAAAAGAAAAAAATTTTTTGAAATATTTGTACTGACTGTGTAATTTTTTGTATAATGTAAGGAGGTATTTTTTACTTAAAATGTTCCAGATTATTTTATGGTCCTCATTTGCTCTGAAGTTCTTTATTAATTTTTATTAAAATTAGCGAGAAAATGTTTCCAAAGGTACACAAATTTGTACTCAATAACATTATGTAAATTTTCTTAATGATTTAAGATACAGATCTGCGTGTACATCGCATTTGTTTTCTGTAATGTAATTGCTTTTACATAAATATATTTAATAAATTTAATAATGTTAAATCATAATGTAAATAACATTGCTCTGGTAAGTGTATTACATTAATTACCAGAACAGTGTTTAATAATAAATTTTCACCCTTAAGTTAAAAAATATTTCTTTTATCTTTTAATTCAAAATAAATCCTTAATATTTTCCTTAATATTTTAAAATTGACAATAACATTTTGGAGTACAAAATAAAATTTTCATTAATTTAAAATCAAAATCCTCTTACAGAATTGCACCTTCATTTACTCAGCCACGATTAAAATCTTGTTTCTTTGTAAGTAATTTATTTGTCCAAATTCTGGTCAAATCATACTTTTTTCCCGCAAATATTTATTTACAAATTTTTCAATTTCAATTCCAATTCAGTCAACAATATTATACATAAACATAATTTTTAGAACAAGTTCCTTATGTCACACATACTTGTGTAAATAATAGAACACTTAATTCCATAATATTATCAAATTAAGGAGTATAGTCCTACCAAATAGGGATTGAGAGTTTTTATTAATTATCCTGAATGTACTCGGTTGTTATTTTGATATATGTACGTATTAATCTTTGAAACGATCTGACCAGGTTTAATCGGCCACTGTTCAATAACACAAAATTTGTAATTGATCAGATTAATCCAAATTTGTTTTTTCTTTTGAGTCACATAAGATTTTTTTTGCATTATAAGAATATTAATAATTTAAAATGTTAATACCATTGATATTTATAAGGGACTCAAAAAATCTAGACATGAACCGCACAATACCTAAAATTCAAATTAAATCTCAGAATTTACCATCATTATTAAAGTTATTTGTATAAATTTCCTACACAATTGCCTTAAAAATAGTCTGTTATTCATTAAAGTTGCTCTACTTTCCAGATTAAATTTAAAATGGTTACCAAATATTTTACTACTCTACCAACTTAAAAATATATACATCTATATAAATGTTTGTGTAAATGTATATTTGTAAAATTATACTTTAGTTTAACACCTATATATATTGTCTATGCTAATAATGACAACTTTTGGAAAAAAAAAAATTTAATTTACTTTTTTTGTTTCATGAAAGTTTATTTTTTAATTATAAAATTTTGTAACATAAAATAAATTTAAATACTATTTATTATTATTTAAAAAAAAATAGGATATTAATATCCTACATTTCATATTAAATCAAAATTTATATACATACATATGTATGTATAATAATGTAGAAAATTTAATTTTGCGTGATAAAATATAAAATTAAATACTATGGGTTATTTGATATACAAAACCTCGTACATTATTTTAAAAGCCACTAATCACATTGTGTTGTTGGAAATTGTGAAAAGTATAAGTACGGGTGTGTATATATACATGTACCCATACAATAAACACATAATAACTGATTATAATTAAAAAATCATTTAATTGTTAACATTTTCATATTATTATTTTATATTTTGTGTAATTTATTGACTCGAATTATTCTAACATAATAAATTAAGAATTACATATATTAAAAAATGTTTTGCACACCATATTAAAAAAATTTCCATTGAACGTGCTAAAATCAAAAAATAAATAAAGTGTTATACAGTTTTCAATTGGCTGATTTATTGGACTCGTTAAAAAGTACTCTTTCGGAAGATTGTTTCTTAAAATCAATCACCCCTTGCATGTAAACTCAAAATAAAAACGGGTTTAAATTAGGAAAAAATGGCTTGCACATTAACATATGTGTGGATAATATTTTAACATCTCAGAGTCTAACCGGTCTAAATTACAGTAAAATCGGGTATCCCAACTCAGGAATTCCAATTACCTTCAAAATGATATTTGAATTATAATACCGTAATTTCGAAATCAGGACTTTGTTCAATAATTAGTATTAAATTGGGGACATGTTCCAAATATTCAACTGCTTCAAGGAAGAGCGCAAAGTAGTTTGCTGACCTCTACGTTGCAAAGCTTCCTTATTTATGATATGTTAGATCTATTTTATAATACGCGTGTCAGGTTTGGGTCCTTATCGTTCTATTGATATTTTTAGGATCGAATCAGTTCAGAGGAGATTTCTCCGTTTCGCATTGCGTGGTTAAGGTTGGTATGATTATCTCAGGTTTGCGCCGTATGAAAATAATTATTATTGTTAATCTTGCAAACCTTGTGCTCTCGTTGGATCATCGCCGACGTAGTTTTCATTCATCAACTTGTTTCAGGGAACATCGTTGGAGTCGGTGTGTTTTAAAAAAAATTCGAACAACTTGAGGCTAGAAGCGGTTTTTAATGTTCGTCATCACAGAACGGATTATGGTAGGTATGAGTCGTTGACTGGTTAAGTTCGGTTTTTTTGATCTTGGTGTTGGTAAGAGTGCTCTGTGGTCTGCCTCTCTGACTTCTAGAAATTTGAATTATGTTTGACTATGAGTTATATAGCAATGATCTTTATCTTAATTTATGTTTTTGCTTTTCTGTAAAGCATAATGCAAATATTTTTTGTCTCTCTCATACTAATCTCTCATACTACTAACTCTACCTTTACTAACTCTCTGCTATCCTTTTCCTCTTTCATCATATAATGACGAATTTGCTAGGCACCCTGATAGTCGCACTTTTGCGTGTCTAAATGATGATTCTTTTGGCTCTTTTATGCAATATTCATTTCCAATTCAATTTCTCAATTCTCTTTTTTTTTTAGTGCAAATTTAATTGTCCATATATAGCACAATTGTGCTATGCATATCTTTTTAAAATCATAATACTTATAGGAAAATTGCTTCCTTAAATACCATTATATGAATATTTTTCATATAATATGAAACCAAAATTCACAAACAATTTAATTTTTTAATTTAATAACTTTAAATAAATTTTTTATGAGAAATATTTTACTGAGTATTCTAAACCCTTATTATTAACTATTTAAATATAATATTATAATTTTGGTTATGTGAAATAATTTTGCACAAACTTTAAAGTAATTATTAAAAGGAAATAAATTTTTCAAAAAAAAATATAGTTACTTGTATGTTTGTATATGTATGTCATAAAGGAACTATGCGAACAATAAAAAATTTAACCATGAAAAATTTAATTTTTAATAATTTTTAAAAATTTTTAACTTTACTATTAATTGTACTTTTTAATTATTTATAAAATATTTTAGGTGTAATAAATTAATAATTGCCAAACAATTTTAACGGGTTAATGTTTTACTTTAGGAACCTCAAAATTCTTTCAAAACCATATTTCAAAGAATTTTCTTTAAAATACTTGATGTATGTGCATAGCATATCAAATTTTTTACCATATTAATTTTGAAAATTTTGATAATTTCAAAAAATTTCCAAAATTCAATGAAATCACAAAATGTTACATTCCCAAATATTATAAAATCATAAATTAATTTGCATAATAAAATTAATAATGCTAAACGAATGTCTAAATGTTATGATTGAATGCTGCTAAATGAGGTAAAAACAAAAAAAGCATTTAATTTTATGGCTTCAAAGAATTTTATTAAATAAAATGTTTTTTTTTTTTGTTTTTTATTTATTCACTCGAACATTATTTACAATACGTTTCCAAAAATTAATAGGTTAACCCCAAAAAAAAAGTGAACAAAAACAACGAAAATCGCGTTATTTATTAAATTTAAAAGAGTTTAAAAATTTTAATAAATATTTTATTAAATAATTCATACAAGGTGTTGCACAAAATTAAAAATTGTGTATAATTACGTAGATGGTTTTTTTAGTAATTTTGTGGTTTTAGTGTTTTGTTTATCAATTAGCTAAAGCTTAAGTAAATCTAAAAAAGTATCACGACTCGTGAATAGTTAAAGTTCATTAAACTTGAATATGTTGCGGAATAACGTTGCAATCATTAAAATTGAAAAAAGTTTCCCGTAAACGGCTGATAAACTAATTTATATTTATTCGCTATTGCAAAACAATTGTTTACTTGACAAAAAGAATTTTTGAGAAAATGCACAGAAAAAAACATTTAGCTCCGTCACAATATTGAAACTAAAGAAAATGGCTAAATAGTGCCTCATATGTGGTAAGTTGGTACGACAGGCTAGTCACCTACCTATTAACTAGCCTGCCGTACCAACTACCTAGTAACTAGCCTGCCGTGGAACCAATTTTTTGGATTTAAAATCAAAGAGTAGAATAATCTTCGTTGTTAGCACAGAACAGCAAAACGGTAAAATCAGCTGTTCAGTATTTTACATATAATATGACACACATATGGAAGCAAATTATATTAAAAAAATCGCCATCGATAAAATAGGATTTTGGGTTAGTTTACAGTTAAATTCGCGGCGGTAATTTTATTCCCTGTATTCTGGTCAATTCCATTTATATATTTATATGTATTCTGCATGAACTTTGACATTTTACAAGCACATTGTTCTGTTTTCACCTTTCTAAATGTAATATTAGTTCTTGATAAAATTAACACTTGTGTTGAAAACTTATATTACAAAGTAATTAGTGAAATTTTTAAAATCTATCACTGTTTTAAGTTCCGACGCGTTTTAAGTTAATTAAAATTAGAAAAAAAATTATTTTGATCGGGATATTCTACAATGTCCAAAAGATATATTTATTATTTAACTGCACGATACTTTAAAATCAATTAAAAGCTTCAGAAACTTAAGTCTTGACAAGTAAAATTGTATAGCTAATAACCAAAATAACAAAAACATCCCCTTTATTTTACATTAAAGAGAATAGCTTCCATCAAACACTGCTCCATCGAAACAACATTAGTGCAATTTTTAAACTTTACTCATCACATCGAAATTTTCTATGTGTCAACTTTTTTTATTGAATTCCAATTTTTAATATACATAGATTGTTATGTTATGATAAACTGTCATGTAATTATGACTGACGGAATACTCTGTTTATTTAGAAGCATATGTACCTACATATTTTTATTTTTGATATTTATGTTAATACAATGTTTATATGTAAGAGTCGAATATACACATAAGTATAACAAGGAAATGAAATTGAATTCGTCGTTTTCCGGATTACAATATTTCAGTCTGTTGCAGCAATATTCATATGTATATGAACCCAAATACAAAATTGACGTACATACATATATGTATTCATGTATGTATAGAAATAATTCATACTCGTAAATATGAGGCAACAATTAACGAATAATAAATTGTTAAAATTATTAAAATGAATTTTTAGATAAAATTTAAATTTTAAAATATTCTAAAAAAAAATTAAACTAATTTTTCCTATAATTACTTTCCTATAATTAATCTACTGTAATTTTTGGAAATAATAATTTTAAAGTTTTTAAATTTAATGTAAGCTTTAGATATTTTAATTTTAAAGCCAGTACAGAAATATTTTCAGTATGTATATATATGTATTATATGTATACACTCAAGTGATGATTCAAACTGAATCAAATTCAAGAATGTCACATACTTATTCTGTATTTTAAAGGAAAGTAATAATTTAATATTATGTTGCTTTTAATAACATCTTCCTTCTGTGTAAATATTATTAGCATACATCCTTTTATATGAGAATCTCCTCCAAATTCCCCTGATTCAAGAAACTATTTCTTAAAATTTAAAATATTGCACAGTAACAGACTATATGTATGAAAATTATTTTTTAATAAAATCAAATTGAGTGCATATTACGGACATATTTCCTCTTATAAAAATAATTTACAAATCCTGAAGAAATAGTATAATATTTTAAAAGATTATAACTAGTAAATTGTAAGAATAAAATCTTGAATTCCATGTTGAATTTATGTACATATGTATATGTTAAAGTATTATTTTTATATTATTAATTTTATGAAAATTTTAAAAGATTTGTAAATTTCGTAATTAAATTTAAATACGAGACTTTATTCTGCATTGTCTGAGCAGAAAAAATTTGAACAAATGAAAATTCTCATAAAAAATTTTCTTTTTTAAAATTCTAATTTCTTGGACTATTCATGCGAAATGCATAGCGCTAGAATTAAAAACAAATTTAGCAACCAAGACACATTTAGTCGCTTTGTATATCTTTGCTGGAGACATCAATGTGAAATAAAATTTAATTTAATAAATAGATTGCCCAATGCATCCATCGACCAATTTTATTGCAACGTAAAAAATTTTAAAAATTTATATAGACTATGATGAGTTATGAATTTGCCCGAAAATGGGAACAATTTCTTTCCTATATACAATCTTATTGGGAATGGTGTAAAAACAAAACTATTTTGAAACAAACTGATGCGTTTGTAATAAGACACAACAAATTCATATGCTGATCAATTTATTATTGGTAAAAATACAACAATATAGAGTTTCAGATATCTTCCTATTGTAGTTTTAACACTTGAAATTAGATAAATGAATTTATTGTGAAATTTTAAAAAATTCAAAAAATCTAGTGACAAAAATTTAATTTTATAAAAAAAAAAAAAAATTTATACGTAAGAATAGTAAAAATCTAATTCTAATCATTTCTAATTATTTCTGTTATAATATAAGCAATCGGTATAACAGTTGAATTTTTTACATAGAATATTAAAGGAAACACCTGTGCTACTTATCCTTAACAAAACAACAACAAAAGACAAACAAATCCTTTTTAATAAATATTGGAAACTATTAAAATACAAAAAAAATTAATTTAAAGTAAAATAATATGCAATTATATAACAAAATTTATTAAGACTATAAATAAGTTAGAAAGAAATTATATAAATTCTGTATACAAATATGTACATACTAATAAACATACATACATATGTATGTATTATATAGCTTATAATAATAAATATAATAATTGAAATAATCAAAAAAATTTGGGATTTATTTTGAAAATTTATAAGGAGTAAAAAATTTTCAAATATTTTAGCAAAACAATCTGAAATCCTCACAATAATTTACAAGTGTTACAATGTAATAAATATAAAAATATTTACTGCTTTCAACCATTATTACATAATTAATATTTCTTTAATTTTAATATATTTTTATACCATATTAAAAAATTGTAAGTAAAATTATAATAAAATTTATTTTAAAATATTATTGGAAAATTGAAATATAAAAGATTTATTGGGATTTTTTTTTTTAATTACTTAAGTATTATTTAATTGGAAATTTATGAACGTATAACAAATTATTTAAAATAAAATTAATAATTAATCATTTTTATGATGATTTATATTTAATGTAGTTCTTTAATTAAATTAATTGTAGACCTATGTGATTTAATCATTGCATTTTTACGATTTCATATACATTAAGTGAATCGGGACAGGGAATTTTAAGTCTATAGATTAAATTTTTTTAGCATGTACATGAAGCATACTGATAGTTTCGTTATTATAGTTAAAAATTCATGTAATTAAAGCTTGGAACGAAGTTGAGAATTAAACCTATCTGTGATTTGTAAACATGTTGCATGATTGCCCGGCGGGTTCCACGTGTTATATAACGTCAATAAAAGTGATAAATTTATGAAGTCATAAATTTACGGTGCAATATAAGACTAAGGTCGAAAAACTGCTTAGTTTTATTTATTTATTATTTCAAATGTTTACAGAGAATTCAATTTATTTTCATATTAAAAGTATATAACAAATTTTATAAAAAAATATTCAAAAACTAGTTTTTCCTACCAGATATCGCAGGCTCAATTAACATATTTAACATAATATATTAGGGCCACTTGCTGAACATTTTTGTAAATTTTGTCATTAGAATGCTGAAACAATTGAATATATTTTTTACAACGACAATATACTGACCAACTCTTTTATTTACAGGATTAGATACGAGTACTAACTGGTAACTAGTATGACGAATATTTTTATAACCATATTTAATTTGACATCGCAATCCTGCCAAATCTATTATATTTTTTCAGTTAATTGAAATCGATCAGTTTTATTTTTTCCATAATTATTAATTTCTTATCATAAATAGCTGCGAGGTAGTATAAGGAATTTATATTAGATGCGCGCTATGCTTATATCGACAATCTTTTAATGTTTCCAAAATTTTTTTCCTAAAAAATTTATCCATCAAGTCTCAGACAGCATAAACTAACTCAATAAAATTTTTCGATCAATATTTTATTATATAATATAATATATATTTAATTAAATTTCAAATATAACAAAAATCGGCAAAATTGAATTTTATTTTGCGTATTAATTTTTTTTCTTGCATCTTCTTATTATTTATTTCTTTGTCAGTGCACTTTTTAATCAAATTAAACCTAAATTGTAAGCCAAAAATGAATGAAAACTAATTTATAAAATAATAAAGAAAAAAAATAAAGATTTTCTCACTAAGAAGGAAGAAAATAAATGAGATTTAAACTTTTATATTTCTTAGATTTCCTAGAAAATTCGATCACAATTCAATTCACTTAATTTTCTTATATTTTAAATATAATTTATGCGCTTTTCTTACAAAAAAAAAATCAATCACTTTAATAAAGTGTCCTTCTTTTCATTCTTATAATATAGAATAAGAAAATAAGCAAAATAAAAAATAGCAATCAAAAGAATTTGAAAAAGTTTATCATATTTTCAAATTCTTTGTTACAAAAATAATCTATTCATGGCATTATAAATTCCATAAATTCGCTTCTTGCCAGTTAACCAAAAAAAAAAAATAAAAAAATTTTACTTGCCAACAAAAATATAAAATAAAAAATTTTTTTTTCTGTCTTCCTTTACTACTCGTATAACAAATAGAAAAGACTTATTATAATAACGTAAATATCTTGTCACTAAATTTATGCTCCAAGATATTCGGCACAATAACATGAAAAATCTTTATTCTATACAAAATCATAGTTTACTAACAACAAAATATCCTATGACTACAACACTGTTTATAGTATGCACACCGAAAAAAAAAACCTCTGAAGCAGGTGAAAAATACCACAAAAAAACAACAACAAAAAATTGTAATGTAAGCTTGAAGAAACTGTTATACAACAACAAAAAAAAAATAAAAAATTGCGGTTATGTATGTACAATAGAACTGCAACCGCTCAATATTCGAAACTTTAAAAGAAAAACTTACGATAACAATAAGAAGAGAAAAAATATTTTGTATAATATAGGGAAAGGGGGAGAGAGAAAAAGGGAAAGAAGTACGAAAAAAACAAATGAAAAGGAAAACTTTTTCTTAAAAAATAAAAATTAATTTTCAACAATATGAAAAGAGAAAAAAAATATAACAATGACTAAAGAAAAGTGATTTATTTAGTTTCTAAAGAAAAGTAAAATAGCAGAAAAACAAAGCTATTACAAAAAAATTGTAGAAAAGAATAGAGTAATGTGTGTGTGAAAGGGAAAGAGAAATAAAAAAAAATTAATGTTTATAGGCACCTACAATTTCATTCAAGTTTTTTTCCCTACTTATTTAAAATTTTCCACAATTCATTTTCACTATTAAATCGAAAAAAGAAATACCAAATCAATTCTATGCTACCACGTGTTTAAAAACATTTACCTTTTCTTAACACGCCCGCCTTGCTCTTACGATATTAAAATGTTGATCACACAACAATAAAAAAATATAACAGTAATGTGAAACCAATGTGCGTCTACAAGTCAAAAATATTTTATTCTCTTCAATCTCTTCAACTTCTTTTTATACTCGTAGATTCTTCACATCTTCAGTGTTTCGATATCAAGGAATTTTTTCCTTATATTATGGGAATTTGAAAAAAAACAATGAGAGAAAAGGAAATTTAATGAAAGTGCGTATGGGAACATTATAAATGGCAATATGTTATAATTACAGCTAATTTTTAGTATTAGTAACAAGATCTAATGTGGTATATTATTGGCGAAAGTTCTAATAGAAATTAACAAACCACAAAAGTAATTTTATGAAGTCTCCACACAATCCGTTTTATTTGAAAATGTACAAAAATTATTTTAATCATCAATTTTATTTTTTTCATATTCATACGGGCAGTTATTTACCTTATTATTTGTCACATTCCACTTTTTTACTATCGAATTCGATAGGGTAGGAAAATCTAGATTATACTTATAAAATAGTCGTCTATTTTAGGGGAAATTCAGAAACCTAAATATTGCAACTCTATACTTCATTCAATCTCATTCTTCTTCTAAATGTGCAAAAAATATTAAAAAAGAAAAAAAGGGGAAAAAAAATGGACGCTTTCATCAATTGTTTCCCACCTTTTTCCAAAAATTCAAGTTTTTTATTCTCCAATCTCTACACTTCTATTTTTGTTCTTCTATTTTGATTTTGCTTGTCTGTTAATTTTTACATTAAAGTTTATTTTTCTTCTTTAATTTTTTTTACGTACGTAATGTTATCCAAATTAAAAGTTATTAAAATATAATTCGAAAAATTACGTTAGTTTTATAATACCTTAACATAGATTTTATGCTTTAGTAAATCTATCACAAACTGTTTGATTCCAGAAAAAGAAATAAATTGTTGAGTCCTAGAGCCTCTTCTCAATTAACTTCTTGCCGAATTAGTCCTTAGTTTCGCGTCTCCATGCTGATAATTTTAATAACGGAAAAATTTATAAAAACATTTTTTATATCCTAGAATTGCTATCACAAACTCTTCTTTATTTATAAAGTTTCGGCTTTAATTTTTTCTTTTTTCTTATTTTCTATATCAAATAAACAAAATTTCAATTCTTGCAAGAAAACTTTTTCATAAGAAAATAAAAATTTGAAAAAATCAAAACCAAAAAAAAACACAAGACACAACAAAAAAAAATATTTTTATTTTCTTAAACTCTGCATGTGTCCTTTTTTTGTCTTGACATACAACAAAAAAAAACGAATCCTTTAATGTATTCTACCAATCTACCTATGTATTAAAGTTGAATCATTTAAAGTAAAATAAAAAAAGAACCAAAAAATCTCAAATAACGCCCAAAATTATTTTATGTCACCCAGTTAAGATATAACTGTATTTTCTGAGGGTTAAAAAGTTATGGAACACGCCAACAAAAAAAAAATCTATTAAGAAACAAAATCATACTTGGGTTCCTCTAACTAAACACCATACAATACACGCTATGTATCATCTCTACTCTACATTCAACTCTAAACATTATAATGTTAAAATATAATGTTAACACACACAAATATACTTTAATAATACGATCATACTATTATTTCATCCTTACAAGTGGTTGCTTGTAAAATTTATATATAAGTAAGTGAAGAAGAAAATAAAATAAACAGCATGCATGAATTTATATTTATATATATATATATATATATGTTTGTATATTATTATTATTTTAAATGTAGATGAAACAAAGTTTATTCAACTGTAAGTGATAAATGACAACATTATTGGTTTAAATGAGGTCCTCATTTTAGCCGTAAAACTAATCATACTAAAACTTTTTCTTGTTCAAAAAGAATTCATCTTCTCAATCTTTTCTTTATATAATATAATGAAAGCATAGCCCAGGTATATTATGAATAGGTAGGAATGACGAAAAACATTATACTACATATATCATATAGTATTTATGTAAAAAATTTAAGAAAATTATTTTATGCATTATAAAACAAGCGCACGCTTTTTGTATTTCAATATTAAGCAAATATTATAGTAAAATTAAAGAAATTGAGAAGCATAATTTGATTTAATTTACTTGGCTATCTGATTAGATGTTCTTTGTAGAAAATATGTTGCTGGTTTTTAAAATTTACTCAAAACAAAAATAGCTGATACTTTAAAGTCATTCTAATCGAATGTATATCGAAAACGTTGTATGTAGTGGCGTAAAATCTAAAAAATAGTAAAAATTATTTTTTTGACTTTCTTGAAAACTCAAAATTTCTGACCTAATTTTTACTATTTTGGCAGCTTTAACTGTTGCTGTTAAGCTCTTACTTTAACTTTTAAATTCTTACAGTTCTCCTTTAAAACATGGCGTGTGTTATTCCATTCTACAGCCATCTGGTCCTTTTGTGATATTACTATAGAATTTTATCTTCTCTTCTCTAGTCATTTCCTTAATTTTTCTATATACATACAAACATTATGTTATATAATTTTTTTAATTATTATCTGCTCTAAGCCCTATTAAAGAGTTTTAGTCTAACACATAATATTTTTTGTGTAAAAACCGATGTTTCTTTTATAACCTACACGTTCCTTTTACAAGACTGATCTATTACCTCTTTCTATAATTACAGCTGATTTTGGATTTAAAATGGGGTGCTCTAATAAGGTGAGTACTTCGTTCAACATCACTAAAATTTTTTTTTCTATTAGTAAAATTTTTTTTTATATTTTTATATTTTTTTCTTATTTTTTATTTCTAGCGTTCTTATTCTTCTAATATACATTTTTATATTTCAAAATTTATACATGACACACGAATTAAACTAGAACCTCCTGAGTGGAACAAAAATCTCAGCATTTCGGGATTCCTCTTATACAGGCATCAATAAATCAGAAAATATGTAGCCTATATTTGATGTAGTACAAATTATGAAACCTTTATTTTATAAAACATTTCTGATTTACAAAAAATCTTATCAAAACCAAAGCTTACGTCTTTTCCCATAAAGAAATTCTATTTCAATTTGATGAGTTTTGTGTACATATTTTGTAATAATCGGTAAGATCGACAAAAAAATTTTTAATTCTTTCTTGTATTTTCCTTTCAATTTTCCCTTATTAAATTAAACACGGAGGATATATATAGTAAGAAAACAAGAAGAAAAAAATATATAAATTAAATAAAATTGATGATAAGGTCAAAAAAATTTTCTTGCCACTGTCACTGTAACTTTGCCATATGATTCTGACAAACTTTTTAGGAGGAAATTGACATTTTATTAAGGTAAATTGAATGAAATTTAATTCATTACGTTGTGGTATTCTTATATAAGCAAAAAAGGATAATGTTAAAATGATTTTTGAATAAATATATGTTAAAAATTTTATACATATATATAATCAAAGAGAATATACATACATACATGTAAGTATAAGATTATAAAAGAGGAAACGATGAAATTAAAATTAATTAACAAAATAAAATCAATTTTTGACATTTTAATGCAAAATTTAAATATGTCAACCCTTATACAAGATTATACAAAAACTAGATTTTCCTCTTTGATTGATATTAAAATAAACGGTAAAAAGAGAAATTCTATGACAGTGAAAATTAAATTTTATCATGACACTAATTTAGATTAACTGTACAAAATTTTATCTGGTATACAATTATTATCTTCTCAAAAAAAAAATAGACAAAATATTACTGTCAATTAATTTGAAAAAAGGAAAAAGTAAAAAAATTAGGACTTAATAATAGAAAAATTAACGAAAGCGTCATCGAAATTAAAAATCTAAAAAAAATCTTCAAATTCAATGTTTTAGCCCAATTCCTCCTCTTAAAAGTCTTATAATATTATGTAAATCCCGTAAGCATATATTATACGATATACTTACATAAATGCTTGTAAATAATACAAAACGTAACTTTTTAATATGACAATAAATTCTATAACAATTTGATTTAATTATGTCCAGCTGAGTGCAAATTCAGTGAATATCAAAATCAAAAATTTGCAACTCAATCTCAATTAAAATTATAATAAAAAAAAATTATTGGTGGAATGAAATATGCTCACCAATTGATATCGGTCTCATTGTCGGTTACCGAATCATGCGGTTTTTCAAAAAATTTCCGCACACTTTTTAATTAAAAAGTGTGCAAATTTAAAGATCAATTCCCGTTAACAAATTTCTTTAATATCGTAAATATTATTTAATTTATATAGTAACTGTAAATAGTTTCTTATTAGTAAATATGCGTAAATAATATTTGCATATTAGTAAATATGCGTATGTTGTGACAATAATATAAGTAAAACTGCCATATTTTCTTATATAAACCGCCACTTTGTAAAACACATTGATATGATCTGTCACGCATCCCTCGTACTCAAAGTATTACAAAGGTTTAAGTTTTTCGGCAAAATCCGTTATCTTTCGAAGTACCTTTTTTAATCATATCTATTAAACATTTCGTTTCCTAAGATACAGATTTTTATTACAGAGTTTAGTAAAATACAAAAAAAATATATGATCAAACATTTTATCAAACATAATTTAATCACTTTGATCAAACGCTATATAATCAAACATGTTCGTTTGTAATTGCATGATTATTGATATTTTGATCATATTTTGGATTTCTGGTATATATCATTAAATTTACTTCAATTTCATTTTACTCAAATGTAAAGCCACAATAATTTAAATGACCTAATTAAATTTTTTATTGAATTTATCAATTTTATTCTATAAAATTATGTAAAAACTCAATTTTATTAGAGGATTAACATTGTTGTTTGATCAGTTTGCATATAATTCATATGTACATATGTATGTATTTTTATAAAAATTGATGTTCCTGTATGAGTTGATATATAAGAGAAAATATTGACATCGAAAAAAATTTGAAAATTTTTCAGATTCAGTAAATTTTTGGAAATTTCATAATAGTTCAAAAAATTATAAAAAATTTACTACAAATAAATTTGTTTTAAAAAAATAATTATATTATTTTTAAATAATATTTTGAAATTCATAAAATACAAAATCTATAAATCTATAACCTTACATATAAAATATTGGAAAATTGTATGTCGATCTCATTATTATTATACTTGGATATTATGAGGAAGAAATCAGAAACAAAAAGTATACCAAAAAATTGCGGCAACTGCGGTTATTTTGCAGTTATTTTTTCTTCCAAAATCATAATATGAAAATAATTGCAATTATATTTTTCATTTTCAATTTTCATACTATACGTTTATACTATCAATTATTTGTACAGTTCACATATCCATACATAATAAATATTAATACATGCATAAATACATATACATACATGTGTGTCAATGTTATCTCCATGGAACAATTTAAAACCCAATTCAATAATGTATTATAAGAATTTATTTTTTATTTTTTTCAATAATTTAATTAAATAATACTTTATTTTATTCACATATAATCTCATTCAATAATATATTTTTATTTATTAAAAAATATGTATATATGTAGATCTAGATTCTAGATAATTTTTCAATTGATTTCTTTATAATCTTTTTACTATTTCTTTATATTATTAAAAATTTATAAAATTGTGTTTTTTTTAACAATTTTTGAAAAAACTCTACCATTTTATATTTTAAGGTCAAAATATTAAAAATTTATGCATGTATGTATATGTTGTTCATATTTTTAGTCATTCCAACTTATTATACCAGTTGTTTTCAGTGTACGTCTTTACTTTGTCTGGATTAAAAGATTATTGAAAAAAAAATTTGATTGTCTGTAATTCAAAAAAAAAGATATGTAAAAGATTCATAAATATTAGAATACAAATTATGAAAATGATGAGTCAAAAAAATATTTAATAGATCTAACCAAAATGCTTTATTTGTCTAGAATTATTATTGAAATAAATATTGCAGAAATATATTGGCAGCTAATACAAACCACAAATAATCAATTAAGAAATTCATATAAATTTTAAAAAATTGTATAAATTGCTATTAAAATTCTTCAAAATACAAATTAAAGTCTTCAGGATACGTGTAAATTAATTATTGAATTTTTTAATCGAACCAGTGCTTCGATCAAATGCGTATTAAAATAGGGTTGATGCGGTAATATTTTTTAGTATATATTGTGTGAAGTTGTTTATCCTAACTCATTTTATTATCCTTAGACCCTATTTCTCGGACCTACAAACAAAAGTGATAAATTTATAATGTAATCTTCGAAAATTCACTGGTGCGGATATCAAATAAAAATTTGAGATTTTCATCAAAAATGTTTGCTTTTTAATAAACAAAGAAAACTTCTTCATACAACCCAAGAATTAATAAATGACCTGACAAAAAATAGAAAACATTTACATAATCTTAAATTTTTCAGTCTTTAATACATACTCCTTGGTTTGTCCACATCATCTAACAAAATTCAAATGAAAGTTTAAATATTCCTGATTTATTAAATAATCTCTTATTTTGGATGAATTGAAAGAGATGATGAAAACTAATATTGCATATTATTGCAGTTGAAAATTATTTAAAGCATATTGTGTTGAGATTAAAATTATGTTTGTATTCTATACAACTGCACCTATGTATATATAAATATTACCATCCATTATATAATAATGAGTCTTTTGAAAATTAATGCAATTTACAGATACTTAAGAATATTTATAATATTATGTATTTGTAGTCAGCATAAAGTTCACACTTAAAAAGCAATACAGAGAATGCATTTTGTCATAAGTAGGCAGAATTTCAAAAGTTCCAAAAATGTACATGGAGCGTCATACATAGCAATGATTCAGAAAAAACATGTTATGATTAAACCCAATGAATTGTAATGTCCTACAATTTTCTTACGCTTAAATTATCTTTGATTCCGTTCCGTTATGAAAAATTGGTGCATTATTGCAATCTCAAATAATTCGTAAAATCTGCAATCAATTTGCAAATAAACATAAACCTACAATACAGTAAAAAACGAAAATTCAATTTATGTCACTATAAGTAAACTGGTTTACAAGTGGCAAATTAGAGTAGTAAGCACAACACACAATTATATATTCAAACATTCGAATAAAATAGAGCGCTCAATTTTGAACATATTTAAAGGGAAAATGTCTAAAATTGTTTATAAATTCCAAATTTAATATAAACTAACCTTTATTAAGTTAGAATCTTTTTTCCAATTTCTACAATTCAATTTTAAATTTAGCTTAAAATATTAACCTCCCTTACTTAAGCTTTTTCTCAAAAACAAAAAAAACTTCAGTATTAGGTCGCCATGATATCAAATTGTAACTTCTATGTTTATTTTTATTATCACTTTCATTTTAAAATTATCACTAGCGCGTACTATGGTTAATCCTTTTATGTACCATATTTTTTTTTTTAAATTTCAACAACGTATGTGTCACAAAGCTTTTTATTTTAAATCATTCAAGTTTGTGTGTAAGTGTGCAACTTTGATAATTTAACGAAAAAACAAAATCCTTGATCATCCTAAAATATATTTTTTTCTATTTCAATAAATTTTCTATTTACTAAAACAATAACTTTGAAAAATTTAATTTATTAAAAAAATCCGAAAATTTTTCACACCTTTAGATTTAAAGTGAAAATAATAATCCATATTTGTTTTTTCTTTTCCTTTTTTTTGTTAAAGTCAGGTATATGAATAATAAATCTATAACAAACGAAATTCAATTTTCCCTTGACCCCGTATATAAACAATAACTTTAGATATGTTTTTTTAACACAATATTGTAAATGCATACAAAGACAATACAGATTATTTGTATATTATTGAACAGTTCTGCCAGAAAATTTAAAACAAGTCTTTTATAAGCAACACTTTTTTTGTAATATATTTGAGTGGCAAATAATGACGTTCTAAAAGCAATTTACAATTAACAAATTACAATTTACAAATAAAATTAAATATAGTAAATATTTTTATGTATGTAACCTAACAGTTTTGCATAGCTTGATTTACCCGACTCCCTCCTTATTTAGGCCAATGTACCGGCCCTTATATAAAATACCTTAAAATTTTTATATACTCACCCCTGGCATTTGAATTCGCCAAATATTCAACTATAATACAATAAAAAACACGACAAAAGAAATCTCTCACCAGAGTCGGGCAATGCATAAAGTAGATGGATCATTGTTTCTTCTTCGTTGCAGTAGCTTTCAAAGTCCCGTTACTATTGGAGCTCATGCTCGGTGACTTTCAGGGTGGTGTGCGGTTGTCTTGATACGCACAATGAATTGGGCCGGCTTAACCGGGTTACATCGTACTAAGAGCCGAGGCACATTGGTGTAAAGAGTAATAAGCGTGGGGATGTGCTAGCGAGTAGGTGAACCAGAGTACCTTTTATAGGAACGAAACCATTTTGTGGAATTGAGCCGCAATGGATCTAGGAGGAAGTCAACAAGGATGTAGAAATGGCGAAAATGCTTGGAAGGCGACGGTATTTATACGTTCGGTACGAACATGGAGGAGATTTCGATGTGCCTTCTTGGTGAATGTAGATCGCTGATTCACAGCAAAAATAAGTCTTCTAGTTGAAGTCGTTTCGAGAAGTCGATCCCCGCAAAATACTTGAATTTTTCAGAAGGATGTTGGGTGGAAGAGAGGTCACAATGGATCCATCCCTTGGGTCGGGGAGCATTTTTATTCCGTATCTAATCTAGTCTAATCTAATCTAATTTAAACTTAAAAAAAAAACGAAATACAATCCATGAACTGTTGCAATTATAAATGAACAGTTTATAGAACAAAAATATTTTAACTCGAGCTTTTAATTTTTAGCAACACTGTAAATATATGTAGATATGTATGTATGTATATATCACTTCCAACATCATTTACTTTATATCGTTTATCAATAATATTTGAACTTTAAATTGACAAAATCATGTCAAAAACAATAATAGCGAAAATATACAATACTCGTAAAATGTAGGCAAAATAAAAAAACATTTCATATACAGAGAAAAAATCATTCAGGCATATTAATCGGAGAAAAAGGCACGTATTAACGGCAAACTATATTATATTTATTACTGTATACACATATATTATTACAAAATAATTGTATATACATGTACATTAGTGAATATTTTTTTAACTTGTAATTTAAAATAAATATTCTAGTACACTCTTATAATATAGGTAATGGATTTAAAAGCACGAAGGTATACATTTGCGTTCGGCTACATAAATGCAGATGTGTAATTAAATATAAAAATTGATCTTCCATTCTTCTAAGAATATTAAATTGACTCTTGAACATAAATTCACGATAAAAGTTCTCTATTTTTAAAACAGTCGAATATTTAGAGCTAAAATAATTAGATTTATTAAAGATCTTTTACAAGAATAAGGTTTTACATTTAAAATAATAAATCCAATTTATTATTTTGCAATACAATAATACACCATCACATTCTCTCAAATTTACTATGATTTTGAATCCATCCATAAAAATTATTCGCCACTAAAACCTAAAACAAAATTTTATAATAGAAGTATGGCAATGATCGAACAATTTGATTTTAATTTTTGGGTTGATTTCCATTAATTATTACTCCATTTTTGGATATCCCAACACTATTTGTGGTAATACACGAAACTACATTATATACTCCATTAAAATTTAACCGCAAGGCTCAAGTCAAATCGTCTTTTATCAATTAAAGTTCATATTTGCCCCAAAATTTATGCAACAAGATATTCACTCAATTTTTAAACCAATACACACCACTATAATTTATACACCATATTTTAATCTATTCAACAAAATGTAATATTTCCATGTTTATTTAATAATTTAAAATTAAATATGATTAAAGATGACATACATTCATCATCTATGTATTTATATTACAATTCACCTATACATATGCAATTTCATTTACATAAGTAAAACATTGTAATATTTTCATTTTAAACAATAATTATATTTTTTATAATACACCATTCATTCCCTTGATATATAGAACGTTACAAAAGCTTTACATAAATGACAAAGCATGATATTTTAAAAAATTAAAAAAAAAAAATCAATTTTTTCCATATTTTCACCTACCTCAACATATTTTACATATGTGCAAATATGTACATTATATAAACAAATACTCGTATACGCTCACATAAAAAAAATTTAAACATGTCCGCAAACCAAACATTTTAGAAAAATTGAAAAATAAAATTTTACATGGTAAGAAACGTTGAAAAATGAATAATTTTTTAAAATTATAAATGAAGTAAAATGATAGGAGTGATAAGTGAATAAAATTAATAATATTCCAATTCAAAATTAAAATGTTGTAGGTCAAAATATTTAAACGTAAGGGTAAAGGATGATTTTCTAAGAAATTGTAATCATTATTTCTCTTGCCTTTTGATGTTGCCATAAAACTATTAGTGTTCCTATGATATTTACACTATCACTGTTAATTTTTATAATGTTGCCGTAAAATTGGCGGATGTCGCTTTTGGACGTTCGTTGCCATGCGGCAGATCATGATATAAATGAACTTATGACTAGAATACTGCTTTATATTATTTTTAATTTGCTTAAGTATGTTAATTTTAATTTAGTAAGGAAAGAGGCTTTGCCATCTCTTAAAATGGTACATTGGTCAGTTTTGTCTAAAACGTTCGACTTTGGTTTAAAATTTAATCATGATGAAATATTTACCATTAATTACAATTGATTAATATTTTATATATTTACGTAATTTCCGACTAATATTTGACAACCCTTTGTAGTATCAAATGCATGATTTAACTAAACTATCGTCTGGTATATTAATTATTACATTAAAATAATCGTCCCCACAAATATGTGCGTAGTATCGAACCCCGATAAATTGAATTTGAACTCTACTTCTGCGAACTCCTAATCATACCCACATGCATGTGAGTGTATGCACACTATATGATATGCATAACAAAAAAAAAAATAGATTATTGCAAAAATTGAAGCAAAATGGGAAATGAGCAAAACAAAAAAAATTTTCAAGTATAAAATGCAATAACTAAATCCTATAAATACATAAGTATATAAAAAGTGAGATCGATTCCGTCGAAAGGATTTATTGTAAAAAAAAAACAGGTGACGGATTGAATACAAGGAAATGTAGCAACAATATAACCTTATTTCAAGGATATTTTAATAAAAAATCAACATTATACAAGGGCTAACCAAGAAAACATAAAAATTTTGAAAAAAAATAAGCCTGGCAGAAAGCCCTATCATTTTAAGGATTAACTGTCACACTTTCATTTTTTTTTTTTTTTTTCAGATTACCGACTATTAATAATGAAGCTTTTCAGTAAATTTTTGATATGGATAAAATTGGTCATGGTTATGTCATTCAATATTTTTATTTGAAAGGTCTTAGTCCAGCCGGTGTCAAAAGTGAACTAAATTCTAGACTAGGGGAGTCTGCTCCCTCATATGCAATGATTAAAAATTGGGTAGCGCAGTTTAAACGTGGCCGTACGAGCTGTGAAGATGAACATCGCACTGGTCGACCAAATGAGGTCACCACGCCAGAAACGGTTAAAAAAATCCACAAAATTATACTAGACGACCGTCGATTGAAAGTGCGTGATATAGTAGGCTTATCAAAAAATGCTGTACATCGGATATTGACCGAAAATTTGGACAAGAAAAAGCTTTGCGCAAGATGGGTACCGCGTTTACTCACAATTGACCACAAACAACATCGTGAGGATGTTTCAATAAACTGTTTGACCATGTTTCCTAAAAGGGGACTATGTTGAGAAATAAAAATAAATTTTGTCAAAATTTTTGTGTTTTCTTGGTTAGGCTACTTAATTCTGGGATAGCCCTCGTAACATTTAAAAAAAAACCAAAATAAAATAAAAAAAAATATTTTTTTTAATTATCACATTTCACCAAATTTTAATTGATTTCTTCATCATAACGAAAGTTTATTAAATTTTAAAAACGATTTTTTTTTTGTTATTTCAAAAAAAAAGGACATTTCATTAAATTTTTTCAATGTATGTATGTATTATTCACGTTCAATACACATACTAACATTCAATATATTGAAAAACATACACACATTCTTAATTGAAACTAATTGCAGTAACAATAATTGAGAATTTCAGTTAAAAATTGTCAATTTGCTTTGCTTTTTTTTTTAAATTTTTTTCAAATTTTAAATTCCAATTATTTTTTTTTTTCTTTCTTTCTTTTTTATTCAATTTAATTCAAAATGAAAATTTCGTATAAAAATATAGAATGACAATTTTTTTAATATTCAACAAAATATCACGTTTATTGAAAATACATACACGCACATACTGTAAGTATATTTGTGTATGTATCAATTATATTTGAGTTATAATTGAGTACGAGAAAGTAAAAATTCGGGAGATCATAAAGAATTGATTAATGTAGAACAAAAGTTTAAAATCTTAAATAGTTTTAGTAAGATCTATACAATTTTTTATAATGGAATCATCAATTCTTTTATTAATTAAGGAAATTATTTTTCATGTAGTAATAAATGTATAACACTTGATATAGTTATATAACTTAATCACGTACAAATTATATTTTATTATAACAACTAATATATTATCACTTATATATTTATATAAGTATGTATGTATGTATTTATGATAAAAATTGAATTGTTATTAAAATAAACTTAAAACCATTTGACGGCTGCCCTAAATAAAAACGTAGTATGATTACGAGTAACAAAATGAATGAAATCGAAGAAATAAGAGAAACTCAGAAAATCGAAATGAGAATAACTATGCTAGCACAGTGAAATGTTATCATGCAAAACGGTTCCTTCCATCTTGCTCAAGAAAGTTTTCCTCACAGAGGCTTGGATGAACCGAAATGGGTTCGTGCAATTACTGGTTTCTATTGATGGTCATTGTCCATGGTGAAATATCACTTACACAAACTACATAAGTTAGACTATACCTTTTGTGTAGGTTTTGCCGGAATTGAGAGGAGACGGCCATACACATTCTGTGTGATTGTCCTACTCTGGTTATCAGGAGGTGCAGATAGTTTGGGGATGGGTTTTCTCAATTTTTTGGGATCTCCAGTGCAACTCCCTGCGGTATATCTCCAGGTATTTGCTTGGATCCGAGGTGGTTTATGTGGGCAATAAGGCATGACTGGCTGCATTAGATGGGAGGGAGAAATTACTTTGCCCATGGCTCTCTTCGGCAAAAAAAAAATCCAAGCTAGCATACTTATTATTGCATATAGGCGTTACTCTTTTGTACACTTATGTACATAATATGTACTCAATTTTACGAAATTGTATATATAAAAAACGAAAAACTTACTGTTAATTACACAATATGAAAAACTAGATAAAAAATCTACATTAATGCTTAAATAAAAAAAAACTCAGCTATTTTCAAATTTTTTTTTAATTTCTCAAAAACTGCTTTGTTGCAATGAACACACTTTATTATTTGAGGTTTTATGTTACAACTTGCATCGGCTAATGGACACTGTGTTTAGATTTCAGTCTTTCATATCAGTACAATCATCGTGATCCTTGACAAGTCTCTTATTTTCATACTCATATATTTTGTAAACCATAATTTGAAATTTTCATTAAAATTATTTTTTACTCTCATAAATTTCGAATAACACGTACCTATACAATTTCTCTTTAAAATTAAATACATATTTGTAAAATGTCACTGTCATACAAAACTTTAATTTATTTAAAAATTATAATATAATAAATCACTCCATCGTGATATTTGCCATATTTCAAAATTTTAATATTTATTACATTATATATTATGTATAACAGTTTTATTCATTTTAATTCCAAACAAGAAAGCAATCACTTGACATAATAAATAAAATATCTTGAATTTTTCTCTAAGAAAAAAAAAATTAAATTAAAATAAACCATAACATTTCCTATTAAATTAATATAACACGAATTTTAATTCAACTTCATTTTGCACAACTTTAAAACATAGACAAAAAATATAACACTATAAATAATAAATTCAATGTTCACCTTACAAAATTCCAAAAAAACACAATGCATTAATCAAATTGCCATCTAACAATAAGAAATTTATGTTATTCGCCCCGTATCTCTATAAAATATACAAAAACCAACGAAAACTAATAAACCAAAATATTCAAAAATTTATAAATTCAAAAAAAAAAATTATGTATGTATGTAACTATGTATGTAGTATATGTAAGTGAAAAAACGCAACAACAAAATTACAATCAAAAATAATAAAACAGACATTTTCAATGCCACTAAACATAAAAATTCAATTGTCGCATAAATTTTTCTTCCTATTGTTGATCTTCCTCTGTCATCTTACACACAACATACTTATACATGCTTCAGTTTTTTTTTTGTTTCCATCACACGTTAGTCCTTTTCAATGTCTTCCTATACAAGTAGGGGCGCATCTTATATAAGAGAAAACACATTCTTTATACTTGTATAATGTGTAAGTACAAAAAAAAAAACTGTTACTGAAAAATATAAAAATGTAAAACATACCTGAATAACGGTACCTTCATTAAAACCTATATATAATTCCCCAAGGACATTTTTGCGACCAAATAGGAGCATAAAATTATATACAAAATATATTGTGTGTACACACACACAAACATAATAAATATATGCGAGTAAATTTTAATAAAAATAAAAATCTTAATCAGTAAAATAACGATAAAAAAAAAAAACAAAGTGAAGAAAAAAATATTACATATAGTAAAAAACAAAATCACCATATACAGGGTGTATACGTATATGTATATTTTGATATTATTGAACTAATCTGGAATACATGTATAGGAATAATTTATACATAAATCCAATCAAGGAACATCCAAGGTATTAAAAATTGTAGCTTATAATTATTTAAATATTCAGAATTTGACGTTTATTTTCGCATTCAAAATGCTAAATCATCTACCGGGATAAATGTGCGTAACTAATTCATTCAAGTATTCGTACGTATATGTTTAAGTTAGTATAGTAGCTCTATATTTCGAACATCTTCAAAATTATCATTATTTATATTTGTTTATATGAATAAAGCCCATACGAGGACGATTTTTTACAACAGGCTCAAAAATGAGCGTATTTGCACCCCCCTTGCACTTTCCTCTTCTTTCAATACTCATATATTCCGAAAACCCCACTTCACAAATAATATTATTACTAGGTATAACTACTTAACTGAAGTATTCCCACATATATATCTACTCTTGCTTGGTGGTAGAATTACTTCCATGTTGAACGACATTGAAGGTTATTAATTTTTATCGGAACCCCGTCCCTTTTCTCCTTGATCAAATATATTGAATTTTATTGAAATTTTGTTTTGCAAATCTTATGTGAAACACCCATTATATAAATAATAATATTAGTATAGGTACAGAGCAATATTATAGGTAAATAATAATGATACAAAATACAAGATTATATTATGTTATATTGTGGACATATTTTTATCTCATATTATCCATACACATACATACATACATTGTTCAAATTATATTTTGAATGCATATACGGTAAAAATATCACAAAGTAATATTTTTTTCACTTATAGAATTTGTAAAATAATATTCACTTCGCACATTTATGAGAATAATTCACAAAAATTAGAGAAAAATCCAGAAAAATTAGTAAAATAATCCACAAGCTTGTTTAAATGCTTACATACCTTAATATGAAAGTTCTTCAAAACAAAATAATATAAGGAAAATTGTTGTTTACTATACTACTCTTGTAGGAAAAGTACTAGCGCGTTGATTTCCTACAAAAGTACTCTTGTAGAAAATCAATGTTAAATGATAATAGCCTTAAATAAAAATTTAGAATTTATTTATTTATTTATTCAGTTAAAATCTGAGAGCCCTAACACTTTTAAGGTTTCATAATGTGGCTGTTAGTTGAATAATCACCTGAAAAACGAATCCTTATATTTTTTATACTGAAAACATTTCTATCAGTGGTATATTTGTGGAAATTTTCAAAAATATGGCTGATGGTTAGTTCTTCATGGGCGACCACATTTAGGCCTGGTTGTTTTATAGATTAGATAGGAATGTGATAATTTAGAGTGCCCATGCATTAACCGAGTCATAATGACAGAATCTCTTCCTTGCAAATTATTTAAATTTTTCTAATAATTAAGAATTAAGTAAATAAAATTAATTCAATTAATTAAATAAAAAAATTTAACAACAAATAATTATAGTCAATATAATTATTTTTCTTAAATATTTTGTTAAATGTACAATAAAAAACAAATTTCAAAAAATAATACAAAAATACAATCATATATGAATATGGATCGAACCCAATACCTTCAGTTAAGGCTATCAGACTGTTTACTATACTGTTCAGCTAATACTGATGTGCTATTTAGTGCAATTCTTCAAAATTATCCAGATTTATATTATATATGCAAAAAAAAGTGGTTTAAAATCCGGCTAATTGAAGTATATCAAAAACTCCAGATATATCTAGTCTAGGTCTAGAAACTTGAAACAAAAAACAGTAAATTGGATTTGTTTTGTATAAAGCCCCTTGTTGTTGGGTAGTAAATGCAATTCATTTTTATAAGATTTTCGAGTTGTATTGTTGTTCTTTTTAATTTGCGATATGTAAATATCCTCCTATACATACAAATAATAAATATCACACCAATAGCAATATTTAAAAAAAAATACAATATCTTGCCCGCCATTATTTTTATATAAAATAAGAAAAAAAGTAGATTGGCTGCTACTGTTGCTGTCAACTATCTATTCTATAGACTATACATAGATACAGAACAACTTGCATAATAAAAAATAATAACAAAATAAACCAAAATAGAAAAAAAAAATTAAAATAAACGTAAATAAATTTTCCATAATATTTTCGCTATTTTTTTTTTTTTTTTGTTGCCAAACTTGAAAACTTAATGTTGCCCTATTTTCACGCTCCGTATAAAGAAAAACGAAAACGAAACAAAACAAAATAAAAAGCATCATTTCTCTTTTTAAGATTTCTCTCTCTTTTTATTTTTTCTATGTCTATACACCTGGATTATCGCACCTTTCGATGACTTCACTTTTATATTTCCTTCATAATTTTTTTCCATTTACAATCTTTGTTTCATTCTTCTGTCCCTACTACACCCTTATAATTTATTGTATTTCATTTTTAGTCTTTAACAAAAAAAAAAAAAATTTTTTTTTTCTTATCTTGAATTTTAAGGTCCTGTTTTCTTTTTTTTTGTGTTTTTTTTTTTGGCTGTATTCCTTATTTTTTTTTTTATTTGTATATTTTTGCTTATATTTGGGTGCCTATATCCCATCCATGTGCTTTTTTTCTATAAAGATAATAATATTTTGCTATTCAGAGGAAAATCTAAAAATATGTACAATATTTGCACATACATACTTACATATATTGTGTACAATACATACATAAGAAAATTAAAAAAAAAAAATATGATAATTTCGTGTTTTTTTTTTTTTGTTAAAGAAAAAATGTCCTTTTTTACAATGGTAATTTTTATGTTAAAAATATTTAGGTGTATATGATTAAAGCTATAAAAAGAAGAAGAAGAAGAATAAGAAAAAAAATTGCCTTCATGTCACCAACTTTATACTTTTCTACAATATTACAATTTTTTTTTTGTAATTCTGTTATATTTTATATTTATTTGTATGTATGTATGTATTTGAGGATTAAATCGCGCTCAAACGCGTCTGTCTTGTCCTTTATTTTATATTTTAATTTTTTTTTTATTTTTCTTATTATATTTTTATGTATATATAAAAGTTATCGTAAAATATAAGTATGTGTGTTTATTGTATTTGCATATTTACAAATTCTAAGAAGAAGTTGTATTTATTTATTTATTTTTCTCTTTTTGTTTTTTTAGATTCAAAGATCATTCTTAATATTATTCATTTATGTAACTTTATTATCATCTTATCCCATATACATACATACATATACGTATATAAGTAGTGCATATATTTTAAGATTAGAAGCTGTAAAATATGCAAACTAAATTTTCACTTTAATATTTTAAAAATTTAATACATCTACTTAACTACATTATGTAATAGAATTAAAAAAAAATATAAATTTTATAACATTAACAGTAAATACACAAACTTGACATATTACAGCATCATTTTGTCAAACTGACCAAAATAGACGCGTTCATACTTTTTACAATTTAACCTCAGCAAATTAATACTTTGTTATTAATGTTTACTATTAAAACGAGACAAATAAGAGTTGATCTCAGAGCATAATCACTCTGTGATACCTAAACGAAATTGTTATACTATAGGCGAAAAAATATACTATAGCTAACTATTAGACAGCCTATGACTTAAACTACCATAGTTGGTCTTGTTTTACGAGAAATGAAATAAATTATGAAAATTTAAAATTCAGTAAGAATATATATATATATCTGTCTACATCACAGATTGATATAGACACAAAATTATGTTATTTTATAAGGGTTACAAGCAGAGTGACGAGTTTATAACATACTTCGCACATACGATTACACAGGAATAGTATTTACCGTATTGCCATATTAATTTATGAAAAATTTTAACTCGATAATTTCAATAATTTCTATCAAACAGCTATTGAAGTTGTAGAGTGCCTAACCGAACCATTATTTCGATTACAACTACTTTAAATAGGATTCCGGCATTTACTATTACAAATCATTTGTGAAAATTTAGTGAGGTTAACTCAATTACTTTCCAACTTGACGTTGAGATAGACGGACAAATATGGTTCAATCGCCTCAGAATTCGACGCTGATCAAAAGAATCCTTCGAACATACGTTGTTACTGATATAATGAATCGTATAACATTTTTTATATGTTTTAAAATATTATAACCAAGCTTTCTTAATATTCTGCAAATAACCCATAGAATATCATCTTTCATTTATACGGTTAAAAGCATAATTTTGATTTCAACACTCTTTTGGTAAACAAAGTTTTTCAAATGGAGTAAAACTTAAGAGTCATAACTCTACTTCTTGAGCCTTATAAGGTAAAACTTATAGGTAAAACTTAAGGGTCCACAATAGGTGGAATTAGATGTTTCTTGGTAATCCAACAACTATTGATCCTCTTCTAATCTGTGAGTTTTAAAATTTATTATTAAAATACGAGCGATTTTACAAAATAAATAAGAGCAAGCAAAAAATTCGTTTTTAATAATTTCAACTTGAACATTTGCTTATAACATAGTGGAAAGACACCATTTTAAACTGGCTGTTGCCAAATGTTTTTAAATTTTTAAAGAGTCATTTGGATATTGGAAGCAAATTAGTTTTCAATCTGAAGACAAGAGATTGTATTTCAAAACTTGTTAGATAGAAAATATTATTACCGCAATAATAGTAAAATTAATTTTTATATAAAAAGTAAATTAACAGTTTCTATATAAAGTCGAACTCCGTGAATTGCAGAAAGTTTCTTATGTTTACTCATAAATACTTTTTGATTTTAAATCAAATAACACTCTTTTACTCACAATTATTGAATTGTCCCATTAACTTCATAAAATTAAATTCATTGAAATTTTCAGCTCTTAAATTTTAACTTAACAATTCCAAAGACAATATACTATTTACCTACTCCTATAGCGCACGCAAATGATTACCCCATAATACACATTATCGTTTTTAATTTCCCATAATTTTATATAGAATACCAATTCTTTTTAGTGTGTAAACCTGTAACCAAAACCTAGGACCATTTTTTTTTGTATCTTTATTCCATTTAGGTTTTTTTTTAAGATTCACTTTTTGTTGTTATTAGTTTTTCTTAACACCACATGCGAGTCAAAGTGCACTCTCTAACTACATTAATTTTTTTTTTTTTTTTAGCATCGTTACTGTTTTTTTTATATGTTCAAGTCATTATCACTGTATCTACATTTTAGGTGCGTGTACATGTGCTCAAACATATAGACAATTTATACACACACTGGCTTTAGTTTTTCTTTGTTTTTTTTTTTTGTTCTTTTGCGCTTTTCTTTTTTTATTTTTGTCCTTCTTTCTGTATTTTTCTCGCATTTCATTAAATTATTTTTGTTTTCGTTTGTTTTATTATTGTTATTTTTTTGTGTTCTTTGCCTATTTTTCATGTTTATCCCTATATATTTAAAATCCTTATTGTTTATCTACTCTCTGCTATAATATGTATATACTGTCACACATATGTACATATGCACACTAAATGTACAATATACTCGTATGTATATATAATATATTTTACATAATGTACATTTAAATGTCCTTTGTCAACACAAAATGTATGTTAAAAATAACAAGAATGAAAAAATAAAAAAACAGTAAAGGAAAACAATGTATTAAAATATAAATGAATGTATGTATAGGTACGTGTGTATATGTAGGCAATTTTACTGATTGTTGTTACATCTTCATATATTTATATTCATTTTACATAGATTTACACAATGTATGGAATCAAATGTTATAGATGGACATTGTGATGCCTTGACACTACGAGAAAAAAAATTTTTTTTTTCAAGAAATTATGAATAAATATATTGTGAGATTTTTACAAACAAAATTAATAAAAAAAAAAATTTTTTACTGAAAATCATTGCAGTTCTATATCTTGAGTAAATCTGAATTTTATCTGAAAATTTCTTAAAAATTTTCGTTTTTATACGGCACATACATAAATATTTCGTTTATCGTCATCGTATTTTATTCTTTAATCAGCAAGGATTCTATATATATATATATATATGTACATATATTTACATATATGTATATGAATATCTATATATATGTTGTATGTACGTATGTATGTATATAAGAAAAAAATAAATACACTTGATTCATTCAACACAATCAATTCGTAATACGAGGAGAAAAAAATATTATTAGAAAATATAAAAGTTTATTAAAAGATAGAGAAAGTGCCAACGACGACTAAAATTTCGATATTAATCACATATATATACCATAATAATATGTAAGCAAGTATGTAATCCTTAATATATATATATACATATATATACAATAAAATAGGAGAATTTTTCTCTATATGAAAAAGCAAAAAAAAAAGGGGGGGAAAAATTTATTGAAAAATATCAAAGAATTAAAAATTTTTTTTATTATTATTAATATTATTATTCTGTTTTATATACAAACATATATACATATATAAATTTTTTTTTAACAAATTCTAAAAAAGACATGGGATTCAATATATATATGTATATATATATATATATCAGTATGAAAAAATATTTAAAACATGCGTACTAAAATTATTTTCGAATTTTTTCTCTATATTTTTTTTTTGTCCTACTGCTGAAAACGTAGGAGTTATAAAACACATACACACTTACATATCCACAAATATGTATTAATGTGTGTATCATTGATGCTGTGTGTATCACACTTTTCATATGTATGTATATGTGTATATATATATGAGACAAAAAGAGAAGATAATGAATGAAAGAGAATTTTATTGTTTTAGATAACAAGACGACATATTTAAATATTTTTTTTTCTTGGAAAGGATTCCATAATTCCAAAGAGATTTTATTTATTTTTTTTTCTTGTTTTTATTTTTATTTTTCCTCCTGGAATGATTTTTCATTTACATATACATTTATATTTTCCATGTATTTGGAAATTGGATTTAATTCATTTTTAAAAAAAAAATTTATTTCTCAATTTTCTCTAAATCTCAATTTTTTTGTAAAAAAAAAAAGAGAAGAAAAATTCTCAGAATTTATTTCATGAAATGAGATTTTAGATTTTGATGCTGGCTATAAGGATGCTGCTGAATTAAATTTAAAGCTTTTTTATTTTTATTAAAAATTTTAAAAGCTGTAAGATATTTGCTTTTAAAAGAAAATAAAAGCATTTTAAATTCGCCCAATTTTTCTCTTTTCAATTTTAAAAGAAATTTTGAAAAGTTTCTTTGTAAATGAATTGTGGAAATTGAAGTTTAATTTTGAGCGCAACTTATTCGTAATAATCAAAATTTTATTTTTCGAAAATATAAAATTGCTTTAAATTGGAACGTAAATTTTTAAATTAAAGTTCTTCTATATTTATTAAAATAAATTTCTTAATAAAAGTTTATGCAACTTTTAATAAAATTATTTTCATTACAGGACTTTCAGATTTCTCCAAAAACAAAAAAAAAAAATTTAAAATCTCCATGAGTACACAAGTTAAGTCCAAAAAATATTTTTATATAAAATGATGCTTTTAGCTTTTACTCATAATTTATATAATTTGAAGGTTTAGAGATGAAGATTTTAACAAAAACTTTTATCCTGCAACTCAAAATCGAAATCTTTTAAACTTAATATTTTAATTTTTATATATGAAATTTTTTACGAATTTTCTATATTGAAAATACGAGTATTATTATATAATAATAAAACATAATCTGTTTAAAAAAACTCAAATAGAATTGAAATTAACTTTCGATTTACTAATATGTGGTTTTTGTGATATTTACCAATATCGTATAATGCAATTAAATAATGAACAATTGTTATTGAAATAATCCTGCTATTACCACATAATTTTGCATAAATTTAGGGGAAATTTAAAAATTATGGCTTTGAAAAAATTATATGTATTAAACTAGTAGCATAAGTATTCAATTTTAACGCAAAATTAATTTGGTTACATTGTGAAAAGTGAAAAGTGAAAAGATTATACATTTAAGTAATAGAAAGACTACTATTACAAGTCCTTATACATTATTGTAATTTGTCAAACTTTATACAAATTAGGTTCCTCATCACTATAAGTTTTAACACATAACCTTATATATTTATATAGTTATACAGTTATAGGAAACCATATACAGTTAATAGTTATAGAAATTTATCAAACCTTATAGTTAATTTTCTAGATTAATCTGAATTGTCGTGTAGAGAGAAATTATACTTCAAACACTAGCAAAAAAATCTAGTTTGCGACAACTGTTAATTTAAGTAATCAATTCAGTTTTCCAACAAGTATTTATAGAATACAGAATTCATAATTCATAAATTTTTCTTTGATCTATACACAGTTTCGTACGAGTATAACAAAATTTACATTTTCACGAAATGGTGTAAGTAGAGAAACGAAAAGTAAATATGATTTTACTGACCAATAAACTGGAAAATTCAAATCTAATTCAAAATATATTTTATCTTAAATATAAGACTGTGAATTTCAAAAAATTTCCTAATTTTAATTAATTTTTTCCTATGTATAAAATTTAAAATATTTTTAAATACAACAGCGCCATAAAAACTAGTTGCGTTTAAAAGTAACAATTTAATATCATAATATCCTTTTTCTCCATTTCGATAAAGAAACAAGAAACTAAAAAACAATAAAAAAAAATAAAACAAAAATTCCAAATTTCCCATATATTTGTAAAATTAAATGCGAAATTATACTTTTTATTTTCCTTTTCTTTACTCTTGGGGAAATTCGAAAATTCCCGTTTAACATCCATAGGGGAAATATAACTGTTGCAATTTTTTAATCTTATTGTGAATTTAATCGTTTATAATTTTTAAAAGGAAAAATGCAAAAATACAGAATTTTTTTTTTATATTCACACTTCATTTTGAGGGTAAAACATTGTGTTCAGGAAATTATTTATACACACATGTATACAAGTATATTGCATCATGTTTATTACGTTTATGTATATAAGGATTTTTATTTAATATTTAATATTAAAATACTATCATAAAATTTAAAATGATTTTTTTGCAACAAAAACAAATTTGTTTTTTCGTTTTTTTATATTATTTTTTCAAATCTATTTTTTATTAAGCCATTCGGGGAATGATGACGAAATCACAATTTAATCTTTAAGAAGATTTTTTATACTTAATGCTACAAATGTACTAATCAAAATTTAAAAAATATACAAAAACAAAAAAAAGAAAAAAATTCATCATACAAAAATTTTTGCCACGCTGACATTGAGTACAAACAATAATAATGGCAAATAAATTAATTTTTATTACATTAGATATAATTTATGTGAGGGTTTTTTGAATATTCCATTTCAAATTCTACAATATATGGAAAATGAAAAAAAATAAATAAATTTTTTTAATATTATTTGTAACCAAAAGTGTGATGCTATAAAATACACACTTTTCTTCAAGAATTATTTAAAATATTCACATAAAATAAAATAATTTTAAATTTTATTTTTTTTTATTTTTTTTGTTTCGTCCTTAAAATTTTAAGATCCCTTTGATAATTTAAATTTGGAATTTTTTAAGAAAATAAATATTGTAAAAGATTTGATTAAATTTTTTTGCTTCCATGTTTTTTGTGTTTTGTTTTGCTTACATTAATCTTAAATTTTTAAATCGTATAATGTGTGACACACACGCATACATATTATTTTAATCCTGGAACAAGAAAACAAAAAAGAGGAAACAAATTTCTTTAAATAATTGCCGCATTATAAAATATATAAAATACGTAATTGCGTAAGTATGTCAGTTGCTTAATATGACATTTATGCATAAATTAAAATATCATTACCACATAGAATATTTAAGAAATTTAATAATAATATTTAATAATGGTTTAAAAAATTTGTAGAAATTTCTAATATTTTAAACTTTCAAACAATTTATAAAAAATTTAGAAATTTGTGAGAAAATTAAATGAAGGAGAAATTTTTAATGAATTTTATATAAAGGTTTTATGTTGCGGAAACTTGTATATTATTCTCGTTTGGTAACTCTATATGTTAAAATTAAAAAAATTTGACAATAATTGAATTAATTTTCTTAACATTTCACGTTATTCAATGAATTCATAAAACTTTGTTAACCGGGTAGAAACAAATCCGAAGCATATACGTGTAAATTAAAAATGTTCAATGTTTGACCCAAAATAATAATGACGGCCAAATAAGAATGATTATAACAACTTATTCATAACTTAAAGAACTTTACATAAAATTTTACAACAGCTATCGTAAAGATGACCATAAAATTTTAAATTTAATAAATTTTTTGTTTTGTATGTTCTGTAATTAATTCAAAGTCCATCATATTAACCCGCTCTTCTTATCATCAATATTATCGTCTCCTTGGGTTTTATAATTCAAAATGAGAAGATTTGAATTTTTTTACCCTGTTCTTTAAATTTTAAATATAATATTTTTTCAAATTAAGAACTTCGTACAAGCAGTGAATTTTTCTTATTGGAACTTGACATTTCATATATTTTGTTAACATTCTCATTTTAACCCAGTTTACACTTTTGACTTTTGACAAATTAATTTTGTTAGAATTTAATGTTAATAAAATACTCATTTATATAAAAATGCAAAATACTCATTTATATTTCATTTAGCACTTTTTATATGGAAACATCCTTCAAAGTAACAGAAATATTAACGTAACTTTACTTTGCTATTTCATGAATATTAAAGCCGATATTAATTAAAGTAGTTTAAAAATTTTGCATAGTTTTTTATTTATATAATATTATTTAAGTATTGATACACATTATTTGAATTTGTTATATATATATATATATATATATATATATATATATACATACACATCTTAAGTTCTTATACTTTACGCTCAATTACTCAAGATGTTATTAAAATTTTCAAATGAAAATGCAATTTTTATATGCCCATAAATACACAAGAATTCACTTAAAATTTCAAAAACCCTAATTCATAACATATACATACATATATAGGAATTGAGAGGTGAATAATATGTATACATGTAATATGAATATTGTGTGAAAAATAACTGAAAGAAAAATAAAAATTATTAAATTTAATTATTCGAATTTATTAGACAATTAATTGTATTTTTAAAATTTTTCCTTTCATTCAAACATTAAACAATTTATTTTATAATCTTCCGTTTCATTCCAACATCGAACATTTTGTATGATTGTATTCAAAATTACCTATAATATTACCATATGCTATAAATCTCTACAACTAGTAAAATTTTATTATTTTAGCTAAATTAAAATTTTTTAAAAATATTTAAAATTTTTTTTTCTTAAATAAATCTGCTTAATTAATAAAATAATTTTTTTTTTATAATTTATATATAAAGTGCATTCTATTTTAATAACTATCACATAATAAAGTACCACAATTAATTCAATTTTATTTCCTGTATATTCTAGCTATATTATTCATTCCCATAGTAACATGATTTTATATTCTTAAATAAGGAAGCAAGAAAAATTCATTTTAAAATTGAAGAAAATAATCTATATAGTAAAATATACTGTATATATGTACACGTATACAATATGAATATTCAGAAGAAGAAGCCCATGATTCTGCATAACTTATTTATTTATAAATTCTATATAATAATAATTTTTTTTTTATTTTTTGTTATTTTTTGTCTATAATCTACATTCATAATAATATATAGTATACCTACGATGAATTTAATTTCAGTAAACCACCTTAATCAGCAACCAACTTTAAGAATCATAATCAACTCTTTTTAATTACTAATTATAATTTTGACCCCTATTTTGTTACAATAATCATTCTGTTTACTTGGTTTTTTTTTTCTCTTCTCAACCTATTAACCTTAATTTAATAGAATAAAAATAATGAATATAACGTGGCCATTACAGCTATATATATATATATATATATATATGTAGCATAAACAGTTATATATGTATGTATTTAATTTTTTTTTTCTTTTGTTTTATTCCATAAGTATCCTTAAAAACCTAAAAGAAGAAAAATATTATAAAAATGTTTTTTTGTTGTTATATTTTTTTTTCAACAATCCTTTAACTACGCTAACCACATAATACAATATTCAAAGATAAAATACATAGATGAAAAAAAAAATGAAATTACGAATGGAGGATAGTATTATCAAAAACTAACCACTGTATTGTATTATCTTCCTGCACTCGAAATTATTTTTTAGTTCTTAAAAGCTTACAAAAACATTTGTACAAATACTTATGCATATTTATTTATATATAGCTATTTTATGGATATGTTTTGAATTTAGGCTTTATTGCATAGGTGCTAAGAGATGCGCCTATATTTATGTATATGTAATTTTTTATGTACAATATCAACATAATAGTATCTATAATGTTCTGTCAATAGTTCGGATTAAGAAGCAGGCAAGTTAATAGCTATTTTAAAACCTTTCTAATAAATTAAAATATATATGTACCTTTAAAGTTTTCAACCTACACGTACGTATAATTTATAATAGAATTTATACGTACAATATATATATTGCTTTACATATTAAATCAAAAATATACATATACACACAAGGTAATATAAATTTTTGTAAAACATAAACTACCCAATCTGGCGGAAGCTTTATTTTTAATTTCTTTTTTTTTTCTGAACATTAAATGCAAACATTTTCAATATAATGTTATGTATATATATGTATATATATGTACATATATTGACGCCTTTAATTTTTATAACAGTTAATATCAATGAATTTTTCAAACGAACGCTGGGAAACCATTAATTCTCATAGTGCTTAAGTATATTATAAAAAAAACTTCAATCAATCACTGCTTAGGCATTTAATTATTTGCATATTTTCGAATGAATGAGTGTGTTTTGACATTGATAATGAATCCTGATTCAAATCACCGTTTCATAAGTCACTTTTATGAAGCTGAACCAGGACATTTGTAAATGGATTTTAATATGAATTTAATAAAAATTTGTAAAAGACCGTAAATTTTGTTTTGGCAATCATTTATATTTATGGTAGAAATCTAGAGAAAAGATTGTTTATATTAGAGACTAATTTTTTTAAGTATAAAAAAAATTAATTTTACTTTCATAATTTTTTTATTTTAGCCACGAATCGTTTTTCTAAGTTTCCATTTTAGTTTCGATATTTCGGGTTTAGAATCAATTGAATTTTTCAAATGCTATCATAATGAAAGTTAGTAGCCATCTATGTAATGAAATTATAAATTATGGATAATATTGTGAATTGTTAAACGTGCTATGCTGCCATCTATTATATAACTTAGAAACACGTTGGAAACATGTTGATCAACTTAGGCTTTAATTAAGTTTCTTTAAAACTAAATATCGCATAACGAGCAAAGTTACGCAAATTTGTAACAATTTTTCAGTTTCTTCCAAATGGATCAGCCCATTAGCGGTTCAATGTGTTGAAAACCTACTATGTTTTCAATGTGTTGAATTACCAAAATGAATAGTGATTGGGCAACATTGAAATTGTTTACAAATCAAAATCATAAGATATAACGTCAGTTTGACGCTTCTGAGTTCTGTTGTTTATTTAGGAAAGAAAAATTTTAAAATTTGTAAAAATTGCCGAGCAAAAAAAAAATAAATTCTCTAACAAACTGTAACCTGCTATTGGATTCGGCTTAAGAATTCATTTTGAATAAAGCAATTTGGAAAGAAAAAGCAATAAAATATTGAACAGTGAAAAAAATAACCTTAAAAAAATGTTTCTAAACAAAACTGGCGGCAATTTTGATTTAAACACGACGAAAAATAAAACTCTGGATAATATAAGTTTTCTATCAGGATCCCTCCGAGATTTTGGCAACTCTAAAATAGATAACATTTCTGTTAAAGAAAAAACAAATTCCTTATTTGCACAATTTTTGGATCTTTTACAGAATCGCGGCAATGAAGCCGAAACTTTTGACACGATTCAAGAAATGACTCAGACTTTATCTTCAATTTTTGAAGAAATCAAACCCGAAACTGTTTCAGAATCAAATACATTCAATGAATATGAATGGCTTAGAAAGGAACGTGACACTTGGAAGCTATTTCATGCTCTATATCATGATCGCATTATAGTTCAAAAATCGGAAATTGAAGAAGATTTCATCCCTCTTGGTACCTCTGAAAAAGCTATTGTATCACAACTTTACTTGAGTATGTTTTATAAATGTAGATCTTATAATCTAAAATCTTGAAATATGCCATTACTTTTTTAGCTAACGCAAATTTAAGGGAATATCAGTTAGTCGTAGATTGGTTAGAAGCTTGTGCTGCGGAAAAAAATATAATAGAAATTGGTCATTTTACTGATCGGAAGGTAGGTTGGGAAAATACTCTATATCAATTAAAAAATCCTGGATCAGTTGCTTTCACAAGTCATGTTGATATAGTAAAACACATGGATCCAGACGTTTCAACACGCGAAAAAAAACCATTGCATCCACTTGACATGGAGGATGATGTTAGACTTGTAAGAGCAATATTTTCTAAAATACGTCAAGGTAAAATTGAGGATGCAAAATCTTTATGTGTATATTGCGGACAGCCATGGCGCGCTGCTACCTTAGAAGGTTGGCGTTTATATGAAGATCCCAATTACGAACAAGGAAACAAAACTGAATTGCTTCCGATTGAGGGGAATCCAAGGCGAGATTTATGGAAAAGTATTGCTTTTCGTATGGCTGATAGTACTAAATATGATAGCTGTAACCGTGCTATATATGGATCATTATGCGGACATCTGGAATCATTATTAAATATTTTACAAGATTCGTGGGAAGATTTATTATGGGCTTACATGAAGGTTCAAATTGATATCAGAGTGGAGAGTGAAATTCGTTCTTGTTGCATTAAAAATTATGTAGAAATGCCAGAAAAATATTGGAACAGTAAAATGACATTAGAGCAAATTTTTCAAGAATTATCTGTTCATAAAAATCCAGCTGTTCGACAACAATCGGCAAGCAAAATAAACATAATTCAAAAGCATTTAATTTTAGATAATATAGATGAATTACTAGAGCAAATGCGTTTTTGGGTTGAACAAGAGAAAATATCTCCTCAAATGCTTCGTCTTTTCGCACACATTGTTATATTTCTAAGACAAATGGGTAGAGTTCGTCGAGAAGCTGAAGCTGATTGTGTAATTAAAGAATATGTTGAATCATTAATATTAATGAAAGAACCGCAATTAGTGGCTTTTTATGTAGCTGCTTTACCAGTTAACCTTCAAATTATTTTATATTCAAAATTCTTAGAGGGTATAAAAGAAACTCAAGAAAGGTTTGAAGCTCTAGAGGAAGCATCTTCAGCGGGGCTAGATGTTGAAAGCATTACTACTTATACCGTTCGCGTAATTAGAAATATTGAGCAGCCTCCATCAGATTTATTAAAAACAGAAATTTCTGAAGTGGACGAAGTGAAAATTTCGGCATTAGAGTGGCTTACATTTTATCCACAACAAAGGGGAGAGTTGTTGTATCAAGCAAATGCTGTTATCAGAAATTTCTTGGCAGAAGGAAAAATAGAATGTGTCCGAAAAGCGATCAAAATGATACCCAATGATTCTATAGACCAAACCGTTTCCAATTGTGGGACAAAAGAAGGTCTATTACGTCGTGAAGAATGTAGTATAAAAGAATACTTATGTCATCAAACATATTTGGCGGCAATTGATGGTTTCAACGACTGGATGCATTTATATCATAATCGTCCTAAAGAGCCACAATCAATTAAATCAAACGCTACCTTTACTGAAAAAATGGCTATGGAGCATAAAGAACAAACTTTTAGAGCAGAAATGGCAAGGTGGAATCTAAATTTACAAGAGCAATCTCGAGGTTAGCAAATTTAAGTAAATATTTCATATTTTATAAAAATTTCTCTCAATTTTTTCAGTTACACGAGATTTGTTGTTCAATGTGCTATTATTTCCTGATAAAGGTTGGTTAGTTGATCCAGATTCAGACAAACTACCACCTGAAATTTTAGATGAATGGCAATTACGAGAAGTACAGTTAGAAAATCTTAGAAAACTGTGTATACCAGAAATTGTATTATTACTGATAAAAGTTTTGCATTCAACTGGGGAATATGCAGATTGTGTTAAATTAGTAGATGAAATCGCATCAGAACACCGTCAATTATACAAAGTTTATCCCAAACACAAACTAGCAGAGTTATTAGCTAAAGTTGCAGAATCATCTTTGGCTCTTATGAATGAAAAATTAGATCCTTGGGGTTATAAAATTAATATTTAAATTATTAAAATAAGGTTTTTTTGTAAAGTTTATTGATTTTCTTTTTAATAAAAAATAACATAATTTTCATCAAAATACCATTTTTTGTTAAAATTTAAGTCCAACTTTGAAGACAAATTTAAATTTTCAAAATTTTCAAAAAACAGCCGTTTTGGAAAACATCATATTAAAGTAAAATAATCAAGGTAAATCAAAAATCCACTCAAATATATCAAATGTATGAATATTTACTATAATAATCACATTTAACGACTTTAATTAGCTAACACCAACTTTAAAGAAAATAATATATTGATAGTTAATTATCAAATATATTAAACTTATACATTATATAAAATAGTATATTTATATAATGGAAAAATTTAAAAAAAAAAGGAAAAATGGAAACTAACAAACTTAACAATAAATTTAAAAACATTTTTTTATTTCTTCTAATTTTTAACCTTTATTTTTCATACTTATTTCAAAATCAAATTTTCACGATTCAAATTTTGCACTTTTTTGAAAAATAAAAAAATATTAAATCTAAAACTTTAATGGTTTAAAATTGCTTAGGCATAAATAAAATTTTCAATAAACTAAAAGTTAAAATCAATGATGAACTGAAAATTTGATAATTAAAATTATTTAAGAAAAATATATATTTCATTTTCAGGTCACAATTTTACTCTTATAACAGGTACTTTTACAAGTTAAATTTATTTTTTTTTTTGTTTATGTTTACAAAATCAATTATTAAATTGATCAATAAAATATAATAAATTAAATAATATTTAAATATAGTATATATATTTATATGGATGGCAATATAAAGTAAAATCGTTAATTCAAAAAAAAAAAATGTAAACTTTTTTACATTTAGAGAATAAAAGTTCTGATAGTAATAGGTTTTTTATATAAAAAAAAAAAACAAGAAACTGTATGAATTTTAAAATATTTTTTTTTCTTTCGCCTTTGTTTAAAAAATAAAGCAAAAGGAAACAAAATTGAAATGAAAATTATTGTTATTTATAAAGAATTATTCATATTTATGTATATAAGAATCTTATTTAATTTATAATTTCTAATTTATACCCTATATTTTATATTTCCTCAATTTACATTTCTATATTTAATTACCAATACAGTTTTTCATTTACACAATTTTACAAAAACATATTCATTACACATAAGTAACATTCATATTTTTAATTTATTTTAAAAATTTTATCACTTTTCGTCACAAATTTTTAAAAAAATATATATATATTTTTTGTTTTTCTATATTACTTTTTCTTACATGACAAATTTATGTTTCTAATTATTTTAAAAAATTTATGTTTTTAAAATTATTTCAAAATAATTTAAGTCATAATTTGTACTTTGCTTTAAAGCATAAGTATATTGATAAAATTATTCAAAAGTTCCTTTTCATTAATATTAAATTACTTTTATAATAATTTTTTTTTTGCTTTTTACAAGTCTTTACAATTTTACAACCATGTTTTACATTTTTTTTTTTTATTTCTTTATTAGAAACTGATGGAAGAAATTTTTATTTTTACACTATTTTTACATTCTTAAATTTCTATAATGTTATGTGTTGAAAAGTTTTTTTTTTTTTTATTTTTTTTTTCGTGTTAATATCCTTAAAGTATTATTAAAGCAATTAAATTACACTAGCTAGGAAATAAGTCAAAATTTCAAATATTATGTTGCTTTTTAGAAGAAAGGCTTTTAAAAAATGTTGATGCAATAATTGATATTAATTTAATCTAAAACTTTAAAACTATAGCAGTAACTATATTATAATTATAATTAATAAAATAAATTGAAAAGAAATAATTATTATTAAAAATAATAGGAAAAATATGGAAATAAATTGTTCCATTACATTTTAAATAAATCAAAGTATTGAATTTTATACACAAAAATAATTACTAAACGCTATATTTCTAAATATTGGCCATGATTGTTTGGCTTACTCACTTTAAGAGTAACTTAAATATATTCAGTATTACGTTATGTAAAAATTAAAATGGTTTGTTCAATATGTACATACAATAAAATTTTATAAAAAGTTATTTGGCATAACTAGTACAAATTTTAATTTTCTTTTAAATGATATAAATTTCATGATATACATATATAATGTGAAATTATTTTAACTTTTATGGAATTTAGTTACTGCAATACGCTAAAATATGGGCAGGAGACTACAGCCTATCGGAGAACATATCGAGATGGTTCTTTTCACAAGGAGGAGGAATTTACCGGAGTACCGGTTGCCGCGTTTGGACGGGGTTGGGTTGCGCTTCGCTGGGAGCGCACTGCCTCGGTGTGGTGCTCGGTGATCTTACTTGACTTAGATACGGTGTATTGGTGAAGAATGTGCCCGCTAAAAGTGCTTTGAGACTTCATGGGGCGGGCTTTAAAGCTACATTCATGGTAGAATTTTGGGGAGCACGGTAAGGACATCGAGGATCTGCGGACTAATTATTCGGTTCCGGCGACCGACTTTCCTCTGGGGTACGATATAGTGATTCCAGAAAGGGAGAATTGGAGGGGAAGACCCCGATGGTCGGAGGGCTTCTCCTTCTGCGCCGATGGTTATAGGACATCCAGTGGGACGGGAGTATTCTGTGAGGAGATGGGGCTGGAGCTGTCTGTCCACCAAGATGGCGGTGGGGAACGGTGTATCGGCTGGGGCGATTACCGTTTACGTGGATAGCAGGACGCCTCTTGGGGCGCTTGGTTCCTGCATCTTCAAATCCAGACTGGTGCGACGGTGCAGGGCGGTATTGAGGGCCTCATACGGGCTATGTAGGGTAATCTCGTGCTGGTTTCGGGGACATGGTGGTGTCGAAGAGAACAAGTTGGCCAGATCGGGGCGGCAGCCGACACTGCGGCAACGGACTGGTCGGTGCTTCCGTCCTTAAGGGAGTTTAAAAACATTAAAGATGACAAAACTAGAAGAAGGGGAAACTTGCTTTGGTGTAGCAGGCGGACTTGTGCAACGATAAGGGCCCTATCGCCGAAATTGAAGGTGCAAGAACGAAGTTGGCATTTCCTTAGCGGATACTTCCCGGGGATGCCAAGACGTTGGGGTGATGGAGGATGTGCATCATGTGCTATGCGAAGGAGCTCTCAGAGGTGTCTGTTAGTAATCTGCTGGGCTTTTTTAAGAGACTTAAATGGATTTAAAGCGATGGATGTGCTGTGGAAAGGCGTCGATGGGCCATCTGCTGGCCGAGTGCTGGGTGCCAGCGTTAGGGTTGCCACCTCCCCACTCTAAACTAAACTAAATCTCTATCTATTATTACTAAATATGCTAAAATTTCCTAATAATATCATTTAAATTTTGGTGCAATAATAATACTATAAGGTTATGTATTTCATGAATCTCCAATTTTAAACAAAAACTTAAAACTACAATTTTTATAAATTAAAAAAAAAATTGAATATAAGAGATAAATTATGAGATGGTAAAATAACATCAATTATGAATTTATTTTAAACAAAATTTTTTTTTTTTATTAGGTGTAGTCCATAAAGCCTCTGACTAAAAATTCATTTTTTAATTTGCCATTATTATATTAGAAAAGTTAATTTATGTTTTTTTATTAGCTGATACGTGAAAATCTTTCATTTATATCATGTCGTACAAATTATACATTAAATCAAAAAGTAGTTTGAATTTCTCCATTAAAATAGATTTTTTTTAGTTCTGAACTCATTGTTAATCTTAATTTAACTGAAACATGCGAATGTAAAACAAATATAATAGAATACCTATTTGATTTTTTAATCAAAAATATTTTAGATTGCTTTTTAAATTTAATGAAATTCTTTTATAATTTTTATAAAATCAAATTTTAGGTTTCAATGGTAAATAATTTTTTAAATTTATAAATTAGTAAATAATTTCATAGCAAATATTTTATATTACATATGTATGTATAATAATAAAGAGAAAACAAAATATATACGTAAAAGGAAAACCCAAATCTTATTTTATATTCAGATATAACTAAAATAAAAAACTAAAAAATAATATTTTCTAAAAACCCCTACACAGAACATACATACATAAAAAAAAAGATAAAACACAAATTTGTATACAATGAGCATTTTCTACTTAATATTTGAATCCAGATTCAAATTTTAAATTAAAAATTATAATTAAAACTTTGATAAACTATAATAAAACGAGATTAAAATTAAATTTTATTGGAGAAATTTGTAAATTTAATAAAAATTCAGCTATAAATACTATCAGAACTATTCTCACTATTTGAATCGCTGTCTTGAAATGATGACACTCTTTTAATGTCGCCCACTTTCCTAGCTTTATTGAACCTTTGGTCAAATGTAAGTGATTTTGAATGATATAAATTTCGTCTTTGTGCATGCTGTTGACCACCATTATTTTGACTATTATTGTAACCTGAAAGACAGCTATTACCATTTCCGCTCATTCCAGAACTCAAAGAATGCCTTCGTTTATCGTTACTTGATATTTCTTCAATTGAGGATGGTTTTGGTACATATAAAAGTTGTCCAAGTTTCTCAATTAAATAATCTGGCTTTGAACTCATATGAGATATGTGAATTGTAGCTGCAAAGTTAGCTGCTTTTCCTCCCTTTTATAATTAAGATTACCAAATTTTTTTTTTTTGTGATTTTTATTTTATTTTTTTTTATTTTTTGACCCAGAATATATATGTAGCGAATGTACCAAACGTGATTTGTAAAAGTTGTAAGGAATATGAGGAAGGATTAAGGATTTTAGATTTTTGTTCCGGGATATTCAATAAGGATAGGAGAAGAAAGGTGTAAATTGTTGAACAGGATTTCATTTTTGTATTTTTTTTTTATATTTCCAAATTCGTAATAAATTTGAAAATTTTTTTAAAGAAAAATATGAAATTTTAAAAGCTGTTTTTGATTTTTTTTTTTTTTTTTGGTATTTTTAATAAGAAATATTTTTTTAAATTTAATAAATAATTAATTTTTTTAAAAAAAGTTTATCAAAAATGTTAAAAAGTTTACATTAAAACTAAAGGAAGGATAATTAAAAGAGGATTTTTAAAGATCATAAAATTTTTAGCAGTAAGAAAATGAAGAATTAAATACTCATATGGAGTGGGAGGAATGGAAACGTTAAGAGTTTTGAAAATTAGATTTTTTCATAATAAATTTGGAATATATGTATGTATGTATTTAATTTTTTTTTTTTCTGATATGAACAAGTTGTTTAGAATTTTAATTTTTCTAAAGAATTTGAGGATTAGTTTTAATATTATATCAGAAACTTTAAAGGAATTTTTATTAAATATTTAAAGTCAAAAAAATAAATATTTTAAATTGGGAATATTTTAAGCAACAGTATTGACTACAAAAATTCTAGTAAATCCGATAATTGAATACGACACTTAAAATTAAATCTTATATCAATAATAAATTTTTGACTCAATTTTCAATATTCGCTGTTTAAAACAATGAATATGAGAACGTTAATAAATGCTTTTGAGATCAAAAGTGATAAATGACTGCAAATAAATATAATTTAATAAATAGTATAGAATAATAAAATTTTTATTTTATATTCCAAATTAAATTTCATTAAAGAAAAAACTTTAATAGCTTTAAATAATATTGCAATTTTATTCATATTTTTATGTAAGGCAATTTAAGCAACAAACATATATGCAACTAAAACGTTTCATTAATTATCTTATATGTATATAGAAATAACAAATATTTCTACATTTTAAAAATATATTACAACGTATTTGCTAAATCTCTTAATAATTTAAAATAAAACACTCTAAAATGTACCATATTTTTTTTTTTGAAATGAAAACAAATTTAAAAGCTTATAATAATTGATTTTGAAAAATTTAAAAAAAATTAAAGTTGCAATTATTTTAGGAATTCATTTTAAGGAAAACGAAATGATATCTAAATTGTCATTATGTAATATTATAAAAATTATGATTTTACAATATTTTAAATCAATATGCATATATAAAATATAAATTAAAGTACATGTAGACATTATACAAATTGTAAATTCAATACTGTATGCTTTTTATTAAGGGATTTAAAATAGGAGTATGTTAATGTTAAAGAAATCAAATTAAACAAAAAAATTTAAAAACAAAAAACATAAAAAAATAAATAAGTATATAATTTTATTACTCTCATAATAAAGAACTTCACACAAAATTTACCCAACCGCTTTACATAATTATGTAACTTTAATTACATTTTTTTTTTTGGTAATTGCGGTGTAAAACATTTTTGGTTTTTTATTTTATTTTTGCTTTTTTATCTGGCAATTAAAAAAATTCATTTTTTATTTTGGCTCTACAATAATTTCTTTTGTTTTTTTTTTGTTTGGTTAGAATAGAATAAATATTATAAAATAAAAAATAAAATAAATAAATATTTATAAAGAAATTAAAATGTATTACATTAATTTCCTTGTTATTTTTATTTTTTTTTCATTTTTCTTTTTTATTAATTTTTATTTATTAGCAATTATAAATAACAACACAATGATTATTATTCATTTTTAAGCTAATCATAAAATTTATTTTTTATTTCATTTTAATTTTCGAAAACAAAACAATATAGGGAACCAAGCAAAAACATATATTTACAATTACTTTAGTAAATATAATATTTACAGATAAACCTGATATAACATAGTTTTTACTTTTTTAATTCGAACAACAATTATCGAAAGATTTTGATTAAAAATATTAAGTACAACTAAAATATATGATTAAAAGAAAAATTCAACTCTTTTCTGTACGTAAAATTAATTAATTTATAAATAAAAAGAATTACATTATTATAAAATTAGCATTTATTTAAGTTAAAAACACAAGCAGAATATTGTTATATTTGAAACTTTTATTGAAATTGTATTTAAATTATAAATTATTTTTAAAAAATTTTATATTTTATCTTGATTTTGAAAGAAATTTACTGTTAAATAAATTAAATTAAATCAAATTCGACATATAAGAATATTCAATTATTATCAATAATAAGCAAGCAATATTTTAATATTTAAATTTTCTATGTTATAAAAGGATAAAATCTGTAAATTGATTCAAAACTGATTCATTTATGAAATTATTACTATTATAGCATTATTTAACAAAAAAAAAAATTTTGTGAATTTCTTTATAATCGGTAATTATAACGTACCTGAATATCAGTTTCCATTTTATCACCAATCATTATTGATTCATTTGGATGGACATTCAATAAATTACATGCCATATAAAATATATTTGGATTTGGTTTCTCCCATGGTAAATCACCGCTAACTAATATACAATCAAATAATGATCTTATATTTAATTTATTTACTTTTTCCCATTGAGCATTTGATGGACCATTTGTTATTAAACCTATACGATATTGTTTACGTAAATTTCTTAATAATACCTCATATTCTGTTGGTATTGTTACATATTTATAACGTAATTGTAACCATTGTTTATATATTGTTTCATTTAAATATTTTAAATTTTGTGGTAAAGATTGTGTCCATAAATATGAACGCCATGAATCTAATGTTGTTTGTGTATTATCTGGACAACTACGAAATGCTTGTAAAAAATTTGTTGTTGTTTCATCTGCAATTTCGCTTGTTAAACCATATTTTGTTTGTAATATATCGGATAACTAAAAAAAAACAAAAAATGAATTAATGAATTAATAAAATCGAAAAAAAAAATAAATGTTTTTTTTAATATGTTCAATTTAATAAAATTTTATCAATTAAATAATACAGGAATATTATTGTATGTATATTATATATAAATTAATCAAAATATTTGGAATTCTTATGTGGCCTATTTTAGCAAATAATTCAAAAACTGCACTTGCAAATAATAAATTATATTATTTAAGAGTAAGCTTCAAATTAAATTCAAAAATCAAATTAAATTCAAAATCTATCTTAAAAATAGTAATGCTACTCGTATAATATAATTCAATATTTGAAAGATTGTTTGAAAAAATTCTTAAAAAAATATAAACAGAATAATTGTAGCTGATATCCCAATTAATCGGTTTATTCAATTTAAAACTTAAAATCTTTGAGCCGAAAAGCAATCCTTAAATCACAAATTATGGACTAGGATTTTTTTTAAATTTTCTTAGTATAGTAGCAAAATAACTTCAACTGGGTTTTTATTCTTCTAGAATGAAAATTTAAATTTAGATTCTGCAAGCGCTATTTTGGAAATAAAAAAATAATAAACAATTAATATTTTTTAAAATATGAATTAAAAATTGTTCTACCAAATAATTTGCAAAAAAATAAATTTTACTGGGTAAATTTTATTTACCAATTTTTAATTCTTTTGACATCTATAAGCAAAAGTGTTCGTTTTTTTTTGAGGCCACAAAACAAATTGGTGTTTTGCTATCTATTCTGCACTTTTATTTTTTATGATATAGGTAATTAAATTATAAATAGCAAAATATTTAGTTTACGCGTACATATAAACATACATATTATATATTAAAAGTTTTTAATATATTTAACCTCATTTAATTTGAAAAGCAATTCGGCCAATTATTAAACACAAATGCATAACATTATTTAAAATATATTTACGTATATATATATATGTATATATGTATATAAAAAGACAAATTTTAAACAAAATTTTTATACCATATATAGATTCGTTTGTGTTTATTTAATAAATATTCTTGTAAGAATTCAAAATAATTATTTTCTTTCAGCCAAAATTAATTGATGAGATCGTCATAATAATTTTTGTTTTCTTTTTTTTCATTTTGCATTCTAACTTTTCCATATTAATATGAAAAATTTCATATAAAAAGAAAAATGATTTAAAAATTTTGAATATCAGCCAAAAATAATTAATTCAAATGGCATAAGTCCAAGGCTAAAATCCAAGGATTTCTTTTCCATTTTATAAATTCAATTTTTAATAGAATATGTTTGTATGTATGTATTTAAAATAAAAAATGGTTCCTGTATATAACGGTCATAATATAATATTATTATCGGAAAAAAATAATTTAAATTATAAAAAATTCTCAATTTAAAATTTTTTTTTAAAAAATTATTTTCCTAAATTATTATTTAAATTATTAAAATTTTACAAAAACAAAACATAAATATTTTCAATTTAAAATTGTACCTAAAATAAGAAATTAACTTAAAAGAAAAAAATGAAAAAGAAAAACTAGAAAATGTTTTTATTTATTTATAGAAAATGTTCGTAGTTCAATGACTTTTCGTTGCTCTTATACTCGTAATATATTTAGGAACGTATTGTACAAATTTTAAAATTCCCTGACCTTAAAATAAAATTGAATTTTCTTATAAATTGTTTGGTTTTTTTTTTCTTCATCTTTCTATTTATTAAAAATATAAAAGTACATAAAAATTCCTTTTACATTAATTAACACTATGTATATAAATACATACATATGTACATATAAAATTCATTATGCATGTCTAGTATGTATACATAATTTACAAATTAAAATTGTATGAAATTGCATGCCTTGTCCACATACGTCACGTACAAAATTTAACTGAAGGAACGTATGTTATGCATAATGAGTTTGCAAGATCAAGAATAATTGAAATAAGATGAAGAATAATTGAAAAAATTTTTGTTCATTTCTATGAAATTTTATATTTTTATTCATTTTATGTTTTCTTGTAATATTATAAAATAGAAATTATTATCAATTTTAAAGTTTTTGTACAGTACACAAATCTGTCGTAATGTGTTGTAAAGTATTTGTATTATCGTAATCAAAATAAACCTGTTCTCAATAATAAAAGCAATATTAAATGACTTTTAGCCTTCAGTTACTTATTTTTTACGCAATAGGAAAAAAATGTTATTCGATTGCTACAAGTATTCCTTACATATCTTAAATTAATAAATTTTTATCAACAGCAATGGGTTAATAAATGAAGCAATCAAGTATATTCTGAAACCCGCAAAAATGCAGACCATAAAATTCCATTTTAAATAGAAGTTAACACAACATTAATGAAGTGTTGCCACATATTCTGATATGCACCTTAAAAATTTTGAAAACAATAAAGTTATTTAATTGTTTCATAAAACAATTTCAAACTATTGTAAATAATTTATATTTCAAAATCAAAATTAAAATTCTTATAACTAACTTTTAAGAACATATTGTTAATACAAGTATATTTAAATTTTATATGCAAATATACGTACATTATATGTTTGTACATTAATACTAATATTATAAATATGTGTAAAAGATTAATTAATTAAAATAGTTGCTCGTTCAAAATTTATTTATAAATTTTTTTGAAATTTTTCCCTCATCAATTCAATTACGTGATAATTATACTCACCACTCCTCCTTTCATTCTAATAATTTTTCTTTTTTTGCATATACGATTTTAATGCCAAAAAAATAAAAATTAATTCTCGATATTTTTTAACAACTGATTGGAAGCAATTTTTAGGCAAATGATTTCTGTTAAAATTTCAATGCTATATGCATTTTTTCTTTTCAAAAATTGTAATTAACTAATATTTATGCATACGTGAAGAGATATGAAGACATTCGAATAGTGTTTGCATACCTACGGGTGACAGAAATTTGTTATGTCAAGATATACAAATATATACAAAAAAAAAAAAAAGAAAATTTTGACAAAATAATTAGTAAAAATAAATAAAAGAAAAATTTGAATTTTTTAAATTAAATTATTTTACTAAACATAATTCAGTATGTTCTGATAGTTGGTTCTAAGTAAAGTCATCAATTAAATAATTGACATCCATACGTTTGGATACGTTATGTTTACGTGCGAGTATTATTGATTTTTCAATTACTATGCAATGATTGTTCAGTTTGCAATTGCAACTTTTGTAATACGGATTTTTCGTATATGTATGTATTTTATTTAATATTAAATACATACATACGTAATTTTTCTAAATTGATTGTATAAGGTTATTGTAAAGAAAAGAACCGCGATAAGAAAATATTGCGGAATTACGTGATTAAGCTTCATTTTTAAATAGTTTATGTTCTACGAGCCTTTGAAATTGAAAATCCCAGTTTTATTTTGGTTTTATTTTTTAATAAATTTTACTAATTCACTTTTAACCAATTGATTAAGGATTGTTGTTTAATACTAAGGGCATTAGACCTTAGTACAGACAAAGCAATCGTGTACTTATCGTGTAAAATCGTGTAAAATAATAATATTTACATCATACGACTTATAAAATCGCCTGTTGTTTTTGTTTCAAATAATATACAAATATTACATTATTTTTTTCATAATTATATAGATACTTATAATATTTATACTATTCAAATTTTTTTTAAAAAACATATAACAAATTAATAAAGACGTATCTGTCACACATATTGTAATAAACGAAGATTGATATTAAACAGATTTTGACAAGTTAATAAATTTAGCAAATTTGACATCCTATTCAAATTTTAATATTTTTTTTTTAATTATGACTTAATATAAAAGACATAAATATGAAATCTTATTTAAATAGAAATAAAAATAGTTTATAAATTATGGCCAATTGAAATTGATTTGCTGTAGGTATGAATTTAAAAAATTGAAAATTTATTTTAAATAATAAATAAGTATTTCGTGTAACTTTATCATAAAAAAGAAAATATTGCAGTAGGTGGCCTATAATTTCATTTTATTCCTAAATCCAATTGAATTATAAAATTTAACGCCTTCATCTCTTTAAATCAGGTGGGTAAATATTTCATCAAATATTAAAATAAGTAATTTTTTTCAATTTCAAATAATTTTTTTTTAAATGAAATAACAAATAGGATACCAAAATGTAGACAAACTTCGAACAATGCATTTTTTGTGGTAGAAAACCACAATTTCACTGATTTCTCAAATTACAGATCAGTATACAACTTACATTTTACTAATTACTAAATTAGAATTACTAAATTAGTTCGTTAAAATTTTTTTTGTTCTTAAATAGAGAAATATGGATGGCATAATGGAAACTATAATGCAATGAAAAAGGAATCATATCGGACTTATTCAATTTCCAAATACAGAAAAAAATGGTTCAAAGAAGAAAATGAGCGCAATATATGTATACCTAAAATCCAAAATAAAGTATTAATGTAGTACTACATTGTAACTGATCCATATTGTTGAGCAAAAAATTAATAGAATGTAGCAAGATTCAAGTTGCTAAAAGTGGGTTTTAACTATGCAATAAGAAAACAAACGTATAATATAGATATAAAAAATATAGATTACAGTGCAGTCGTTTTTAAAGTTCTATTAATACTGCAGTTAAATTGTAGCAAAAATTTTTTTTACTGCACTTTGGATGTCGCGGAATAATTTATTCGTTTTGCTAATAACTTTCACTTAAATATAAATTATTTATGTAATGAATATTATTTATCTTAATAATTATATATGTTAGATTCATATATGTACGTACACATATCTACAATGATATATTGAACATACATATATGTACATATATACATGTAAATATATTATAATTTTGCTTGGGTGTTAAAAATTTATTGGGAAAATAAATTTTTTTTTGTTTATTTTTACAGCAAAAGGCAAAACGCAGATGTTAAATCATTTTTTAAATATATATGTACATATAAATATTAAAAGCAATGAAATTAGAATTTATTTTGCTTGATTTTTTATATTTAAAATATAAATATGTATTTCAACTATTAAAAATATTTACATGATTTAAAACGCAATAGAATTACACAGAAAAAAAAAATTTATTTAAAAAATATTTAATTTTTAGGAAATAATTAAAAATACAATAAATTTAATGGAAAATTTTTCTAAAAAACTTTAACAACTGCTAGTCACGAAATTAATTTTTAAAAAATTATATTTTATTTAAAAAAAATGATAACAAAACTATTTTTAAATAAGGCTATTATTGAATAAAATTTCCACCATTAAAATTTTTCGATAATTTTTCAATGGGCGTTTTGAAAAACAAAAAGTCTAATCGTTTATTTAAAGATCAAAGATTGTGAATGAATAGAGAGAATGATCTTTAATAATGGTACAAAAACAAAAATCAAGGTTATATAAAAAAAAATTTATTAATATTAAAATATTTATTTAGGCGAATTGTTGACATACAAACAAAAACAAACATAATGTTCGAAATATGACATAATATGGCGTTTAAATAATATGAATAGTGCAGTTAAATAATATGAAGTATATCATTCATTTTTTAATAGAGTAATAAAAACAATGATGACAGGCCTCAAGAAAGTGTAAAATTTCCAATATCGTAATTAATTTTATTCTGAAATAATCAAAATTTTTGAATAAAAACACATCACGTCATAAGGCGCGACTAACAGAATATGGGTGATTATTTTATCATCCACCATTTTATCTCATGATGGACAAATGCTTAAAAATCTTATAATTCCCTCTAGAAAATTATTTGAATATTCGATATAGAAATTCAATGAAAATCAAACTGAATTAATTTCTTTCTGTGTTAATGAAAACACCACAATTTAAAAACAAAGAATATTTTTATATTATTTTTAAATATGGAAAAATAAAATAAATGTTTACAATAAATTTTTACAAAAAAGAAAAAAATATAAAGGAAATTTTTCACTACCTATTATAGTTTGGAATTTATTTTTAGATGTGAAATTTTGAGATACACCTCTTACATACTTTATAATGTATTTGAGTTTTTATATTATATATTTTGTTTTAAGTTTTACCTATAAGTGAAGATGTAAAAATCACACCTTACTTGAATAAAGAAGAACATAAGGGTCTCATTTTAATTTTGTAAATTTAGATTAACATTATTTAATGATATCTAGATTTCAAATATTAATTTTAAAATATAATGTTTGTGGACTGAAACATAAAAATATAACAATAAAATTAGATTTGATAATTCAAACGAAATTAGATTTTATTCAATTTCAAATTTTTATTCTAGTAAATCTTCAGTGCATCAATATGCGACCGACCCCATATGTTATATGTTCTATTCTATAATAGAAAACTTAGACCCATAATAACAAAAATTCCAGAAAATTTAAAAAAAAGAATGAATACATATGTATATATTTTAATATCTCCCAACATAATATGCAGCTTTGTAGTTATATAAACTTCCATTTGTTTTTTTGGAAATAAATATATAGCATACTAAATTTATATTTTGTACATATTTTATAAAAAATAAAAATAACTTTTTGGGAGAAATTTTTTCTTTGTTAATTTTGTTCTCTAAGAATACAGGAATAAAAACGATATAAAACACGCACTTAGCGTCTTCACATCATTTCTTAAATAAAAATAAAAAATTTTTCGAATTAAAATTTTCTAAAAATAAAAATGATGTAGGTATATGCATTCGGTATAGGAGAGTTTTTTTTTTTCAAAAACAAAATGAATATATTTTTCTTATAAATTTTGTTTTAAAATGAAAGAAATAAACACACATTATTCAATAAACTTTCTCTTAAAATTTCCTAATTTTATTTTATTCTATATGGCAAAAATACCAAAATCTTATAGTTGCGAATATAAAACATTATAATAATTATAAAGTTTTTACTTTTTAACTTAATATTAAAGATAATTAATTTTGAACGAATTTCATATTCAATTTAATCTCCAAACAATTTTTTGCCTAATTCCATCATTTTATGATTACGACAAACTTTTAATGCGTCCGCTTTTTTCAAAACGGGTATAACATCAGCGTTAGCTGATACTAATTCACTCAAAAAATCTTCATATGCTGATTTAACACTCGGTGGTAATGTACCAATTTTGACTTTTTTCAAAGTTGTTATAATACCTTCTGCCCATCCACTTTCTAAACAAAATTCAGATATCCATGGTATCAATGGCAGGACTCCACTTAATGTTTGCATACCAAGGAACCACAATTCTGATATTTCCATCCAATATTCTTTATACTGTATCGTTACAACTAATGAAGATGGATCATTAGATTCGTCGATAGTATATGCATTCCACAAAAATCGTATTAAAACTCGAATAAAACTACATATTGAAAAATCATTCTTTTTTACTTTCTTTGCCTGTTGTTTAAGTAAAAGTAGCCCTAATACTCCCAAATGCCCATGCATAACCAAATTATCTGAGGTGTCCTTTAATTCTGGTAAATTGTCGAATACGAATTTTAACAAATTTTCGAACAATAGACTTTCTTCAGCACGTTTTTGTTCCAAAACACACAAATTCATAAAAATATTACACAAACTAACAATACCGGCTTTGGCATAGTTCATCTCTTCTAGTTGTTCAGCTGTAGGAACTGGGTCTGGCTCATTCATTCGTTTAAGACGTTCAGCTCTTGGAATTGGTGGTCTCTTATAGTGCGCAATTGAAAAATAAAATACCATAGCTTCGAATAGCATTTCGTCCTGTTTATGAGTAAATATTACACGTCTAGCTTCGTCTTCAACAGCAAAATGACATAAAGCTGGCAACATTATTCTTAAAATATCAACCGGTTGAGGGCCCTCCTTTTTTTCTTGGCGATGAGTTTTGGCCTCTTCAAATGAATCATTAGCAACTTTAAACATATATGGAAGGACTTTGTAAATTTGAGGTCGCATTGCAGTAGTTTCTTGCGCTAACCATGCTGACAAAACCCTCACAATAGCATAAACAAATGCTTTATCATTAGGCGACAAATTATCCCTAATTTTGTCACCCGAAATTCTAGTAATAACGGCAAGAACTTGATTAAAAGCTCCCTTTAAAGCAGTGTAAGTAGATTGTTTTTCTTTTTGATCCAAATCGACAGAATCACTGGCCATATGCACAATAGACAACTCCAAAATTATAAAACAACTGGAAATTAAATCACCATTTTTCAAAGTTGCCTCCAACTTTTTTTCGTCCATTTGCATACGAACTTCAATGGCAGCTAATTGTAACAATAACAAGAAAAATTTTTTGTCTTCACCATCCATAAAGGCCCATTCTATACCCAAGACTTGTAGAATTGCAGCACATAATTTCAACGTTGGATTACGTTGATCTTTTCCTATTTTACTTTTCAATATATCTCCACATGCCTTAAATAAACTTTCAGGCCATATTTCACCTTCTAAAGAATTACGAACGATTTCCTTGCGACAACTAAGTAAAATTGGAGATAAAATATTGCACAGCTCAAACTTCCTTTCATTATGTTCTGTTTCCATATCTAACGCAATACGTTGCAATAAAGCATGAAATGGTTTAGGATCTTCTTCCCAAGATGCTTTCCCGAATTTGCTTGTTAATAGCGCAAGTAAATGCAATGCTTCATCAGTTTGAAATGACTGTTGTGAATAAATTTTGGACATTTTGGGTATTGCACCCATTTGCAACAAAGCTTTTTGTCCAGGCTCATAGCTGGCTATACATTTTAAGCAACTATATGCTTCACTCACTACAATTAAATTATCATCAAAATCATCATCATCTGACGTTTGAACAATATCCATCAAAGTGGGAATAGCTTCAATCATATCCTTATGTGTTGCTAATTGTTCCTCATTACAAAAACAAGTAAGAATCGATAATGCAACACTTTTATACACTAAAGGTGGGCAATCATTTGGTAAGTCTTTAGAAATCATCAGCTTTTTCAAGAAAGGAAATCCAATTGCCTCAAATAGTTCCTTTTTAGCGGCAACATTACAATCTTTTCCTTTTACTAATTTCGTAACCATAAAAAGTGCTGCAAACTTTTCTGTGTCACTATTAGTACCTTTTAACATTGCAGCACATTTTTTTACAGAATCTGGTATTTCAGACATTTTAATTTTCTTATATTTTGTGATCCGTGCGATGTAACAAGAGTTCTCGTAATTATTTCAACTATCCACTACAATACACGAAGATGAACTAAATAACTTCAAAATTTATAATTTGATTCTAACTGAAAAATCTTCCTCTCTAAATATTTGCTTTTTTTAATTTAGCAAATATAAAGTAGAAATTTTCTCTTTTTCATCTGTTGCTGGCTGCAATCCACAATTTAATAATAGAATTTTCTCAAATTTTTTTGAAAACAAACGAAGAGGCGTTTGTATGTTTTATATATATTCGAGTATTATATCTAATTGTAGAAATGACGTTTTGTTATTGTTTATAAATAATTTCATGAATAAATTTTGTTTTTATTAAAATTTTGAGTAAAAATTAGTTTTTATGAAAGTCTAAATTCTAAAAACAATTCAATACATTTGACACATGTTTTTAAGCTGTCAACTTAGACAATTTTGGCATATTTGAAGTTTGCTGTTTTTCTTCAATTTAATGGACGAATTAAGAAATATATTTTCCACTCAAAAATCAACAGAAATTTCATAACTTTTGATCCACTATATTTATATTCTTTAAAAATATTCCTTTTACTTTTTAATGATTTATAGTACCCACCATTTCGACAAAAAAAACTTGTTTAACCTGTTAAAATTACATTAATGAAATTTTTCTTTTCAGATTACACCTTTTATAAATTTTTTATCTGTTCTACCTGTCTACAAAATGTTTTGCCTTGAGTTTTATCGTTCTTTTTATAATTAAAACTCACTAAACCAAATTTAAGTATGTGAGTATGTGAATTCATTACGAAATAGTAGTATATAAAATTAATTTTTGCAACTTGTGACAATCAGATTTGACATCTTTCGTTACCAAGGGAAAATTTAATTTTGAAAAAATTAGGTTACGAAATAGCTCGACAAATATTTTACTTGCTAATTCAATTAAATTAAATATCAGATACATACATATTCAAAAATCTTCAAGAATACTTACTTTTTGACAAGCTTTTTCATCACCTCTGCGAGTAGGAATCAAAGTATTATCCAAATCGAAAAATATAGCTTTAATTTGTTTTCCGAATGTCCTTGAACCTTTATTTGCTAAATTATAGGCCTCTTTTTTAATTATCTCCATCGATATAAAAAAATATTAAATTTTATTCCAAAATGACAAAAAATTTGCGTTCTTTATATTTAGAATGTAGTATATGACAAAACAAAGAAAATTTGAAGTGTTAAATTTATACGACAGATGTTTGCTTAATTACAAATTCAGCACTTTTTTCTAGTGTTGTAACATGTATGAAATTTTTATCGAACCAAAGGTGTATTTTTTCTGCATTTTTAATTACTAATTCTAACTTACCTTATTAAAACATGTATTTCTTAAATTTTACAATCTATTAAAGCTATCTATTAGCTTTAATAGATTGCAGCAGCAGAGAAACCAGCTCAAAAATCACAAATTTATTGGCTATACATCGTTATGAATTAAATAATTTTTATGAATTAATAATAATAATCGAAAATGTTGATTTTGGAATAGTGTGAAACTTAGAAAAAACAATTTGTGAATCCATTTTGGTTATTTTACTTTATTTTTAATTGAAGAGTTTTGAAAAAAAAAGTTATTGTTGATGAAAAATTCTTTTTCAAAAATCAAGAAAAACATACGTTTCTATACCTGTAAGATTTTAAAAATTTTTAAAACACTAAATTTTACTTTATAAAACTTGGAAAACTTTAGACATTGGAAAATGAGAAGGATATAATTTTCTCTTATTTCATTGAACGTTTTTGTTCAAATACGAAATTAGATTTCTATAATAAATTGAAAATAAAATTTTAAACCAAAATTTGTCAAAATAATTCCTAGGAATTTTTTATCTGAAATTTTGTGGCATTGTTAATAAAATGGATAATAACAATATGTACATATATTGTTATTATATAAAATAATAAAAATAAGATTATAGATATGTATGTGTCCATGGTATGTAAAATTATTAATATATGTATATACATATATTAATCTTAATAGCATAATATGTCCATGGTTAATAAGTAATTCATATCACGGCGGATAGAATTGATCACATTAAAATCCAAATTTTGAAATTACATACTATAACTAAATATGAAAGAGGAAGATTATTGCATAAGTAGGAAATGTAAATTTTTTTTAGCTTGTGATAAGTAATAAAGGTGATATTGTGGTTTGGATTGAGCTTATGTATCAAATCTAATTGATCTAAATTCTGTTAACTACGATAATTCAATTCAATGCATAAAGATAGGTTTCTAAATATATTAGTTTACTTTGAAATTTTTTTACACATATAAAAGTTACATATTGCCCATAAAAACTAGAAAGAAATTTTAAAGGAAAACTGAAAAATTTAATCTTTCAAGTTTTATTTTAGTTTATTCGTTGATATGATTGTATAAAAATATTTTTGTAGTTTCATGTAGTACATTTATAAATGTCTGGCAGCACCGGAAAGAAAAGTACTTTTAGCATTCTATTCATTTCATATCAACCCATTTTACAAACAAAAACAATGGAAGAAACAAAAGATGCAATTGACACAAGTTTGTTTTCTGTTTTTTAAATTTGTAAGAATTATTTAATTTAATTTTAAAATAAAATTATTCTAGCTCCAGTGAAAAGGGCATTGCTTGATGATGACGCATTATTAGCTTTGGAAAAACTAGACCGAGCTTCACCTGATTTATGGCCAGAAAAAAGTTGGTTAATTTTAAAATTCATAATACAATTTTTTTTAATCACGTTTTAGCATTTTCTTTAGAAAGGCAAACCATATTTAAAGCAAAATAAATAATATCTTAGCTATCAACAACTTTATGCTTACTAAAAGTTTCAAAATAAAAACATTTTACAGATTTCATATCAATAAACAATACGCCAGTGCAGTCCTCCCCGCCTGCTTGGACAAGAGGTCTTTCACAAGATGATATAAATGCTATGAACCGTAAACATACATTTATGTATAACTTTTTTATATAAAAGTTTTGAAATATTTTAGAATTGGGAGTTCTATCCACTAATGGTTTAATTTCTGAAATACGTAAAATTTATGATCAGGCTTATCAACTTGGTGTAATGGAATCTAAAGAGATGACTAGGGGAAAATACCTTGGAATATTTACAAATTCAAAAAAAAAGACGTAAATTCAAATTGAAAAATTAACATTAAATTTATTTAAAATTAAATATGAAACTATGAAATTTTTATTTTTATTAATAAGTAATTGTAATTTAAACTATTCCAAATAAAATTATTTTACCACAGTATTACTCTGAGAAAGACAAATTCGAATCTTCGTTTTCGTTACTATTTTCTAGTTGAGTTACAATTTGGAAAGAATTTAACGCCAGTTTACCTAACTGACCAAAAAACAGCACTTCGTCAATCGCTTTTTTGGCATACATCTGTTGATCTGCGGAAAGTTTTCTATACATAACTGCCCAAGTCTGGGAAAAAATATCCGCTTCATCCCTGTCGTCGAAGGATTTATATTGTTTTGAATCCTCTGCAGCTGAGCTTTCGAAAAACTCACGTTTGATTCTTTTTATTGATGATTCTCTTATTTTTTTCTCGGGCGGTTCGTCCTAAAATCAAAATTTGAGTGATGCATTATTATAAAGTGACATTATTATTATTACAAATTTATATTTTTTAGTACTTGTACGAATCTATTTTAATTTTAATACATAATTGCTTCTATTTTATTCATTGGCAAAAAAAAAATCTTTTATAATTTTTATAACGGCTCAATTGTAGTTATATTATATGAATTACAATATATTATTAAGATATACTAATTTGTTTGCAGATATGTTTATGCATATTGTTTGTAATTAAATGAAGTTTATGTAGATACAAATTTACTTACTATTTCTTCTTCATAATTACTCTTATAATAACTTTCATAAATTTCATCCTCTGATACGGATGTGGATGCTGTTGATTTGACTGTTTCATTTCTAAATTCATTTTCTAAAAATTGAAGCTCATTAAAATACCACAATTTTGGTACATACATTAAATCTTCTGTTATTCCAGGACGACTATTTCTACGATTCATTTTTAATAATTCTCGGCGATAACAGCTTCGTAAGCTATTTATTTTTTTTCTTACTGTATCGGTTGTAGCTGCAGGATCAATTTCTTTAAGTTTTTTTGCAAGTATTTCGTACGCTTTATTTTTCAACATTCTGTTTTTGTAACTTTCTATTCCAACATTCCATAATTCGGGATGGTTTCTGTATATTGCAATGAAATCCAACCAAAATTCTGTATTTACAATTGTCGTCATATTTAGAACAACTTTTTGTAAAAAAACTGTAGTTTTTGAAGCTGTTATTTAAAATCTATTTACTTTAAAGGAGCAACACACATGTATTCAAGAACTTATTTTTAAGAAATTCGTCAAAATTATTTGTTTCTATGTATGAATAACCTTGTTGTCACACAGTTTTGACAAATTGGTAAGAGTTTGACAATTTACTGTTAGTGAAAACATCAAACGAAGCATATATATGTATAGAATTCTGTGTTCCTCGTTTATCGGATGACTTTTGATTCTATTTTCAAATTTGGTAAAAATATTGCGTATTTGTTTTAATGAGTTAATGCTTTGTCGTATTTGAGATAATGTCAGAATTTTGTATGAAAATTGGCACTTCAATTATTTCCATAATTGTATTATGGTAGTTGACAACTGTAATACAATTTCGTTTGCTAGAGTATTTAAATGAACTCTATATGCGGCACCGCATCTTATTAAAAATATATGTACTGATGTAATGTTATGCTTGACTATTATATAAAACATCAAAAATAAGAAATTTTTTAGTTGCAACATACCACACTTGAAAGGGAAATTTGAATCCGGTACGGTTTCCCAGTGGGAATTTTAATGGTACAATTTTAATTTCAAAAAAACTTTTTTTTTATCGCAAGCAGTATGCCGGACTCATTTAGTGAATACAAAATTAAACACGTCTGAATGTGTAACATACATCAACACTTTAACGAGAATTATCACATTTTCGTTTCTGCTTATGGAAATTCTACCTCTTGGTTTATCTAATTTTTTCATTTATAATTGTTATAAAAATATAATTAACGTTTGTAAAATTTCGAAACCAAAGCAATGTTGTTGTACTTTTACACACCTAAAACCACTTTTTTTTTTGAAAACTTGATGCTGTGTCTATTTAGGTGCATTTCTCAATTAATAAAACTTACATTAGGTGCATTTTCTCAATTAATAAAACTTATATCTTCTAAAGAAATATATACACCAAAAATATAATAATAAAGTATTAATTTCGTGAGTAGGTGCTCAATTTAAAAATTTTCAAAATGATTTGTGCATCTTGATGTTTAAAGTAGTAAAGAACAAACGAAATATAAATAATATTTTTTATAATATTATAATAAATTAATAATACCTATAATGTTTATAATAATACTTATCCTGTTTGGTTTTTTAATTTGAACATATAAAAAAAATTGTAGGGTTCGCAAATTTTATTTGAATATTTATTTGACATTAAATGATTAAATTTTGATATTTCATGGACTTACAAGATAAGATTAATTTTATTCTTCAATGTTCTTTTTGTTTTTTTTCTTCTTTTTCTTTTTCGGTTCGCCATTTTCTTCAATAGTTTCATTTAGAGTAGTGTCTCCAGCTGAAGTTCCATTAGCAGATTCATCAAGATTCTTTTGCTTTTTCTTCTTCTTTTTCTTTTTAATTTCTCCATTTTGTTGTTCACCAGATGCCAAATCCATTGCTTCAATCATGACATCTATATTTTTCCTCGGGGTCTCACCGGTTTCATAAAATTTCAATCTATCTTCAACTTGCTGTTTTAAAGACATGCCAAATGTATTGGTTGGATTGTCTAAGAAACAATCAATTCTTGAAGCTATAGCGCATTTGTTTGCTAAAAATCTTGATATTCGCCCCTTATTTTTTAACCCTGCTCTACCAATGTATGAAGAGTGATATAATAACCCATACTTTGGAGTATTACTCCTTGTCTTTAAAGCTCGAAATAGTGCTTTTTCAGCCCCCAAAATTTGTACAGTTGAAGCTGGATATTTAGCTAAATTGGTTAAGCTACCAGCATGTGAAATTAACCTTGCACCAACTTGATCACCAATTAATGCTTGCAAATTCGGCGCGACATTGTACATTTTATTGTGCAAATATTCAGCAAGTTTCTTGCGATATTCTGATAAATTTACAACCCTACCTGCAAACATTTCTATATTTATAAGATCAACAACTGAAATATCCATCCCCATTGACATTTTTGCAGCATCAATAATCGCTTGAGCTTTTGCAGAGTCCATGACAATTTCTTCTAACCCCTCCAATTTGTCATTAGTTAAAGTTTTACGATCTTTAATGAATTGAGCAGCTTTTGCAAACATATAATTTTCTGGAATAATTTTAACTAATTCCGGAAAGTGATACGAATACCACTCTCTAATTCGCATGGCGAATGTATTTATATCTTTATCTAATTGGTCCAAAAGTGCTATTGATTGTATAATCATATTGTCAGAACGGTGTACGTTAAACTTTACTTTTGCTCTCGAATAACTGTGTCCCAAGCCAAGTTGCGCGATTCCAGCAGTTTTATCGGTAAAACCTACGGAAAATTTATAAAAATGTGAAGTACATATTTTACAAATCTCTTACCTTTAATTAAACGGTGAAAATGAAAACGTATCCCCCTGATAATTTCAGGAACTACACCAATGTGTGTGCAATCAACTCCTATAGCTTCATTGATGGCGGAGGCTAGTTTTTTATCGGCAACACCTAACTGGCATTTCTTCTTTTTTAAGTTAGCAAATATTCCATCAAGAAAAATAACCAAGTCCTGTGATAAAACTCCTTCTGATATCGCATTAATATTTTCAAGAGCCGTAACTGCAGTTTTAAAAGGAGAAAATCCAACCAATTTTACCAATGAATGAAATTTAGAAAAATCTGTTACCGAAGATTCTACTTGCGGAAGAAACATTGATATTTCTTCGAATTCTGCAACGCTAAATAAAGCATATCCCGCGGCATGTTCATGTAAAACATAGAGATGAGGCTGAAATTTGAAATATGCATGATTTTATTTTCAATTTAAAATATTAAAACCGAAATTTTTAATACCATTATAAGAAAACTTTGCTTTTAATAAAAATTTTTATTTTAAATCAAAACACGTGGTCATTTAGTTTTGAAACATTCTACTAATAAATATAAATAAACAGTTTTCGTGACATTTTAATTCAGTGTTACCGTTTTCCAGTGTACATGCGCGTTTATTCGCTTTTCGTGCTAATACATATTCCAGGCGATTAATCGAAGGAGTGATACATGTGATTTTGTAGAAATGCTACAATCGCCGTGCAGGCAAACGTCAAATAAACATCAAAAAATGATGTCGTCGCGTTTCAATTTTAATATTTTGAAGCAACGATATGAAATTTTTTTATCATCGCAGGTTCCTGGCAGTTCAGAGTCTCATAAAAGATTTAAAACATTTGCAAGCGTAATGTTTTATGGCAGTTTGTGTAGTCTAAAAATATTAAGGTCGGGAAGCAATTTATTCAACATTTAGCAATTTATAATTTAAAGGAAAATTTATTTACATTAATCCATGTCTTTCTGACTCCCTAGAAATGACGAATGTCATTTGCTACCTTGTTAATTTTTAGAACTTGAAGCAGTCGAACAAACAGACTACAAACTTAGTACTAATTTAGAACTAAATTATTAAAAAGGCAGATACATCCTCTTAGCCGAAAAATTTAGGTTTAATTTGAAAATATTTCAACCAGGAAAATATCAAATGAACAAATTCACATTGAACAAATGTGAAATACACGCAACAAATACATTTAATAATACTGGACACATACTTAATAATTTTGTTAAATATTTGCATTAATACTTTTAATTAATCAACATTATCAATACAAACTTTATTATACATATGTATATGTGAAAATTCTTGTAAAGCCTATTTTCTTATACTTCTTCTTTAAATTTGTTTTCTATATCAATATTTCTTGTTGCTTCAATACCTTGCTCACTTAATTCTGTACACTCTGTTAAGTTTGTTAGTCGATTGTCGTTTGTTAAGTCGATTGATGTTTTGCTTATTTTTCTACTTTTTTCTCCACTTCCATCCGTTGCTGAACTTTGAGCAGTTTCAGCTAGTATACTTGCACTCGATAAAAGAATAGAAATTTGATCGGGAGTGGGACAGCTGGTTATAACCATGTCATCCTTTGTATATCCATTTGCAACCAGTAGCTGTTCCAGCCGCACGAAAGCGTTTATTATATTATTCTAAAATTAAAAATTAAGTTGAGTTAGAAGCCTAAATAGATAGTTTCAGTAAATATGTAGATTGTCACCGAATTAGCCAAAATCAAACGTAGTCCTAATAAAATTTTTTATAATATGCAGCTATATACTGGCTGTACACATACTTATATATTATTTATTGTATTAAAGCGCATATTATGTTATAATATAAATGAAAAAACAAACAAAAACAATTTACCCTAATTGGTCTAAATATTATAAATTCGGTGTCTTTATTGCTTAAATAGAGTTGCATAGATCGCTGCAATCCGGCCAATTTATTTTTGATAAGTCTTTGAGATTCTTGTATAAATCCGCTAATTTGCTGTGGACTAGCCCAAGGACTTTGTCTAAGTTGATAATTTATTTTTGCTTGTGATTGTTGCAAACTTTGAGTTTGATTTGTTTCTATTTTTAAAAAACTTTGTGCTTTTTCCAAAAATGCTAATAAAGGACCAATTAACATTTGAACTGAATCCTTAATGAAAAGTTCACAAACATATTTTAACTGCCGATCAACATCTTTTCTGGAATCAATTAAATGCTCTTTCACTTGTGGTGTTCCGTCTAAAAGGAATTCTAGGAGGGCGTTATTAGAGCCCATTGAAAAAAGCTGTTTTCTCTTTTGCAATAAACCAATTGCTGCTGTTTTCACTTTACTAAAGTCTAGCGTTGTTTCTTTGATTGTAAAATCAACACGAAAGGGTGCAATCTGCTCTCTCAATATTAACAGATGTTTAATTTCAAATAATTCTCCATCAATAGAAGTCTAAAAGTAATTTTAATAATAATAACTACTGAACTATGCTTTATCTCATGTCACCTTTGCCGCCGAAATTTTTGATCCAGCACTGGAAACACTTTGTATACAATAATGTAAAGCTTCTTGGGACAAACCTTGGAAAATTGGACGATCTACACATCTATAAAGTCTAGACAGACATACTAACGTTCTTCGAACAGTCGGATACCACATTCCATGTAAATCTGCTGGAGAATCTACAATACAAAAAATTAAATTCATTAACGCATATTTTCTTCCTACTTTAATAAATACCTACTTAAAAATCTTTTTTGATGAACACTACTTTCAGCAACACTTTCATTATCGGGAATAGCACTTGAAATACTTGACGCCAGGGACGACTTAGAGTCGGAACGTTTCAATGATTGCGGTTCTTGCAATGAGAGTGCTATTTTCTGTAAAAAAAAACACAAATTTATCCAAAAAGTTAATATTTGCTAAATTTATTCTATAAGTATGTAGGTAAATATATACCTCCATCATTTCTAATTTTTCTGGGTATGCCAAATCACCTCCAGATGGACTGTAGTTTAAAATGTCTGACTGTAAATACAAATGTGCTCTAAATACCAAACGTTCCTGTACATCTTGGAGTAACTGGAAAACTGTTTTTCCAAAAGCCTCTAATGGTTCAGCTAATGTAATATAACAGAAGATAAGTAATAATTTGATAAGCTTCTGTCGTTACATATAAATATTAAATTTTCTTACGATTTTGTTGAACATGTTCTTCTAACATTTCAATTCTTAAAATACTGCAAATTTCTGCAAGAGTTTCCAAATGATTAATGTGAATAATATACGGCCGTAAAGTATCGTATAAAATAACACAAAGGCCTTCCAAATATGTGCTTAAATTATATGATTAATTTTAATAAAAATTAGAAAATAATAAGATCAAACATACTTCAACTGTTCACTTGCTATAGTAAAAAATTGGTAAAAAAGACGGTGCTCATCTTGACATACATGAACTAAAAATGCACATGCACTACGCATTAAAGAGCAATGATCTCCATTATTATTTACTTTAAGATCTTTAATGGCCTTATCAACAGCAGGGCTCATAATAGTGGCTCTTTCGGATAAATAATTCTGATGAATTTCAGCCAAAAGTTGCTCATATTCGGGGTTTTGACCTATTCTTTCTTCAATCATTGACGATATTTTTTTGATTTTTATTGAAGATGTTTGAAATTTTCCGTAATAAAGCGCAAAGGCTGTCTCTGGACTTGATACTTCACCTAAAATTGAAAATTTTTGAATTTTCTATTAAAATAACTAAATATAAATTACTTAAAGCCAATGTTGTTGGTGATTTTGGTGATAATACACTCTCAGATGCTTGGGATAAAATTTGACCAGAATAATTTTTTATCATTGTTAATGCTTTTGATAGACAATGTTTATATTTTACTATATAAACCCCGGATTCTTTAAATTTCGGCTACAAGATTTTATGCCAAAATTAATTTTGTAAACCTATATTAAATTGCATCAACTTACGTTTTGACGTAGGTATTCTAAGCATTCATCTATTTTGTTCAAAAGATCTCGGAACGTTTCACTTGTTACTGATAGATTTGGATTTTGTAATTTTTGAGCAACTGAATCTGCTTGATTGAAATAGTAGAGTCGCCTTTGTATCTCGATGGAAACTTTTTCCAATTTGTCTTGTTCTTCAGTAAGCTTTTCAGTTACATTATTTAAAGAGCTCGTTTTTGTTTCCACTAATTCATATTGATCACTTAATTGATTTATTTTTAACAATGAACCATCTATCTGGTTCAAAATTTCATCACATTCAGAACTCTTTCCCTTGAGTTCTTCAATGTATTTATTATAAACATTCAAAGCAACATTATCCATTTCAGAACTTACTTCATCATAAAAATTTAAAAACTCTAAAGCTGAATTAATTTCCTTTTTTTCAGATTCATATAAACTCTTAAAGGATTTACATGGGATATCCACAAATTCTTTAACAAGTTTGTTCTCGACTTCGTCATCAGTAATATCATCTGCCTATTAAAATTTAGTAACAGTTAATCCTAAGAAAGCAGCAAAAACACAATATAACCCTTACATTGTAATAACCTGCAATCATAAGTTGCTCCAATTTGTCGATAATTTCTTGCTGTTCCACTTCAATTGGGGCTAGTGGATTTTCTCCACTTTCATATCGTAATATTCTTTCACGTATTTTTTTAGCTTCTTCATTTTCACTGTGAGCAGCAGCTACGTCATCCATTTTTTCTATCTAATATTTATCTCAGTTTTTATCGTGCTGGCTTTATAAACTAAACAATTTACTTGTGAATATATATTTTAAAATGACATTTTTGTAGTTTTGTACTAAAGAAGATAAACAAGTCAAATATCTAATTCTAATATGTAATCTTGACAATAGAAGAAGTTTGTAACAGCGCACGTAGTGGTTATATGGAACACCAATCCGCGAACATTGTTTTTTGTTTACAATTGGAACTGTTCAGTAATCAGCTGATTTTTATTTTAATTATAATATTCGTGTCAAATTGTTATATTTTGACGTAAAATCTGAGATAAATTTAGCCATATATGTGAACTGTTATCAGATCTTAATCTAGACTTAGTTTTAGATTTTGTCGTAAGTGTAAAGAATATCTTAGGATGCAGATCTGTATCTCTGTCAGCCGTCGCTTCTCAAAATTTGCAAAAATTGATTCGTTATAGTAAATTGCCACTAGATGGATTGCCAAAACCGTCAAAATTTCAATCAGATGGGTGGCTGGATTATTAGCTGTCAAGTGTCAACTTAAAATTTTATTAGCTCTGCTATTGCAATTATGTAGTAGTAATTAAGAAAATTTAGTACATATTGATAAAGTAAAGATTTGTCCGAAATATCGACGTGTGATTGATTAATAAAAATATTTGGCTGCATAAAATTTTTTAAAATTTACCTTTAAAGTCTTTAACTTTGATTTTATTCTATTGTGTTACATTTTGTTAAAAATTGAGAGCTTAATAATATTTTTGTGCTTTTTTTCAAATTAAAGTCAACGGATAACTAAAAGCTTATTAGAGAATCGCATAAAAGAAAAAGATCTCAACTAAACCTAAAATTTATTCACTTTTATTATTTTTATTTTTTAAGTCAAGTATTTTTGATTCGTGAAATTATTTGTTAAAGGTACACCAGTCTATGTATAACCTTAAATTGAATTCCTTCATAAGTTTTATAAAATTGTGTTTGCAAGAGGTTTAGAGACGATTCACAAAAAATAAAGGATATGGAATTTCCATTTTTGTAAGTTTTCGATTGATACCTACATGTATAAATATGTATATCTATAACTGGGGTAGGTATGAAATGCAATTTTAATGAAAAATTGATGTAGGTATGTTTTAAAGTGAATGAACGTCGAATTTTGAAAGTTATGGATTAACCACACTTTCGGAAGAGATGTTTTCTCTTTTTTTAAAATTACGAATTTATTACTTATTGAAAAATAGAGATTTCAATCGAGTCAAAACCATAAATTTTGATAGATAATAATGTACATACATACATACACAAATATAGAACGGTATACGCAATATTTAAGGTGATAATTTATTTAATTGCTTATTAGTTACCTTATAAAAAATAGTTCTGAAAGTTATAAAAAAATAAAAAACAATTGTAATTCACAAAGGTAATGTTAAATTACAACATCAATACAAATTTTCTATTCCATAAATGGTTACTTGCATTGTCTATACATATGCACATGTATTGAATTAAGGTGTAGATATAAAAACAATACAGAATCTTGCATATTGTACATATGTGCATATATATGTGCATAAGTAGTAGGTAGGTACATGATCTACAACTTGAAATTCATCTAGCGCAAATTTTCTATCACTATATTGAAAATATAAAAAAATTAGTAGGTACGTACTAATTAAATTGATTTCTTTTAATTGTAAGAAAGTTTTTTCTATTACAAAAATTGTAAACATAAAAAATATTTAGAAAAATAGAATAGTAACAAAAATTATAAGCGAACATTAATGGTACCCAGTTATAGACATACATATACACCTTTTGAATTAAATTAACCCTTTTTACTTTCTAAATTTTTGAATTAAATGACTTAATAGTAATTTATTAAAGTTAAAGTAAAAATTTATTAATTAAAGTTTGAATTCTGCGAATATTTGCTAACGCACTCGACTACTTATACTACTTACCATTATGATACTACGTATCTGATATTCTTACGAAAACATAATGATCTTTAACAAAAATAAAAATTTTTAAAATGTTTTTTTGTTTATTTCTAGCTCCAGATCCAGTAAAACTTTTAAACCAAAGAAAAATATACCTGAGGGAACTCACCAGTATGATTTAATGAAACATGCAGCAGCCACTCTTGGTTCTGGTAATTTAAGAAATGCTGTAGCATTACCTGATGGGGAAGATATCAACGAATGGGTTGCTGTAAATAGTAAGAGTATCTAGAAATATTAAGTGTATGAAAAGTAATTGAAAATGATTTTAATTTTAGCTGTTGATTTCTTCAATCAAATTAATATGTTGTATGGGACCATAACGGAATTTTGCACTGAAACCAGTTGTGTTATTATGTCAGCTGGACCAAAATATGAATATCATTGGGCTGACGGGCAAACAGTAAAAAAACCAATAAAATGTAGTGCACCAAAATATATTGATTATTTAATGACGTGGGTTCAAGATCAACTAGATGATGAAACTTTATTCCCATCTAAAATTGGAGTACCGTTTCCAAAAAATTTTTTGACAATTGCTAAGACAATATTAAAAAGATTATTTAGAGTATACGCTCATATATATCATCAACATTTTCCGGAAGTTGTTCGATTAGGTGAAGAAGCTCATTTAAATACATCTTTCAAACATTTTATATTTTTTGTTCAAGAATTTAATTTAATTGATCGTCGAGAATTAGCTCCGTTACAAGAATTAATTGATAAGTTAACTGCTAAGGATGAAAGAAAAATATGAAAATTTAAAAAAATGTTGCACATAACTATTATTTTGTTTTGTTGCTTTAAGTGAAAACAAATATGTTCTTATATATCGAGCATATATTTTTATTTGAAAATATTTTATTTCTACCTAAAATATATATTTTACTTTTGTGAAAAGATAAAATAGGGAAAAAACAGGAAAGAAGTGTAATTTTATAAATAAGAAATTCACAAAAAAAAACATCCAATACTTTCATATTTTGTATAAAAACTGAATTTTCTATTATATCTTGTAAAATTTCTATTTTAATCTGATTTTTCAATTATTAATCGTGATAAAAGTAAATTTTTACAACAAATAAAATTTGGTTGGTTGATTATTTTAAGCACTTGAACGAATTTTAAGATAGAAATAAAATAGAGAAAGAAATTTTTTATAAAAAAGATTTTCGACCATTAAAATAAACTTTTTAATGGGTTTACCTACTATTAATAAAATATTTTATAAGTTTAATTTTCTTAGTTTTTAATTTAGATTTTTTTTTATTGTAAGATTTAAATTTAATAATCATATTTATTTATAAATTATTCTGTTTTAGAATATAAAAGAATATATCACTAGACTGCTTCTAACAATTATTATTCAAAATAATACATAATATGACATAAAAAAAATAATTTAATATTATTGGAGCTTGTTTTAATCTTTAATATTTTTGTTCAAAAAAAAAAAAAGGATTGTGATTCAGGACACACATAAAATATTAGTAATTTCAATAATTTAACAAAACTATTTTGCACTTTGCATATTAAATTGAATTGCATTTTGTTTGGTTATTGTTTTAATGGGACCGCAATTATGATAGATAATGGGATATTAGATTCCATGAGTACATTACCTCAGTATTACATAAAAGGAAATTGACGGTAGTACTTATGAATTCATTCCCACGTAAATTATAAGAGTATTTTATATTTCAAGTGGTTCAGCTTAGATTTTTTATACCAGTTTTCAGTAACACAAAATTATCGTGCAAAATTGACATAATTATGATAACCATAATGTAGAATTTAAACTTTATTCTCTCTGAAATAATCCTATATAAGTGTGCTGCCTTAAAAATGTTTAATAATGCAAAAAATCAAACAATTTTTAATTACATTTTAAAATATAAAAAAAATATAAAAATAAAATTTCATTTAATTCAATCACTTATAAAATAAGAAATATTCAGAGTTCTGAATTCGATGAAGAGAGCGTAATATTTAAAATGAAAGTATAAAAATTAAAAATGAGGAAGTACATTATTTTTTCACCTTATATTAATATTAATACATCATATGTAATTTGTAAGAAAAAATAGGTTACTTAATCTTTGTATTCACTTTTGTACGAACAATGAAATAAAAGAACAAAAAAATATGTGTATAATCTGTGTAATTTTTTGTAGTATTCCTTAGTACCTACAGAATTATGTATGAAGAAAATTAAGGGATTTGTTTTTTTTTTCATTTATTTATTTTAAATATTTTTTAAAGTAAATGTCTCAAATTAAAGACAATTTATTGACTTGATTTATCGAAAACGTTTCAAAAAGAATAAGAAGGATTTGTACATAATAGATAGTCAGATTTGCTGATATATACATACGTATTTTTACTGAGATGAAGTGAAAATAGAAAGCTGGAATTAAAATTTCTGTTAAAAAATCTTTGAGCTGGTAAATGTACGAAACCTTGATTATGTGAAATATATATTTATGTACATATGTAAGTAGATTCAAAGTAGTAGAAATGGGAGTGTTGGATATTAATTGCAAGAAAAACTTGCAATTTGGCTATGTTTGTACGCACACGTTATATAAAATGTTTCAAAGATTTTACTCTGTCTTTTTGGGCTCAGAAGGATGAAAAGAAATTTGAAAAAGTAGGACTCTTCACGTAAAACTAAAAGAAAATAGTACTTTCCTAATCAACGTTGTGGAAAAAAATATAAAATCCAAACAATACAACGATCATTGGTTATAAGTCAAAAAAAAATTAATCGATAAGTATTAAACTTTGTTCTTAAATATCTTAATATTTTACTTAATTGTAATTTTTTCTTTTGTTTATTCAACAATAAACTGGTTAGCTAAAATATTATTAACCAAAATTTAGAATGCGAAAGAGTTTTCAATAGCAGTACATCTCTGCAGTGTGTGCATAAGAATTTTGGTACTAAAATGCTATCGTGAATAATGTGAATTTCATAAAATTTTAATGTCAAATCGTATAAATGTCAATTTTATTAAACTGTCAACATTTTCAGATTTAACAGGATAATCGCTCAGAGAGCATACATAAATAAGTAGTTCTCATTATTTTGATGATAAAAAAAAATTTACAAATAAAATTGAAGGAAAAAAATTTAATTTTGGTGGTGAACAAAATATAAAAAACTTGATACCAACTGCAATATTAATTATTTTTGGCTGGAAATCTAATAAAAGAAGATATAAATGTAAGTTTTTAAATTTTAAATATAAAATTTATATTGTTAAAGCGTAAATGGTAACAAAAATATTTTATAAGAAAAAATAAGTTGTGACAAAGTGACGTCAAAATTTTTTTTTATTAGATGATTAAATTGTAAGAATTGTAAGTAATCAAGAAATTCCTTTGCATGAAGTCATCGAAATTTTTGTTTTTTTTTTAGAGTTGCTATTTGCTAGGCACTATCTGTTCTTTCTTAAATACAGGAAGTTGTTGAATTTTTAAGAATTTCTTCAGGGTCAAAGTTATGGACGTTGTGAAACATGGCGGAAAAAAATTCTGTCTAGGTCAATAGTTAAGGTCTATGGATGAACACACCTTTTAAAAATGTAAACATTTGAAAACAATAAGTTTAATTGAAACTTTAAAAAAATTCTTTTAAAACAAATTCAATTAATTAGGTATCCAAATTGAAAACCCAATGAAAAAATAAAAGAAAAATTTTCAATTTTTACTTTTGTAATACGTGCGCAAGTTCCTTCTAGTTTTGAATTTTTTAAGTAGGTATACTTTGGTAGGCAAAGTGCTTACTTATTTTCCTACAGATATATATGTGTGTATGTACTATACTCGTATATATAGCTATGTGTTGATAGATTGTTTGAAGCTAATATATTGATTTTCTCAAAGGATCTTTTAAAATTCACCAAAAATTATTCAATCAGATGTTTAAAAACATACGAACCATTTTAGGATTTTATGCAAAGGTATTTTCGAATCCTCTTTTCCATTTTAATGATGAACTTATGTTTGGTACATAATGTATTCAATAAACTAATCTGCATTACATAGCCGTTCACATAGTCATCCCAATTATTTTTAATTTAGCTTAAGATTTTCACTAATTAAACAAAAAATAAAGCATAAAATACTTCCTTGACATTGTTTTTCATAAATTACCAGAATTATTTTTATTAATAAATTACATTGAATAATGTTGAATGTATCATAGGTACCACAACTGTAGCAAATAACGTATCTTAAAACACGATTTTTTACTCAATTCATAAAACAATGAAAAAGATATCCAATTCGGAATAAGTAGGTATATAAAATCTATCGCGTATGCTTTCATTGCAAGTATTGCAGTTGGATTGCCGGCTTTTTTAAAATTATATACTGCATTCTGTGGGATCTGTCACATTAACTATTTGCAAAACTTTAATGTTATAGAGAAATATTTTTGTTTTACAGTTTTATAATTTTCTGGGGTTTTGCTAACCAATAGTGTCCTTCGATTCACGTGTCTAGCCTTTCTTGAAGGTCAAATGAAGCAAAAAAAATTACAATCGTATACATACTTGAAAAATCAGCAACAAAAAAATTTTGCATATTGAAAAATATTAGAGAAAAAGAAACATTTTATGTTTAATATGTAATTCAAATATTTTGAATTTTCACAATTATGAAAAGGTTAAATAAAATGCAAGTAGAAATGCCGAATGGGCTGAGGGCTGAGGACAACATTTTAGAGAATAAATAATTTAATTCTCCTACTATCTTTAATTTGCAATTTTCCAAAAGTTGTCTTGTCTTCTGTTTCTTTATGAATGGATTTATTTTTCTATATGAATTTTTTATCATGTTATTTGCCTTAAATTTTTCTATATATTTTTATATACGTATATATATAAAAATATACGGCCTTTTTTTTTTTGCTTAAATTTTCATCGGTAATATAGCTGGGATGTAAAAAAAATAAGCTACTAAACCATGAAGATAAAAGCTTAGTGACATATTAAATATATTTTTATATTTCATACTTGCTTTTATATTATAAAATATACAATTAAATGTATAAATATTGATTTTGACAAAATTTAATGTACTTTAAGCAGATGGGAATAAAAAATATTATGTGCATATTCTTTATACATAAATATAGCATAAAAATCCTTTTTAAGAATCTTTACTGCAAAGAATCCGACACTTTCCATTTTCCATAATATATTACGTGTACATATAAGTATACGCAATGAATATTATTAAAAGTAATAAGTGTGTATATCGTATTGGAGTTTAACATGAATTGCACCAAATATTTTTCAATAATCCTGAATGAATTTTATGTACCTACCTATATATATTTTGAAATATTATATATGTACATTTATATAGCATTTAGGATTTCAAAAATCATAAATTAAATCACTTTTGTAATTGAAGTAGATACCTACATATTGGTAATGATGTTATTTATCAATTTTCAATATAAATGAAACAGTGGGTTGGTTAAAAAGTAATTAAGAATACGTAGAGCAGAACATTTCATGATATATTCGCATAATCAATTCTGTTTGCCAATCTGGTTCCGATAAATCGATTCCGTTTGCCAGTCACACTTGTGTTGAAGAGTCTAGTTAAAAAAAACATGGTAATAAGTGACAAATGGAAATAGAGGATCAATGTGAACTTTTAATTTTGTACTTCAAACATAAGGGTTCCTTTGACCATAACTGTCCGGCATATTATGTGTTTGGTTTGCTCTTATATAATTGTAATATTTTCATATTAATTTTAAAAATTGCCTAATAAATTTTAAAAAATTTTTTAGAAAACTTTTGAAACTAAAAAAATGAAAATTCAAGCCTAAAATGTCATATTAAATAAAATTTTTAATATACTATTTTTTTCTTATATTATAATAGAAGTTGGGTGTAGAAACGATTTATCACAAATTTTTTTTATACGTATAACTTCAAGTTGTTATACTAGAACAAAAATCAACCAAATTTATGGTGTAATTACATTAGTTACGGTTTTTTTTTTTGTAATAATTTCATATTTCAATTAAAATTTATGTTTTAAATTTAAACACAATGAATTGTGAAAATTTTCTATTTTTGAACTTTTGTTTGTTTGGTTATTGTTAAGATATCATTATTAGATTGTCCATTAAAATGGCACCTTCAAGGGTATTTGAAGCGTTTTTTATTGTCAATATAAACGTTGCTTGATTTTAGGTCGGCTTTACTCAAGCTATTCAAAAAATTTTGCTTACTACACTTGAAATGTTGAAGTAAACACATTGCTTGAAAACTTTGAGAGATTGAAAATCGCAGAACATAATTTTTTTTTTTCATAAATTGTATTTATGTATATGTATATGTAAATTGTTATAAATAGATTTTGTATTTTTATTTTTGCATTTTTTAGTATTTGTTATCTTGTAGCAGGAGTACTAAAAACGCAGCTTGAGTTTCAAGCTAATTTCAAGTAAAATATTCAAGCTATATAAACCAGGTTATAGAAATTAAAATATTTGCTAACAAAGTTCTGCTACTCTTGTATTTTTTATTCAAGAAGATCATAATTTGAAATAAGATAATTTTGTATTAAAATTTTATACGTATTTATTACAGAATTACCAATTAGCTAAAATAAGTCGGAACAGTAGATTTTACTATGATGAAAATTTCATTCCGAAACTTATTAAGAATTTCGATTTGAATTTCTACAAATATCAAATTTGATGCTTATTCATAATTTTATGTTTAACTTAGAATATTCTTTATATTTATAGTTTATTTTTATATTATTATTTGAATTAAAAATTTATTTAAATAATAAATTGTCTGCTGTGTTGAAAATTCACATGATTTTTCTTTTCTCTTAGACTATAATAATTCTTTTTTCTATTGGATGCCTCAATTCATTGAAATCTTATATTATGTACCTTTTATTTTAAATAAGAAACTAAGTTCACAATATTCGTACTTACAGTTAAACATATACATTTATATGTATGTACATTAAAATGTTAAGATTAAGAAATTTTATATTGTGAATTTTTTTTCTACTCGTATCTTTTTTTTTTGGTAAAAGAGAAAAACTAGCAAGTTGAATTTTTTTTTGTATAAAATTTTACATACTTTTCCAAAGAAATATGTAATGTGTTATACTGAGGCAAAAGATAAATATATTTTAGGGTACTTTTATTATATAAATAGAAATAGAAAAGAGGGAAAAATATGAGAAATTTAAATAAAAAAATAATTAGTTTTACCAGTCTAAACTAGAAGAATAAAATTTGAGTTATTAAATGATTCTATGGGTAATTCAGCTGGAGCATGCGCTCTTCTTTTTATATATACGTATATATAAAGTTTTGTGTTTTTTTTTGTTCCTCTTATTGTTTCCAATATCCTCTTTATTTATTTCATACATATAGTTCCTATGCTAACATATTATTGTTTAAGATGTTTGAAAGTCTATTTTTTTTTTTTAGCTTTTCCTTTTTGTTTCTCACTTTTTCATATCAGCAAATTTTACTCCTTGAATATTTTTTTTTTCTATTTTTGTTTTCTTCTTTTTCCAAAAGCTTCAATTTTGCTTCATATCCTTGCACCCTATACAGTTGCGCTGAATTTTCCATGAATTATACATACAAATTGCGATTTGTGGTGTAAAATAATTTTTCTTTTTGAAGCTACACACTAAAAAAAAAAAAGTGAAGGAAAAAAAATATTAATATTTTTTTTTCATCTTATTGCGAAAAAAATAAAAGGGAAATAAAAATTAAATAATTTAATATAGAAGAAAATCAAAAAAAGGAAATTAATTAAAATTTTAATATTATAAAAAATTAAATTTATTTTAATTAAATATTGTGAATATTAAAATTAATAAAAAAAAATTAAAACAAAAAGAAAAATATAAAAAAAAAAAAACTAAAAAAAACGGAGAAAATTCAAAATTTTCTTCAATTCTCATTTCTAAAAAATTTTGATTCGGCGAAGGAAAAATTGGAATTTTCCTTCTTTTTTTCTCGTTTAATTTCAACATTAATTTGTTAAAGTAAATTTAAAACACAAAAGTACGTATGTATTTTTCAATTATAATCTTATAAAAAATTTTATATTTAATTTGTATTTATTAAATTAAATTGAAAAAAAAAAATTTTTTTAAATGTTAAAAGAAATTTTTTTTAATTAAAATCAATATTTACGCAGTTTGTGTTATACGCCTTTTTATCCTTCCCAAAAAAAAAAAAAAAAAAAAAAAAAATTAAAAAAAAGGGAAGCAGTGATACATTTAGGTTTATATATACGTATGTACATGGTTACATATATGTCAGTAATATTTCTATATGTACAATATGTATAACCATATTTATACATACATACGTTATATACATAACAATATAACAAATTTAACATGTACAATTTTATACAATACTTTATGTATAAATAAAATGAACATCCATATATATATATTTTTATGTAATATAAATATGTATATATATTTGTTAAAATTTAGCGTTTTATATACATACATTATTTTTCTATTCATACTTATATAACACATTTTTATGTAAATGTCCTTTTATGTGGTATAATAATATAATACATTATTGTATATAGTATACGTAATCCCTCTGGTGGTATAATCATGCAACTTTAGTAAATTATACGTATTTTACTATATACTTACAATTTTAAAAAATAATTTAAAATTAGCTTGTTTTTTTTTGTATTTTATTAAAAAATATTTACCTAATCTATTAATAGTTTTATATAATGGCGGGAAATTTTTGTTATACTTAAGTGTTTATATTTATTTTTCATATTGTACTCATATAATAACGATTCCAAACTATAGGGATTAATTCACAAAAAAAAAAAAAAAAAAACAAGAAAGAAACAAAAACTTACACATAAATTAGCTACGTACATATACATATACACATATATATATGTAGATTAGTATGTAATAATAGTTATGACTAAATGTGCATCTATGTACATATTATACATTTTTATATAACACAATAAAATACAGACTAAAATAAAAATATAAATTCAAATCCTTAGAGTGAAAGAAAAATGCAATATCAACAAAAAAAAAAAAAAAAACCAAACAAAAAAAAAATAGAAAAACTAAATTATTTATGAGTATATTTGTACATACATACATATATACCTACATATATGTAGAATATGTTTGTAATATGTTTGGGGTTAAAGTAGTTATCACTGACATTGTGGCACATAAACTTTAATTTTAGGTACATATACAATAAGTTCGTTCGTTCGTTCATTCATATTAACATATATACATACTAACATACATTAATATGTATATTTAAATTGGTATATATTTCTCTTATAAAAAGCTTTAAATAAATTATAACAATAATATCAAAAATAATAACAAAAACAAAAAAAAAAAAAACCGAAAAACAAAAATTAAAGAAAATTTAATATATGTATGTGTGTATGTATGGATGTTCATTGTATATATGCAATTTGTATTAAGAAATTATGAAGGTTTTTTTTGTTTGCTAGGTCGCTTACCATATACAACGGAGGCTATTTTATTGCCTTTTTTAAATTGTACGAAATAATTTATATTGTAACTATTTATTATATTAGTGAAATACTTGTAATTTTATATATACCGAATATATACATATTTATTTATATGTATGTATATAAAATGAGCTATAAAGTAGAATATATAGTATACGAATGTATATATATTTTCACTTTATAGCCTTGTATATAATATTATAGCTCTATAATTGTAGGAAAAAACGGATCAATAAATAAAATTGCAAAATTTCATTTGCAATTTTTTTTTCTTTTTCATTAAAATATATTCACATACCTACATATGCATACAAAGTATGTCGCTATTCAACGTATGTATGCACATATGGATGTGCAATTATAATATGGTTATATACGTGGGTAAATCGCCCATTTTTTTTGTTTTGCTAATTCTATTTGGATTTTATTAAAAGTTTCGGTTATTTTTCTTTTCTCTCTTCCTTTTATTGTTCTTTCCTTGGGTTTTGTGCATTTTTTTTTTTTTGTATAATCATTAAACATATCAAGTGATTATCGATTTATAATTTGAATTAATTAGATGACAACAAAATAAAAAAAAAAAAAAACATAATATAAAAATCATAACATAAACATATGCAAACATACATATGTGCTGCAAATATAATTTTATACATACGTGTATTTTATGCAGACACATGCACATTTTATAATATCATTAAAGAAAAAGAAAGAGAAGAAAAACTGGAATAAAAGTGATAAAATGAAATTTTTTATTTTATTGTTTTCTTTCTTTTTTTTATTATTTATTTATTTCGTGAAGGTGAAGGTTTTATTAATTATTGTAAAATTAAAAAAAAATATTTGTTTTTTTTTTGCTTTATTTTGCATTTCTAAAAATAAAATTTATTTTGAAATTCAAGGTATAATTATTGACATTCAAATTTGACATTGATTTAATCCTTCATATAAGGAATTGGATGGATGGATGCTTTTACTTAATAAATTAGCAATTCAATTATTTGTAATATTTTTTAATTGTTTTATTGTCAGAATTTATTAGAAGGATTTCAAAAAAAAAAAGAAATACGTTCATATATATGGGTGTATGCATAATATATGTATACTTATGTAACGAAGTTTGTTTAAAATGGTCAATTATTATTTAACAAATTATTTAAAATTCATATTAAATATTTTGTAATACCATAAATAGCTAGGCACTATTTATTTCCATAACTTACCAGGCATCATATTTTAAGAAGAAAAATATTTAATTTTTTATAGAAAAATTTAATTTAATTTTTAATACCATTTAATCTAGCTTATTCAATATTAAATTGAATAGCCTTTAAATATTGTTTTAAGAAGAAGAGAGTGGAAACAAATGCAACAAACAGTGTTCCCACTTGATAAAAAAGAAAACGTATCCAAAATGTATCTCGTAAAGTAGAATTATTATATTAAGTCGTCTTATTTAGTACAAATTAACTCACAATTAATAACAATTTGCTTTATTCAGTTATGTGAGTCTTAATATTTATAATTATGTATATACGTTAAATTTAAGGGAAAAATGTATCCAAACGGGGACAGTTTTATTCCAATTGTATTAATTTTATAGGTTGCAATCTCTAAAACGAAAAAAAATTAACTTTTTAATTTATATTTTAAGAATTTTCTAACTTTCTATTTCTCATTTGCCATTTTACATATGCCCATGCCGCAATAAACTTTAATAAACCTTATTAAATGATACAATATAAAAATTCAAATTAATTTTGAAATTGTATTAAAAAATACACTAAGGTTAATAATCTATAATTTGAAATTAATTCCATTATTTTAACATAAAATTGATTTTTCTTAGTAATTCTTTAATTTTGGTTTCTGTTTATACGCATACATAATAATATACATATATGTAAAATGAACTATATACTCGTATCATAAAAAAAAAGTAGGAAGATGAAAAATCGATAATAGTTTATTGTTGATGTTGGTACAGGTTAATAACATTCATTATTTTTTAATAAAATGAAATAAATTTCTTGTTTTAACTAAGTAATGAAAATGTTAATATTAAAAATCACATTGCATTAAATATTCGTTTGAAGATAAATTCGATGTGAATTACATTTGATCGATTCCATGATAAACAGAATAGCACATTAATTTTGAAGAAAGTGAATACAATTCTGCATGTACCTTTGGAACTAAATAATGAAAACAATGTTTTATTAAAGTAATTCAAATAATACTATTTTATATTGCATACGTCTAGGAAAAAATTGTAAGATGATTTGAAAAAAAGTTGTAAATAAAATTAAAAAGATTAATTTTGATTTTTAGTTAGAAGCGCATATGTATATAGAAATAAATCGTGTTCATAAAGGCGTTCATAAAAGCGAATATATAGAAAGAAATGGGTAATTCCTCACATCTATGGTAGCCTTTCTGGTAGTTGTGTCTGTAGACACGAAAAAAAATATTTTTAGGTTGGTAGTTGGCACAAAAAAATTAATATTGAGTGAAGTGAGAAATATTTTGGTTATTTGCGTATAAACAAAATCAAGGAAAGTTTTAAAGCAATATTTACCGATTTTTAAAATCCCTTGCAACTTCCTACAGCATTTCGAAGAAATTTTGTATAATTTAAATTTTAAGTAAAACTTATGAACATTTTTTTAGATTTCCAAAATACTTCAAAATTTCGAAAAAAAAAATTTACACTTTTGTTTAAGAGACTTGAAGATAACTTACATTTCTTAACACTGAAAAACCTTTAGCTATCACGGTGCATGAAAAGTTTTACAGAAAGAGCACACTTGATGATTTTGACGTCTGTCATCACATCAAAATTGGTACCACTTTTAATTATCACGTTTACGACGTAGTAGAATAATATATAGAAATGATAATATCACTTATGCAATATTTGAATCACTTATGCAATATTTGAACGCCATATCAAAATATAGGTAACTGTTTGCCGCATTCAAATGAAAAACTTACTTCTCTTAATAAATAATATTTAAAAATATTTGGTTATAATGAGGACTGAGGAATAATACAAATTTCGAGAAAATTTATGTCAATTGTTACAAATCGAATGAAAAAAAAATTTTGTCCTTAAGAGCTGGAGGGGGCAGGGAAATATATTTTGTTTTTACTAAAGTTTTATTTATTATTTTAACTACATATGTAAGTATGTATTTTAAAAAAATTGCAAATTTATACATATTATGTATGTATGTATGTATTGAATTGAAACGAATTTTCTTGAAATAAAATTTACATGAAAAGAGGCACACGTGTACTTTTGAAAAATAAGAAATTTTTGAGTACTTACAATTGAAAAAGTTTATAATAATGTGTATAGAGCATCAGGTACATGAACAAACAAAAAGAAATAATGCATATTGTAAGCAAATATTTGTCAAACACATTAATTCATACGTACATATGTATGGTTGTATGTATACCATAAGAACAGTCTTTCTACTCTTCTTTTGCATGTACCAATTAAGAATTAGGATCGAAAGTATTATAAAATGTGTATATGTATGTAAATATATAGAGAATATTGTGTACACAATATATTTAAGCGCATATGCATGTCATTTGAGAAAAAATATTGATCAAATTGAAAAAAAAAATTTAAATGTAAAATTTAATTCAATATACAATTACTTTTTAAAAACATCTAATAAGACATTCGAAATTGACGACATTTACGTAATTGCAACTTAGATAAATTAGCATCAGACATTTTTTTTATTAAAATTTTATAATAAAATATATATTAAATTTATAATTAATTAAATTGTGGAATAAAAGTAGTTAAGGTCGTTTTTTGAAATTGGAATACTGATTTTTGGAACTGTTTATGGATTTAATATTTTTGTTGACATTTTTTCAATTAGTTATGACATATAGTTTTATGACTTCTCAACATTTTATTCTTCTTACAAGACAGACTTTGAATTTGTTCATGCAACATGTTACATGTTACAAATATATTTTTATATCTAAATGAAATTCATATTTACCAAATACATAATGAAACTACGTAATTTTTCTAATACAAATATTAAGATGGTTTTCGTTAATTCTGTTCTAACATATAGCACTTACGCTGCCTACACTAAATATGTATATAAATTCTTTTATAAGGAAATGAGCCAGTTTCTTACGTCATTGAGTTTACTAGATAGGTGACGAGCCTACCGTAATAATGTGAATTAGTTAATTAATGTGTGAGCATTAAAAATGAAGTGTGGTGTAAAGTCAATAATTTCCCTTTTACTGTCAAATAATTTTTGATTTCAACAAATTGTTAGCTCAGTTTCTTATAAATAGCTTTACTTTTAAAGCCAAGCGAAATTAAACAAAAACAAAAGCGAAAGTTATTGGTTGTCGCTTTTGTTTTTGCATTCATGTATAAATTATTTTTAATTAATTTAAAAGATAATAAAGAAATTGATTGATAAAGTAAATTTAATTAAAAATACATACATGTACACATATTATAAACTAAATAATAAATAGCTATAAAATATAAAATTAATTTGTTTCATTTATCAGTTTTAAAAATAATGAACTTTAGTAAGAAAAAAACTATGATTTCTACAATTTTATTTCATTTTAAAATTAAACTTTACAAATTTGGAATGAATAATGTCATTTATTTTAGGTGTTAATGTAAAGAATCTATTGTATGTATGTGTAAAGTATTGTATGTATTTAGATATGTTAATGGGTAAAGTCTATATTAAAGAACGATTTGAACGAGTGTGAATTTTAGAACCAGTTTTCATGTTACAAGGGACTTACGTGTAGAGTCGCATAATAAAAATTTAAACCCCTATATCCCCTATTAGTATTAATAATATTAGGGGTATTAAAGCCCTCATGACCAATATTAATTTGACAATATCTCAAGTATTGAGATGGGTTTGAATATCGAAAATTTTTGCCAGCTGCATGCATTGTATATAGGGGAGGTTTTGTGATGACACCAAATTTTGCTTTCGAATTGTCGGTGATAGCGTACTTCTCGAAAGTAGGGAGGCGTCAGTAAATTATTCTTCGAAAGATGTGGGTTCTGTCTGTCTACTCAGATTAAGACTATAATCCAGTTTGTTTACCTACTATGAAAACTAAATGTAAAATACATTCACATGTTTTTGTTTTTAAACAGATGAGTAAAATTTTCAAAAATCAGTGTAGTCAATTGTATTAAAAAAATTTTTATCCATTTTTATAATTTAAAATACCATAAATTACAATGAATTAGAGACCTGCTTTGTTAAGCCGAATATTCAAACAATAAGTATAATGCAAGTGAAAAGCATACGATATTGTATAAGGTTGAAATCTTTTCGTAGAGTATTTACGGTATTCACTGCCTCTTAAAGTATTTTATTAATTTTCATCATTATTTTCGTCTTTACCATAATTTATTTTAAAGTAATTAGATTACGATTGTATCTATACGATATGGTTCACGCCATCATTAAATTTTCATAAAACTTAAATTTGAAAAATAAAAATTTAAGAAGATCTTTTAAATAATAGAAAAATTTTTTCTTCATTTTCATTATACATTTTTTACCTATCTATACTTTTACCTAGCAATTTTATCACTAATTGTATACATGCTAATTGGTAATTATATATATGTAGACTAGCATAATGATATTACTAAGTCGTTAGAAAGTAGAGTTAACACCTTTGGTATTACTATATATACATATATATATGTAAATTTTAAACTTTATTATATACTTGCAAATGTATTTAAATTTCATGACTCAAAAACATAAAAAAATTTTTAGTATGCTTTAGTTTTTTAAGAAACTACTCTTTAATTCTAAAAAAAGATTTCAATAAAATTAAATTGCTTAGAATTTTCGTTCTACATACGTTATGTTTGTATGAATGTATTTAGGAGTATGTAATATATATTTTGCAGGCAGAAGATTAAGTGCGTATTTCGTATGAAATGGAAAAAGAAAATTTTTTTTTAATAGACAATTTGATGAGTCAAAGAGTGATTCATTATTATTTTCATTACATCACTTACATTAGGATGATAAAATTGACCACAAAGAGTAAATGGTGATTTTAAGAAAAAACATTTATAAGCATTTACAAATGCCCATTCTAATATATGCGCATGCATATAATAAAATCATTGATTCGAAACAAAAACAATATAAAATAAAAATTTTATTGAAAAACAAAGATTTCATCATCTTCTTTAATTCATTTGGAATTTAAAATTATTTTCGGTTGATCTTGTTGTTCTCTGACTATGTATGTAGAGTAAGAGTATGTTCAGATAGCGTAATATGACAATGTAATACGCATACATACATAAATTATTTGAATAACGTTGCATTTTTAATTGTACAAATGCACAATCAACAGGAACACAACTAAAATTTAAAATAAAATTTTTTTAAAAAATGTATTTATAGTAAATTTTTATTTTATTCCTGTTTAAAGATTGAAATTTATGTTTCTTTGCCTATTTATAGGGGCGTGTTAAGCGTTTGTAATAATGCTTTCAAAATTATGATTAACTTAATAATCTTGCAACATCTTCAAATTTTTTATAATTCTAAAAACTTTATATAATAAAAAATAATTGTAGTAATTTATTATATATTAAAATTAATATATTTTTTTTTATTAAATTTAAGAATGCCGTCAGCAGCACCAGTAGAGGAAGCACCAGTTGAAGTTCCAAAAACAGAACTTCAGGAACTTCAGTTTAAAGCACAACAGTGTACCGATGAGGTAATTTTTATTTAAATTATTAACATTTGAATTTTAATTTATTTGTTTAAAGTTAAGCCGTAAATACAGAAAAGCAATAGGTTGCAACGACTTACTTCATAAAAACTAGAATTTGACAAGACATCAAATAAAACTAGAATTTGACAAGACATTGAGAGTGATTATACGTATAATTATTATTCACCATAGTTTTAACTGAGACGATATATAAGAAACAGCCGGTCAATGAAATAATAACAGATTTTATCTGCTTAAAGAAATAATATCGATTTTTATATGTCGTCTCAGTTTAAAACTGTGGTAAACATTGTACGTGTAATACCAGTTTTTTGAATTATCATATTTAAAAAAAAATTCAATAGATGTCAGGATTTCTTTAATCAGTTGCTATTCGTTATTAAGTGTAATTTAAAATTTTTCAATTATGACTTCAGTAAAAATTTTTTTTTGCAAAGTTTTTCCAAAAAATCAAATTTTTAAAAATCGACTGGTAGATCACTATGGCCTAGTTGAGGCTCAAACAAATTCTTTTAATGTGAATTCATTTAAGGGGTTTTCATTCAATGCCCACCTTTACTTTCAGTAAAGTTTCTAGTCAAAACAAATTAAAGTGTTCTAATCGACAATAAATTTCAAAAGCTATACAACAGCTATATAGCCACAAAGTTATACCACAAATAAACCAAATTGGGCTTCTATGGGTTTTCTTTATGGACTAATTTTCTTTATTTTAATAACCATTTTAAAATTAATTTCTGATTCTGTACTGAAATTAAATAGCATGTACAATAGAAATATTTAATAATAGAACAGATAATTTTAAATTTATTATTTTATATTTTTAGTCATTGGAAAGTACCCGAAGAATGCTTGCTCTTTGCGAAGAGGTAAGTTTATTGTAAAAAAAAAAAATTAATTTCATATTTTTTTTGAAAAATTTTTTACAAAAATAACTTAAAAGAAAAACATTTGCAAATTATTAAAAAAAATATAAAATTAAAAAAAAAATGGAGAAGGTGAAATAAAAAATTTTAATAGAAAAAAAATATAAAAATTATTTTCTTATACTTATATTCAAAATTAATGAAATTGTCATTATTATATGTGTGTTTTAAATGCATATTAAAAAAAAGAAAAGATTTTTGTAAAATTTACAACTCGGTTTTTGTATAAATTTATTTATAACAAAAATTAGAATTTAATTACAGTGGTGTTCCAATATAAAGAACGATATAACGACGCCGGATCGCTCGTCTATCGAGTACATATAAAATAAGACTGTATGTACTAAAATCATTTAAAAATTGTGTTTGTTTTTAATTAAAATAAGTTTTCGTAAAAAAAATTGATGTTTATTTATTTTAGAATATAATCATCAATTTTCCTTTTATATTCAAACGCTTTCTTCAATAATGTACCATTATTTCTATTCACAAGTACAAATATACGTACGCAAAAAAAAACACGATCGATCGTAGAAAAAACGATAATTAAACTAATCAAAAAATATCAAAATATGTATTGAATCCGAATGCATCCTGGATAATCGGAAATAATAATGAATCTCCAGATAATGTAACAGGCATATTGCTAAATAATTATAAAAATGTAGAAAAACAAAAATTTAGCTTTTCGTTATACGTTAGATTTGGTATTCGTTATATTGAAACACGACTGTATTATTATTTAAATCAAAATGGACAATTTAAAAAAAAATCGACTTCTATACATAGAATATTTAAGAAATTTGACTACATTTATTAACAAATATATAGAAAGAAAAAAAAAATTAAAAATTTAAATTAAAGTAAATTTATGTTGCTGTGGACAGTGTGGTGCTAAGTAGCAAAAAAAAAAATTTTTTTTTTTTTATAAATAATTATTTTTTTTTTTCAATATAATTTTGTATTTATAATTGAAATTTATATTTTATTTAATATTTTCTTTTTTTTAATTTATTTTTATTTTTAAATTGATCAATTATATCGAATATATGTTAATAATTATATCTTTTATTAAAAAAAAAAGGAGAGGACTAATAAGAAAATATAAAATAAAATAATTAATTTAATCGCAAACGCTTTATGTTCTTAAATATAATGAAATGTGTATGTTCAAATTTATATAATAGAAATTAAGTTTTAATGTTGTTCTTGTTTATATTTTTTGTTTTAATTTTAATTTTAAGTATTTATAATTTAAGTTTTTCTTTTCTATTTTTTTTTTATTTATGTTATATTAGTTTTGATTTTCCTATCATATTATAATTTCAAAAATTTTAATTTTGTATAACATTCTATTTTTGAAAAAAAAGGCAGTGTTCTTATATTAAAAATCTTTTATCGCGCCCTTCAGTAAATTGCATGTTCAACAATTTTGTTTTGATTTTATTGTAGGTCTTTAGTTTTTTTTTTTTATGAAACGGAAATGAAAAACCTTGACTATACTTCAATTAATCCTTTTTTTTTTTTAAATATTTGAGATTAATGAAAGCATTTTGTTATACTATTCACACCAAATAACTAAAAGAATTATTTAAAAAAAAATTCCTGCATGTTATACAAAAAAAAATAAAAGTAAACGAAAGAAAAAGTTCAATGCACAAAAGCTGTTGTGTATTTGCAAATAAAAAAAAAATACTTAATAAAAAAAATTACTAAATTGTTTTTTTTTTTTTGCACAATTCTGTTATAAAACTAAATCTTTGCCAAACAAGAAAAAAAAAATTTAATATTTCTATTATCCTGCTATAAACTTAGTTCTATATAGAAACTTTCATTATAGAAAATCAATTCTGTATATATATACATATAATCTATATATATTACCTCTTTTTTATATACCTTATACAATTTCTATAAACTTAAAAAATTTTATTTCTCATTTAATATATTTTCTAATTAAAAACATATATGAATCGTAAATTATAATATTTAATATTTATTATAAAACTCTTTTAATAAAAATAAAAAAATCTATTTTCTGTTAGAATTAGATTTATAAAGAATATATTATATAAATTGCAGATTTTTATTAAAATAATTATGTAATTTAAATTTAATTAAAATAATTTTAGTATTTTATAGAATAAAGATTTTATAATATATTGTAAACATTACAAAATATAAGTTTTTGAAAATTTATGCCATAATATGTATATCATTTTTATTTCTTTATTTTCTGTTTATTAAGAGTACACTATATAATTTAAAAAAATTTACTAAATAAATATTTTATATTTAAACATTTTAATATTTATTATTATTATTAATTATGATGAGTGAAATTATTTTAATAAAATGTATTTTATTATTATATTATTTATTTTGTAATACATTTTGTGTATAATTTATGTGTAAGACTCTTAAAAAAAAATTAAATAATTTATTTTATTTATTTTAGGGCAATATTTTTTTGAACTTTAATCTAATTCTATCTATAATATTTTAATAACAATATTCTTTGTATTTTATTTTAATTTGATTATAATATATTAAATAATATACATACATAAAACTTTTGAAGAATTTCCAAGAAAAATAATTTTTTTTTAGAAAATTATGCTTTTAGATTTATAAATGAGCTCAGATCAGCACAGAATTTTCAAAAAATATTTCAATATGAATAAAATAATAGAAAGAGGTCAGTCAGGGATTTATATTCAAAATTTATGCCTTCAAAGAAAAGTTTTATAAATTTTATGCTTATACCTCTTGATATCATAAAAACCATTTTAAGAGCTATAGTGATTTTAAGGCTTAATAGTTTGAAAAAGCAATTTCTAAATAAGACAATTTAATACTCCCAGTTTCAGTAAAATATGACCTCTGTGACCTTGCCAAAATTTCAATTTAAATTTATAATTTATAAGTAATTTAAATTTATAAGTAAGAAAATTTAATTTTGAATTGTGGAATATTGCCATTGCGAGAGTTTATTTAACAAGTAAATCTCGTGTTCTATTTTTTCTCTTATCCTCCTATTTCTTATTTTCATACGATAAAAAGTTTACCGTAAATTTCTAAATACGTTATTATAGTTCTATAATTTAATTCCATAATATTGGTTTTAAATACACATATAAAATATAAAAAATAATAAAATGAAATTAATAATAAAATAAAATATGAGGAAAATATAAATAAAGTAAAAATGAGAACAATCCGATATCAAAATTGATTTAGAATAAATTTAAGATTTTAATGACTTTAAGTTTTAAACTTTTTTTCATTTGTCATTGTAAATTTAATTTTCAGCCTTCTGAGTAATAAATTCGGTTTTTTTTTCTTTTTAATATATTTTTTTTTTTATTAAAATAATAATTTAATTTCAATTTAATATATTTTATTATGCGTTCTAAATTTATATGGATAAATTAAATAGTTAAAATTGATGTTGTGCTTTCGATGTGTACAGTCCGATATCCAAATATTGGATTATTGGTGGTTGAAAGTTATAAATGTGCATTTAATGAATGTTTTATTTATCGAAAATATAATTTTTTTTCTTATTTAGAATTTTTCATTTTATTTAAAGAAGAAAAATATTTTATGACAATTATTAGATTATTTTAAAATTTTATTTTAGTTACTATTTTTTTTTTTAAATAAGTCGCTTCTCTATAAAGATTCAGTTTTTTTTTTTTTTCAAACTTAAAAATTGTGCTGGCAAGTAAATTTTGAACATAAAACGATAAAAGAAATTTCGGTGCATCATCGATATGAAAAATTGTATTTAATTATTAAATTTAATTGTAATTTAATAATTATTTATATGTATATACAATATAATATTTTGTATTTTAAAATATCAGATGAGACCCTTCAGGATTTTTAAGATATCAAAGAATAAAAATATGATTACCTATATTTACAAATTGCATAAATTGAATTAATTGTATTAATAAATAAATAAATAGTTAAAATCAATTTTAAAAATATTTTTAAACAAAAATTGGTGAGATTTAAGAGATTTTGATAAACGCAATACTGCCAAACAATAACTGTAAAACGCAACACCGCAAAAACATAACGTGATGAATATGCAAAATATTTTTTTTAACTATTCTATAAAATTAAAACAGTTCATTTAGTTTAACTGCGCTATTTATGAACACTTAAGAACATAAATGTAGCGCAGTTTTAGCTATATATCACGTTATACTGCGTTTATGAAAAGACCGTTTAGAATGAAAAAAAGAACAAAAAAAAATTTTTTTTACAGTTCTAAAATTTTACATTCTATAATTTTTTTTTTGCAAATCATTTGCATACTACTCGTATGAGCATTTTACATTATAATTATATACAAAACAAAGTAAAAAATCTCAAAATTTCCTTTGTTTTCTCTTTGTTAATTTAACTAATTTTATTTGAATTTCGTTGAGTATTTTTAAAAGAAAAATTTTTAAAAAAATATCTTGTTAATTTTTTATTTTAATATCAAAAATTTAGATTTTTAATAATCAAATATTTCAAAATTTTAGAACATTAAGTTGTTTTTTTTTCTATCCAACTTCAAATAATTTGTCTAATTTTTAAAATGTGAATTAATTTGTTTTTTTTTGTAATATAGTATTACCAATCATCTGAAAATTTACAACAAAAATTTCTAATTCTTTAAACCTAAAGCATATACAAAATATTGTTTTTTTTTTTCATATTCGAACAAGTTGTATTTTTAAGACCTACGCTACAGAAACAAAACACTGATCCACTGCATATAGCATTTATTTAATTTTTAATTTTATTTTTTTATTTTCATTTTTAATTTTGTTAATTTTTATACTTTCAAAAAAAATAATTAAAATATTATTTAATTTTTATGTTAATTTTAACTTTTGTTTTTTTTTTTATATTATATATAAAAAAATACTTTAAACAGCAAATACCACAGAAACAAAATTCAAAGTTAAAATTAATAATACAATTTGATTACAACTTATAACTAAAAAAAATCATCATGGGTAAAAAAAAACTAAATAAAATAATATAAATATATTAGAAAAACTTACAAATAAAAAATTAAAATATTAATAGAAAAAAAAATTTATATTAAATTTTTTTTTCATAAATTTTATTCTTATATTACTAATATTCGTCCATATACTTTTTTTTTTGGGTAAAAAAATAAAACTAAATAAAAACTACATAAGAAAACTTAACAGATTTTAAAATTAAATCATTCTTAAAGATTCTATTATAAAAACATTTTTTATGCATTATATATACGTGTATAAATATATATATATATATATATATACTTTTTTTTTAACAAAATTTATTAAAAAGTTATTGAGTAATTGAAAAAATAAAAAACATATTTTTATTATTTAAATTTTTCTTTTTATATATATTATATTTTTTTTTTAAATGAAATTGTGTAATTATTATATATATAAAAAAAATTATGAACAAAAATAAATACGAACATAACATACACTTTTTAATAAATTATTCGTTTTGCCGCATCACAGAGCAAGGAAGCCGGGATTCGAACCCTGGTGGCTCTTGACGATCAGGGAGGTGAGTCACCTTGGACACTTAAAAAAAATTTATTATTTAATATTTTTTTTTTTCTTGAATCTGTTCTGTTTGTTTTTACATATTCCGTATTTTTTACAAGAAATTTCACCATTTTATCTTAAATCGTTTCAATTTGAATATTGAAAAATATGTTAAATAATATTATCAATAAAACAAAAAAATAATGTTAAAATCATTCGGTTTATGCGTAATCAATTTTGTTTATAGCAAAAATGAATATGTTTCCTTTCATGACAACTGAAAGGAACAAAAAAAAAAAATTGCTACATGTGATTGACATTTCATTCGTAAACTTTTGATATTTATTTTTTTTTACTACGAACGTAATTTATGATTACTCTATCACGTATACTCGGAGCAGAATTTTAGTAATTCCTAATTGATAATATGACATTCGTAATTTTTCGAATTACAGGACAACAAACGTAGTTCTCACAACATTTTAAAAATTAAATTAAAATTTATTTTATTTTACTTATTCAATTATTAATATATGCATACGTTCTAATAAAATAAGATTAACAAAATGTTCAGTAATAACTTCGAATCCAATAACTACTTGCTAATTTTTTGATAACAATCGTAATGCACATGAGAATAAATTTGAAATATGCGAAAAACTTTTTTATTCAAATAAATCATATTTGACATGTTATTCGAATTCATAAGGCATAGTGTGAAATTTCTTGAAATTATTTTGTATTTAATCGAAAAAATGAAAAAAAAAATGAAAAAAAAACCGTTTTATTTTGTTAATGTGTCACACATATTTAAATTTAATTTTTCAACTATTTTTTTTTTTCATATTTTTAAAAATTTTATTTGGTCATTTGTTATGGTTTTATAAATAATTTGTAATTAAAATATATTATATATTCTACATAATATATAATATATAGGTAAAAGTAATTATTTAATATTTTATGTTTATATTATTGCTTTTTGGTGGCAAAGTAAAAGTATAATTAATATTATAATATTAAAATCTTCTAAATTTTTATTAAAATATTTAATTTGTAAATAACAAATTAAAAGAAATTTATTTGTAATTAATTTAGTTTTATTTTTGTTTTTGTTATACTTGTCTGTTACGGGGAATTTAAAAAAAAAAACAAAACTGGTTAATTTTGAACTTAATCCATTTGAGTCATTTAAAAAATTAAAATGCAAAGAGTATAACGAATTAGTGTGTACTCTTAATTAAATATAGTTTACAAAATATAAGCAATTTATATTTTTTTCTAAACTAATGTAAAATATTATTATAAAAATACAAATAATATTTTACATTAAGCTAGAAAGTTTTAGCATTTATACAAAATCCAATTGACTTAACATTGTTACTGTTATTTTAAATATAACCTTTAAAAGTAAAAAGACTCCCCTGTTCTATACAATTACAATTTCTATGTGTTATACAATTATATTTTAAAACAAGTAAATTTTTGGTTAGAAATCAAAAATTGTAAACGCTATTTTCATTTTAATTGGAAAAATTAACCAGATTGATAAAGAACATGGAAAGTATAAAATTAAAAATTAATTTCCTGTAATATTTATTCAAATTTCATATTTTTTTTCTTTTATAAATATTTTTTTTAATTTAAATAAGAAAAGTTTAGTATCATTTAAAGAAAAAATTTGATTTTCTTATCAAATGTTCAACACCTATATTAAATTTTCATAAAACTTTTATGATAAAGAATTTTTTTTGTGTCTATATTATACATTTGCTTTTTTATAAAAAAAATTGTAATAATTTAATTATAGCTAAAAAAAATTTTTGTATAATTCAAATAATTAATTTTTAATATGTAATGGTTTTCATCATCATATAGATATTTTTTTTTTTTTTTTTGAAATATTAATTTAATTTTTATTCTTTCTTATAAGAATTTTTGAATCACATTTCGTTTGATGCACGTCTCCAAATATCTTCTTTGAAAAAGTATAATATTTGATTGAAAATAAAAAAAATTTTACTTCAGCACTGCAATTTTGTTAATTTTTTTTTTTTTATAGTTTTGTTATGATTTCAACTTGTTCTTTATATATTTAACTGAAATTGCAAATTATAATTTTTATGCAAAATAAAAATATATATCATAATATTATCAATTATATATATTTATAAAGTATTTTATAGTACATGTAAAAAAAGTTTTACTTTAAAATTATTGTTTGATCAAAATTTCGTTAAAATATGTTTTTCTATTTTTTTTTGTTTTTGAAGGGGAAACAAACTATTATATTATTTTTTTAAATAATTTAAATTTTGTTTTTATATTATTTTCTATTTTTAGTTTAATTTCTTAATTTTAGTTTATTATCATATTGTATTTTTGTAGAGCGAAGAGGCAGGCGGTAAAACATTAGATTATTTGTCTAAACAAGGCGGTAAGAAATAGGAAAATTTCTCGAACTGTTTTTTTTTTTCTAGTGAAAATTTAATTTACTAATGTACATTGTTCACGGTGTTTTTATATATACATATTTTTTTTCCTATCTTCACTTTATAAAATAAGATCCTGGTTTTATACTACAAAGAACTAAATAAAAGTTTTATTTGCAATTTGCTTTATAAATAAAAATGCTTTAACTAACAAAATTTAGGTAAATTTTTAGTCGATATATAAATATATAAAAAAAAAAGATGGAAAGTTAAAATATAGCTTTGTACATATTAATCCAAAAAAAAATTTAAGGATATATAACTTTTTATTAAAAATTTACAACATTATTGAAAAATATTTCTACTCTATAAAAGCAAATTAAAAAAAAAAAATGTCAAATTAAAGATCTTTAAGAAATTTGTTGCTAAAAAACAAAATTTGTGGTGTTTTTGTTTAGAGTACGGAAGTTGGAATGAGAAGCATCGTTATGCTGGATGAGCAAGGAGGTAAGGATTTTAAATAATGGGGCATATTGTTTTAATTTTATACAATTAAAAACAAAGTTATAAAATAAAAATAATGAAGCGAATTAATTAAAGCACACAATTCTTAAACAAGCATAAAGTAAATATATAAAAAAAAAACTACTTGTTTATTGGTTTAATTTTCTTCAAATACGAGTTATATACTATATAAATAATAAAATGAAATGTATAATGGATATGGCATTGCTCTTCTATACAAAAATTATGATATGGAATGAAATTCTGCATAATGCAATAGTTTTCCAACAAATAATTTGAAAATATTTCACATTTTTTTTATAAAATAAAAATTTTGCAAAATAGGCTTAAAAGCTTAGTATACAATATTATAATTATGAACAAAATATTTTTTTTATTTATTGAGGAATGATTATACATATAGTGAAATATTGAATTCTTATTAAAAATATTTGATTGAATATTTATAAATTAATTGCATAGCATTTTAGCATAGCAGAAAGTTTCTTACACAATATCATATATATGTATATGTATATGAACATTAATATTTCCAATATCAAAAAAAAAAAATTGTTATACTACTATATTCCTATTACCAATTTTAACTAAATTATTTGCATTTTATTAGATTAGTTGCACTTGAAAAAGTTCCTTGCATTTTTCTATCAAATTTAAAAGTGAAATCAATTAAATTTTCTGCCATATACCATCATTTCAATTCGTCGGAAAGATGTTTGATTTGATGTTATGTTAAAATTCAAATATGAAAATACCTAAAATAAATAAATTTATTATTAATGTGTAATAAAAATTATTCAAATATAACTTTACAATTGCATTAACTCTGTGTTTAGGAAATGAAATTTAATTAAACTTTTAATACTCGATTGATTTCTTGAATGTCCAGTTTTTTAAAAAAAAGATAAGATATTGAGCACATAAAATGATTAAAATGGAATTATTTTTTGATGATATCTAAAAAAAAATATATAAATTATTTTAATTATAAACATTTAAGCTTACAAACGTAAGAAAAAAAAATTGAAAACCTTCAAAGTAGTGAAAAAATTTCATAAGTCCTTTTTTTTTTTGAATATCATTGTCAATTTTGAAAGTTTGAAAATTTGTTTTTGAAAGACACATAATTTGTAATATGTACGCACTCTGCAGGAATAATTTGTAAATTTCATACTGCAAATTTAGTAATATGTACATTTTGCTTATTCGGAATTTATAAAAATTTACTAAAATGGAGTTATAATTAAAAATTTAAATTAGGAATTTAGAATTTAATTGTAATAAAGAAATTTAAAGGAATATTTAAATTTTCTTACTTTTAATTAAATATGAATTATTATTTAATAATATTTTAATATCTTGTATATTGCATCAAATCGAACATCTTTTAATTTTATTCTTTTTTTTTTATCAAAAGTTAAAATAAAATTTAAAATAATAATGAAATATATAAAACATTAATTTTTTGATCAAAACTAAAACAAGAATCATTTTTATTTTTTTTTTTAATTTAAAAAAAAATTAATAATTATAATCAAAGGGATTAACAAACACATACCAATCATCGTCACTATTAAAGACTCTTTTCACTCCAACAGCCCAAATAGACAACAAGAACAACTACAACAATATTCAACAATTCAGATATTTCAAATATAAATTATTATAAAAAATTAAAAAAAAAGCAATAAATTCAAATTAAACGAAAAAAATACAAAAAAAAAACCAGAATATTGAAAGATACTATTATTTTATTTATTTTTTTTTTAAATTGAAGAAAACTCGAAAATGTTATACAATTTTTTTTCGAAATATAAAACACGCTCGCCTCAACTACACTCTATATTTATATATATTTATATTTATTTGTATATGTCATATATTCAATATTAATATCAAATATAAACGTAAAAAAACATGTATAATTTTTTAAATAACAAAATTGTATTTTTTAAAATTCGTCAAGTGAGTACTCTTATTTATTCAATAAAAACATAAATAAAACAAAAGGAAATTAAGTTTTTTTACAATTGTTAAAATTTTATTTTTTTTAGTTAATAATTATTTATTGATTCTTTTTTTTGTAATTAATTTTGTACTATTATATATTTATATAATATATATACATACATTAAACTAATTCATTTTAAATGTCGTTAACTTGATGAAATATAATGTTCTATTGATATTTTTTTTTTCAATTTATACATATTCAAGTTTAATAGGTTTTAGTAATTTTTGAAAAACATTGATAAATACGAATTTTCCCAATTGTTTTGAAAATTTTCAAATTATTTTATAAATTTATTATATTTAACAATATATAGGATATGCTAACTTTTTAATTAAATTAAAAGTTACCTAATTTAGAATAAAAATAACATTTTTTGATTGTTTTTATTTAATAATATTTATATATTAACATTTTATATGTAATTATCATATTTAGTATTAATTTTCATTGAAAATATAATTTATTAAATATAGTGTATTTTATTATATAGTTTATTAATTTAGTTATTTCAACCACATATAAAATATTTAAATAACAAAATAATTTATAATTAAGTGCACTTTTCAGTGATAAAATTTAACAAAATTGTTTTCCTTTCAAAGATTTTAAAATTACAACAAAAATATTTATTTTAATAAAAATTTTTGAATTATTTTTTAATTTCAAAAGAAAAAAATATATATACAATTATGAATAAAAATATTTTTAATTTTCATAATTCCGAAAATAAATTGTTAAATAAGGTGAAAATTTTCAAAATTATAGGTGACTTCCATATTCTATATAATAAATTTTTCGACCAGCGTGTTGTCATTTTAAGACTATAACACAGGCTACAGTTAATTTTTTAATAATGACACCAAAAATGAATGATTTTGGTGCATTAAAATGTGATAAAACTGCAATAGAATGAACTTGAAATATATATATCTGTTCTCTATATAATATGGAAGTAACGGCATATATCATCTACATAAATATCAATAAATAATTAAATTATGTTTTTCAAATTACTTTAATATATTTAATATACAAAATTAGGTACAAAAATTACTATAGTTTAAATCAATTTCTTTTTAATACAAATTTCGAATAGATTAGACATTTAACTTATAAAATATATTTTTTTATTAATATACATATATAAAAACAAATAATATATATATATATATATATGCATATTCATGTATATATATGTATATATTATACATATACTGAAATCTATATAAATTCTTCCATGAGTAATGTTTTTCTTATTTCGATTTCACGATTAGTTAACTATTCTGAATGGAATAAAATAAAAAAAAGAAAAAAACCATTTGAAATTTTTTTATTTTTAATTTTTTCCTATATTATAAAATTGGTTTTTTTTTTATTTGTTTAGTGAAAACATATAACAAAATCAAATGCTTTTTATATTAAAATGAAAAATGACAATATAAATTGTTTTAATTTGAATTGGAATGATATTATGCTTCATTTTGCTATAATATCCATTAAGAAACCTCACCTATATATTATAAACAAAAAGGAAATCTTGTTAAAAACTTTATTCTTACATTTAATTTTTCAATTGAACTGAACTGAACACGCATGTTGAATGACAAACTTTATAAGTTTTTAATTTTAGTTAATATTACAAATTAATTACATTTTTTTGAGGAAAAAAATAAATTTAGTGTCATTCATATTTTATTGTAAATTATAATAATAAAATTCTTTTTTTTGTGTGTAATCACAAAATTTTTAACAAAATTATTAATTTTTTTTTGTTATGCCGGATGATAGGCGTTATAAATAAATCATTTGTCTTTAGCTGAATATCAAAAGTTTTCAGAAAATATGTTGTTTGCACCTGACGGTGCCCAAATGTCAGTGTAATAAAAATACATTTTTTTATTTAATATTATTAACAGATTTTGACATTTAATCATTTTGATACTTATTAACAATTAATTTTTTTTTTTTCAAAAAATTGAGCTTAATTTAACTGTGAACTTAAATTCTGTAATAATTGTGAATGAAAAATCTGCGCACTCTCTAGGAACAATTTTGCAAATATATGCTTTTAATTTACTGTGAGTAAAATCAAAAGTTGGAGAGAATAATTAAAATTTTTAAAATTTTTTACAAAATTTTGGATGACACTAAATATCGACATTTAATCAATCATTTATATTTTGAAAAAAGAAAAAAAAAAAGTATCTTTAAACAAAAAAAAAAAAAAAAATACAAAAATATTTCAAGAAAAAATCATAACATCGTTTCTAAATTACACTCATTTAAATGAATGAATTAGTCAACTTTTTTTGATTAGTGAATTTTTTTGAGGAAAAAAATAAATTTAGTGTCATTCATATTTTATTGTAAATTATAATAATAAAATTCTTTTTTTTGTGTGTAATCACAAAATTTTTAACAAAATTATTAATTTTTTTTTGTTATGCCGGATGATAGGCGTTATAAATAAATCATTTGTCTTTAGCTGAATATCAAAAGTTTTCAGAAAATATGTTGTTTGCACCTGACGGTGCCCAAATGTCAGTGTAATAAAAATACATTTTTTTATTTAATATTATTAACAGATTTTGACATTTAATCATTTTGATACTTATTAACAATTAATTTTTTTTTTTTCAAAAAATTGAGCTTAATTTAACTGTGAACTTAAATTCTGTAATAATTGTGAATGAAAAATCTGCGCACTCTCTAGGAACAATTTTGCAAATATATGCTTTTAATTTACTGTGAGTAAAATCAAAAGTTGGAGAGAATAATTAAAATTTTTAAAATTTTTTACAAAATTTTGGATGACACTAAATATCGACATTTAATCAATCATTTATATTTTGAAAAAAGAAAAAAAAAAAGTATCTTTAAACAAAAAAAAAAAAAAAATACAAAAATATTTCAAGAAAAAATCATAACATCGTTTCTAAATTACACTCATTTAAATGAATGAATTAGTCAACAATTTAAATAGAATTTAATTATATAGGCTTAGATTAGAGTATTTAAAAATTATAAAAGAACAAAATAATTAAAATCATTTTTATTTTATTAGAGTTTTTTTTTTTTTTTTTGTAAATTCACGATATATAATTATACATTTTAATATATACATATAAATATTTTTTATTTAGTTTATTTTATTCTTTCTTGCCGATTCAATGATTAACATTTAAATTGTTGACGTTATATTTTCTATATTTTTTTTTATTATTATTCTAAAATATGTTGTTTTTTTTTAAGCATTTACATTTACATATTACTTATCTTAACACTATATATTGCTAATATTTTCCATGAAAATAAGTTAAGGCTTACACTGCAGTGAATGTGATAGTGATGTAAACATAACAATAATTTTATAATTTCTTAATTTTAAAAGCAAAGATCTGTATATATAAATTATCACAAAATATAAAAATATTTGTAAATAATTACTTAATTGAAAGTAATTTTGTATAATAAATTATGGATGCAATACTTGAAATCACAGTTGAAAAATTGACAAATGGCAAAAATTTTTAACAGACATTTAAAATGTTCTGTCAATTTAAATATATATGAAATTTTTTTGTTATTTAAGTTTGATTAAACTAAGTTTAAGGTATCATTTTAAAAACTTGATGTATAAAGTTTCTTTTCACTAACTGGAATTAAATTTTTATTCATAACATGTTAAATGTAATTATATTTTAAGAAAAATTCCAAAAAAAATTCTGCAAAATTTTGAATTAATTACTTTTGAATTTTCTAACCATATGTAACTTCACCGAATTTAAATTCAAATAGTATGTATATTTATGTTCTTTAATTTACTGAAAATAATCAATATATTTGCCTTTAAAACTAAGTTTTTCAATTCATATTCTTGTACTATACAGATTTAAATTAAGTTCACTGTTAGTGTATGTTGTAACTTTAACATTTCACGTTTTACTTACTAGTATAACAATATTTAATATTAATTTTTAACTAATTTATAATTTTTGTTATTTTTTCATTTTAATTAATGGCTTAATAAACTTGCAAAAATTCACTCTTGTTCTTAAAAATCTTAAAAAATAACATTCAATACTTAACCAGTAGATAATATATTGAATAAAATTTTATTTACAAAAAAGTATATAAAAAAAATATAAAAATATTTTAGTTTACATATCATTATAATTTATCACAAAACGCTGTTTTAATTTCTAACTAAATCATATTATTTTTTTTTATTTACAATTAACATTTTAATTATTAATTTTATATATATATATAAAAAAAAAGAAAATCGTTTTAACAAATTATTCACATTCAAAATCCTTTTTGTATTTCAAATTAAATTAAATATAATTATTACTTACAATTAATATATATTTTTTTTTTTGGTTTTTGGTTATTTGAACATTTTTGTTTTGAAGTTTAATTAATTTTATTTATATTATTTTTGTTTTCATTGAAATCATCAATTAATAAAAATATTCTGTTTTCTTTTTAAATATAAATTTATAACGTAAATAGAGCAATTGGATCGAATTGAGGAGGGCATGGATCAGATTAATGCCGATATGAGAGAAGCTGAGAAAAATTTAAGTGGGATGGAAAAATGTTGTGGAATTTGCGTATTACCTTGGAATAAGTATATAATTGCCAAAAAAATATTTTTGAATTAATTCCTATGAATACTAATTTATTAATGTGTTTTTTAGGAGCGCTTCATTTAAAGAAGATGATGGTACGTGGAAAGGTAATGATGATGGAAAAGTTGTCAATAATCAACCACAGCGTGTTATGGACAGTAATGGAATGATGGCACATGGTGGTTATATTGGAAGGTAATTTGTTTTTTCCTTTTTTATTTAAAATATTATACAATTTTTTCATTAAATTTTCGGAATTTTAAATGTTTTTTCTTATTTTAATTCTATTTTGAAAACTACTTTCAAATAATGATTTTGATCTTTTGAAAATTTTTTTCATATATGTGTGTGAAATTTCTTAAAAATTTGATTTTGATAGAAAAATTTTCCCATTCAAAATTTTGATAGAAATCTTTATTCCCATTTCTGGCGTATTGTAATTAAATAAATTTTTTTCTTGGTATTTTTTCACCAAATTTTTCAAATTTTCAGCATGTTACATATGAAATTGATAAATTCTCTTATAGCATATGAGAAGCGAATGCTATAAAAATATGCATTCATATGAATATATCATCTTTGATATAATAAATAAATTTCTTAGCCTGTTTCTTGAATGCACCTTTTCAAGAGTTTTTAATATTTTTTTTTTACATTTTTTTAATTTTTGTCTTTATATTCTTATAAAATTAATTACAAATTTACTTATTCAAATTATAAACTTTTTTTAGAATTACAAATGATGCTAGAGAAGATGAAATGGAAGAGAATATGGGTCAAGTTAACACTATGATTGGTAATCTTAGAAATATGGCTTTGGATATGGGCTCTGAATTGGAGAATCAAAATAGACAGATTGATAGAATCAATCGCAAGGTAATTAATAATTCTTTTTTCTCAATATTAACAATAATATAAAATATTTTATGTAGAAAATTAAATTTTTTAAATATTATATATTTTCTACATATAATATAACTACAATATCTTAATCTTGATCAGTACTAATTTTCTTGTATATAAGCAAAAACTAATATACATTTAAATTTTCTTTTATCTCTCTCCATTTTTATATTTTATCATACTCTACTACTAACAAAATTTATAGGGTGAATCAAATGAAGCAAGAATAGAAGTAGCAAATCAGAGAGCTCATCAGCTTCTGAAATAAATATTTTCTTTTTTTTTGTCCAAAAAAAAAAAAAAAAATCGTTACTGTATTGAAAATATGTATAAAGCAAGAATAAATAATAACAAAAAGCAAATACCTTCTGTACATTTATATACATTATTCATATGTGTATATATATAAAAAAAAACAATAAATATACATACATATGCAAATTTATAATTATGTAATATCTTTAGAATAGATTTCATTTCTAAACATTCATTCTCAAATATATTATAATATACAAAAAATTGTTTAATAAATATAAATTTAAGTTTAATAATTAAATAATTATATTATACAAAATATTTATACTTATATTCTTATATATAAATATTTATACATAATATCTCATTTTTTTTTTCGTTTAAAAGTTAATTAAACAAAAAAAAAAAATTAAACATTTTTTGAGCTCACATTGTTGTGAATATCACACAATGAAAAAAAAAGATAACAAATTATTTAAAAATAATATTTAAATTATTAAATATCTATACAATTAAATAAATGCGAAAAAATTAAATTTTTACGTTATTTAAAATATTAACCTAAAAATTTCGAAATTAATAAAAATTCTAACATGTAAAAAACAAAAAAACAAAAAAAAAGAACTTTAAAAAAATCAATTAGAAATATAAAATATTTCAGAAAATTTCCGTGAATAAAATCAAAAACTAAAACTTGTATAAACAAAAAAAAAAACAAAAATGGAAAATAAGTAAATACATATAAGTAAAACAATTATAATAATTATTAAAAGAATAAAATAATTACATACAATTAACAGTAACTATAAATAAAAAAATTATTATATTATCCACATTCAAAATATATTATTATAATTATTATTATTATTATTGATCTCATATTTACAAAAATTATTAATTTTAGTTATTAAAACTAGTCAAAAAAAAAAAAACATTAAGGTAGACAAGAAAATATAAAAACAAAAAATACAAAAAAAAAAATAAATAAATAAATAGTATTTTACAAAATTAGTAATTTTTCGAACAAAAATATTTAATTTTTAATTATATTCAAATTATATACATATATATATATATATATAAATAAAGTTAAATATATTATCACACAACCTGAATCAATTGTACCGCATTTCAATTTTAGAAAAGGGAATAATATATATAATGTGTATGTATATATAAAAAAAAAAAAGAACTAAAAGGCTAAAAAAAAAAATAAATTAAAATTTCAGGTGAAAAAAATATCTTATTCATATAATTAAAAACTGAAGTCTGAACAAGATATAAAATCTAAAGCATTCCATTACTGAATTTAATGGATACCGGAAAAAGAATGAAAGATTAAATTAGTTAGAAAGAACGGTTTTCTATGCGATAATTTTCTATAATTGTTATGTGTGAAATTATTAAAATAGTCTCGTATTACATTTTTGATATAGAATTCATGTACAGATAATATTTTTCTTAAATTAATTTTTATATATTAAAATTATGTATTTCAAGGGTTCTTAGTCTATCTAAGAAAAATAAAAATTTTCCCGATATGGATAAGAAAACATTTATCCAAGATTGGCAAGAAAATATTTTCTAAGTGCAAAGATTTTTAATTTTTATTATTATATCATAGTAATTGAAATAATTTCATTTATAATCGAAAATAATAATAATAATTTAAGTTTACATTAAAACTTCTTACTACTTTCAATATTTATTTCCATATTATATTTTGTTTTTGTAATAAAATAAATAGATGCAAATAAGCATTACGAGACTTTCAAAGCAATGATTTAGTATATTCTATGAGAAATTTTTCAAAAAAAATCTAGACTTTCTAGTTCTCTTTTTTTCTAATTTATTTTTTAGTATTTAAATTTTTGAATAAGATATTGAAAATGTTTTAGGATCAGTACATTATTTTACATTTTATATTTATATATATATATATATATATATATATATACCCACATTATATTAATCGCATCACTTGACGTGATTTGGGAAATTATTGAAAAGTATTTTAGTTTTTAATATAGAATTTCAAATTTTGAAATTTATTTTATTTTTGAAAAACTCAAATTTTTTTTAATAATAACCCATCAAATTAAGTAAAGCGATTAACAAAAATTTGGATGATAATTTTTAATTATAATTAAGATATAATTTAATTAATTTGATAAGTAGTATTTTAGTTAATTGCGGTATGTATTTATTATAAAATATAAAAAAATATACTTAATTTGTGAATATGAATGTACAATTAATTAAAAGAATTAAATCCATTTTTCTTTTGTATTTTTTTTGTATCGATTAGATAATGTGAGCATCACAAAATTCTATGTAAAATTTTAATATTATATCATTTCTGTTTTTAAAAATATTAAAAGTAATATTAATTAGAACATTCGTTTTTTGCAAAATCAAAGAAACTAATATAGAGCTTCCATTAATTTTTATGTTTATTTTCTTTAATTTTGCGATTTATTCTTTTAAATATATTTATCGGATTTGCTTGCTTTTCAAAAAACTATTTTGGAGAATAACGAATATAAAAAAAAAACAATTTTAATTTTAAATTATTTTAAGCATTTTCAAAATTTACAGGAAGGTGTTCTTCCAAGACAAAAAAAAAAAATAAAAACTAATATAATTTTATATAGCGAAAAATACTTAAAAATGTATTTGGAAATTTGAATAATATTTTAATGTACATTTTAAAAAATGTTAAAATTTTTATTTTATTTTAAACGTAGAAAGTATAGTTTTAAAAAATTTAATATTGAAATTATGTACGTTTCATATTTTAAATTTTAAAAAGAGTTTAACTCGGAAATTATTTTTTAAACGTGATTGAAGAAATCAAAAAATATAAAAAAATGAGTGAAATTTAGGGAATACAGAATTAAAAATATGAAAAAAATTAATAAAAGTAGCAAACAAAAATAAAGAAAATTAGGTGGAATTGAAACAACAACAATATAATAATTACTTAATAAAATAATGTATTTAATTTTCTAATTATGTATGCATAATTATAATCTTATTTACAATAGATTAAAATTTTTTAATATATTTTATGTATTAAAGGTCATTATAATTTTTATGTTTTATTCAAACAATTTTGTTGATACTAAATCTAATTTTTTATTGTCCCATTTAAGAAGCATACTCAATCTAAATCTCATAAAAAAAATTAATAAAATTTTATTTAAAATAGTAGAAAAAGTATAAAATTTCATGATAAAAAATTTGATATAAACCCGAAGATCACATTTAAATATATTTTCTTTAAAGTTTATCTAATAAAATTCTTTACTATTTATTTTCTTTTATTGAAATTAGTTTTATTTTTGGACAATAATGCTCGAAATAACATAGTAAAATATGTTCAGTTGTAAAGTGTAAAATAAAGAAGATATGATACGTAATCAAATGAATTATTAAATATATTATTATACATAATATAATATTTCTTAAACAGTTAATTCGTTAAAAATAAAAATTATAAAAAAAAATAGGAAAAATCTTAGGTTTCACTAGCTTTTTTTCAAAGTCCACTTTGAGTTGTTTATTAGAAGAAAACAAAAAAAAAAGTATTTTTAAAATTGAAATAATTTAATTATGAACTTAAATAAAGCATTACTTGTTATAATACCAAATCTAGTTACAAATTTGCACAAAAAAAAAATTTGTTATTTGTTATATTTGAATAAATTTATAAAAAAAAAAATAAGAAAGCAATACAAATGCCTTAAAAATCAGACAAGAAGAAGGAAATAATTGATTGAATAAAAAATATTAAATTGATTATTACTTGTTTGGCTTCTGAGGGGTTCTAATTATTTTTTGGAAATAAGTGAGATTTTATAAAAATGTTCTGTTTTATGTTATTTAAAGAAAGAATGTTTGTGATGTTTTCAAAAGAACTCTTACAATTGGTTTGAATATCTTAAATAATTCAAATAAATGAATGAATCTCGAGAGAACCAATTGTTCTGGTCTATTGGAATTTTTTTTTTCCAAAATGTAATGTAATTTACTACCATTTTAAAAACACTTTATATAATTTCAAATAATTTCAATTTAAATAAGATATTTAAATTTAAGAACTTTGGTTTTTTATTTTTTTTATTGTCAACACTCTGTTTAAAAAAGTTTCTCTTTTATTTTTCGCTTTTTGATTACGAAATTTCTTAATTTAATCAAAATTGTACCCTTCTAGTTGTCATTGTTGTTATGTTTTCTTATTATATTTAAAACAAAGGAAAGTTAGTTCAGTGTGTGTAATGGTATTAAAAACTAAACGTTCTTCAATCATTGCAATATTTTATAAAAGATTTAATTTTGTAAAATCTTTTTCTATATTTAATAAAAATTTGAATTTTATTTGTAAAGAGTCAAGTAAGAAAATTATGTGGAACAAACCAAATATCTTAGGATTATTTTTTTATTTAAAATATAAAGTTGAAAATTAATTAAATTAAAATTTTAAAATACATAAATACATATTTATTTTAAGTTAACAAACTTTATAATATTTTATTTTTTATTTTATTTTAATTTTTTTATTTGATTTTCATTTGATTTTTATTTTGTTTCATTAATATTTTTAGGGAGATCATAATACAACTCATCTGGATGAAATGAATAAGAGGGCTGAAGTTTTACTTAAAAATTAGGAAGATGTTAAATATGTATAGAATACCCGATTATGTATAATTACAGTTTAGTTATGTACGCACAAAATTCAGATCAAATTTCAATAACAAGTGTATTATATACATACTTTTTTTTTTTAAATCTTTACCTATAGTAATAAATTCTTTTAAGTAAACTTAATACAATCATTTATATGATATTATTTTCTTAACTAAAAATTAAAAAATATTTAATTTTGTTTAATATTGGATTAATATATTTTATATAAATGTTTTTATATTGAAATTCAATTTAAGTTTCTGATATTATGGTTATTAGGTCGAAAACATTGAAAACATTACTGCTCTTAAAATGAATGTTTTTATAAGAAAGTTTTAATGATAATCAATATTCATATTTAAATAATAAATATATCTTTAATTTTTTTTTTCTTAATTAAATGTATATTTATAATATATTATTTATAAAAAATAATTGTATTTAGATAATATAAAACAGAAGCACTTAAAAAAAATTAAACAAAAACAATAAAATATAAAAATCGATTCTTTTGGAGACTTAAATAAATTCATATCAAAATCTTCGTAAATAATTTATATTTAATTACAAAAAAAATTGAGCAAATTAAATACATATTAAAAATTAGTAACTAACAAAAATTAATAAAAATATTAAAAATATAAATACAGCAATAGCCTATATTTTACATTTATATATACTTACATCAATATTTATATAAATATATTATATATATATGTAATTACAAAGAAAACTATACATAATATATATATAAATTAATTTGAAATATAAATATGATATTATAAAATTAGAATGTAACTAAAATCAATAATATTGAAAATACATGTGAGAATAAAATTATTAGACGGATAAAATTACCATAATAATATATAAAAAAAAGAATTTATAAAAATGCTTTTCAATTTTTAAAATGTCTTAAAAAGTCTACGTATTTTAAATATGTGTTATTGTAATATCAAAATAATTATTGCATATTTTTAATATTTTTGAACGTAGACGAAAACATAATTGACTATAAATAAAACAAAAAAAAATATATATATATAAAGAAAATAATAAAGAAAAAAGAATGAAAATTGTCCTAAAAAAATATTTAGTGGTAGGAAAAACGTAACAATAATAAAGATCAATTAATTTTGAGTCTATTGTAAAATATTGTAAAACATTGTAAAACATTAACAAATAGATCATTGAATTTATTTAAAATTGAAATGAAATTCTAATTTTGATGAACTAATTAAAATAGAATAATTAATATTTTACACATATTTTTTTCAAATTCAAATGCAAATAATTAATTGTATGAAGTTTTTGAAGTATGTAAAGAAATTTAAGTTAAAAATATTCATAATATCATATATCAAATAAAATAATTCTGAGTTTCGATTTTAAGAAGAAATCGCGATTGAATAAAGAATGTGAATTTAATATACTAAATTATTTTTTATATTAATATATTATGTAGCTTATTTGTATTGTAAAAACGTGCTAATTATTTCAAAATAAAATGTTTTTCTTTGTTCTAAAAAATTTACAATAGACACATTTTATAATGATCGTCCTTTATTGGTTGATGTGGCAAAATGTTATGGAATTTTATTTTTGTTGTAGTAATAATTATTTGATATTAATTTGGTATATTATACTTAATTATTATAATTATAAAATTAAATAATTAAGTATAATATTGTAAATTTATTTTTGTTGTTTGTTGAAAGCATTCAAAAAAAATTTTTATTTGCGTATATTTTTCTAAAAAAAGATCCTCGGATATTAAAAGAATTAATATGCAATTTAGTTTATTCATTTATTTATTTTTGATATTTTAAGCTTATTTTTAGATATATGTATTAATAATTTTAGTTCAATTGAACAATATTGTCATTTCTATTCGAAATACATAAATCAAATCTGAATAGGTGCAATTTTGAATACAAATTAGTTATATAAACTAAATTTCAGTTATTAAGGGTAAAAAAAATTTTTTAAGTTTTATTTAAAAGGCGGAAATATTTTTATAATTATTACAAGTTATTTGTATTGAAAACACAAAAAACAAAAAGAATTTTGAATTAAAATTTTATATTTCTGATTGGGATTCATTATTTTTTTTTAGTCTTAAAATATTTATTGTATTGCTTTCAAAGCTTAAATGCGTGGGACCAAACTCTTCAACAAATAATTTTTATTGAAATGATATATTAAAAGAAAAAAAAATATGTTACAACGAATAAATTAAAAACTCTTTTGTCTGAAGTTAAAATGATCTAGTTCCACTATATTAAAATATTATTTTTAAATATCTTTGCTCAATTTTATAATTATTCTATTCAATATATCGAGGATCTAATAATTAGAAAATATTATTTTTATATTATTTTTAATTTTCGTTTTCTGTTAATATCACAATTTCATTTTAAGATGTTAAATTTTTAAATGATTTAATGAATATTGCATTAATAGTTTTTAAATATGGTATAATACATTATTAGAAAACACATAATAGTTTAAAACAAAAAAATATATAAAAAATACAATAAACAGAAGAATGATCGATTGAGATATGTATGCTTTTTCGAATGTATGTATTTGTAATTTCTAAAATTATTTTCAAATACTTTTTACACTAGTAATTTTTGTATACATGTTAAAAATAACAAAAATTAATAAATTATATAAATAAAATTTAATTAATAGAACTTGAAAACCACCTTCAAATCTGAATTATGTTTAATAAATTAAAAATAAGTAAAGAGAAAAAATAAATTTTTTATGATACTATGAAACTTCTTTATCCTATCAGTGTCTATTTTATAATCATATATATACGTGTATACACATATATAAATACATTACATAATAACATAAATATGATGAATAATTTCCTGCTTTTGAAAATATATTATAGTAAATATAAAATTTTTATGATATCATTGTTTTTCCATATTTTCAAGATTTTAATAATTTTAATTAGTTTGGACATAAGATATAAGATATCTTTAATCTTATATAAGAGATAAAGTCTATGGGTCGATGTTTTGTTCTAATTCCAAAAAAAAATTAAATGTAAAAGGAATATAAAGAAGTATTTTAAAAATATATTTTAAATACTTTCGATTAAAAATTTTTCTTTAATAATAATAATAAATTTTATAATTTTTATAGTTTACATCTATATTCAATAATTTTTGAAGTAAAAATTTAATTTATTTTAAACAAAAGTGTTTTAAATTTAATTTTTATTCGCATTTTTTAAATAATTGTTACTCATAAGTATATTTAATATTATAGAATTTCGTTAAAGAAACAATTCTATAGACGTGGTTTTAAAAAAAAAAAACGTTAAAATGTTAAATAGGATTTTTAAAACAATTGTAAAACATAGTAATTTACAATATTACAGTTTGATTGTTATGTATAAAATGCACTATAGTAATATTTTATTTGCCTTTACATATCGAAAATTAAAGAAAAAAAAATCGTTCCTATCTTTAATTTAAAAAAGAGAAGATTTTAATTTCATTTTAACATTTTAAACTTGATAATTGAAAATTTTCAAGTTAAGTTTTTATTTTTTTGCAATTAATTTATTCAAGTTTGTAGAAATATTTTAAATAAACACTAAAAATTAAGCTTTAAAAGTGTTATCTAAAAGTTTAGCTCAAAAATCGGTAATTTAAAGTGTTAATACAGCGAAATTGGTTTCTTTTTTTCTGATTTTTATAAAATATCACATATATTTTGGAGAACATGTTTTTAATTGGATTGCAATGGTTCATTCTTATGAATATTGCTAGCTTTGCAATCTTATGTTGATTGGTTATTTATTTTATGTAATTTGCATTATTTTCTATTTTTTTTTCAAAATAAAATGAATAATCCGAATAATATTCTTATAAAAACAAAAAAAAAAAAATGTAAATTTAAATCAAATTCAACTAAAAATTTTTTAATGTTAAAATTTGTAGCTGTATTTATTTATCTGATTTTGTAATTTAAGATAATAAAATCTAATTATAATAAATATACCAATATATCATTTGTATCATGTGTATCTTTAAATTTATATATTTAATTATATATTTATATATTTAAATATATACATATATATGTACATGTAAAATCATTTATATTGTACTTTGAAAAATTAAAATAGTAAAATTTTTTCATGAAAAAAGAAAAAAAAAACGTTGTTTAAAATAAATATTTAAAAGCAAAAATTAAATATAATTTATTCATTTAGAATGAATAAAAAAACAAACATAATATTATAAAAAAAAATATGATACAAGAAAATATATAAACATAATTTAATACAATAAAAATATAACGTAAAATATTAGAATAAAAACGTATGAAAAAAAAGGAACGCAAAGTGAACAAAACATAAATAAACACAAAAAAAAAATAATTATATAATTACAATTTGAGTAATTTTTAGTAAATAATGGAATTTTTGCCTTTTAATATTACAATTATTTTGTACGAAAAGAAGACATAAAAATGAAGTAAAAAAAAAACTAAAATCATTTAAATTTAAAAAAAAAATAAAAGAAATGTTTGCCTCAAAAGAAGAAATCATCGAATTATATGAATTTGTTTATTTATTTATTTTTTTTTTTATATATTATAGAAAAACAAAATTATAAAATTAATTTACAATCACATATAATATTATCATTTTATAATCCCACAATTTATATTATAAATTATGTTAATTTTTTCAAAATGAAAATCAATTAATTTTTAATATATCTAGGCGATTCAATGATAATCCATATTACATAGTAATTCTTTATATAATCTAAGATAAAATTTTAAATTTTTTTTGAGGATATTGCCAAGAATGTGTAATAATTATTGAGAACATTCAAAAGATACATAATTAAAAATATGAATTTTTTTTATTATTATTGTACTTATATAATAATATCATAATTTTGTTACCGGAGATATCGAAAAATTGAAAAATATATCGTAATATTCATAATTAAAAAGTTTAAGAAAAACCTGATTATCTTAGATTAAAGATTACAATCTCGTTTATTGTTATGAATCGCCAAAATATAATTTACTAATTTTTAATTAATTCTAAACAAAACAAAAATCAAACATTATAATTAATAAATTAAAAACAAACTAAAATTTATACATTACATTAAAAATTTCATTTCAAAAATACTTTTTATCTATCAATTCATACATATATATATATATATACATGTTTAAAAAATAAAAATATTTATGTATATACAGCATATTATTTTTTTATGACTTAACTAAATTAAATTGTAAAAAACATAAAAAAAAAAAAAACAAGCAAAAATTAAATACATATGTAAAACCATATATATGTATATACATGGTATATATTATATTAAACCTTTATAAGTTAAAATGCAAAAGTAATAAAACAGAAAAAAAAAATATTATTAATTAAATACTTATAAATTTGACAAAGTGATATACATTTTAATTGAAATTATATATTGTAATGGAAAATAAAAAAAAAAAAAACAAATTAATTAAAACTTTGTTCTGATTTCATTTATTTTATATTTTACAGAGTCTAGAGGATGAAAAGGACGAAAATTTAAATTTGAAAAATTCAAGATTGTGTCTATGTATATATTTTTTTTTTTGAAAAACTTAATCAATTCTGTTGTTTGCAAATCATGTTTATGATTGGCTTTTCCTGGATGAACATACTCGTAAGGTTGGTGGCTATATACTTAAAATTTTTGTTTTTTAGTAGTATTTAATTGAGTAACAGAAGAGTTCCAAAAACATCATATGCCTGAATATGTAAATTGTGTTTTTAAAGTTTATTAGAGCTGGGTTAAGTTCATGTTTTGCAATTTGCAAAAATAATTCTTATCAGTTCAATCGCCGTTCTGCAACTGCACTACATAATTTTAGTCTAATACCTAAAAATTTTTAATGAGCAAAGTTAAAAACATGAAAATTTTTTTTTTATTAAAAACAATACTCCATAACAGCATATTTTTACCGTCTGAGAACTGTTCCTCCATTTTTAAACGTTATCTATTTTTTTCCAATATCAAAATCTAAGCAAAATAAATCGGATTCGTTTCAATTTCCGATTTCTCCCACAGTTATGAAATCCTTAAAAAATAAGTATTTAAAAATTTTAAGAAATGATTAAATAAAAATATGTACATGTGTATATATACTTACAAAAATATTTCAATTTTTCTTGCAAAAAACTAAAACCTTGAATTTTTATATTATCTTTTTGCAAATTTCAAATTCAACAACATAATATAACAGCAAATATATCACTTGACAAATTGTCAGAGTAATATTTCTGTCTGCAAAGAATGTTTTAGAATTATCGCATATTTAGTATTGTCGCCATGAGCTCCACCTTTTTTACATCAATATTTACGAAATTATATTACCAATATTTGCGAGTACAAGAATTAATACATAAAGATTATTCTCCTTATGTTACCCAAAACATTCACAATGTGAAATATTATGTAAAGAAGAGTTGAAAAGTAATGAAATTACTCATTTTGTACAGAGGGTTATTGAACCTATATATAGGAGAGAGAAGAAATTAATTATCAATGAGATTTTTATAAATTAAAAATTATTTTTAATCTTTTATATTTTATTTTTATTTGAATTATTAGATCAATAAAACCATAATTAACCTTTAAAATTTGAATAATATAGAAGAAAATTTAGATCGGAAATCTTCGTAAAAAATATTTATTGAACTTAAAGTTATTAAAATAAATTTAATTAATATGGTCATAATATAAGTAATAAATTTATTATATAGAAAATAAAATTCTGCCAATAAATATTTAGATAATTTTTTGATTTTAAAAAGTAGTAAAATAGCCCTTTTCATTGAAGACGTAATTATGTATTTAACAATGTATACATACAATTATTAATCTTATTATCAGTTGTATTATCAGTTTGTTGGGCGTCAAACTGACTGGAACATCTTGTTTTCTAAATACATGTATTTGAATATCCTAAAAAAAGCTTAAAATATTAATTAATTCAGATTGAGAGATATGAAAAGAGAAAACATACAGTATAAAATTAAATAAAGTGAAAAGAATTAAAAATAAGAATGTAACTAACACATAAACATATACTAATAATAAAAAATTTACAGGTTTCCGTTTTGTACGAATTTTTAATATTTTTAAAATTACTTTCCTTAAAAATGCTAAGGTGTGACATAAATTTTTTTTTTGTCTAAATCTACCGAATTTGGAACCATATGTACGTACATGCAAATATATTTTACGATTGTATTAAAATGTTATTATCGTAAAATGAATTTGTATGGTAGCTTTTAAAAAATAAAAAAATTAATTTTTTTCACAGTAATATTTTTTATTTGTTTCATTTTAATATTCGAATGTTATTTAAAGAATACGCTTATAATAATTTTACATTAGAATAATCGAATTGTCGTGAAATAAATTAGAGAATTTAATTAGTTTATATTTATTATAAATATTAAGTAGATGTGTTAGTAACAATATTGTTTATAAAACTATTAAACGTTTGTATTGCAGTGAGTGGCAATAGCATTTTTTGTATTTGTAAAAGTTTAGTCAAAAATATTTTGCTCTTTTATATTTTAATAAATTCTATATATAGAAATTAAAAGAAAGTTTTTAAAGTAAAAGTTTTCTATTTAAAAAAAAATGTCGGGAAATTTATTTAGTTCAATGAATACAAAACTATTACCAATGAAAATTCATTATTTTTTATTTCATTTCGGTATGATATGAATGTAATATTAATGCATATGTGTATATAACTATATTATTAAAAACTGTATTAGATTTCGAACTATGACTAAATGAGAATGATTATTTTGCGAATTTTGTGAAATGCAAGCTTTGTATATTTGCTATCTAAATTTTGTTTTAATAATTATGTATATAGACGTTATCAATATGAGATAGACATATCAATATTTTAGACTTTTTCGTTAACTCTACTAAATTTTTGTACATTTCCCTCTCTTCGTATAAAGAGTTTTTACGTAACAATGCACATTAGTTTAACATAGAGGAGTATCGAAGAATTTGTGCAAATTTTTAACAGTTTCATTGCTGTTGTTTCATGTATAAATAATGTATGTACATACATGAATATTTTTTTCCTAGACTAAAATAAGATTCGACCCAAACTCTATAGTGCATAATTTAAATATTTACTTGTGAATGCGTAAAATTTTTGTTTTATTTTAGAATTTTTTTAAAAATACCAGTAAACATTTCGGGAAGGGAACAATTTCCGATTTTATTTTACGCTGATGCTCAGTTGTGTGAACCGATTAATTGATTAATATTTAATAAATAGTATTTTATTATTAAAGAGTCTTATATATCTTATTAATATCAACGTTATCTAATATTATTTTATAAAATTTTATGGATTTTATTTTTTTTTTGGCATTTTTATTTTATTATTAATTTTTTAATCATGTTTTCTCTACATATCTAATTGTTTTTTTATAGTTCACATTAATTAAAAAAAAAATAATAAATTTGGTAGAGAGAAAAATCTCAACAGCCTCTACTATGAGGTAATATAATATAAATTAATAAAATTTAGTTTATGGTGTAAATAAAAACAAATCTAAATACATACTATAAAAATGCTAATTATAATACCGCTTATACATACTACTAACATAGTAGTAAAAAAGTTTTATATTGTACTCATTCTCATATTGTTAAGGAATATTATTTTTGTTTTAATACTCGTATGTATGTTTATATTATAAATTTACTGTTCCTATATGTACACACAGTACATATTCGAACATTAAATCGTATGTACATTTATTTTGTTAAATATTAAATTAATTTAACATTTAACAAAATAAATGTAAATTAATTTTTAAATTAATTTTTTTTCTATGAATTCATAATTTTCTAAAATAGTTAATTTTGTTTTTGAAGGTATGGGCCCAATTTTTGCAAACATGTCAATTGTGGCGAGACAACAAGGATTCTCATCAGGAGTTGTTGGATCTTTACTAACAGCTCTAAATTTATTAGCAATGATATCAAGACCAAGTTTTGGGTGGATGGCTGATCGTTTTAAATTACATAAAACTATTTTTATAACAATGCAAGGAATAACGGCATTATCATTTTTTTTAATTTACTTTGTACCATCTTTTCCTAGTCAAGTTTCAGTTAGGAATAATTCAAACAACACCAAAATATATTTCTGTCCAAGAAATCCGGTATGGGATAATTGTTTTGAAAGCAGAATTCAAAATTATCAGTCAAAAGTTTTTAAATGTCAATTGAGTTGCAAGCTTAATGAAGGTTTGATGGTGAAACAATTTTGTGATGATGACAGGAGTAATGATTGCATTTCAAATAAGAAAACTGTTGAATATGAAATTCTTATTGATATTAAAACAATTGAAAAAAATTCAACCTGTTTAATTATGAAAGATTTTAAAAATATTTCAAATTCTTATTTTAATGAAGAACCATCATATACCAGATTACACGATGCAAATTGTGAAATAAATTGTGAAGATCACTTTTTAAAAAGTTCTTTGGTAAATAGAGGAACTCTACCTGATGATGAAATAATTAAAAAATATGAATTTTGGGTATTTTCTGGATTGGTTTTACTTGGTTTTGCAGCGTATTCCGTAGTAATTAGTATGGCTGATACAATTTGTTTTGATTTGCTTGGAGAGAATAGTCATTTATATGGGAGACAAAAAGTGTTTGATTCAATTGGAGTGGGGTTATCATCTGTTACAGTGGGTGTTGCAATCGATCTAATTTCAGGTCATTCTCTATTTAAAAATTATACAATTATGTATTTTTTTTGTTTGGTATCACTTTCTTTTAACATGATGTCATCTACGAGACTTAATGTAAGTTGATATATATTATCTATGCAAAAATATTTTAGAAGACACACATTAAAATATGCATGTACTCAAATAATTCAAAAACAAAAAAAAAACAAACACCCCCCAAACTTTCAGAAATTCTTCTTTTCTAAATTAGAACAATTCGAATAACGGGTTCAGGTAGTTGTTGTGCAAATCAAATGTATTATCTGAAATATTTCAAAGGTCATGACAGACATGTGGCCAATTAAAGCGCTTATTAAAATATTTCTTAGAATTTTTTATGGAATTGCTTAACGTCACATAGCCCTATTAGCTAATTTAAAATATTTGAAAAACTAGTTGAGGTAAATCCATAAAATTTGGTAAGTTCCGAATTTTATTTTATACGCGCCTCAAACCGGTTGACTAGATTTTGATTATATAATCAGATTGTCTTGGTGTAGGGCTAAGGTTGATTGAGGTGTTTTTTGATTGTTTTGTAAAGTTTTTCAAATATATCAACTCATACTGTTCGAAACATGATCAAGTTAATAACTTTTGGATTTCTATAAAAATTTATTAATTTTTTCAATATAGTAATATTTTTGATAATGACAACGTAACAGACTTATATATTGATATTATTAGCCCTTCGATAATTTGCTGTATATTTATTTTAGTTTACCCAATCAAAAAAATCAAAAAATATTATAAAAGATGTTGGAAAATTATTTAAATTAGTTAAAATAACCACTTATTTCTGTTGGTGCTGTTTTGCTGGAATTTTCTCAGCAGTTATTTGGAATTTTCTGTTATGGCATTTAGAGGAATTATCAGACGAAATCACACAAAATGAATGTGGCGGAAATTATATTAAAACAATTGAAGGTTTATGTATATTTGTTCAAACTTGTATAGGTGAGATACCAGTATTCTTCTTGTCTGGATATTTTCTAAAAAAATTCGGACATGTCAATTGTATGCACATTATTATTGGAGCATTTGTAACTAGATTTTTCTATTATTCAATTTTATCAAACCCATGGTGGGTTTTGCCAATAGAATCATTAAATGGTATAACTTATGGTTTAATGTCAGCGACCATGGCATCGTATGCCAATTATATTGCAGAACCTGGAATGGAAGCTACAATACAAGTAAGAAATATAAATCTTAATTAAAATTACTATTAGAAAATCCATATTTAATTTTAATTTATTTAATCACAACAGGGACTGGTTGGTGCATTTTTTGAAGGAGTTGGAATTTCAATAGGTAATTTCGCAGCTGGAACCCTATTTGAATTTATTGGAGGTAGCACCGTGTTCGCAATATATGGAAGTATTGGATCAATCGCATTAATAATTCATATTTTAATACACATATTATTAAAAGATAAATTTTTTTAATACATTGATTTAAATCTACTAGCATTATTTACAATTTTAAAATTATTTTAATTTATACTTAAGTTTGTACTTATCAGTGTTCAAATTTATATTAAATATACATGTATGTATGTATTAAAATAATATAAAACGTTCTAATGTTTTATTCACTACCAATTAAATAGAGTCTGATTTTAAAAAAATGCAATTTCACTATTTAACCTTATGGTTATATACAGGGTGTCCGGCACTCAATGGTATTCCCGAAGCAGGGTGATATAATACATTCAGACGAACAACAAACAACTAGACCTCGTGGAGACGATATTGAAACTTTTGGAAATGTTTTGTAGAGAAATGAAGGTGATGAAAATGTCTTTCGTTTTGGAAAAAAAGTACATGTTATTACTGCATAGTACTGAAAAATACTTAGTTTTATTTTATTTTCTAAGGCTTTGACCTCAGTTTTTCGTTTGATAGACATGTTACTTCTAAACATTAGAAGTAACATGTCTATCAAACATGTTTTTTATAACATTATGTTATATCAAAATGAAGGTCAGAATAATAGCTTTATAGATGTTAGTTCAGCACACACAAACACCCACATAATATAATATGAATAAAGCATGAGCGTAAAATTGAATATAATCTCTTTATATGTACATATGTATATATATTTGATAAGTTTATTAAATTAGAAATTAATTATAAAAATGAACTTGTCTTTCAAGTTTTAAATGAAATATCTTAAAGTTTTACTCAATAAATTGTTCTTAGAAAATTATTCAAAAATATTGTGATTGCTATATAGTCTAACAAAAATACTATACCATCAGTCAAGTTATAAATTTATCTATGTATTTATAAAAACTTATAGAATAACTTATAAAAATTTTTTTATGAATTGTTATATACTAATTTACAGTTAACTGCATAACTATTCAAAGCAAAAAAATGCCTACATATGTATGTATATATTATGTAGATGTTCGAACCAGTAATTAGTATTCAATGTGTTAATCGATGTATTAAATATTCATTATTTTATTTATAAAAATTATATAAATAAATTCTTTTTATAGCATATAATTCCGAAAGAATTTTTAATATGTCCCGATTAATTTCCATGTAGTTCGTCCGTTTACAAAACTTCTCTTTCGAAATTTGAAATGGCCCTTATGAACGAAATTGTATTCTTTTGTCTATATTCAATTTGTAATATTTAATTAAATTAAAAATTAAATAACTTTGGATCATACAAATTGTTTGTAAAGAAGCGCTTTTGTCTGTTTTGTTTTAATCACAATCTACAATATTATTTAAATTGAATTTATTCATACTCCAAAATATATCGATTTATTGCACATATTTATGAGTAAAATAAAAAAAATTGAAAGAAGCGTTAAAATAATGCTCGAATTCAAGGGTTAATTGCTTGAGTTAAGAAAAATAATTTTTTTTTTCAATGACATTTTCAATATAATTTCTCTACACATACAATATTTATTCAATTTTTAAATTGTTAGTAAATGTGCTTCTTAATAAACCTTATTTTCACTTTTTGATTATATTATAGGCTTGATTTTCGATTTGTTAAACTTGATTTGAGTTTTATTAATATTTTATTATTTCTTCAGTTCAGAATATTTATTTTTAAGTATTAATTTCTTATTAGTTATATTTTATTAGATTTCATTAAAAATTAAAACTTTTATTTAAAAAATTTGTAAGATTTCAGTAGTTAAAGCTTGTTACTAGATAGCAGTAGGTCTAAAAGATTATTATTTTTATTAAAACTATAGTTACTCCATGCTTAATTTTTCAATATAGGATAAAAATATGCCGAAAAAATTTTGGTCTTCAGTAAATGTAAAATTATTGCCAATGAAAATGCATTATTTTTTATTTCATATGGGTAAGTTCAAGCATTCAGCTTAGTTTTACATTGAAAAAAAAAACTGTTGAAAGGAACAAGGATTGTAAGATGAAAGAAAATTTTAACTTTTTTAATTTATTCACTCCAAAAACATTTTTAACTCATTTAAATTTATTGTTTTAAAGGAACTGCTCCAATTTTTATAAATATAGCAATTGTTGCAAGGCAAAAAGGATTTTCATCAGGAGTAGTAGGTGTACTACTAACAGTTGTGAATTTATTGGGAATGATTTCAAAACCAAGTTTTGGATGGATGGCTGATCGTTTTAAATTACATAAAACTATTTTTATTACAATGCAAGGAATAACGGCATTATCATTTTTTTTAATTTATTTTGTACCATCTTTTCCTAGTCAAGTTTTAGTTAGGAATAATTCAAACAACACCGAAATATATTTCTGTCCAAGAAATCCGATATGGGATAATTGTTTTGAAAACAGAATTCAAAATGATGAGTCAAAAGTTTTTAAATGTCAATTGAGTTGCAAACTTAATGAAGGTTTGATGGAGAAACAACTGTGTGATGATTACAGGAGTAATGATTGCATTTCAAATAAGAAAACTGTTGAATATGAAATTCTTATTGATATTAAAACAATTGAAAAAAATTCAACTTGTTTAATTATGAAAGATTTTAAAAATATTTCAAATTCATATTTTAATGAAGAACCATCAAATCCAAGATTACATAATGTAAAGTGTGAAATAAATTGTGAAGATCAATTTTTAAAAAGCTCTTTGGCAAATAGAGGAACTCTACCTGATGATGAAATAATTAAAAAATATGAATTCTGGGTATTTTGTGGATTATTTTTACTTGGCTATTCTGCTTTTTCGGTGGTTTATAGTATGGCTGACACAATTTGTTTTGATTTACTCGGAGAGAATGCTCATTTGTTTGGAAAACAAAGAATGTTTGATTCAGTTGGTGCCGGAACATCAGCCGTGGTTGTTGGGCTGACGATCGATCTAGTTTCAGGATCTTCTTTATTCAAAAATTACACAATTATGTATTTTGTTTGTCTTATATCGATTTTGCTTAATATGATTTCGTCTACAAACCTTAAAGTAAGTTTTTTTCATATACATATACTTATTTTTTATATATTATTTAATTGATAAGATAATTATTATAGTTTAATAAGCGCTTTCACTGCCATCAGTGTTTTTGATTTAAATGAAAACAGTTCAGATTATTTTTGATTAATTGCACTCTGCGATAGAAATTCTTATTTCAGTTTGTGTAGTTTCATACCAGTTACTTAGCAGCTAAAAGTTTAAAAATATTTACCACTAATTTACGTTTTATTTATTAGTAACAGCATTGTTGCAAGTTAGTGCGTTCTTAAATACATGTCATGTTAACACATGACATCTAATATGTAAACAGGTTGTTAGAATATATTAATTGCATTTTTTTTCTGGAATAAATTTACACTTACATATGTAAATTTATGTTACACGCTATTACGAGAGCGCTTTTATATTTTAACAAAGTTAATTTGTTATTTATTTTAGTTTACTCAATCTAGGAAATCAAAAAATATTATAAAAGATGTTGGCAAATTATTTAAATCAGTTAAAATAATCACTTATTTCTGTTGGTGTTGTTTTGCTGGAATTTTCTCAGCAGTAATTTGGAGTTTCGTTTTTTGGCATTTAGAAGAATTATCAGATGAAATCACACAAAATGAATGTGGCGGAAATTATATTAAGACAATTGAAGGCTTATGTATATTCGTTCAAACTTGCATTGGTGAAATACCAGTATTCTTTTGGTCTGGATATCTTCTAAAAAAATTTGGACATGTCAATTGTATGCACATTATTATTGGAGCATTTGTAACTAGATTTTTCTATTATTCAATTTTATCAAATCCATGGTGGGTTTTGCCAATAGAATCATTAAATGGTATAACTTATGGTTTAATGTCAGCGACCATGGCATCGTATGCCAATTATATTTCAGAACCTGGAATGGAAGCCACAATTCAAGTAAGAAAAGTTATTTCAATTCAAATGTTTGCGAAATATTTTAAATTGTTATATATTTTATTTAAATATTATAGGGACTTGTTGGTGCATTTTTTCAAGGAGTTGGAGTTTCAATTGGTAATTTTGTTGCTGGAACTTTGTTTGAATTTTTTAGTGGAAAAACGGCATTTATAATATTTGGAAGTGTAGGATTAAGTTCACTTATAGTTCATATTTTAGTGCATGTAATTTTAAAAGCAAAATTTTTTTAATTTTTTGCTGCATTAGACTTTAAAATATTTAATATATATGTACATAATTGTTTGCCGTAATTCAATGTGTGACTAAGAATATTTCTAAATTGAAAAGATTTTAGCATTTTTATACACGGTACGAATGAATATTTTTGATCAGCATCGAATTCTGAGTTGATGACAGCGATAACTTAAAAGCCCATTCAGCTAGGTCAAACAACTCTTCACCAATTAAAAGGAGTTGTTACCACTGGAACTATACTTTATTTTGTGTTCTATTATTTAAAAGTAATTTGGTTATGTTTCAGTTTGGTAACTTGATAAATCAAAGTTTGGTTATTAAAGTTGTAAATAACTGTCATACGATTTGGAAAAAAATTTACTTTTCACCCATACAAATTACAAAATGTACGGAAATCAAGTACAACAAAGTTTATAGTAATGAAACCATGAAGTATTAGGATTGAAGTTTTTTATTACGGTTCAAAAAAAAAAAAAAAGATTTCAAAAAACATTTGTATGGGTACCACAGAATTGATTAAAAATGTTTTTTGTACCATCAAGATAAAATCAAATTTTTTATCAAGGAAGATAAAAAAAAGGAAATTATTGATTTCATGTGTATGCTCACATCCGTATGTCAACATTTTGTGTTCTTGTGCAGAACACAAATTTGGCTGCCTCTTGATAAAATATAAAGGTATATATGAATATCATGATGATGAATGCGGCGAAGAAATAATTTTTCAACTTTAAATTCAGTTCGAATACAATTATTTTGTCAGCTATAACCAAATATATAGAAACTTGCTTCTAAACATGTATGATCTATTGAGTACATGCTGAAATTTAAAAGTTTCTTAAAGAAATTTTTTTGACGATACCTAATCGATTGTGTTAAATTTTTTATTATTAAAAAACGTTGTTATATATAACAAAAACTAGGAAATTTTACAAAATTTTTATTAACTAGAAATATAAGAATTAAAATAATGTTATACAATTTATTTTGTTACCCCTATTTTTAAAATATTTGGGATTAAAATAAAAAGTAGGGGTTCGCAACAAGTACTTAAGTACCTACCTGTACATTAATTACTTATGTTATGATTTTTTCATACATTCATACATTGTTTTCTTTTTAAAATTAAATTTGAATAAATTAAAATAATATTAAAATTTTATTTTTACTCATAGAGACTAGCTTATTTTAAAAAAAAATATGTCATTATTATTTTATAACAAAAATAAAATAAAAATAAATTAAAAATGCAAATAAACTTCATATAAAATTTTTAATTAGTAGCCATTTTTCAATTTACAGCTCCTTACTAGCATAATGCATTTAAGCAAATTTAACATGTATGTACATTTATTTTTAGAACGAATTAACATTAGACCACTCGATTCAAATACTTTGAGAAATGGAAGTTTATACATGACACATAGAAATTTTAAATATTTCTCAATATACTCAGCATATTATGTATGCAAATATATCGCACACTGGGACACAACTAAAAAATATATCTTCGTATTCCGGAATTTAAAGTATTTATAGCCGAGCTTAAATTACTAACGAAGGCTAAAAAACGTTGGTATAGAACTATACTACAAGTATATGATCAAATTTTCTGTATTATTTTATTATGGAAAGCTTTATATATTGAAGTATGACAGTAATAAATGAAAGTTTGTGACTCTGCATTTTGACTTATGTCATTGTTTTCGTAAATTTGCGACGTAAAATAAAATTAGGGAAATGGTTATTGAGCCGGCAATTTTATATTGTTAAGAAATTAAAGTAAGGGGTTTTAAATTTTAAAATTCTTGGAGCAGTGATGCTCAAACTTTTTACATTTTGTATTTTTATGATATAAAATATTTCATAATCTTCTGTAACCCTTTTATTGCTATATTACAATTTAATTTTTAGAACTGTTCATTAATAAAATTATTAATTGAATTTTTATTATTAATTATTTATAATTTTTTATTTAATTTATTATTCATATAAAATCTTAACATGTATACATTCATTTTGAAGCAAACTAAAATAGAAACTTAAAAAAACCAAAACAAACTGAATGAAAAATACACGTGCTAAGAGTTTTAGATTATTACCATTACTATAAATGGCGCTGAAAGTTTAAACAACAATTTAATTAAATTTTATGAAATATACATACTTTAATATCTTTATATATCTAACAACAGGTGGTAGTTCTAAGCTACGAATAAATAGAGCGCCGTATACAGGATGATTTCACTACTTTATAGTGAACAACAATTATTCAGAATATAAACAGAAAAATTGTCTAATTTTTATATTTTACATATAGTTTATGTCTAGATTTTACCTTGTTATCAATGGTCAGACAATTGTAAATATTTAAATTTTTTTTTATCTAACTAAATATTATAAAACATTATCTAAAACCCATAATATATGCGCGTATATGCCCATATATGCGTGTAACATAAGGGTAAATAAATTATTTAAATTATTAACCAAAAATATGCCATAAAGAAAAAAAAAATTATATATTGTATAAAAAGTAAATTTTAATATTTTTCATTCTTACTATTTTTCATTTTACAATTTTCAATTCATCATCGTAATTGTTTTAGTTTTATGTCTTTCATTCAGAATTTAAGTGTACCTACTTATTTACAAATTTAAGAGATTTCCTCATTATCTCTGTAATAAAAACTACAAATATGATAAGAGATTTTTTAAGATGCATCGTTTAATTTTAACATTACTCGTATTTCAGTAGATAGTTTGAATTTATAGGAGCAGACAGAGGATTTCATAAATTTTTTATTTTAATTTATTTTCAAATTTTTAAAAATGTCAAAAAATCTATTTTCTTCAATTAATGCAAGGCTATTTCCAATGAAAATGCATTATTTTTTATTTCACTTAGGTAAGTTCCTTATATGTAAGTACATTTGTCTCAATAATTCGTAATTTTGTTTGCTATTGTACAGAGTCAATGAAAAATGTTAACATTATTTTTATGTGAAACTAATGTGATTTTTTAATGTCAATTTATTGTTTATAAATATGACAACCTATTTATTCTCACAATCTATACATACATATATTATAAATAGACAACACAATATAATATCGAATTTGCTGATTTACATTGGTTTCTAAATTTTTAGGAAGTTTGTGCTTAATTTCAAACAATTCCCTTATAAACTCAGAATGAAAGGGAAAGAGAGACGAAAACTTTATTGGAAATATAATATGGTGTGAAATAAAATGAAAATTATTGAGAAAGGTTCAATAGGGTTAATTGATGAAATGCAAATATGTATATTTAAATCAAAAATTTGAATTTTAGTATAATGTTGTAAAGCTTTCTGAAAAACAGTAATTTAAATATTAATGGCTTTAAAAGAGGAAAATTTAATAATACATAATTATGGAAAAAGATATACAGCCTTATTCTACTGAACATAAAAATATGTTAGGTGAAGCATTTGTTATTCTACTAGACACGCTTCTTATTACTTGTCACAAAAAACGTTCATAATGTTATTTTGCAATACGCATTTCTAAAATTGTCACTTTTTTTGGTAACATTTAGTCGCATATATACAACATCGAGATATAAAAGTTGTTGAAAATTAAAATTTAAACAAAATGAAGAAGATATAAGTATCATTTTCCTAATGTTCTTCATCACTTTCACGTCTTCTTCAACCCAAAAACAAAAAAAAATATCTTACTTTCTCTAATTTACTATTTCTTATTTTCTAAATTTCTTAGATCAAAAAATTTCGAGTCTCGCTTCTTCTGTCATATCACATTTCGCATCTAGTAGAATGCCAAAAAAACATGCGAAGTGAAAAAAAAATTTGACTGTCACAAATGCGACGCTCCTAGTAGAATAAGACTGATAGTTTCAAAAATAAATTTGCATTTTGCATCAGAATGAATTATTCATCACGTTCACCATATATTCATTTTGCCTTACTTATGTTATTTTAAAATTACTTGCATAATAATATTATGTACTTGCAATGGCAAATTATTATATTTATAATAATAAAGCACAATCTGTGGGGAATATTCAGAAACAATAATTGTTTGTTGTCAATATTTTGTTATAATTTTATCATAAAAAGTAAAATTCTATTTAAGTAAAAATTATTTAATATTTTCAATTGCATTTTTATATTTGTAACTTGCATTTATATATTCGTGAACTATAATTATTTGTTTATTTTAAATATCAAGGTACCGGTCCAATTTTTGCAAATATGTCTATTATAGCAAGACAACAAGGTTTCTCATCTGGAGTATTAGGAGTTTTATTAACAGTTCTTAATTTATTAGCAATGATATCAAGACCAGCTTTTGGTTGGTTAGCCGATCGTTTTAAATTACACAAGTCGATTTTTTTAACTATGCAAACAATAACCGGATTATCATTTTTTTTAATTTATTTTGTACCACCTTTTGCCAGCCAGGTTAAGGTAAGAACAATTTTGAACAATACTGAAATATTCTTTTGTCCAAGAAATCCAGTATGGGATAATTGTTTTGATGACAGAATTCAAAATTATGAATCAAAAATTTTCAAATGTCAATTGAGTTGTAAGCCTGAAACATGGATGCGCAAACAATTTTGTGATAATAACAATAATGATGATTGCATTTCAAATATGAAACCCTTTCAATATGAAATTTTTGTTGATATGAGAACAATTGAAAAGAATGCAACTTGTTTAACTATGAGAGAATTTAAAAACATCTCACATTTAAATGCTTTTGGGTATTTTGATGAAGCACCGTTGTATGCCAAAATGTATGATGTAAATTGTGAAATAAATTGTGAAGATCATTTTTTGAAAAGTTCTTTGGTAAATAGAGGAACTCTACCAGATGATGAAATCACTCAAAAATATGACTTTTGGTTATTCTGTGGATTACTTTTGCTTGCTTATTCTGCTGCTTCAGTTGTAATGAGTATGGCTGATACAATTTGTTTTGATTTATTAGGTGAGGATAGTCATTTGTATGGAAAACAAAAAATGTTTGATTCAGTTGGAGCAGGAACTTCGGCAGTTGTTGTTGGGGCTATAATTGATATAGTTTCCGGTCATTCCCTGTTTAAAAATTATTCAATCGTATATTTTTTCTGCTTGGCGTCAGTTTCACTTAACATGATTTGGTCTATGAAGCTCAATGTAAGTTTTATTTACATGATTTTTTACCAAAATTTTTCTATACTTTATTACTTTTAAAGAAGGGCTTAAGAATTAAAAAAAAAGGTAAAAAATATTATTTTTTTTTAGTTTACACAATCTAAACAATCACAAAATATTATGAAAGATGTTGGAAAATTATTCAAATCGATAAAAATAGTTACATTTTTCTCTTGGTGTTGTTTTGCCGGAATTTTCTCAGCAGTCATTTGGAGTTTTGTCTTTTGGCATTTAGAGGAATTATCAGATGAAATCACCCAAAATGAATGTGGCGGAAATTATATTAAAACATTGGAAGGTTTGTCTATGTTCACCCAAACTTGTATTGGTGAAATACCAGTATTCTTTTGGTCTGGATATCTTTTAAAAAAACTTGGACATGTAAATTGTATGCATTTAATTTTTGGAGCTTTCATAGCACGATTATTCTATTATTCACTTTTATCAAATCCATGGTGGGTGTTACCAATTGAATTATTAAATGGTATAACTTACGGTCTATTATTAGCAACGATGGCGTCATATGCTAATTATATAGCTCAACCTGGTATGGAAGCTACAGTACAGGTAAGAAAATCTTTTTTTTAAAGTTGAATATAAAAGTAATTATTAATATTAAAAGTTAAAGAAGTATTTTAAATAATATTTTATAATTTTGCAGGGACTCGTTGGTGCATTTTTCCAAGGAGTTGGAGTTTCTGTGGGTAATTTTTTAGCAGGAACTCTATTTGAATTTTTTGGTGGAAGCATTGCATTTATGATTTTTGGAGTTTTAGGATTAAGTGCATTTATAGTTCATGTTTTAGTTCATGTCATTTTAAAAACAAAATTTTTTTAAAGAAATTCGACACTCCGGGAAAATTTGATGCAATATTTGTAAATATTTTTCACAGAAATGTTTTATGTAATAAAATATATGGAGTGTTTTTATACTGATTACTATTATAGATTCTTAGTTTTATATAATTTTGTATAATTTATAATTTAAAATAATTTAATGTCAAGTTTTTTTGAGAGCTTTTTCATACTCAATTTAATGCACTCCCATCTTGAATTTCGAATCGAGCCAGCTAGATATACCCTGTAAATTTTCTTAGGAATTGATAATTGAATTCAAGCTAATTTAACTACTTCATTGGAAATTTTTATACATACATACATATTTATTTTCAATCAATAAAATTTATTTATGTTTTTGTTTTGACGCCTATTGTGATGGCTTTTAAAAATTAAGTTTTTAAAAGCTTAACACAACTAGTTTTTAATTTAAAAAAGTTAATTTAAAACTATAAAAATATTTTTTATAGCAACATAAAAAACCATTATAAATATACACCAGCATGCAATTAAAAAATTTTAAAAATATGTATGTAATTTTCCTATGCAGAAAAATAAAATTGGTCGAACAATGAAGTAATTCCCTAGTCTGCATAAATGTAGAAAAAACTGATATCAAAACAGCCGAAACAGTTCTACAAAACTTTTTTGTAGAACCGTTGTAGAAATTGTGTAAGTGTCGAAGTTATGTTCATTATAGAATTTTTTTAATTGAAATGTTTGCTGAAATGTTAACAAAATGTTATAGATTCAAATTTATCATGACTCAATCTGGGATTTGGAATTAAATAGCAAAATGCAAGGAAATCGACTTATTATTAATTCAGAATTGAAAAGATAAAAAATTTCAACTATTAAATTGTTTTTAACAAGACGTACATCCAAAAAAAAGTCGAATAAATAAAGCAAAGAAATTTGTCTGTATACGCAGCATTATTTATTCTGATGTCCAAATTTTATCAATTTAACATTAGAAACAATTTTGAACAATATGTACACGGAAATAAATAATTGCAGTAAAATAATAAAAAGAACTTACATTTGCAATCAAAAATGTGTAAATGAGGAAATTCTACACCAAAGTACGAGTACATACACAAAAATTTACAAAAAACTACAATGTCACGATAATACGTTGACATTGCTGGGAAGCAAAAGCAACTGTCACAATACTTTTGTAGTTCGTTACCGAAAACTATACATTGCAGAAATACCGTATTTTAATGAAGATAGCCACCTTTTTATTTTTCCTTATTATAATCGTTATTTTACTCGTTTTTTTTTAACTCAGTTTTTCGAGAGTTCGGTCGAATAAAATTTCGACCTTAAAAAATGTTTAAAATGTTCCGACCTTAGAAAAACTCAATAGACCCTTATTCGGCGGATAAATGTTAAAGTTTTGCATTTTGTTGATTGTTTTCTTTTAGTGAACTTTAATTTTTTTGACATTGGTGTTCTGCCTATTGTTAACAGTAAGGAAGGTATTATTATCGCACCAAATTTTATGAATTAAATTTTCAATATAAATACAATTCTCCATGTTATAGAGACGTAAATAAAGTATGTCTAGCGACATTTTAATATATAGATTTGTCTGTCGGTCAGTCTGTTTTACATTTTATCTCGATTTAAGTTTAATCTATTTTAATGAAGTTAATATATTGACAATCTGTTGCGGTACATTGCACTCTAAAAATCGGACTTTTTGTCAAGAGAAAAGGAAGTATACTAAATGTATACTAACCCTTGTATTAGTAGTTAACTGATTTTAAATACTTAAAATCATTTTACTTTTAACGCTTTTTTCCTCTTCCACCAAATTAAAAAAAACTGGCTTATTAGTATGTGTGTATACATAAATATTGTTTCTATTTTTAGAAAATATAGCTGTCGATCGTGTGTGGTTCACATCAAATTTTGGTAATAAAATATACAGATAAAATGTTAAATTTGTTTTTATTTCAACAGCTGGAAATAAAATTAGTAACCGTAAGTTATAACGACCAAATTTACTAAGATTTTTATTAGCGACTTTGACTTAAATACTATGACTGCAAAATAATAAGATTCGTGAGTATATGGGTATATAATATAACTATGTACGTACCTGTCATACATAACTATGGTTAAATAGTTATGTGTTTGGGAATAATTAAATCATCAATTAAAATGGTGTGTAAAATTTTAGATGTGTTTTTTTTTTGTAGATTTTTAACAACACTGTTGATTTGAATTTCTTGTTCACTTTGTATTTGTTCTCATCTTAGAGATGAGAACAAAAACAAGAAAATGCTCCTATATATATATTTTTTTAGTACTATAATTTCAGTATTTCGAATATAAAACAAGACACTAGGTTAAAATTTATTCGTTCAGTTGAATTTATTTTTTTGTTTTTTTAATTTTTTTTAAATTTGTAAAAAAGAGTAATGGCGAAAAATTTATTTTCCACAATAAACACAAAAATGTTGCCAATGAAAATGCACTATTTTTTATTTCATTTGGGTATGTTACGAACAGTGCTTGTAATTTATGAAAATTTTGTGTGACAAACGATTAACGCTATTGTGTGAACGTTCAATGCGATTAAGATTTTATAAAAACTAATTTAGTGTTTGATAATTTCCTTTTTAATCTGTCTTAAATAAAATAATAACATTCCTTGACCTTCAAAATGCAGTAATACGTTTGTTACTGCATTATACAATTCAACAATTCATGCTCATAAGCTGAATATAATTATAATTAGCATAATTTTATTTTGCGTATTACTGCATTTTGGAAGTCAAGTATTCTTTATATTAATAAAAAATAAAACTATTAAGAAGAGTGTGCAAGAAATTTTTAATCTTTTTTCAATCTTTACTTAATATTTGTCAATTAATTTGGTTTTCAATATCCTTTTTCAGTTCGATGCTGGACAATTGATCTTTTGTAATATTACTTATGTACTGTACACTCGTTTGGAATGTTGAGTTAAGACCAGTCAGAGATTTACTGTCGATATCACAAGTTTCTGGAATATTTTGTGTTTTATATTGTGTTGGTTTTTATTTTGTTCTTTACTGTTGTTTATGTGTTTGGAATAGTTGACATGTTTTAATTTTCCACTTTTAGTTCATTGTGAAAAACTGAATAATTATACCTAATTATATTCTAAAATTATACAATTGTGAAAACTTAAAACTAATTTTTATGTGCAATCAGTAGAAACTGTGCCTCTCCACCCTCCCGCTCTTATAATATAATAATATGTTTTTCTTTAAATTTTTTTTTTGTTTTCCTTGAAATTCGCCATTAATCTCTGTTTAAGCAAGCATATTACGACAACCTACTTTCTATTTTAATCCAAACCATGTTATTTTTGATGTTTAGAGAGTAGGAAAATAATACAAGTCATAATTAGCATCAAATATCAATACACATTTCTCGATTTTTTTTTTTGACACTGACAGTATCGTTCGTAAACATAACTCTCAAACCAAAACTGAAATTGGTCGGTAATTTGTGATATATGTAAGTATATCGCGTGAACATAGTAAATGTTGCGATATATTTATATTTATAAATGAATGTTGGTAATCTAGTACGTTCACACACATTGCTATGAGTGTAATTGTGAAATTAAATCACATTGTTATGAAATTATTAAGTAGCGCAATAAAATTTTATGAACTGTTTTGCTTTTGTACAGTAGATACAGTAGTAATAAAAATGCATACAATTACGTACATTTTTGAAGTATTGAGTTATGCAGTTACAGTATGACGTTTATAAAAATCTTTAATATGTACATAGGTGTAAATATGTATGAAAACTGTTACCCGTTTGAAAAATGTCAAGGAAGTTTAGGACGAAGCCGTGAATTGCTTATACAAATAAGTTTTGTAACTATTTATTTTATAAACATATTTATGTAGGCAATTCATTCATTTATGTACAAATTTTTACTTAAAATAAATTTATATTATAATTAAACAAAGAAAATTATTTTTTTAAGGGACGGGAGCGATTTTTGCAAACATGGCTATTATAGCAAGGCAACAAGGACTTTCGTCAGGTGTTGTTGGATTTTTATTTACAGTTCTTAATTTAACAGCAATGATATCACGTCCAGCTTTTGGTTGGTTAGCTGATCGTTTTAAATTACACAAATCTATTTTTATAACTATGCAAGGAATAACTGCATTATCATTTTTTTTAATTTATTTTGTGCCATCATTTCCAAGTAATGTAACAGTAAAAAGTGATGTTAATAATACAGAAATAATTTTTTGTCCAAGAAATCCAGTGTGGGATAATTGTTTTGAAAACCGAATTCAAAATTATGAATCGAAAGTTTTCAAATGCCATTTGAATTGTAAGCCTGAAACATGGATGAAAAAAAATTTTTGTGGTTACAAAAATTATGATTGCATTTCGAATATGAAAACTTTTGAATATGAAATTTTTATTGATGTGAGAACAATTGAGAAGAATGCAACCTGTTTAATTATGAGAGAATTTAAAAATATTTCATATTCAAATGCTTTTGGATATTTTGATGAAGCACCATTGTATGCAAAAATATTGGATGTAAACTGTGAAATAAATTGTGAAGATCATTTTTTGAAAAGTTCTTTGGTAAATAGAGGAGCTCTACCAGATGATGAAATCATGAAAAAATATGAATTCTGGATTTTTTCCGGATTATATTTATTTGGTTATTCCGCTGCTTCTGTAGCGGTTAGTATGGCTGACACGTTTTGCTTTGATTTGCTAGGAGAGGAAGGCCATTTATATGGAAGACAAAAAATGTTTGATTCAGTCGGATCAGGAATTGCTTCAGTTATCACTGGTGTTATAATTGATGTGGTTTCCGGGAAATCTGTGTTTAAAAACTACACGATTGTATATTTTTTGTGTTTAATATCGATTTCTCTTAACATGCTGTCTTCAATGAGGCTAAACGTAAGTATTTTTCGCACATATCGTTTTTTTCATATTTGATTTTTACCGACCGTATTGTGTATACAATAGGTAGGTTATGTGATGGCAACAAATTTTGCATATCGAGTTTTCGGTGGGAATGCACTTCTCCATAGTAGGGAAGTGTAAATAAACTATTTTTAGCAACCTGTCGGTCTGTCGGTCTGTCGGTCTGTCGGTCTGTCGGTCTGTGTGTGCACGCTTGTATCTCAAGTTCTACTGAACCGATTTTTATGAAATTTTATATGTAAGTTTATTTCCACCATGGCACGGATCGATCAACTTTTGGGATATATCAGGCCTCGGGAACTGCACTTTTTAGCGGGCCTGTTTTACATTTTTGATCATTTTAAATAAACTATTCAACCGATTTGCTTGAAATTTCATATATAAGCTTCGCTCAACCGGCCGCAAAACCTCCTAACTTTTGGAAGAAATCAGGTGTCAGCAACTGGACGTTTACTACGGGCCAAATATAAATTTTTCTGTATATAAAGAGAAATAATCAACCGATTTCATTGAAATTTAATATTTAGGTTCTTCGTATTAAAATAATGAACATATAAATTTTTTGGAAAGATCAGGGCTCGAAAACTGATCTGCGGGCCGATTTTACATTTTTCACTATATCTACGGAACTAATTGATAGAATTACTTGAAATTTGATATTTGAGTTCTGGTTGTTACCAAAACTAACTGACGAGCATTTCAGGGAATTCGGGTGGCACAAAGCGAAACTCTACTAAGAGCCAAATTTACATTTTTCTAGGTATGTTAACTATAAGCTTATTAATGTCCTAAAAATTGGAAAGAGGTAATTAACAGGCATTTTTATAATATTCTGTAACACTTTCACTTAACTAGACAATGCACAATGCGGTCGGTTATGTGCTGACCACATCAGATTTTTTTTTACTTATATGCAGTGCTCGAAGTGAGGCGGGATGGAGTGGGATGCCATCCCAGTACTTTTAAATAATTGGAAATCTATCCCACCACTTAATAGGAGAGAAAAATGCGTTCCGGAACATGTTTTTCAAATTTAAGAAAATTTTCTAATGAATTTTAAAAATTTTTTTAATAAAAAATTAAATACATATATGTAATTTTAAATAAGACCAATTTCAAATAGTAACGTATAATTTTTTTCTATTAATGAAATTTTCGTTACTACATAGTAGTATATGCATTTCTTTGGTAACAATTTGCACAGTTTTTGATTCAATTTTTAGTTGATTTAATTTTGGAGTTATTTTTTTAAAAAATAACTAAAATAATACTTTTTTTTATTTTTTTTTTATTTTTTTTTTTACCATCCCACCACTTTGAGTATCCCACTTCGATCACTGCTTATATGATTAAAAAAGGGAATGCTTGCATTTCATTTGAACATTTAAAGTATTCAACTTGAATTAATAAGGATTCATTGATTATAAGTTGCAATGAGATTATTATTGACGGTGTTTCTATTGTCCTTACCTCCCTCGATTACTTGTATACGATAAAATAATATTTTATACGATTTGATTAAATTCGATTTGTGTAACAGTGTGGATCTCTTAAAATGACAGTTAGAAATTATCGTAAGCAGTTCTTTTTTTCTATATATTTCTATAGCTAATTAAACTAATGCTAATCTTCTATATTGCTTTATAGTCAGGTGTATTATTAAATTTTATTAGGGTTATCTCTTCTTGAATTTTTATTACATCGTTTGATGTATTTTAATTTAATTTTTTTTTTCTAGTTTACTCAATCTAAGAAAATTAAGAATATTATAAAAGATGTTGGAAAATTATTTAAATCAATAAAAATAGTAACATTTTTCTCTTGGTGTTGTTTTGCTGGATGTTTCTCAGCAGTCGTTTGGAGTTTTGTCTTTTGGCATTTAGAAGAATTATCAGATGAAATCACCCAAAATGAATGTAGCGGAAATTATATTAAAACATTGGAAGGCTTATCTATGTTTATACAAACATGTTTTGGTGAAATACCAGTACTTTTTTGGTCTGGATATTTTTTAAAAAAATTTGGACATGTAAATTGTATGCATATAATTTTTGGAGGATTTGTAGTGCGGTTGTTTTATTATTCACTTTTATCAAATCCATGGTGGGTGTTACCAAATGAGTTATTAAATGGTGTAACATATGGTTTGTTATTACCAACTATGATATCTTATGCTAATTATATAGCTCGACCTGGTATGGAAGCTACAACACAAGTAAGAAAATCGTTTAGAATTTATATAAGAAAATTTATTGGATTAATATAATTTTTTAGGGGCTAGTTGGAACCTTTTTTCAAGGTATTGGCGTTTCTGTTGGTAATTTTTTAGCAGGAACTCTTTTTGAATTTCTTGGTGGAAGCGTTGCATTTATGATTTTTGGGATTTTAGCATTAAGCGCATTTATAATTCATATTTTAGTTCATGTCATTTTAAAAACAAAATTTTTTTAACGTATTAAATTAAAATTTTTTAACATTCAGAAAATATTTATTTTAATTTTTGTAATTATTTTTAATAAATGTTATACATATATAAGAATGTTATACATATTATTTTTATTATGCTATTAATAATGTTATACATATATAATTAAATATATATTTGTTGATTTGAAGGAACTTTTTATACTGATTATAAGTTCATAGTTTCACGTTATAATTATAAGTAAAAATAAGTTCTGATGGAAATTGAACCACGTATCAAGCGTTTCTGGGGGTTTCGCCTTTGTGGTTGTTATTTATTAAAACTTACTTTAATGCTTGACTTCATTAATTTTAAAGGCGAGCCTGTAAGATACCGGAGCGCCTTAATTATCTTACTTCACTGGAAATTTTTATATTTATTTTCAATCAATTAAGCTTATGTTTTTATATTTTTTGTTTTGCACGACACTGCATTATATTAATGGTTTTCAAAAAAATAGACTTTAAGCTTATTATAACAAAGAACTGGTATTACAATAGGGACTGCTTTTATTTTTAAAATTTCAACTTGAAACTCTAACAGTCATAAAAAATCATCGTAAAGAGAGCCTTTAATTAAATTTTAAGAATGTTTTGTTAAATGTTTTGTGTGAAATGTAAATACTGTACATCAATACTAGGATGCACCGTTCATCAGATTTTGTTATACTAAGTGTCATACCAAAGTGATTATAAAGGCGTTATAATCCTATGCTCGTCATATGCAGTTCCGGCGTTAAAATTATAAAGTCGCAAATAAGCAACTATCATTTTAATACGCAACCAGCTTCATCATTTATATAAAGGGAAAGAGAAAACTATATGTATATGTACAAGATTAATAAGAAGGAGACGGAGTAAAATAAGCACTTTTTTTTAATTTTTTTTTGGGAAAGTGCTCCAAATACAATGGTGACCACACTAAAACAAAATAGGATAAAATACTACAAACCTACTGATCAACACTGAATAATGAAAATGGAAAATGCTAAATTTCCATTTCCATTGAAATGAAAATGATAAAAGGATATGAAAATTCAATACTAAAAAAAGGCAGTGGAAGAAAGACTGGGATGAATTTGCAATTCAGCTAAATAGTCTTGGGCCTCCTATGAGACAAGAGTCGGAGTGGAACAATATATATTCAACAACAGAAGCAAAAACAGTGTACATATATATGTGCTGTGTTCTGATTCAATAATTTTGATTCTAGTGTACTTATTGTTTCTTCAAGAATGACTGCAACAGTTGACTAGGCAAGTCCTAAATTGAAATTGTTGCCCACAACCATTTGGTAGCTGCCATGTCATGTAGTTTCACATTAATTTTAAAAATATTTTAATTACGTTACATGCAAAGAGAAGAGATATAGTTGATCGTGTCAATTTTGAGATAACCCTACGAATGAATGATTTTAAAAATTATATTCTGTGATAATATTGCCACATTGTGTCACACGACCTCTTCTTTTATTGTGATATTTTAAACATTTATACATGGTAGTTACCACATCAACTCTTACCATCTCAAAGATTTTTGAAAAATTTCAGTCCTGAAATTCCATAGTCTCCATAATAAACGATAAAATGACTTTCGAAAATGTATGGCAGCTTCCACCATGACTCAAAAAATTTGAACTGGTTTTGACTCAAGCAATTTGAAACTTCAATGGTGTAGGTTCTATAATTTCCTAGATAATGTCAAATAATTTTGGGTCAGCTATCCGAACCACTTCTTCGATTACATCCTATTTAAATAAGGTTTAGGCAATGAAATTTTGGTGAGCTTAGCTTAATTAGTTTTTGAGTTATCGTTCGGACGCAGGGACAGAATTCGAGGCTGATCAAAAGCACACTCTTATGACCATTAATTTTTAAAGTTACAAAGCGTATGCAAATTAATAATACCCTTCGAACCTACGTTCGTACCAATATAAATAAACTGTACAACAATACTATCATGTACCGTTCACCAGATTTTGTTATACTTAAGTATTATTCTAAAATAACGTGTGTAAGATCGGCGTAATATACAATAATAACAGGCAACTATTGCTTAGATCAATCATTAAACATTTCGTCGAAAGAGCGTAATTAACTAATTTTCATTATAAAGTCGCGAATGAACAACTGCCAGTTTAATAAGCAACAAGCGTCCACATACAGACCAACACTGGATAACGCAATATCCTACTAACGTGGATCTTTCTTGCCACAGTCAGTATCATGATAGCGTCAGATCATACGGCTCAACACATATATAATTTCTAGAAGAAGCTAAACCCTACAGAAGGAGCCACTATGCCCTCCTACACAAGGTGATGGATAAACTACGGTTCAACAAATTCTTTTGCTTAGAATTCGCCCACCAGACCAGTAATTATATTTATGTATATGAGTTCCAAAATCCAATCGATATAATCAATTAATATCCGAAGATTACGCACTATGCTCATCCTATTCAAAACCACTTTAATAAAGCTGTAATCTACACCAAATACATACCACAATCTAAAATTATGATTAACTAAGTAAATATTAATTAAATATTATGAATGAGAAAGAAACACATTTGTTAGTATATCAAATAACATAGTATAACTAAAAATTAAGTACCTGATATACATAATTATATCTGTTATAATAAAAATGAATAGACAATATGTTTGTGTGTAAATAATTAACAACAATTAAAAAAGTGTGCTAAGATTTAAGGGTTTTTTTGTTTTACTCATTATTTTAGAATCTTTAAAAACTGTTGCTCATTTTATATCTGCTCTCATCTTAGAGATTATTTCATTCAAAGTTTAAATTTAAAAATTATGAGACTTCCTTGTTATCTACATAATATATACGTATTATCTCTGTAACACAAGTTAAGAGCGGTTTTATATAATACGGTTTATTTAATTTATATGATGATTTCAGTAGTTGGAATATTAAACTAGAAAATAGTTTTAAATTTACTTGTTCTGTTAAAATTATTTAAATTTACAAAACAAAATAATGCCGAACAATTTATTTTCTTCAATAAATAATAGGCTTTTGCCAATGAAAATGCATTATTTTTTATTTCATTTGGGTAAGTTACGAACAAATCTATTGTAAATTAAAAAAATAATTGTGTTTGAAATATTTATGAATAATATAACAGAATAATATAACAATCTTTTTTTTTATCTTAATTTATTCCTAGCGGGAGCATAGGGCTGGTGCATGATTATTGTAAATAACCATGAACCAGTTTTTGACGTCATTGAGTTTTACTAGGTAGGTGACAAACCTAACGAATTTATTGTTAATATAACAGTTTATATAGCAATTGCGCTTCTTGACTAATAGGATTTATCCATGACCTTATAATAAGCTCAAGTGCTGTTTATTCTAGCAGTAATTTGATGTACAAATTGCCTATGACTTTACGTTTCAGCATTTTTTAAACGTTATGAATTTGTTAATATGAGCTGAGCTATAATATTCATCTCTACGACAAGAACAAATTTGTTCTATTGTGAAAGAAAGGTGTTTTAGTACAATTGTTTGATTGTCATTGTTAAATATTTGATATTTAAATGTTATCACTTAGACTTTCTACTTTTTACCTACCGCATTGCATTCATTAAGAGAGGTTATGTGATTGCACCAAATTTCTAATTTGGATCTATTTAAGTGTGTGTGTGCACGCGTGTAACTCAAGTTCTGCTAAACCGATTTTGTTAAATTTTATTTTTAAATTTCTTTTGGTTATGTTACGAATTGATTTACTTTAAGGATGCATCAGATCTCGAGAAATTTTTGAGGGCCGATTTTACATTTGACGCGTACCTCAATTTCCTCGACATTTATATTTTAAATTCAGGGTGTTAAAACAATCAACTTATACATTTCTTGGAAAAATCAGGGCTTGAGAACCAAACAAGGAGTCGATTTTAAATTTTTCTTTATATGTATGGAACTAATTGATGGAATATAATATTTGAGTTCTACTTACTACCGAAACTAATTGACGAACTTTTCAGGGAACTCAGATGACACAAAGCGAGACTCTGACAAGAGGAAAATTATATTTTTCTAGGTATGATAACTAAAAGTTTACTAACATTTCTTAAAATTGGAAAGAAGTTTTTAAAAGGCATTTTCGGTTATGTGCTGACCACATCAAATTTTTATTTTAAAACTGTTTGTTTTTCAAAAAATATAAATGAAAATTCTTATAACGTAGCCGTGAATTGCCTACATAATATATATAATTTACAACTACATGTATTTAATGTATAAATTTATGTAGGAAATCATAGACTCCTATAATGTACTATAATAATAATGAGAATAAAGATGTCTGTGGAGGAAATCCACGACAACTTAATTATTTTACATATGTGTTTTATGTATATGTTTATTTATGTGTATATAAGAATACAAAATTTTACTTAGAATAAATTAATTTTACAATAATACAAAAAGAATTATTTTTTCTAAGGGACGGGAGCGATTTTTGCAAACATGGCTATTATAGCAAGGCAACAAGGACTTTCGTCGGGTGTTGTCGGATTTTTATTAACTACGCTCAATTTAATAGGAATGATATCACGTCCTGCTTTTGGTTGGTTAGCTGATCGTTTTAAACTACACAAATCTATTTTTATAACCATGCAAGGAATAACCGCATTATCATTTTTTTTAATTTATTTTGTGCCATCATTTTCAAGTAATGTAACAGTAAAAAGTGATGCTAATAATACAGAAATAATTTTTTGTCCAAGAAATCCAGTATGGGATAATTGTTTTGATGAAAGAATTCAAAATTATGAGTCGACAATTTTCAAATGTCAATTGAGTTGTAAGCCTGAAACATGGATGGAAAAAAATTTTTGTGATTATAAGAATGATGAGTGCATTTTGAATATGAAAACTTTTCAATATGGAATTTTTATTGATATGAGAACAATTGAAAAGAATGCAACTTGTTTAGTTATGAGAGAATTTAAAAATATTTCAAACTTAAATGCTTTTGGGTATTTTGAAGAAGCACCATTGTATGCTAAAACTTACGATGTGAACTGTGAAATAAATTGTGAAGATAATTTTTTGAAAAGTTCTTTGGTAAATAGAGGAACTCTACCAGATGATGAAATCACTCTGAAGTATGAATTCTGGATCTTTTCCGGATTATATTTACTTGGTTATTCTGCTGCTTCTGTAGTAGTTAGTATGGCTGACACGATTTGTTTCGATTTGCTAGGAGAGGATAGTCATTTATATGGAAGACAAAAGATGTTTGACTCAGTTGGATCAGGAATTTCTTCAGTTGTCACTGGTATTATAATTGATGTAGTTTCCGGGCAATCTCTGTTTAAAAATTACACAATTGTGTATTTTTTGTGTTTAGTATCGATTTCTCTGAACATGATATCATCAATCAGACTAAATGTAAGTTCATAAAACAATTATTTTCGTTGTGTGGTGCGTGGAGTGGGGAGTGCGTCATTGTTTTTCTCGTGGATATAATTTAATGAAGCTTTCTATCTTACAATACAAAGACCGCTTTTTTCTAATTTCTTGCAAAATAACATTTAAAAATTTTGGGACATATCTTTCCCATAATGATCATTCTCTATTTTATAATAGTTACGCGTTTTTTTGCTTCAAAGGTTTTAAAAAAAAGGATTGTCTCTTTTTGATTTTTTTGATTTTAAGTAATAACGCCCCATATATTTTAATTCAATTTTTAATTTTCTAGTTTACTCAATCTAAAAAAGTAAAAAATATTATAAAAGATGTTGGAAAGCTGTTCGAATCAATAAAAGTAGTTACATATTTTTGTTGGTGTTGTTTTGCTGGAATTTTTTCAGCAGCCATTGGAAATTTTCTGTTTTGGCATTTAGAGGAATTATCAGACGAAATCACACAAAATGAATGTGGCGGAAATTATATTAAAACAATAGAAGGTTTGTCTATGTTCACGCAAACTTGTATTGGTGAAATACCAGTATTCTTTTGGTCTGGATATCTTCTAAAAAAATTTGGACATGTTAATTGTATGCATATAATTTTTGGAGCATTTATAGCTAGATTTTTCTATTATTCACTTTTATTAAATCCATGGTGGGTGTTACCAATTGAATTATTAAATGGAATAACTTATGGTTTATTATTGGCAACGATGGCATCCTATGCTAATTATATAGCTTTACCTGGTATGGAAGCTACAATACAAGTAAACAAATTTTAAATAAAAAAAAATGAATTGATTAATTTGAAAAACAATTAAATATAATTTTTATAGGGATTAGTTGGTGCACTTTTCCAAGGGGTTGGAGTCTCAACTGGTACTTTTGTAGCAGGATATTTATTTGAATTTTTTACTGGAAACATTGCCTTTATGATTTTTGGAATTTTAGGTTTAAGTACATTAATAATTCATGTTTTAGTTCACGTAATCTTTAAAAGTAAATTTTATTAAATTAATTTAAATTTTATGGTTATATATTTGTCACTTGTTTTTTTTTTTGAATTGTTATTGTTAAGTAATTATTTAATTTTAAAGCAATAACATTCAAATTTATATAACAATATAATATTTATATTTATGTGTATGTTCAATAAATGATATACAAATCTTTTAAAATTTATTCATTGGCAACATTCAATTTAGTGTTTTTTAATGGAATAATTCCATTGAAAAAATGAAGAATAGCACTTAATATTTTTCTCTGAATTAATCCGGTATCCAATATAAAAATTATTGCACTAATATTATTATTATTTTCTTATATAATTAAAAAACTTAACAATAGTAAATTCTAAAATAAGATAAAATTCAAATCCAGCACACAATTATACAGTCATTTTACCAAAAAAACAAGCTTTGAACTAAAAAGTATTGCACTAAATGACTAATATTAAATATTTCGCGCCAATTATCGTTACCAAATTATTAATAGACACTATTAAGCAATTAAATTTTTGATATTGAATTCATGATGAGAACAATTCAATTGAAATCAATTAAAAAAATAAACAATATTTACTAAAAACTTTTTGGTACACTAACCTTCTTAAGTATTTGAATGACTATAAAAAATTTTAATGGTTTTGCATGTGCGTCAACAATTCATACATGCTGAAGCTTCTTGTTTTATACATAATTGAAAATTTCAATAAACTTAGATATCAGGTCTATTAGGAAACATGCATTGAATGTACTACCAGTTTCTTTTAGACGCATCATTTGATTGACTGTTAGATAAATGAAAAATAAAATTTGAAATTTAAAAATTTTCTTAATATCCTGACTAATATCGCCTCAGGTGACGAGTCTAACAGAATATTGGTGATAAAAACATTTGAATTATGTTGACCAATTGCCGTACAGTCTGTTAAAAAATTTTCATATTATTATTTATTCGGTGTTTATTTAGGAAAACAATTCTTTAGAATACTGATTAATTAAAATAATTTATACACAACGTACATTATACTGGTATCTTATTTGATCTAAAAACAAAAAATTATAGAAAATGTTTTTATTTGATTAATTATGTACATAAGTGTAAAATGAAGAAGAATAAACATTTTTACTAAAAAAAAATTGTACTACACTCATTTTTGTAGTCAAATTTTGAGACAATAATTTGAGAATTCAATTTTTTCTCAGAGAAAATATGATAAGAGATCTTTGATAAATCTTTTAATCTATTTTTATTGTTATTCGTAGTTTACATTTGACAGTAAGCAGTAGGTTTTAATTGTTTAAGATTTTATTAACATAATTGTTATACGGTATTATTAAATAAAAATTTAAAAGATGATTAAAAAATTATTTCCATCAATTAATACAAAATTATTACCTATAAAATTGCATTATTTTTTATTTAATATAGGTAAGTTTTAAATTTAAAAATAATATGATTTTTGTTTTATTTTAATTTTAGCGCTGATAAGTCATCTATTACAACATAGAATCGATTAATATTGTTTCTTTAATCTTATTCCGTTTTAATAATTATCATTAATATTGTGTTTACTTAACTACTAACAATTTCTAAAATTATTATATAACAAACTTAAAATTAATAATTAGTTGAAAAAATTTTAAATTGCTAACATTTCGTAATATCTAATATTGTTATACAAACAATATTTAATTCAAATTCGTATACTTAGTTATAAAATGTGTTTGTAAGAACAAATAAATACGCATAAATAAGATCAATTAGTGTATTCGATTTCATATGTTAACAAATAATAGTATACTTAAAAGTATACTATTTATTTTAGTAGCAAAAAGAGAGTGGAAATAGAATTGAAACCGTTCAACTCTGTGATAGTTGTACGAATGAAAGATTAGCACAGTGCTTTATACAATATTTTGGTTGTTGTTTTTTTGTATAAAACTTATACAATGGCAATGACTTTTACCGAAAATAATGATCATATTACCATATTCATTTGTGCAAATCTTAGTACTGTATAACTGTAATAGTTAGTACATATTTTCTGATATATGATCAAATAATTTTTGAAGTTGTATAGCAGTTAGTACAAAGAGTCAAGTATTTTCAACGGCTTTAATTACGAGTATTATACATAACAGTTTTAAATAAAATACAACTTTGACAATTTTTAAAAAATTATAAAATAACTTTTGAAGCCTTATAGCAGGTACCCAAAGCACTGCCTCCAATTTAATTCAATAAAAATGGGATCTGTTATTTACCATCATATATCATTTGTGAAAATCAGTTTTATTTAGCTCAATTAATTTTTAAGCAGTCGCTAGGACAGACATGGCTCAAAATAAATCAACTCCAAATTCGATGCTGAGAAAAAATATATGCGCATGCCTATTTTCGACTGTTTCTCAGCAGTATAAACGGGATGCAAATTATTAATGCACTTCTAACATACTTTCGTGCGGGCACTTGTAACTTATAACTATATGTGGATCCATACGCATAAATGTTTGTTGAACATACGGAAATGTATTCATATTAAATTGCTTAAAGAAGAGCCTCACAGGCCGGAAAAAATTTTTTATTCGTTTTATTATTCTATAATTTTAGTTCTGAAACTGTTAAATGACTTTTGCTTTAAGTTTTCTGTTGCTTTAAGTTTAAAGATGGGTCAAACCAATAGTTTGTATTGTAGTACTTTTCCCTTCGACAAGTGAAAATTCTGCTTTTAAATGCGCAGTCTATGTATTCGTATCACACTATTAAAATTATTTTCATTCATATACAAAACTATTTCTAGGATTGCATATATTTAGGATGATGCATATATGCAGTCTTCGAAATAAAGCAAAAATTAATATAAAGTGGTGTTAACATAATGCTCGATTTTAAGGTTTAATTGTGTGAGTTAAGAAAAATAATTATATTTTTTAATGTCATGGAATTTACCGTTACCGTTTCAAAAATTCAAATTTTACAAATTTCAAGAGGCGATAACTTGAGAGAGGATGGTGATGGAAAAAAAACTTCTTCTAACGAAATGAACTATTTGTAAATGTCTAAAAGCTCTTAAAATTTCAAGCTTTTACAGGCTGGGGTCTAGAAGAAAAACGACATCAAAAATTTGGAAAAAAAGCACTTTAGATAACAGTAAATTTGAACAGCCATATTGTTTTTCTAAAGTTTAACTATAATATACTGCGCTAGGGGAAGCAAGCGGCTGCCTTTCTGCATTTGCAAAATTTCAAAAATGCTTATGGTTTCATTGCGACCACTATTTAAAAACGGCCAGTTTTAGGGTTTTGGGGGGTGCAACTTCTAGGGAGGTGGAGATAGGTAAAAGTTTTGTTCTACGAAAATAAGTTTCTAATAAAGATGTATGTACGTATTAAATTTCAGCTTTCTATCTTTAAGGGTTTAGAAGTTTTGTAAACAAAAAAAGTGTCCACGGACGGACGGACGGATAGAGTGAAACTAATAAGCACTTTTTTTCAAAAAATTTTTGGAAAAGTGCTAAAAATCACACAGAAATTCAAACCTAACCCAAAGAATTGACAAAAAAAAATTTATGCTCTAAGTTTCTCTGTTCTCGTTTTTCAATTTACCTATCTTTTTTGTTTTTTGGTTTTTTCATCTATCGCACATTTTACTAAAATTTTTTAATTTGCGATTATATACTCGCGATTCAGTGAAAGTATAATTCAGTTGGTAAATCTACCCTAAACAGATGGAATTTGAAAGTGCAAATTAATGTGGTGTGTTTTTCTGGCCTTAAAGCTCAAATTTTATAGTGTCACTGTCAAATAGTCCGTTGCCATGGTAAGTGCGATTTTTTTAATTTTTTGACAAGTTAAGAAAATTTTACTTTGAGGTTAAAATATTTGTGTAGACAAATTCTGATTAGCTGTTTTAAAACAAAATCACTTTTTTTTTTCAAATTATATTTTATTATTGGAAAATGTCTATGATATTGAAACGAAAATATTAATTAGTTTATATTATTTCGGATATGTTTCACTTTTTGCTGTAGAAAAATATAAAAAAAAAATTTATGAAATTTTTGTTTCTTTTTTTTCAAAGGTATGGGCCCACTAACGACGAACTTGCCAATTATTGCTCGGCAGAAAGGGTTCTCATCGACTGTTGTTGGAATTATTTTAACAGTATTACTTTTACTGGCAACAATCTCCAAACCAATTTTTGGTTGGTTAGGTGATCGTTATAAAATACATAAACTTATTTTTATACTTATGCAAGGTGTAACAGCAATAGCACTTTTCGGCATCTTTTTCATCCCACCAATTTCGACTGAAGTTTTACTCATACATAATTATAACAATACCACCGAAATATATTTTTGCCCAAACGAGCCAATTTGGGACAATTGTTTGAGTAAACGGATTGAGGAATATAATTCAAAAATTATCACATGTCATCTAAATTGTAAAATCGAAACTTGGATGAAAACCGTTTTTTGTACAGAAAATAATGAGAAAATAAAGTGTGCTTCCAATTCTGATTCTTTTGAATATGATATGCAATTAGATTTGGCAACTTTAAGTATTGATTCCAGTTGTTTACATATTAAAGAGCATCCCAAGTATTACAAAATTAATGACTCATTAGAAATAGCAAAAAATTTTCAAATATATGATAAACCAATTGAGATTAATTGTGAAATAGTATGTGAAGACGAATTTATAAAAAGTACTTTAGCAAACAGAGGTGCTATAGCCGATAAGGAAGTTGTTCAGAAAATGGAATTTTGGTTATTTTGTGTATTACTTTTATTTGGATTTTCAGCAATTTCTGTGGTCAATAGTATGGGTGACACAATATGTTTCGAATTGTTGGGCGACGATGTTGAACAGTTTGGAAAGCAAAGAATGTGGGATGCAATTGGTTCAGGTGTGGTCTCACTTTTAGTTGGAGTAATAATTGATAAAACTTCTGGAACATCAGTTTTCAAAAGCTATACAGTTCTTTATTTTCTATGTTTAGTAACAATCAGTCTTGATATGCTTTGTTGTATAAAACTACAAGTAAGATTTAAAAAAAAATATGAAAAAATTAAATTTTATAGTAAGAAATTACAAAATGTTTTTGTTTTAGTGTTCCCATAATAAAAAATCGAAAAATATTTTGTCAGATGTTGGGAAGTTATTTAAGTCAATAAAAATTTTAGCATTTTTCTGTTGGTGCTGTGTTTGCGGGTTTCTTATGACAATAATATTTTATTTTTTATTTTGGTATTTAGAGGAATTAGCAGATGAAATTGGGCAACAGGAATGTGTTGAAAGTTATATAAAAATATTGGAAGGATTAGATATTTTTGTTCAAACTTGCATTGGTGAAATTCCATTCTTCTTTTTCTCTGGATATATTTTAAAAAAAATTGGTCATATTAATTGTATGCATCTAGTATTAGCAGCTTTTGCTATTCGAATGTTTTATTATTCTTTGATGACAAATCCGTGGTGGGTATTACCGGTAGAAGTACTTAATGGAGTAACATTTGGTTTGTGTTGGACTACAATGTCTTCATATGCTAATATAATTGCTCTACCCGGAACAGAAGCTACATTACAGGTTCCAAATATTAAATTTACATATAGCTGCATATTATTTTAATAAAATGTTTGATATATCCCAGGGTTTAGTTGGAGTTCTTTTTGAAGGAGTTGGATTTGCGTTAGGAAATTCTTTATCTGGAATACTTTTAAATGTTATTGGTGGAAAACATACTTTCATTGTTTTTGGAACTGTAGCAGTTACTGCTTTAATATGCCACTTAATAATACATAAACTTTTAAACGCTTTTGAGAAAAAAAATAAGAAATGTGATCAAGACGAAATAACAGAAGGAAACATCCATCAGGAAAAGTGAAATATCAGGATCATAAGAACTTCGAAATTTTTTTTATTATATTTTTTTTAATATTTATTGATAAATAAAAATGTGCCTTATTTTCCAATATAACAAATGTTTCCTTGTAGGTTTCAACGCAATAAGTGACAAGTGATAACACCCATATGCAAATTTTCTAGCTCAAAATTAATGTTTTTTGCATTTTTGGAATTGTTGAACCTTCAATAAACCTATTTAATAATAAAAATTACACAACTTTGTATTACGCTACGGTAAATAAGCTTATTAGATACGCAAAATATTTTTTAACCAAGTTGGATTCGACAAAAAGCCGAATTATATTTATAAAGAAATGTGTAATTCCGAAAATAGCTTTTTGGTTACATAATTTACCTTCAATTAAGATTATTTATCTATAAGCGTCCACTAAGTGCATAAAATTTCCAATGCATGATCTTCAAAAATGTTTTCTTAAGGGTCTTGACTTTGAATGAAAGCAGAGCGTGATGTCATTGATATTTATCATTAATAGACAAGCGCATATTTTTGATAGAAAAACGTAAATGGTTCAACTTTTTTATCTTAAAATTATACAGAAAAATTTAATGTTTTCTGAATTGTGAAAACGGTACTAGAAAAATAACAAAAGCTAAAGAGTGTCATTTATTGTTTTTATTAAAAAAAATGCCTTCCGAAGACCGTTTTTTGTTATTTTCTCATCTTGGGAGCATATTAGGCCCTTCCACTTGACTTTAGACACAAGCATCAGTTTCACAAATCACTAAATTAACTAGACGGAGACCAACCTACCCTGCAGATTGTAAATTTATAAAGAAACCTAGTGGGGCAGGAGGACTTAGCCGAGCCACCGCAGTCATTTCTGACTTATTGTAGCCTCCTCACGCTTCTACCTATAATGTCCCCTCCCAAAGTATAAAGCTGGAGATATTTCCAAGGGAGTTGGACAGCAGTTCCCGAAGGCTTGGGAAACCCTGTACAAAATAATTGCCTTAGTTTTTTTTTTATATTCACCATTGAAAGTTATCAACATTTATTGTTTATTTTTGTTGGTATGCAATATCGAATATTATGGGTATATGAGCAATTAATTTTATATTAACATTTGATTTCTATAATATTACATATTATACAATATTAAGTAAAATTATGACAGTGAGGTGATCAGGGTTTGAACCTTAGGCCCCTCGGTTAAATGACCTGTGCAACAACAATTGCATCATTTGTAAGATCAAGCGTATCAAACGTAATAGTTTTTACATATTGTAAACTACCAATACTTCATCTTTGTTCTTAATTTTTTCCGTGATATTTACGAGTGCTTGGGATGCTATTTTCAACCTATTATATCTTGTTTTCATGACTTTGTTACTTCTTGGCATGATAGTAACAAAGAAGTTTTACATGAAAGACTTAACAGTTTTTCATATTTTTCTTCCGCAGAGTTTACCTTCTAGTTCTCATTTAAAAATTTCAAAGAAATAGGCTCGAAGTTGGGCTCCAGTCCATGAGCACTTTTTATACTAAATTATGAAGTTCCATTATTAGTAATTGAAAATATAACTGTAATGTAAGCTTAGTTTTATAGCACTTTCAAGCATAAATTACAAAAGTACTTTACAAAAATATGAAATCAATTTTTATAAAATTTTTTATTTTTTAAGGAATTGGCCCTATCACGAATAATATACCAATTATTGCTCGGCAGAAAGGATTCTCATCGACTGTTGTTGGAATTATTTTAACAGTATTACTTTTACTGGCAACAATCTCCAAACCAATTTTTGGTTGGTTAGGTGATCGTTATAAAATACATAAACTTATTTTTATACTTATGCAAGGTGTAACAGCAATAGCACTTTTCGGCATCTTTTTCATCCCACCAATTTCGACTGAAGTTTTACTCATACAAAATTATAACAATACCACCGAAATATATTTTTGCCCAAACGAGCCAATTTGGGACAATTGTTTGAGTAAACGGATTGAGGAATATAGTTCAAAAATTATCACATGTCATCTAAATTGTAAAATCGAAACTTGGATGAAAACCGTTTTTTGTACAGAAAATAATGAGAAAATAAAGTGTGCTTCCAATTCTGATTCTTTTGAATATGATATGCAATTAGATTTGGCAACTTTAAGTATTGATTCCAGTTGTTTACATATTAAAGAGCATCCCAAGTATTACAAAATTAATGACTCATTAGAAATAGCAAAAAATTTTCAAATATATGATAAACCAATTGAGATTAATTGTGAAATAGTATGTGAAGACGAATTTATAAAAAGTACTTTAGCAAACAGAGGTGCTATAGCCGATAAGGAAGTTGTTCAGAAAATGGAATTTTGGTTATTTTGTGTATTACTTTTATTTGGATTTTCAGCAATTTCTGTGGTCAATAGTATGGGTGACACAATATGTTTCGAATTGTTGGGCGACGATGTTGAACAGTTTGGAAAGCAAAGAATGTGGGATGCAATTGGTTCAGGTGTGGTCTCACTTTTAGTTGGAGTAATAATTGATAAAACTTCTGGAACATCAGTTTTCAAAAGCTATACAGTTCTTTATTTTCTATGTTTAGTAACAATCAGTCTTGATATGGTTTGTTGCATAAAACTACAAGTAAGGTTTAGCAAAATTTTGAATAGGTTTTATAATAATATGATTTTGCTTTTTATTTTTGTTAGAGTTCACAGAATGAGAAATCAAAAAATATTTTGTCAGATGTTGGAAAACTATTTAAATCTCCAAGTATTTCGACATTTTTCTGTTGGTGTTGTTTTAGCGGGTTTTTTGAAGCAATTATTCTAAACTTTTTATTTTGGTATTTAGAGGAGTTGACAGATGAAATTGGACAAAAGGAATGTGTTGAAAATTATGTTAAAACATTAGAGGGACTAGATATCTTTGTTCAAACCTGTATTGGTGAAATTCTATTCTTCTTTTTTTCTGGATATATTTTTAAAAAAATTGGTCATATTAATTGTATGCATCTAGTATTAGCAGCTTTTGCTATTCGAATGTTTTATTATTCTTTGATGACAAATCCGTGGTGGGTATTACCGGTAGAAGTGCTTAATGGAATAACTTATGGTTTGTTTTCTGCTACAATGTCTTCCTATGCTAATATAATTGCTCTACCTGGAACAGAAGCTACATTACAGGTTTAAAATGTTAAATATGTGTTTAGATGAATTATAATAAAAGTTCCAATATATTGTAGGGTTTAGTTGGCATTCTTTATGAAGGAGTTGGACTGTCGTTAGGAAATTTTGGAGCTGGAACGCTTTTAAGTGTTATTGGTGGAAAAAATACCTTTATTGTTTTCGGAATTGTAGCAGTCATTGCTTTATTAAGTCACGTAATCATACATATACTTTTAAGGACATTTAACAAAGATAAAAATAAAGTGTCAGATGAAATACCAGTTGGATAAAAATTAATAAAATTTCAATTTTGTTTTCATGTTATATTTTTTAATTGGAAATTATTTCTTATAGTTTAAACTTTAGAAAAAGTAAAAGATATTCAAGTGCGTCATTTACATAATATTATAATAAATATTGCCTAGTTTTAGGATTACAGCACGAATTAAAACAATCATTATGTACCTCATTGATCAAATAAAATTATTTAAATTAAATTATTTATTTAATATAAACAATTAATTATTTCAACATTTGAAAAGGTCTAATTGTAGGAGGAATTAAATTTAGAAAGTTGGAATTTCGAAATTCAAATGGCGTGGCATTTTATTGTATGTAATTGTGAAAATATATTCATTTCATAATCCTTTCCGCTTATTCACAATTAAATTTTCGAATTATTATAAGATTTTGGGTTCCCTTTGTAAAACAACGTAACTTAATACGGAGGAGGATGTTGTAATCTACATCTACGTTAAATCACCGTTTAAAATATGCCCAAAATATCACCATATACATATATACATTTAACATCACAATTTCAACATTATTATTGTACACATGTATGTATGTGCTCATGTATACACATTTATACTCTCTAGGAATCTGATATAATAATGGATTCAGAAAATGGATTAATTTACATAATTTAAGAGAAGTAACAGTATTTTTTCAGAATATCACCGCATAAATAAATTTCCCTGTAAGTTTATGTATTTATTCTAGTTTCTTATTAAAACATTTCTGACGAAGCTGTTTCAATGAAAAGGAGTAGGAAATGGAGTGACACCCCCCCCCCCACCTATGCTCCTGTTCGACAGCTTGCGAAATCTAGGCAGAGATTTCCTAAATTTCAGTTTTTTCGATGTGCTACGGACTTAACGAATATAAATACATATAAGGAATCTTAATATTATAAGTGTATACGTATAATAGGCACAATACTTATTAATTAAACAAATACACGTTGTTTTAATAATTCAAGGTCTTAGTCAGTATTTGAAGCACTCAGGCTGGAGAGGTGGTCTAAATATATCATTCATGGCGTTGTGTCGACTCAACTTAAACTGATTTGCCCGCTTACAATTTGGTTCTCTACCACTGATCTAATATGGTAAGCGTAATTATTATGGAGTAAATAAAATGAAAATATATATGTAAGTATGTTCAAAAAATTTCACGTAATGAGAGTAAAATTTCAAATTTCTATTCCTATAGATTAGGTCTTATTGTATTGGTATAGACGATTGCTTAATGAAATTTCCAATATTATTTTATGTATGTATGTATGTATGTATAATTTTTTATGCTTACATACTTATTGAAATATATTTTACATGTTTATCTTTTAATTAGATTTATAATTGTGATTTGATTTTATTATTGTTTATTTAAACTTCAATATTTTTTTATTTTAAAGTTTTAAGCTACACACTTATATTAAGATAAATTTCATAAACTAAATTTAAATTTGCATATAATCATTTACTTTCTGTTATTATTTTATTTCATTACTCTACATATATTTGTATATGCTTATACATACAATACTTATGTACATTTAATATTTGACAAAGTTGTAAGAAAAGTACGAGAATTAACTGAAAGGTATTGGGTAACAGTATTTAATATTATTCGCGTTCCATTTGTTCCAAGTACTCACGACTCACGAGTGCTCAAAACTAAGTACAATTGCACCAGTTCGAATAAATGCATGGATGTTTTTTGCATAATTAATATTTAAAATATCTTTTATTAAACTGACGTTAATTTGGCAATGTGAACTGGTGGCCTACTATGTAAAAAAAAATTATATAGGCTTTCGATACATGTTTGTATATTACTTTTTGAAACAATAAAGCTTAATAATATAATGTCAGATCGAAATTTTCATTGAAACATTGTAAATATTTTGGAAATCTAGTGCGTAGCTTCTGTAGTACAATATATCATTGTTTACTATTCAATGAAAATATTTATTAAAGTACACTTTAATAAATATTTATAAGTACTTTTTACTATTTATTTTTTTTATTTTCATTTCTTTCTTTTTTTATTTAACTTCCCCTCGTACTGAATTCCTATACATAATTTTTAAAATAAACAACAATTAACATTATATTAAGATTTTTCTATTTATCGCACTTAACTAAGAAAATAGATAAAAAAATTTTTAAGGGATTTTAAAAAAGATTTTAACGCATATCATCAGTAGTTAAAAAACGACGGTAGGAATTAGATTCAAGAAAAAAAAATAAGTGAAAGAAAATCAAATAAAATGTTGAAATTTGATATTTTTGCAAAAATTAATACAAAATTATTGCCTATGAAGGCCCACTATTTCTTGTATAATTTAGGTAAAAAAATTTTTTCATATTTTAATTTTGAGGGACAGTTTGTGGATTTTAATTGTCAAAGGATTAATTATAAATAAATTAATGTATACATTTTTATACACACATACATACATACATATGTTACTTTAAGTTTTGAGGATATAAGATGTTTAATTTTTTTGTATTTATTTTGAAATTATATTCAGTTAAATTTATAATTAAATAAGGCATTTTCAAAAACGCAATACTGTAAAACAATAATGTGATACATACGCAATTTATTGTTGACAGTTGTAGAAAAAAAACTTTTTTTGCTACTTAGAATTTGCAGCGTTGTGTTCATGAACAAAAAATGTCTTTAACAAAAAAAATTAATTATTTTGCGTCAAATAGTGGAAATTTCAATTTCATCTAGAAAAATAAAAATTAAGAAAATTTTATTGAAGTTATATTTTCTTATCTTAATTGACTTTCAATTGGATCAGACTCAGGCATTTTAAAAATATAAAACCAAACTATTAAAACAAAGGTCGTGCAGTTGATTTAACTGCGTTAGCCATGATATTATAAATATTTTTATGATAGGTTAGCAATGTTTGTGAATAAACTTGAGTAGAAACATTTGTTTATGAATAGAAATATAACGCAGTTTTCACTATATATCGCAATATACAGCGTTTATGAAAAGGCCTATAATATTCAAGAATAAAATATAATTAATTGCCTTCAAGAAAATTTATTCCTCATTTAGTTTAAGAAGTAATCCCATTTTCAATAACTCATTCTTACGAAAGAAATTAATATAATTTTTCATTATTTGGAGGGCGACTCTGCTTATTATTTTTAACTTTATAACAGAAACAAGTCTCATATAACGTAAATTCAAAATTCATTGAAATTTTCTAAGTAAAATCAATTAAAAGTTACACATAATTCAATAAATTTAAAAACGCATACTAAGATTTGTTCTAGTCAAGCTCTAAATTATTAATTGATCAATAGGGTAAGCACTTAAATAAGGCTCAATATAATTTAATGAATTAAAAATATTACAAAGAGCATTTTACGGTATAACACAATACCGTAAATCATTCACTTTATACTATTTCTAGTATGAATCACAAATTTAATTTAAACACCATTTCTTTTTTCTCTTTATTTCAAGCAACTGGGCCTATAATTGCAAATTTATCAATAATTGCAAGACAAAAAGGATTTTCATCTACTATCGTTGGTGTACTTTTAACTGCTCTTTATTTAGTTGCAACCATAGCAAAGCCAGTTTTTGGCTGGTTATCTGATCACTTTAAAATTCATAAATTCATTTTTATTTTGATGCAAGGAATAACAGCGTTAACATTCTTTTGTGTATATTTCATTCCGTCCTTTACAAATCAAGTAACAGTAAATAGTAATGAAAATAGTACAGAATTATATTTTTGTCCAAAGGAACCAATTTGGGATAATTGTTTAAAGGAAAGAATTGAACAATACAAAATAAAAATATTTAAATGTAATTTATATTGTAAACCAGAAATTTGGATGAAAGATAAAATATGTCAATATAGTGATGATGATATTAATTGCCATTCAAAATTTAAACCATTTAAACATGAAATTTATTTAGATATGGAAACAATAGAAAAAGATTCTAGTTGCATAATTATGAAAGAATTCAAGAATACATTAGTTTTAAATAATAGTATGACGACATTTTATTCTGATGCTGCTCTGTTTGCAAAATTTTATGAAATAAATTGTGAAGCAACATGTGAAGATGATTTCTTAAAGGGTACATTAGCAAATAAGGGTACAATGTCAGATGATGAAATTTTAAAACAATATCAATTTTGGTTATTTTGTGGATTACTTTTAATTGGTTACTCGTCAAATTCAGTTGTAATTAGTATGGCTGATACAATTTGTTTTGATTTACTAGGTGAGGATAGTCATTTGTATGGAAGGCAAAGAATGTGGGATGCTGTGGGATGGGGTGTTGCCGCAGTTTTAATTGGAACAATAATTGATGGTATTTCTGGTAATTCAGTATTTAAAGATTATACAATTGTATATTTTTTCTGTTTGGTTATAATATTGATGAATATGCTGTGTTCTCTGAAATTGGAGGTAATATTAGTATTTAAGAAATATTAGTTTTTCATTATAGTTTTGTAAATATTTTTTAGTACACTCAACCAGTAAAATCAAAAAGTATTTTAAAGGATGTTGGAAAACTTTTTAAATCAGCTAAAATTTTTACATTTTTCTGTTGGTGTTGTCTTGCTGGTTTTTTTTCAGCTGTTATTTGGAATTTTGTATTTTGGCATTTGGAAGAATTATCAGATCAAATAGGACAAAATGATTGTGGTAGCAATTATATTAAAACTTTGGAAGGAATTGATTTGCTTTTCCAGTGTCTTATTGGAGAAATTCCATTTTTCTTTTTTGCTGGTTATATTATAAAAAAGATTGGATCAATTAATTGTATGCACATAACATTTGCAGCATTTACAATTCGATTTTTTTATTATTCTGCACTTTTAAATCCCTGGTGGGTATTACCAATAGAGGCACTTAATGGTTTAACTTATGGTTTATTATATGCAACCATGACAACATATGTAAATATTATAGCACCACCTGGAACAGAGGCAACCTTACAGGTATTTATATAAGTATATATTAAATATAGATTATGTCTTGCGTCTATGTGCTAAAAAATCAATTATAACAATTTATTATAAGGGATTTGTTGGAGCACTTTTTGAAGGAGTTGGAATTTCATTAGGTAACTTTGCCGCTGGAACTCTCTTTAATATCTTTGGAGGACATTATGCATTTTTGATTTTTGGTATAACATCAGCTTCTGCATTGGCAATTCATATTTTGGTACATATGATTTTTAATTGGTATGAAAAAAATAAAAAACCATCGAATGAAGTCATTAAACCATAAAATGATTTTGTTAATAATATTTAATTTTTGAAAGTTAATAAAAATGAAATTTATTTAATTGAATTTGAGTATGAATTTAATGAGATAATATAAAGTTGCAGCCCAGTAACAAGTGAATATGAACACAAATTGAAATCCAATCTCTTGGAAAATTCCTTTAATTGCTTTCAAAATTTATCTTTTAAACTATGAACAATGAAATATCGCCTTGAAATATATGAACAATAAACTATCGATTCTATCTTAAAATGCAGTTCTCACTTAGTACTAGATTGCAGTGTGTATATGTTTAATAAAAACTACTCAAACTGTAAAGCAGTGCTTTTAAAAATGTGGAATTGCAATAGCAACTTCTTGGAAAACTACAATTGCAAGTAAGACATTTCAGAAATTTTAAGCAACATTTTTAATTCTCTAACTATGCGACAGTTTAATTATCAAACAAGATGGAGAATGACAATTTTTATTATTAAAAATTTTTAAATTTTTATTTCTTCAAATACTTAATTCAATGATGACAATTTGAAATTAGTATTAGAACTGCATTTTCGACAATAAGTCAGCTAAACATCTGCAAACATTTTTTACTACTGCAAAAAAAAAACGATAACTTTTTGCAGTATTGTCAATTACAATGAAAAAAATTTTGCGTTTTCAGAAGAACCTGAGCTTTGTTTATGTATTTTGTTAATGGTAAACTTATTTAATTTTAGAAAGAAAGCTCCAATTTTGTAAATATTTAATTCTATTATATTTTGTGAATTTCTTCCACTCGGAATTTATAAGAAATATAACACTTTTGTTTTAAGCAATAAAATATTTAAATTTAATCTGTCTCAATTTTATTTATGGTACATTCAAATATCATTTTTTTTTTTAAATAATTGTACATATTATGTACATATGTATATGTATTTCAATTATAAAAACAAAATCTTAAAGTTTGTATAATATTATATAAACACTTATTATTATAAACACAAAAAAAAAATAAACAAACAAACAAACAAAAAGTCTCTTTAAGTTACAAAAATTGAAAATACAAAATATTGTTATTTCTTATTTTTCAAATTGCACACTTAAAATATGTAGGTAAGTTTTAAAAAAATATTCACAAGTCATTTACAAAAAAAAAGATTTTATTTAAAGTAAAAAAAATTTCATTTCTTAATTATATAATTATAAATATACGTTTGTTTTTTAGTACATAAAATATCCCATATAAATAAAATTTTTTTTTATACAATAAATTATAATTTTTTATTTCTATTGTTTTATATTAAAATTTAATAACTTAGTATAAATATAAGTAGCGCCTTGAAACTGATTTTTTATTTTTTGTTAATTAATTAATTTATAATAATTAATTATTATTAATTAATAGGTTGAATATATTGTGCCATTATCATCAGTTTATTTTTATTTTAATTTTTTTATATAATAAAATTTACAAATTGAAGTTCAAATATTATTACAAATTTATTTATATCAAAAATTTCCTATTTAATATTTTTCAGCTAAATTTTAATAAATTTGAAAAACAAAATTTTTGTTCTAGTATGTTATTTTATGTGGCATTAAATTATTTTATATTATTGTATTCGCATTAATAGCTTTCTTTACAAATTAGATTTTTTCTGTTATTGCGTCCATTTTTTGTTTTAAAAAAAAAAATTTTATTAAATATAAGAATTAATTTTAATTTTTTATTTTAAATATATTTAAATTGTATAACTATTATAAAATAATTTGATAATGTAAATATTCATCCATATTATCTCCAAGACACATTACTTAAGCTGTAATCGATAATGCAAAATGCATGTTGAATTATTTTGCTTCTAAATCGATATTGCAGTTAACAAAAGCATTGTAATTTTTAATATTGTCAACAAATGTCTATATATTTTGTGGTGTAATCGATAATTCAAAAATAACAAATGTCACACTATTAATAATGTCAATTGCCGTTCATGTTGCTAAAATTTTTTTAGTATTTTTGTAATAAAAAGGTTTTATCTGTTGATTTTGTTCTTTTGTGCAGAATGGAAAATTTTGAGACTGATGAATAATTTTATTTGTTGAAAAATTTAGTTCTAGAAATATTCAAATTTTAAAAATAATATGTTGCTAATGCGGTTGTTGTCGACTGGTTGTATGCAAAATTTGTATACGAAAGTTGGTCTGTAAAAGATTTTTTAGCATATACGAGTACTTTTAATTACTAATTGGTGACTATAAGATGCTGTTGTGTGGCATAATCGATTATGCCTTTAATGTAATAAAATATAATTCAAAATCGTAATACTTATGAATAATATCCCATATCATTTTATATGATGCGTCTAAGAGAATATAATTGATTATATTAAATTGTTAAGACATAGTAGATAAACAAATATTAAACTAAGTAAGTAAAACACAATATAAACACTAGAATTTAAGAAAATATATAATGGCAGGAATAATAAGGAAACAAAGAAAATAAATTCTTAATTGATAATTTTCAAATAAATATATTATAAAAATTGTAAAATGATATAGATTTTCAAATTAAAAAATGCGTATATATATATTTAGTTATATACGACATAGAGGTTCGGTACTAAATCGAGGCCATTTCCCAGTAATATCAAGGGTATAGAACTGACGCTTTATAAATTTTAAAAAGTTAATTACGAAAATTGCTTAATTGCAGATGATTTTCATTTGCAAAATCAAGCAAATGACGTGATTGACATAATCATCAAATCTTTGACATACTGGGAAACATCCTGAATAATATAGTATCTGCATTGTGTTTTTATTGAATGAATTTAATATTTACTAAATTGCATTTAAAAACACGATTATGTAGTTAGAATATAAGCAAAATGAACATTTTTTATAAATTAAAACAAAAATATTATGTTTTAATATGTACAAGTATAGAAATATATAATATTATTTTGAATTTTTAAGTTGTATGCATACACATAATATACAATTTTGATTATGATATTTTGTTTTATATATGTTACTTTTAGATATTATTTACCAATTTTGTCTAACAACATTATTGAACTATCAAGAAATTTAACTTCTTAATTATGGAATAATTTTATTTTAATGTTTTTTAATTTTTTCTTATAAGTTATACAAATTCCATTGTGTTTTATATTTTTATAGTTAAACTTTTCACAAAATAATATCAAAAATATTTCTAGTTTTTAAAAATTCAATAACTTAATGGAAAATCTTATCCGTTTTTTTTTTTTTTTTGGTTTTGTAATAATATTGAGACCTTCTTCTTCACTTTTTAAGGAAATTTTCATTATTAATAAATTTTAAATTTTAATTTATTTTATTTTGAGAGCATTTTGATTGCATACAACATTTTTGGTTAATTCTATTAAATATTTCAATTATTATTATTTCTCTTTTTAATAATATTTATTTAATCATTTTGTATTTTTAATCAGTCAAAAAAAAAAAAAATTTATTTATCTATTTGTTTTAAAACAAAAACATTAAATATAATGTATGACATGCAAGTATAAATGTATGTACACATATATGCACATATTATTTATATAACATTATTTATGTGTATTCTTTTCACATCATATAAAACATATATCTATACATACATATTACATACATACATTTACATATACTATATGCATATACATATTTATTATGTAAATTTAATTTAATTATTTAAATATTGTTTTAACATTGTTAGCAAATGGAGATTGAATGACATATTTATAGTTTTTGACGGCTCCATTTACCAAAAATGGAATATTAGCTAGGTTGTGGAGCAACTAAAGTCACTCCTGATGTCCTAATAACTGATGTTGGTCTAGGGCCTTTTCGTATATCAACCATATTATTGTGTGGTACTTGCTGTTGTTGAAGTATTGCTATTTGTTGTTGTTGAAATTGTTGTTGATGCAATTGATGTTGTTGTATCAATTGGAGTTTTGTTTGATTATTAATTATATTAGCATGTTCAGGAACCGGTGGTGGCTGAGGACTTCTATCTTTGTTAGCCTCTTCTGCTGCAGCTGAAATAACTTGTGAATATTCTCGTATTAAATTCGCTATTTGGAAGGCCTACAATATCAAAAAGAAAAATTCAATTAATTATAAAGATTATCAAATATAAAAAAATAAATTCAAAGGTTTCACTTACTTGTGAAGTTGTTAATATGACTTTTGATTGTTTTTTATCTGTTCCAGTTATAATCATTAAACAATTCATATTTGGTGAATAAGATAATATCGATGAATATTCATATGTACAAAGTGTATTTCTTGATCGATGTTCTAAAAGATGAATACCATTTTGATCTACAGCAAGCCATAAAACTCGAGGCCAGTTTGATGTAAACGATTGCTGAATCAAACAAAAAAAGTTTAATTAATTTTAATTTTTCATTGTTTTTCAAAAAAAAAAAAAATTGCTATTGATGGTAGATTTTCTTACCATTACATCAAATATTGTGGCTTTATGTAAGGGCCAACTTTGTATTAGATTTAAGAAAGACTTTTTGGCTTCGGCTGGTGTCATTCCTCTTAAACTTTGATGATGCATGGCAACTGCCTCATGAGGTATATTTGGTACAAATCTTGGTGGCAAACAATGACTTGCAATCGTTCTGTAATCTATTAAAACTTCTGAACAATCGCCTATTTCTAATTGTCCTTGTAAAGCTGTTAACATTATAGCTTCCATTTCAGTAATTGGGAACCGTTCACTACGTAAACCGTGTAATACTTGATGATAAAGTAATTCTTTTTCAACTGGATCCTCTAAATTCATATAGTGATCAAAGAATAAGTGCTTCTTAAATAAGAAATTGTGATGTTGCCTTCGACATGCTTGCATAGCCGGTGATTGCTAAATACAGAGAAGATATTATTGTAAAGTTTTAAGAAAAAACCATGTATTTTGTCAAAATGTTTACTTGATTTTGTTGTGCTTGTGCTGCAGCATTTCTATATTTTTCCCATTTTGACATTACATCTGCAACTTTTTCGTCTGGCATTAAACTTCTTTCTGATGTTCCTAAAACTTCATAAATGGCATAACCTTGAGCATTTTCTTGCAAACCAATTTTCTTTTTAACCAGTTCCATGACTTCTCGAGCTGTGGAGCTCGGATGGAACTCAACTGAATGATATTGTCCATCCATAAAATGAAAGCGAGCATATATTGGCCGACGATTAATAGTGCAAACAATTTCTTCGCGACTGGGCGGCCATTGTCTTCGTCGAGTACCTTGCGTTTTAAAAAAGCACTAAAATATAAGAAATAGACATATCAATAAATATATTTAAAAACCTATATTTAATATTTAAAAAATTTTACCCTTTCAGCGAATCTTGCATATTTTCCTTCTTCGGTTATGTAATCGCTTGCACATCTTTTTAAATGCCCTATTAAATATTTTCGAACAACCTTAAGTGGTGGCAATATAACACTGCAAGCAAGTGATAATAGTGCCCAATGTCTTAAATTAACACGAGAATTAGGATCAGGATGATCAGTAGTTTGTTTAATTAGTTGTAAATATAGTTCATTGAGAAGGGATTCTTTCCGCATGCATCTGTCCATTATAGATTGAATAAGGGTAATATGTTCATCCTCAGCACGTTGAACAGCTTCACCACTTTGTCCAAGACCTGCATATGTTAATATTGCTTGGAATACTTGTAACATTGCTTGCTCTTCTTGATCTGGCAATTTACTTAAGCTCTGTGGTAAAGGTTGACGACTAAAAGCCCAATATGCATGCATAAAGCCTTTATAAGTTTCACCATGATCCTGAACTGCGGTACCATGTTCAGCTCTTAATTTTTCAAGGCGATGTTTTGAAAGTCTTCGCAGGGTATTTCGCAAGAATCCACCAGTTGCATCCTGAGGTTTGCGAAGGATTTCTGCATCAACTAAATGACGTCTGCAAACAACAACATTATGGTGTAATCTGACACGGTCTTCATTCGTAATTCCTTTAGATTTTTTGGGAGGAACTTCACTTTCTGTTATCCAATTTGATAGTGGTGGATAATAAGATACAATTAATGAGCCAATTTCATTCTTTTGTGGTGTTTCAAAAACAAAACATCTTTGTTGATCAACTGTTGTTTGATTTGTGCTCGTTTGACGATTTAATGTAATGGTAATGAAACTATCACTTGGATCTAACATTATTGATTCAATATCAAAATAACGAAATTCATATAAAACAAATTTATCTTCAGTTTTGATTAACATTATTCCTTCACAATTAACACCTAAAATTAAATTATTTCCATAGCTCCAATAACCTCGGTAAATAACAGGAAACATTGTTGTTCCATACAAAGGATATTGCATAACACAGCTAAGATATAGAACTTTAGCTGTTAGTTCAGATCGACCAGCTCCATACTGACGATGAGCTTGAGCTAATATTGGAACCCAGAATTGTTCTTCTCGCGTTTTTGAAATTCTTTCGGGCAAATAGTTATTTACGTCAGTATAATATTCTGGTTTAGGTTGATTTGATGGATCACCTAAAGCAACCTGAGCCTGTAAACCTGACAATTGCAAAGCCACTTTTTCACTAACTGGAAAGTCGTCACACTAAAACATTTCATAAATTAAAAAAATTGAAAATGTTCATATGTTTATTTCAGTACCTTCACGACACTGTAAACAGCTTGTGCATAGAGCATGTTAACTTCTACTGGATCTTGGGATAATTCTCTTGTTGTTTTAAAAAGACGTTTCTTAAATACAAATCGATTTTCGCCAGATCCTAAGGCGGCAGAATTTTTTCTTAATGTAGCATTTGCTTGAATTTTTGTTTGTTTTCTGCAGTATATAAAAATGTTATTATATTTTCTAAGAAATTAATTTAATAATTGTTTCTTACATTTCCCAAGCAGCAATAATATCATACAAATAATCATGCGATTTAACATGCTCTTCTCCATCTGGTCTAGACTGGTAGATGGCCCAACCATCAGTGTTCATTAAATTAAGTTTATCTGCTAATTTAGCAACAGCATCGCTTGCTGTATCCGTTGGATGTACATCAATGGCCTTAGTGCGTCCATCTAAAAAGAAGAATCTGCACACAATTGTTCCAAGTCTTCGCATCGCCTTAATTATAAACAAAAATTAATAAAAGATTTAACTTTTAAATTATAATTTCAAGAAAACATTTCTTACAGCAACTTCCACACTGGATGGCGGATACTGCCTTGCAGAAACTTTTGCACCTTTGCAATTATCAAGGCACCATTGGGCATATTGCCTTAATTTACCATCTAATGACTCCAGATTCTTTTTAAGAAAGCTCACAAAATATCTAAACATACAAATATGATTAGAAAGTGAAACAAGAAATTAAGCTTTCAAATTACCTAAACAGAACTTTACTAGGTTGAAATGCAACAATTGTTAAACAAAGTAAAAGCCAAACTCGATCAACCCAATCTGAGTGAGGATTGTTAGTTGCCTGCCGAATGCATTGAACAAAAATTTCGTCCCGCAATTCTTCTCTTTCAATTCCTTGCCCGATTATATACTGAATTACCTGTAATTCGCGTTCCGGATTCAATTCGCCTCGAATGTATTTACAGAGATCCTACGTAAAATTAATGTGAATCATTTTCTTAACAAATCATTTTTTTTACTAAATTACCCTAAATATATTGCAAGCAGCAACAACATTTTCTGGATCATACATATGTATATGAGATGAAGGTATTGTATTGCCTCGGTAAAATGTAATCATTTCATATTTTGGAACTAAATCTGAACACTTCTTCCCTTTTCTAGTAAGGGTTTGCATTAGAGTACCTTCAGGTGATCTTTCGTGAACATTGAAAAAGTTTTCAGCAAATTCCAATATATCGAAATAAACATCATCACGCATTGATTCCTTTTCTTTTTCGGTAACATCAACTTGTTGCATCTCTTGCAGTTTCTTTTCGACACGATGTTTACGTCGTTGCTCCCTTTCTGTATGTTGTTGATGTTGATTTGTTCCAGTTGAGGAAGCTCTCGAATTAGGTCTACTATGTTTCGGTGATGATGGACTTATTGGTGCACCAGTTGGAGTTCTTTGAATTGGACTAGCCGACCTTGCTACATTTGTGACAGCTGGACTCTTTGGCCTAAGTTTATGTATTGGAAGACCTTGTGATTGTTGTACACCATTTTCTATATTATGGTTGTGATGAATTGAATTTGATAATGTTTCATTAATATGAGGTGGTGGTGGTGGTAGTTCTTTCGGTAAAACTGCTTCGTAAATTGGTTCTTCTTTTCGTTGTGGTCGATTTATGGGTATAGGTGCAGAAATATTATTATTATTATTGTTAACATTCATAGGAATAACTTGATTTGGTTTCATTTGGGATGATGGTTGCATTGAATTTTGAATTGGATGTAAAGTTCCATTAATAGTAGTGGGCGGTGGCGGTGGTCTTGTCGTTGGTTCTGGTAGTGTTGGAACACCTTTGGCTGGTGGTGTTTTCGTTGGACGTTCCATTGCCAAACCTTCAATTTCTTGTTGAATAACATTCTCTAACTAAAAATTAATAAAAATTAAAAAAAAAATTTTCTAGTAAAAAAAGGTTATAATTATTTTACCTCCACATCTAAATCTTGTACAAGAGTATCCATTTTTTCGCCGATTTCATCTAAAACTGGATTATTTGAATTTGGTGTTACTTCACTTAAGAAAGCGAATAAATTGTCTAAATCAACAGAATCATTACTTTGCTGATGTGTCGTTCCTACTAACGGAGCATGTCCATTCATTTGAGCTTTAATATTATTGTTTTTAATATTATTTGTCATTTCTGCTAATGGAGGTGGTATTGGCGGTGGTTGTTGATTTAATTTGGTGTTAATTTGTTCAGCCATTTGTGATAGTGCAATAATTTCTTCTTGAACCATTCTAAAATATTTATTTAAATTATTATAATTACAATATCTAAAGCCAAAACACATTTCTTTAATTTTATTTAATTTTTTTCTTTAATTTACATTATTTTATAAAATGTTTTCTCGAATATTTATAGAAAAATTTATTTACAAAATAAAAAAAAATTGTGCGCTTTAAGAATTAGAAAAGTATAGAGAAAGAGACTTATGCGGGAAAGTAGCAGGAAAACTACTCAATTTTACTTTCGTATATTACATTAACTAAGAAATTTACTTGTTACATCATGCTTAAGGGTAAAGAATCAAAAAAAAGAAATCAAATTTACTTTACTACTAATATAAATACACTTATGATCGTAACATTACCATACAAAGTTAAAAATATAAAAAATAATTTTTTATACAAATCTTTAGTTTAAATGTTCAAATGTGTTGAGGAAAATAGCTATAAAAAATTTTGGGATGTTTGAGATGATAAAAACATTTTAATACATACTTCAAACTTGAAAATTAATTTAGAAATAGTTTTCCATTTTAAACTGTAGCTGGTTAAAATATTCACATACTTATATGTACATATTTACGATAATCAAAATACAATATGTAAATATGCCCATTAACAACGAGACCTGGTAACGTGGGTTTCTAAACTGTTATACAATTCGAACAAATTTTCTATTGTGGGAAATAATAAATCGTAATTTGGGATAACGTCATTTAAGTACAATTAACTATTTGCCTAAGTTTTATAGATCTTACAAACAGAAAAATTAAAATTTATAAAAGAAAAATTTTTCATTATACAAGGCAATCATTTTTTTCTCTCGTTACCTATAACAATGACAACGTATAAGAGAAAATTATTTATTCTCTATTTTTTATAAAACTGTTCTTCAAATTCAAGGTAAAAATTTTGTAAATAGTCGTAAATAATTTTGCAAATATTTGATCAACAGTAGTTGCTCCATAATTTAAATTAAATGTTAATCTAAAGCCATTTTAGATTTATAATGGAAACTTTCATTAAAATTACATTTAGGAGATTATAAAGGATCTAGAATTATTTAGGGTATAGGTAAAAAAATATTATGATATTAAAATAATTTAAAAACTTATCCAACATGCACTTACTTACTAAAATTATGTAATAATATTTTTCATATTTAATAATTTAACAACATTATTTAATTTAAATAAATAGTAGTATATATTAGGTAGGTATATACGATATACAATTAATAATTTATAAAATAAAATATTAATATTAATATTTTTTTATTTTATATAATTAATAAAATATTAATGGAATTGATTGTGCTGTGTATAAGAAAATAAAACAAAATATTATAAAAAAAAAAAATAATAATAATTAAGAGGGAACACAATTCCTAATTTTTTAAGAACTTACCCTCCTTTTTTGACAGCATTTCCTTTACTGGGCATGCTTAAATAATTTTGAAATCGTAATATCAATTATTATAGCGCTTGTTTTTTTTTTTTTAATTTTTTTTTTTTGTATAATTCAATATGAATACCAATTAAATATTTAATTTAATTTTATTTAGTAATATTTTCTCCAAGTCATATTAGGAGTATCAAATTTTATATATGTATATATTTTTATGTACATTGTATAGATAAGTATATTGCGTATTTATTAAAAGCAGCTTATACATAAGTGTTTTAGCCACTTATAACTTGTACAACTTTAACATTAAAATCATGTCGAATAAGAAATTAATTTTAAATTTGAGATTGACTTTAAATGATTTAATTTTAAATTGAAATATTTTTGCATTTCTAATTAAGAACAATTACTCTAATAATAATTGTTAAAAAATATATTGGAATTAATTCCAATTGAAATTGTAAAAATGAATTGAGTTTTAAGAACTCATAACCTAACACTTAAATAACAAATTATATTTTTAATATTTTAATCTTTTCAATGAGTATGCATAAATTTTCATTTAATTCGAAAAAATTTAATTTAAATATTTTAAAATTATGGTCAAAAATTAAACGGGGTGCAAGGTGCAAGGTACAACGCTATAATATCATATTGCGCACTTGTTGCGATTATTGCCTCGGGTTACTTACAAAAACTAACGTGCCTTTAAAATATTTATAGTAGAAAATTGAATAATTTTAGCAGAAAATTAAACGATTGCCAGAATTTTTAAGAATCTCTAATATTTCGACGTTTCCTGTTTTTGTTATTAGCGATAAATGCAAATTGGAACTTAGTAACGAATTTTTCTATTAAATTTTCCGATTTTCTTAAGCTGTAATTTCTTATTTTATGCTTTTATAAAATTAAAACAAAAAAAAATATTTTTTCTGAATTCAAAAATCAAAAGATGTGCATTTAAGCGAATGAGAATTTCTTTTTTTTTTTTTGGATAAAAATTGTTTTTATAAAATTAAAATTGTTACTCTAATTCAAATCTAACACATATTAATAAAAACTTAATATTTTCAAAATTTTAATTAATTCTTTTGCGAACAAAATTTTCTAACATTTTAAATTTCTGAGTAATTCATTTCTCAAATTAAAATTATACAATATTATTTAATTATTTAATTGTAATTATTATGATCAGAAAAATATTCGCAAAAGAAATAATTACAAATCAAAATCAATAATAATAAAAAAAAATAACAAAAAATAAAAGCTTTAGAAAGCCAATCCAAGGGGAAAAATAAAAAAATGACCCATAAAAGCTCACATGAAAAATTTCTAAAAAAATATGAAATCATATTTCTAAATAATTATGACTATAAATTAGAATAATTTGTAATTTTTAAATAAATTCAAAGGAAAATGTGAAATTTTGGAAATTTATAAACACTCCATACCTTTCACACTCTTCGATAGCTTTCTTCTCTTGAGCAGTTTTCTCAGCTGATAACAATTCTTGTTCACGTTTCTTCTTTTCAGCTTCTAAACGTTCACGTTTACGCATTTCTTCATCAACTCGTCGCATTTCACGTAAAGCAGCAGCAACCTAAAATAATTATCAAAATTTTTTTCAAAATGAAAATTTTAAATGAGAATTATATATATAGAGTTCTGTGTGGGGGGGGGGGGGCTTTACACGATGGAGTTTTTTTTTTAAATGAATATTTTTACCTCGCGTGCAAATACACCTCTTAAATGACTTTGTATTACAATTGCAGCACGACGTTTTCTTAAAAATTCAATACGTAATTTCCAGCCTCTATATGCATGTTGTATTTTTAATGCTGATATTTGAATATTTTTGAATTTCTTTTGAGCAATATAACGTTTCCATGTTCTTTGTATTATCAATGCTTGTGTATTAATTATTTGTTTTCTAGCATCTTCTAATGGTTCATGTACCCGGCTACGTAAAAATACTTTACTTTTACCTAATTGCCATTCAGTTGTCGGTACATTTAATTCTTTTATCACAGATAATACTTGTTCACGTGTTGATTTAATACCTTTACGTTTTGTTAAACATTGATATTTTGTAACGAAATCATCAAATGTTAAATGAATTGGAAAACCTTCACGTCTTATACGTATTATATCTAACATTCCTAAATATCTAAGTTGATCTAAGACTAGTTGATCATTATAATCATTTGGTAATTTTTCTGAATTTGGTTTTATACAACGAACATACCTTGAAATTGAAAATTATATATGTTAGAATTATAATATTGGAATTAATTTTTGATAATTTCCAAAATCTGTTACTATTTTTCTTTAACATACCATGGATTTGTACTTTGTAGAACATCTACTAAAGCTTGTAATTGCATTCTGAATGTATCACTAACCGTTAGTTTACCTTTTGATGTACCTCTTTGTATTGTATTTGCTGAATTAACAATTTGATTTTGACTCTGTATTGATAATAAATCTTGATACGAAGATAATTCTTGTACAAAACAATTTTCACTTCGACTCATAAAATCGAATAGAACATCTTGTTGAACATCACGATTTTTATCAACGAATCTATTAAAATTCAAAAAAATTTATAAATCATTAATAATTCATATTATTGGAAAAGGAAATTTTAAAATACCCTTGTACTTGATATAAAACACTACCAGCATAATGTTTTATTCCAAATTCAGTTTCCCAATGCCTTCTATCGGTACCTTTAACATAATTTGAATTTGATTCAAATTCAGCATGTAAATTTGTTAAATATGCTAAATCTGATCCCTTTGGCATATGACACTGTTCTGTTAATAATTTTAATATACAACGTGGCGGTTTTTCAATTAATTCTAAACATAATGTATTATCTGTAAATTCAATATGTGAAAATTGAATTTCTTCTTGACGATAAATCTCTTGTTCCAATGCAAAAACATAATGATTAAAAAATTTATGTAATTTCTCATTTGTATAATTAATGCATAATTGTTCAAATGAATTAACACTAAAATTTTCAAAACCAAATATATCTAAAACACCTAAAAATCTTGTTGAATTTTGTCCTGGATTTATACATGTATTTATTTGTTGTATTAACCATGCAAATGTTCTTGAATATAATGCTTTTGCCATTGCATGTCTATTTTCACGAGCCTCTTGAAATTTTAATGGAATTTCTGTTATATTACCACGAACATTTATTTGCCTTAATAAACATACTTGTTGTACATCCATATCTTTAAGACCTAATAATTTTGCTACAGTTTCAACAATTTTTTTATCATCATCTGTTAATTCACAACGTTCACCATCAATATCATTGAAATCTAAATTTCCTAACCATAATATAGCACTAAGTACCTTAAATATACCATCAATCATTGGTTGTGGTATTTGTAATATTGTAAATGCTAATCTTAAACTTTCAAATTTTTTTGCTTCAACTGGTATATCAATATTAACGTTACCAGATGCATTTAAATAACGATAAAATGATGGCTCTTTAAGATGATACATTGTTGCCATTTCTGTATTTACTTTACCTTCGGCAACTAATTGATAAAGTACATGATAATTTCTTTCACCAGGACTTTGAAATGTTATTCGTGATTGTTCTAATAAATAATCCTGTATTATACAGCCTTTGATACAGAATTTTGAATCGAAACAAACTTGCATAAATTTACCAAATCTTGAACTGTTATCATTTCTTACTGTTTTTGCATTACCTAAAACAAAAACAAAAAATATTAATAAATTTATGAATGTGTTAAATTAATTAGAGGATCTAAATTAATTATTTTTACAAATTGAATTTTTAATTTACATTCGTATTGTCTTGGTCGTTTTTCAGCCGAACTCAAAATTTTAATTAAAAAGGAGTATTTTAGACTTGAATTACGGTGGATTTGTTAAGCCTAAAGCTAGGTTTAAAAAATTCGTCAAGTAATTTAAATACCTTTTTATTTTTCAGTATGAAAAAGTTAAGAAAGAGAAAATTTATTAAAATTTAATTGATGATTTATTTTATTGCAAAATAATTTTGTACTTTCATTTTTATTTTATCATTTCTTTTGCTTTCAATTTCTTATTAATGAGTGCATGTTTCACAAAAAAATTTCATTTAAATGACCAAAGTTCTCTGTACTCAGTTTTAGTTTAAAATTTATCTAAAATATCGTGTTCAAATTTTGATAACATGTAACACGCTCCTTCAGGGTCAAATCTTAAAACAAAAACTATTCATGACTTGAAAAATAGATAGCAAAAGTGCTAAAATATTTTATGGTTTCAATTGCATTTCAATTTTATGAACTTTTTTTCAATGTTTAATGATTTGTTAATGATTGTATTTTTCTATAATATTTGAATAAATTTTCTTTTATATTACCAAATGCTTCTAAAATTGTATTAGCTTCTAAAATTTGTTGTTGTACCCACGTTGATACATCGCATGTCACTGAACATAAATACTGTAATATGAATTTTGTTGTTTCTGTTTTGCCAGCACCTGATTCACCAGATATCACACATGACTGCAAATAATGAAAAAAAAAAAAAAAAAATTGAATTCAATTAAGATTTTATGAAAATATAAAAATTAAATTTCAAATTATGCAATATATAGTTAAAAAGAAATTAAAGATTTAAAAGTAAAAATTTGTTTTTCCAACATTTTGTATAAATAAGTATGTACATACATAATGTATGAATAAAAAATTGGTTGGATCATAAAATTAAGTGTATACAGCTAAGGTTTATAACTAACATAAACTACAGTCGGAATCGTATTAGCCTCATTAATCTTAATTTGAATAACTTTCAATAATTTAAAATTCAATTAAATCTTGCGGGGCATTGTAAGATTTTTAAGTTAACAACCTCATTTTTTTACTCAATTAAATTGTCATAATTGCTGTATTTATTACCCATCAATTAAAGTGATTTAAGAAAATATTTGGAATAATACCAAAGTTTTGAAAAAATCTGTGTTATAGGAAAATTAATAATTTATGCAATTTTCTTAAAATTTTGTATGAGTTCTAAGTTCTCATCATTTTCAATTTCATTGGACTTTCTATTATTTTCCAAACATAATTATAGTCTAATAGATTTTATTAATTTGATGTTTCTTCGAAAATTGTAAATTTTTCATTGAAACATCAAACAATTTTCAAAATGAAATATCAAATTTATGATATTCACCAGTTGACAGTGTTTCTTTCAAGTTTGAAATAGTTATAAAAAAGTTGTAAAAAATTGCTTAATTTTGCAATCAAAGGATTGATAAACGAAATTTGTTTGGCGCTTAGGCATAGACATGCAATTTTTAACTATGCAACTCTTTAATTGAATCTTAACAGTTCAATATTCAAGCGCGAACTCATGCAACTGTATGATTACAAACAATTAAGCAATCAAACAATTTGTAATTTTTTTATTAACTCTATGAAATAGAGTAATAAAAACTTATGGAATTTTTAGTTAACACAATCGATTGACACAAAAGTTTTGTTGTTTATTAGTTAATCTAGACGTTCGAACAACAATTTTACAATTAAGCAGTTATTGCAATACTAAAAATTGCATTTCTGTATGATCCCTTAATTATTTTAGATTGAAAACAAACACTTTAGAATGAAGAATTTATTTTTCTACATTGTTTTCATTGTAAAATACTATAAACATGTCAAATTATGAAATATTATCAGAAATTTAAAAAAATTAATGAAAATCAAAAAAAAAAAATTTTAACAATTCTATTGATGTTGGCAACACTTTTTCAATATTTATTGGAATAATTTTTTTTTCTCCGTTGTATATGAGCAATACTTAACACTCTAATTATTATTTTCTAAATTTAAGCATGATTTCATACATGATTACTTAAGTCAATTAAATTATTAAGTAATTCTGAATTTTCATCAAATTGATACAAATATTAAACGTCATTAATCATTATATTTAAATTAATAGTAAATAGATAGAAATTTAAATTAAAATTATGATGAGTTTTCATTTTCATTTATTCTCGAATCCAATATGCTTACAATATTTCGAGTTCAAAATTTTGGAATCGGAAAATGTTTTCATATCATAAAGAATAAGACAAATGTTTTATAAAACGGAAAAAAAATATATTTGTTGTCATACAGGAAATTACAAATTTCTATTTAAAAAAAAGCAAGAACTAAAAATCAAACGGAAAGTGCATGCACCATGTACACACTATATTAATGTATAATATATGTATATGTGTATGTTTATATGTAATGTAATGTAAAACATATTAATTTTTATATAAATTACCTGATTGGAATTTGTATCTTTTATACTTCTATATGCTGCTTCAGCCATAGCAAAAACATGTGGCTCTAACATACCTAATTTTTGGCCATGATATTTGAATACGTACTCCTGAAAATCAAAAAAACATAAAATATAAAATAGAAATTTGTTATAAATTAAAATGGAATTGAATTTTAATTATATTTTTGTCTTATTTGTAATATTAAAAGAAAATACAATTAACATGAAACACCTTTCAATTATGGTATTGTCGGTAGTAAAGTAGGAGCAGTAGTAGTATAATAGTAGAACAGAATGCAAAACCAAATATGGTTTTGTTAGAAAATTTCTAAGAAACAAAAAAAATTTACATAATATTCTTTTTACCATTCATTTTGTTAAATAATTGTTGGAGACACTTTTGAAATTTATTAAAAACGAAATATAAGAGAATATGTTAAAATAATGGTAAAAGCCTCTCTATATTTGGTCCGATTGTAATTTATTATATGGTTGTGAATTCAATGACACGTCTTGTTCATTTAGTTGTTTAACAATTTCTATAATATTAAAATGAAATTTGTTTTAATAAAAATTAAAATATTTATTTTTTGTACTTATTACGGGGTGTATATGAAATAAATCAATTTATAATATTGATTTCACTGTTTTTTTCAAGACAAATTTTAATAACAGAGAGTTTTAAAAATTTTATGAGAATTTCAGACATGTCATTCATTCTCTTGGAAAATTTCCTTTGAAAACTTGTGGAAAATGTCAGTTCAAATGATAAAATATCTGTAAAAATTTTAAAGTATTGTCAAAATAATAAAGCAAGGTAGTGTGTAATTGTCTTTTAAATTACTTCCTGACAGTTTTAAATGACGTAAAGAATCTTTAAAATATAGTAAACTTCCAAATATTAAATTTCATTATAATACATAAAAATTACAATTTACAATTCTTATACATAAGATTAACCACCTTGTACAAGTCAGTAAAATGAACTCAATTTATTTATATTGTAAGACTATGTATAGATTTTTTTGCAGAAACAGCGGATAAAAAAAATTTTGCATAATTTTTTTTTATTGTTTATTTGCCGCACATCATTTTGTTACGTAAACAAGAACTTTTGTTAATATAACAAGTTTCGGTTTGTTTAGATTAATTTTCATAATGTACTTAAGTAATAAACGAAATTGTAATAAAAAAATTTTAAAATTCATTACTGTGTTTTCTATAAACTTTACTTTTTATTTGTACACGGCTCTAATTTATTTTAAAAGTTTAAATTGCAAAGTTTAAATTTATTTTTCAAGATGACCCAAAAAAAAGAAAACGTGTTTAAATTGAATAAGAGTATGGTAATAGTACAGTTAAAATCTTCCAAAATATTATAATATTCTGATGTAGGGAAACGCCTGAATTGTGGAATTCTAAATTTTGGAATTTTAAATTCAAAATATACAAAGTAAAAAATTGAGGTTTTATTACGTCACATTATTACAAAGTCCTGCTTTAAATTGACGTTTGATTCATAATATTATTATAACTGTTATACTTGATATGTGTATTTCATTTTCTAAATTCTTTAAACTTTAACAAGGAATATTTCAAGTATAGCAGTGCATAATTTTATTTAAAAATTTATTATACAATCGGGCAACAAATCTTTTTAAATGACACATTTTTTCCCTCTCTTTTAAATTTGAGCAAATAATCTAATATATGTACAATACAAACATACATAAATATCCTAAATAAAATATTCTAAAAGGGACATGAAAACCTAAATTTTGTGTGCCTAATTATTGTTTAGAATTTCAATTAGAAAAATGAAATAAGAAAAAAATTTATACTTATGTATGAATTTGTGTGCGACGTACGTACATATATAAAATTTTTGTATGCACATTCAATTATAAGTTTGCCATATCATACGAAAATAAAATATCAGGAAATAAGGTATAGGTTATGTTAAGTATGTCATACAAAATGAAAAGGAAAAGTACATGAATTAGATGTGGGTTTTATACTGTCAGATTTCATACACTAAAATAGTTTTAAAATTAATTTATCGAGAAATCGGAAATCAATTAAGAAGACTCGGAATGAATTTGAGTTTATTGGAATAATTAGAATTTCTATTATAATAGCTTCCATTTAAGTAGCATAAATGTGGAAAAATATAATATAATAGCAGTTTTCAACGTAAAATAATTCCTTTAAACTTAATTTTAATTCTTAATTAACACTTTTAGAAATATGCACTTATTTATACATATGTATCTGTTGAGTTTAAACAATATAATGTATGTAATCGAAAACACGCGTAACGTTTAATTGTAAATTAATTCCCAATATATTAACTTAAAACTCCAATAAATAAAATTAAAGAAAAAGACTATCATAAATACTTTTTATTACTTTGTTATAAGTATAATGAATTTTTAATCACACACTTTCTTAACTATAGTAAAATTTTATTCATTATGAATACATTTTAAGGGTTACAATACGCATACGTGCTGTGCTAGTTGTGACGACAATTATTCTCTTTTTGTAATTATTATGAAAAAGGAAATCACGTAAAGTATACAAATGCTTTTTTTGAAATCATTTTCGGTAAACAATTGAATTCTAAGTATTATTTAAATATTTTATAATAATTTTCAATAAAATTTAGAATATGCATTTTAAAATGTTTAAGGAACTTAATTTATCCAAATTATTCAACTTTATTGAGTTCCTTTATTAGAAGTGCTTTCAAAATTAAATAAGCATGCGAATTATAAAACATTAGTAAATACATATGGTATAAAGATAAAGAATATCTTTGCTATCATCTAATGAACTACATATTATTATTATATAATCGAGATATTCATATAGGAAGAAATGATGTATATAATGTACGTATATTATATTAATCAAGATAAATTGCCATTTCCAGCTAATGGACATACGAGTAATGAGTGTTAATAAATGAATGAGCGTCATTATTCTCATTTCTCATAGTTAAAACAAAACATTTATTTTTCTCAGTATTTTACTACAACGCAATAATAAGAGAGTGTATAGGAGTTTATTATTGTTATATTTTATAAAAATTAATGAGTTAAAATGTTCTACTTACAGCCGTATCTTATATGAAAAACTATTAGTAAAATTAATTTAAGAAATATACATACATTTAATACAAGATCTGTCTAGAAGAATGAAAATTAAATTTTTATCCAACAAGTGTTGTAAAAAGTGTTTTCTTTTGCAGAATTTTTACTAGAAAAAAATTTTGGTGGTCATTTTATTAATTTTTGCGTTTTCGTGCGATCAGGTCGAATGGCGGCCCGAGTTTAGCAATTTTTTTAGACAATTTCTATTTTAAATAGATTATTTTTTTAAAAACCCAGAACTATATGTTAAAAGATTCTTACTTTTCCCTGAAATGAAAGCAGCATTTCTCAAGAAATACCCAAGTTTTAAACTCAAATAAATGCATTATACAAAAATTGGACAACGAAAGAGAAAATTTTCTGTTTTTTATTGTCCACTTGGGTGTGGACTGTGGGTACCTCTTTCAGAAACAATTTCCATAATATCGCTAATTATTGTCAATTTCACATTTTCTAAGAAATTTGAATAAATTAATTTTTTTTTCAATTTTAAGAGACTAACAGAAATTAAGGAAGAAAATGTTACCAGAACATTTCATTCAATGAAAATATATTATTCTCTGAATGTATGAGGTTGTAATTTTGTTAACAAAATTTCTACGTACATTTTTCTTATTCAATATAACAATAAACACATCTACTGCTTGGTATATTGTGTATTAGAATAACTACGTACAATAGCACATAATTATGGAATTTTCACATGCATACTTTGCCATAGTTACAAACACAATAAATTGTGTGACAACAATTTTTTTTTTATAGCTCATTTTTTTTTTTTTATTTCTTGTAATAAAAATGTTTAGTACACGCGTATTTTAGTACGCGCATTTATTCTGTTGTTAAAAATAATTTAATTTTTGCATAAACAAAATATAAAAATATATTGTAGTTTATTCATTTTAATTGAATTGAGGAAAATATTTTATTTAAATGAACTTCCGTTCTGAACATATGTACGAATGCAACAAATAATAAACAAGAAATAAATTGGAAAAAGTGGCGGTAAAATTTGAGTACATTAAGAAGTGCAAGATTTTTTTTAAAAGATTCTCACAGTCATTTATGTAGTAGCTTCTTTATGATTGTATCTTTTCATCTTTCTTTCATGCTATACTTTTCAAACTATAATGACTATTATGTACTAATGTGTGATATTTCAGCAAAATGATATTGCATTTGATTCTAATGTGCAAAAATTTTCTAATTTTGGTTTTTAAAATTTAAAACCTATGGAGAAAAATTAATGCATCATAAATTTATATTTGCTATACTGGACTTGGTGTTGAATGAAAACAAATAAAAAATTGTTAAATATTTTAAGGCTTGAATTGAATTTATTATTTTATTTAATGAGAAATTCTAAGATTCTTATATAATTAAGTTTTTTTTAAATACATACAAATGTACATACATATTTGTTTGCAGTTTACTGAAATGAGTGATTCAACTGCTTTAATTATTGATTTACCACCATAATGTTATGCATAAACAAGCATATAATTAAGATTTATGTAATTTGTTAACTTGAAACTAAATTAGTTATTTTCGGGTTTAGTTCCCAGTCCGATAGTTTGGCAGCGTACATGTAGTATAAGTGTATATTTCAGATTCATATATAATATATAAATTTTTCATTATTCGTGACCCATAAATTGTGACCCGTGTTACGGAAACCCTACTATGATACTCGTACAGTTAAAAAAGTAATTGAGAAATAAAATGAAATAAAGATAAGTAACAACTACGCATCTCAACTTTTGCAACTTTTTCAAAATGCTTTTGTTAAACAACATTTTTGATAAACATTCAACTTTTTGTTAAACAACATTTAAAATTTTAAAACTATTCAATAAAAGATTTCGTTTCTCAAATTCGTTTCAAATAAATAATGAATATTCAAATAATATGTACACCCCTATATATTATTAATAATATCTTATTTTGGACACGAACCATTTTATTCAAAATTTTAATTTAGTTTCAAGTCCGAAGTATTTTATAGGCATTTTAATAACTGAATTTTTCCCAAAACCGGCCTCATTCATTAATTACAATTGTGTTGGATACAGATTTATAATTTGTAGAATTTAAACAAATTGTTTCTCGAGAAGGTTTCGCATATGAATTCTTTTATATTAATAATCCAATTAGTTTGAATGCCGTAGTGAAATAAATAATTCAATGGTTACTGTGAACGTCATTCAGGCATTATACTGAATTCTTGTTAAAAGTAATATTTGTAGTATTTCACTGTTTACTTATTTTTTATTATTATAATTGTAGATCATAAACCGGTACCTTAAATGTTAACGTTTCATAATCAAAATTATGTAAATAACTTTCTGCTTTCTTTTAAAGCGCTTATAATCTTATAACAATGATAAAGTTCTCGTAATAACGTCTTAAAATTAATTTTTTTTTAATATTTCCTCATTCCCTTACTATAAATAACAAGTTTACTATTAGATCTATAATAAATATTCTTTAAGCTGAAAATACTTATATTCAATATTAGTTGTTTACATACGTATGTATGTATATAGTTTGCATAATACAGAAAAAATTGTAAAACCAAAATGTTATTAAACTTATTAAAGTTTATTTCTCTTTTGTTAAGCTTTTCACTTGCAAATTCAGTCCTTACTCCTCTGATATTTTATCCTTGATAATAATTCTATTCTAATTAATTATATATTCAGTTCCATGAACTTATATAAGCAAATAATTAAAACAATAATGAAATTTATGTAAATAATTTTTACAAAAAATAAAAAAATAAAAAAGAAATTCTTAACTTTACATTAGTATAAGATTAATATCAGTCTAATTTTTGAAAAGATAATTAAAAAAAAAAAAATTTGTATTTTTTTCTTAAAACAGCAAAAATTAGAGCGGCTACGTTAACAATTTGAATAATTTATAGAATTTTCTTTGATTTTATTTTTATGTACACATTCTACAATGGTATATATAAAGAGTTTTTTTGTATACAATGCATGTATACACATTTTGCTTATAAAAATATTATATTATATACAATAATTATTATTCTAATACAAAATATAAATAAAACTCATTCTTTTAATTACATAAAAGATTTTTAATATGCGAATTTATCTCTTCCGCAGTTAAACAAAAAATAAAAACAAGTCGCTCAGAGGAAGGCAACATTACCGCAATAGGACACGCGCCTCTTTGTCCTATTCATTCAGATTTTTTTTTACTGTTATACTGTAGATACAAGAGATTGATATTTTAACTTGTGAAAGTAAATATGTATAATAACTCAAAATATAATTTATAAACATAATGTATACATATGTATATAGTATTTATATATGTATGCATATTCGGAATAGAATTTAATACAGCATTAATATTCTATACAATAATTATACAAATATGAATTAAAAGAAATTTATTATTCATTAATTTTATTAGAGTGCCAGTGTGGTATTCAGTTTTATGTTCAGGATAAAGGAGGATTTATAATTGCTTAGATTGGAAGTGCTATACGAGTTTTTCCAAGTTTAAGATATTAAAATTTGAATTAAAAACAATTTGAAAAACTCATTCTCGTACTGAATGCAGAACTTTCATTGCTTTGTACATATTTCAAAATTTATCTGTATTATAAAAAAAACTCCACATTTTTCTCTAAGCTGCGGTTTATATACTCGTAATCTGAGCCTGATGAAAGTCGTATACGTAAACCCTGTTTGACATCAGATTTTGCCTTTTATTATTAAAGCCTGACCGCCATCAGATCATTTCTGTCTGATATTTGAACAGTCGTCACAATTTATCGTAAATTTATTCTTCGATTTTGTCGTATATATACGACCTAAGATCTACATATTTGCATACAAAACCCCCAGCTTTCAATATGAATTTTGTAATAATTAAAAACAACTACATAATTGTCGTAATATTTGAAAAACATTTTCGTATGTTTCAGATTTGACCTACCTGTCATCAGTTTTTACCGTAATTGACAATAGTGTTAATTTTTTCAATTGCTAAATAATTCACTGTTCTTTCAAAGATGTCGTCTACGTTCACACATTTTCTCTTGAGTGAAGCTCAAATTTATCTATTAATTTTGCTTTATGAACTCTATTATAAACAAGTGTTAAATTATTTTCTATTTAATGAAATAGGTCGATTATTTCAACAAATTCTGATAAATTAAATTCTTCACCATTTTACGTTATTAATTTGGTTAAAACATGCAACGTATTTTCTTTTCAAGCCAATTAAAAACAATACGACTCTGTATTTTATATGTATGCTTATAATAACATATGTATATTTTATTTATACAAACATATGTTATTTAAAAATGTAGCATATTGGTAAAAGAATTTAAGTCACATTAATTATTATCGCTGAAGTGCTTAAATTACAAAAGAGTTTTTTTTGTTTTTTTTTTTTTTAGACACTCGTATGGAATTTTTTTGCTGTACAGAAGCAAAAGCTATATATACAATATTATTTACATATGCATAAGCTTTTAAATACATATTTATATATGCATGTACCCATGTACGTACATATGATAACATAAAAAGGAACAAACAAAAAGAGTGTATGGCTATAAAAGAAAAGAATATCTCTTTTGGGAAAACGATGCTTGTTTGCATGTATGTATAGATAATTGCTTAACAATCTAATAAATTCTCAACATAATAAGTATCTACATATATACATATATTTTAGAACATTATATATTAATGTAATATTTATATATGTAGACATTATACGCATATTATATGCTGTAACCAACTCTAAATGCGGATAACGATTCTGAAGCAACATTCACTTGTCATATCACTAGAGTGTTCACTGTTCACATATACAAATGTATACGTATACTCACTTGTCTAAATCATAATTTTAATATTTTATCCGATCCCATTTTTTTCATCATAATATAATACGAAAGCTTTGAATAGTCTATTAACTCATTTTACTGGGACATCCAATATTATTTTAACATGTTATACATATTATATGTATGACAAATCTTAATAATGTGTATATAACTTATTTATAATTGGGACACACATATAGGAGTGACGCACTCCCGGATCATCATTTCATTATATTTCTTGAATATCCTTATTTTATACTTTTTCAACATTTATTATAATAAAGAATATAATAAGTTTTGAATGGAAGAATTCCCTTCCTAAAGGAAATATGGAAGAGAACAAAACAAAAAAAAACTAAAATATTATAACTTTTATACACAGACCATAAAATAAACAAAATCAGCAGAAAAAGTAAAAATGAAAGACGCGCATGACTCACACTATACTTTTGTCCTAAAAAAAAGCAAAAAAGAAACCAAGGAATTATGTAGGGCATTAAACACCGACTATACAAAAAAATATCTAGAAAGGGAAACGAATGATATGAAAAATTTAATATGAAATTTAAATTGCTAAATTTATTTAAAACTTATTTAAATTTAATTATAAAATTAAAATTTGAATAATTTTTAATACTGAATTAATTTTCATTCTCTTAAAGCAAAAGAGGATAATCACCACAACGGGAAGCTAGGTGGCCTAAGTGCGAAGCAAAACGGGAGGCCGTGCAAAGCAAAAGAAGAGATCGCTATGAAAATCTTCTACAATCTTTGAATGTTCTAATTACCGAATGTGTAAATAACCGAGAGAATGGAAACTAAGTCATTCTAATATCATTAAAGCACTACTTATTTTTCCCGTAGTCGAAAATATTTTATTCCCATATTAAAGCTAAAATTCTTAATGCATACATTCATACAAAAATTACACAGAGTCCAATCTCGGTGTTCTATGTATCCCGGTCATAGCAGAAAGAGGGTCTGAAACAACAGGTTTGTAAGACTGATTTTAATTTTCATTAAAAAACAATTGATTCGCAGCGACTAGTTTCACAGTACAGTGAGCGACTACGCCAACATAGAGTACGAATTTCCTTTAAGTTGTCACACTGCATTTGTCGATAGATAGGCAAAAAAAAATAGATGCTTTTTACGATTTGTGGCAATATTTGACAAAATACGTACTCAATAGAAAGGGAAAGTACTATAGGTTGAGCAAATTTTTAAGAAGACAAATATAGATTGCTAATGCAGACTGATTTCTTTAAAAGACAATCTATTGTTCTAATGGACAACGCAGATCAGGTAGCAAAACGACACTACTGATGTTAGATTAAGCATTGGTCAACAGGTTCGGCTACTATAAGCAACTTACAACGTATTAAAAACCATTGTTTCCATTTCCTAAATAATAAACAACCGTGTGACTCTACAAGTCTGAAAATATAAAAAATTTCAATCTTAAATAGTTATTCCATATACGGCGTGCCTTAAGAGGTTAAGCTTTAATTTTCAAATGTATTTTGACTATATTTTAATTTGCTTTCACACTAAATTTCAGATAAATCTGTCAAGTCAATACGGCTGAAATACACAGTTTTTATGAACTTAATACAAATTGCATTTACAACTAAATTCTTTAAAAATACTAAATCTGAGTTTAATATAGTCTAAAATCTTCAGAAATTTCAATTTACTTTGATAAAATATTTAATTCACAGCCAAATTTCTTTAGTAATGTCTTGCATCTCAATAATAATAGCATCTCAGTACAAATGCACCGGTCTAATTATGTGCACTTTATTATTATGGGAATGAATGTATAAACAATCTGTCGAACATTTCAATATACAACTATTTAATTTTATTCTTGAACATATTTAAAATAATTATGTGTAGGTATACACAAGAAGTTCTTAAGAACAAAAAAAAAAGGTCAAATGTTTATTTAATAACCGTAAGTCTTTTGAAGGAAAAAAGGATACTTAAATTTTCTCTTTTTTTATATTGTTCGTTATTGTTGTAAACACAAACATAAAAATTATAGACAAAAAGGAGACTTTGAATGAAGAGTTGATTTCTATGTGTGCCAACATTTCTTTTCTTTTTTTCTACATTCATAATATTGTGCTTTTTATTTTCCCTATATACAAACTATACTCGTATATACACACACCCTCTATTTCTATAGTGTTGTATGTGCCATAATGTAAAATATATAAAGGAAAAGCTATACTAAACATTAAAAAATTATATAGGATATAAAAAGCTTTAATATTTTTACTAAAATAATAAAAAGAAGAAAAAGAAGAGAAAAAAATAAAAAGAGAAAAGCTAAGAAACAAAAAAAAATATTTATGACCGCTTTGTCTTCTGTATGTAAACAAAAAGAAGAATAAGAAAAAAAAGGACAAAAGAAAAGAGGACAAAAACAAGAGAAACAAGAGAAAAACAAGAGAAGGATAATGTAGGTTGCCGTTTTCTTCTTTTGTTTTTGTTTTTGTAATTCTTTATGAAAGGACTATGACCCAATAAAAATTTAATTAGTATTTTTTATCTAAAATGTTAGTAAAAAATAAAAAAAAAATTCTTAAGTTGTCTTTAACAGGAGGTTCAATTTTTTTTTAAATTTTTATCTTTTTGTTTTGAATAGAAAAAGTCACTAAGTGATTCGAATGTCCTTTTTTTTTTTGTTAAATTTAATATTATTATTTTTCTTTTGCATGTTTTAGCAGAATTTAAATTTGAATTAATTTTTTATTTTAAAATTGTTAAACAAAATTGTTTTGTAAACGTTTTTTTTTTAAGAAAGAATGAAAATGGCGATGCAAAGAATCAATTATTGTGTTTGGGGGAAACCTTTATTAATGTAATTAATAATGTATCAAGCGGAAATCTCGAAATATAAATTCCTCTAATCCTATAATCCCTAATATTCTCTGTTTATATGTAAAATTTTTGCCTTAAAACTTTTTCTGTGTATGAAGGTCTTGAAATATTTAAAGTGAATATTTACAGCATTAGCAGTTAATTGATATATACATTTATATTTAGGGCTTAATCATGTCAGATAGCGAGATACAGGATTAGCATGTTAAAATTCAACTTTTTAAGTGGAACACATGACGATCCATAGAATTTCCAAATCTAAATTTCATAAGTACTCTATAGAACTTTAATCTTTTAATAAAATTTATTTGTTGACAAACACCTATATTAGCTTATACATATACATAACTGAAATGTACCAATCAAGAGAAAAAAAAAGACTGATGTAAAGAGGGTTTCCTGTAATTTTTATGGGACTTTTTGAATTTGTAAAACCGGGGTGACAGTCAATCGCAACCACGTATAAGCGACACACTCTCACAGAACAACTGAAGTCTTCCTATCTTCCCCACAGAACTTTCCAGGAAGTATCACAGAAGTGTCTTTACTTTCTAGGCCCAGCATTCTAAGGTTCGCCCTAGGTCTGCAGTGACCCGATGATGAGAATTCTCACCTGATTCTTGCCCATCCCTACAAACTTTTTAAATTGCTTCTGGTCATAATCTCCCAGAAACTCCTTAGCCTGCTGCAGTTTCGGAAAACTTCTCCAGCACTCTGACCGCATCCTCTCTGATTAATATCTTAGTTCCCAACAATAGTAAGTGGTCCGATACCACAGAATCCTTCCGGCTTAAGAGATGTGTGTGCTCCCTTTCCCGCCAGCGCATCACCTGCCGCATTTCCTTCCACATCCACATGACCTGGCACCCAGCACAAAGTGGCCTGATTGCGCCCATCCAATTCATTGAATTTCTCAAGACAGCTCCATACTGTCGCGGAGGTAACTGAATACGAATTCAGTGCTTCAATGGCAGCCCGGCCATCCGATATAATCATTGTATCCTGTCTCCGATACCCTCTTCCAAGGCTGATTTAGTGTCACTCTAAAACATGACAATAAACTCACTTTATATATTACAGTTAATCATATATTCAGCTTCACAGCTACCCTAATATGAGTTTCAGAAAAATGCGGATATCAATTATATTTCTTACCGTAATCGACCTTTGGCGTTATTTATGGCGGCTAGATCAAGATAATTGCTACGTTTAGAATGAGGCCCATTTTTTTACGTACAAATATTTTCATTTCCACTTTTCTTATTTATCAAAACTTCTTAACTTGTTCACAGTATTTGAGAGCTTTTTATAAGCGTTTACAAAATTTGGAAGAGGAACTTTGATAAGTAGAAATAAAATCAAAAACTATTTTAACAAATTGAATTTAAAAAAAAAAACATTTTAAAATTTACTAAAATTTTTCTTGAATTTCTAATTTAAGTTTTAAAGTTGCAAATTTGTTCCTCATCTATCTTCAAAGTATGTAAAAAATCAAAAATAAATCAGAAAAATTAATTTATATAAGAGTTTTGTATTTGAGTTTCCTTCAAAAGTGTTCTTCAATTATTTGATATTTCTGTAAAAAAGTTTTTCAATGTTGCTTTTCTATTCTTTTTATGAGTTACAATTTAATGTTTGGGTTTGTTAAATCGTAGGAAAGGTTAAAATTCGAATATTTTTGATGTAATAAAGGGCAATAAAGTTGATGACGTTGCTAACATTGTATAACTGTTTTGGATTTTTGATTAATTTTTAACTTTTAGACTATTAAAAGTACTAAGCAAAATAGAAAAGCAAATAAATTATTAACGTTTTAATGAGGTTTTTTCTAGGACTATCTTGAATAAGAATGTGACAAACAGTTCCAAATTCATTATTTCTCGAACAGCAACCATGTGAGTAAACTGAACTAATAAATCATGAAATTGACAACTTTCTCTCGGTCAATGGCAAACTACATAAAAATAAAAGATCACAAATAGAGGAAGAATATAAAAAGTTATCAAGTTGCTTCTGCAAAGATTGCACTATTACTGTAAAATATTTAAATCAACGCAAACTACTGTGGCCTTCGAACCATATTCAAACATAGATGCTTTCATTCAAACATAGATTTGATGAGTGTTTTTCAAGATTTCCTCTCCCGTACTGAAGAAATTTTTTTTTTTTGTTTTATTAAAAATTCCTTTTCTTCTTTGAACTTCTCAATAAGGGACTAAAGATACTTTAAGTTTCTTATTGACCTAAAAGACAATCAATTCGCAACAAAAATCATCTTAATTCTAATCAGATGCATTTTTTGTCGAATTTCTTTTGAGGAATTAAAAAATGGCATTAAAGTAAAAAACACTACTCGTTAAATATTAATTTTATTTTCATTATCAATCGCTTTGTTTCAAAGAAAAGATTCGTTTGATTGAATTTGTTTTTTAAAGGAATCATTGTTGTAAGCCCATTAAAAATACATAAAATAATAAAAAATTTTTTTGATCAAATGCATATTTGTTAACAAAATAACGAAGACCACCACCGCACCACACCGAATTCATTTTTGTCAACACTCATTAATTGTATCACCGTTTTTAAAACAAATATTTACCTTAAAATTTGTAATTTTTTTTATACCTTCATGTGCACACAAACACCAACTGTTAGATTCAGCAATTTTAGCTGAATTATAAACATGCACAAATGTACATAGGTACATGTATGCATAATATGGTTTTGAAACAAACAACGTGTAATTAAAACAGTTTCCTTTCTCTTCCTTTTACAACATTTGTGTATGTGCATCCTAAAAGTATGCACATGAATATATTTTACATAAATTAAAAATTATTGCTAAAAACACTGCAGGGTACAATGAAAATTTTTTAAAATATTTTAGAAGAGAAAAAAAAATTGTAGGAAAATTTTAATAAAATAAAAAAAAAAAACAAGGGAAAAACATAAATTTAAATTCTTTTTTTTTTTCATTTTTACTTTGAATACATAAGAAAATAAGAATTCATAGTCATATCATGGAAAATTCCAAAACCAAATAAATTTTTATTAAATGAAAATTCTTTTTATATTTACGTACAGTGCCGGATCTACAATATATACAAAGTAAGCATTTGTAATGAGCGCCCGAAAACAGGGGCGCCATTAAAAACTCTAATTTAAAATATAGAATTCTCTTTACAATCAAAAATTTTTTAGAATATTAACTTGATCTTTACAAACATTTCAAAATAAGAAGATGAAAATTTAATTCCAGGCTTTGACTAATCTTTGCAATTTAAAAGAATAATAAAGTTACAAGAAAGTGATTTATAATTCGTAATGCGCATTATTTATTCCATATTATTCATTGCTTTGAAAGTGCGGGGAGACCGCTCTTTCTATAAACCATGTAGGGCACCATAAAGGTCAGAACCGCACCTGTGTACGTATTTGTATTCTATGTACTGCTATAATATGCATTATATATATGGATATGTGTGTACTTAAATAAATACGTGTAATAATAGGTATTGTTATGCATAATATTCCAAAATAACAAATAGATTTAAATAAGAAAAGGAAATTTAATGCTTTTTTTTTCTCCAATGAATAGAAAAAAAATAAAATGTTATATCGCACTTTTATATAATTTATTCTTACCCCTACCATATTCATATACATTTGCGTACATATATTCGTGTAAATTAAGTACATATATATTCACACATACTTACTCAATACAAATTTCTTTTACTTTACAATATTTAACCAATTATTATTTATTTATATATATAAAAAAAAGAGAAAGGGTTTTGAAACATGAATATTAATTTTGTACATGTTCAAATCGAAGATTTTAGTAGGTACCCTACCCGTCCTCTTCCTCCCTCCCACCCTTTCCGTTTTTCATTTTCAAATTGAGTATTTTAAATTGGGGATTTTCCTCCTTATTTTTCTCAAACCTCCATTAAAAAATTAGTACGTGCTCCCATACAAAATTTCTAAAAATAAAATTGAAAATTGAAAATTATAGATTCTAAAAAAAAATAACAAAAGTAAGAAAAAGCAAATTTCTTCCTAAAAAATTCGATTTCATTTTTGTTTTTTTGTGTACAGAAATGTTTTTTAGGATTTTTTTGTATTGAAAGTGTAGTGCCCTTAAAAAATAACTTTTTTTTTTCAATTTAAAATTCTTCTCTCAAAATGAATTGTAAAAAATATTAAAAAAAAAAAAACTCTAGACTCAAAATAAATTTTAAATTTGATATTCTCAAAATTCAATTTACATTTTTTACACAACGATAAACTCCAAAATAGCTTTAAGGGATAAACTTGAAATTCTTAATATAATAAGCTTATATATCTATGGATACAAGTATTTGGATACTTTTAAAGAAATTCCCAAAAGTTTTTCATTAATTTTTCATTTTTAAAGTTTAAGTTCAAAATATGGCTGAAAAAGTTTTGTAAATTTTCAAAAATTTAAACTACACCTACATAGATAGGTTACATGTAGTGCAACCTGGCATTTATGTAGACTAGCTATATACAGTGACATATACATATAAGAATAAAAGTGTTTATTGAAACTCAAATGTTATGTAACAAAAATTTTTGTATAAAATGTTTATATAGTATTTTTTTTAATTCAATTTATGTCCTATTGATATTTTAAAATAATTCAAGAATATTTTAGATTTTACGTTGTCGGTTCGTATATAATTATGGTAACTATCTGATTTAAGTAGTATTGCACGGTAAAAGTTGTCATTGCCGATCTACTTTAAATACAAGGGTATTCTTGGCTAAGAACTTATCTCGCGAAAAATATTGTTGAATAAGAGATTATCTCCTAAATTTGCCCCTCAATAGTTTTAGTCCTTAAGTTTTTCGGTGATCACTGGTTTGTTTTTTTGAAAAACATTCTTTTGAAGTTAGAAATTAATACGAAATTTTAGAAAATAGGAATTTTTCTCAAAAATTTAACATAATCCAATAAAAATTTTAAAAATTACTTGAATTTTAGAGCCATTATTCAATTTCATAAGCCATTGGGTTAATTAGGCGAGAGTGACGAGCCTGCCGCAGTCCTTTTACCTGTTAAATTATATATTTAAAGTTATCGGCCCTTTTTGATTGACATGCACATGTAATGATTAATTTTAACATTAATATTTTTTTTTAATTAATAGCAAACATTGAATATTAAATTATATAATAGCGAATATAATTTCTATAGCGACTTAACTATGGTTTGAACCTATGATCCGCTTTTGAAGTTTTTTGAGTTTTATTGCAAAATTTTTATACTTCGTTATTTCGTGAGATTACCTTTAATTTCTTTTATAAAGTTTCTATTAATATTTCGATTATTTACGGCTGATAATAAAACATATTTTAAACTATACATAAACTTTGATTGCACACTTTATTAATTCCTTCAAGATATAGATATATATATATATATATGTATATGTATTTAACATTAAATCTTTTATAAAAATCAACCAATTCCTAGTTATTAATCCAACTTAAGTAATTGAATATTCTTTAATTAATTTTGTTTTTCCTTTATTATTATTATTATATAAAATTAGCAGCGAATTCTCATAACCCGAAAATATATTTTTTTTTATAAAATTATAAAAGGTACAGCGTCAGCTCCATCTGAAGTTGTTTCAGGTGCTGCTGTCCATTCTTGTGGCATTGCTATTGGAAGAGCTTCAGTTTGTAAAAAGATGCTTTCAATCATAAAGATCTAGAAAAAAAACTCCTTCTAGAGAATTTATTACAAAAATAAAAAAGGTTTTTATAAACCAATTTTTACACTAACCATAAAAAATACTAAAAGAAATTTAAACATTTTGAAAAGAATTAAAAAACAAACTCTTAAAATTATTCAAAAAAAAAAAATTGGACTAAACGATAACCTTGAGTTAATCAACGCTTGAATACTTCTAATTGACAAAAAAATATTCTCTTATTACTTATATAAAATTTTCTCAATTTCACTATGTACATACATATATACATATTTTTGAATGTATGTTTCTTCTCCATTTATTGACATTAGTTTCGAATTATTTGGAATATTTTGATATTGAAAAACAGCAATTTATATTTGCTTATTTAAAATTATTGAAATTTGCACAGTATGTTTAATTGAAACAAAATCAAATAATCTAGAAATTAATAACAAGAAGAAAAAAAATTTCTGACATTTGCTAAAAATTTTTTTTTTCTTTTTGGGTTATAAAAATAAGTACCTAGATACATTATACTTAAATATACAGGGTGATTGTAAAACAAGTTTGCAAACAGCAAAATCGTACAGATGTTCGGAAATCGGAAAAAGCTTTCGTTTATTTTGGTTTTTACTTCGTTTAAATATTAAATTGGAACCGAACGGTTTTCAAAATTGAGAATGTTATAGGAAATTTCCTGAAAATTTCTCAAAATATTTTTATATTCATATTATAATTGATCTGCTTATAGTATTCTTTCTAAGAAAGAGAAAAGTTTTAAGGAAAAAAAATTTTGAAAACCATACTCATAGCGGTTCGAATAAGATGAAAATGGGGTTAGGACACTTAAGCACTGCCAAATTTTATACCTAAATTTCAAAAAGTTTACTAGAATTTTTGCAATATTCTAACAAATCTCAATCTTATATAAATTTCAATAGTTATGCAAATGATTTTAATGATTTGACAGATGACAAATTTGACCATTTGAGTTTTCTTGAAATTAATGTCGAATTGGGATGTTCTGCTTCCATACCATTAGACGCACAACAACAATTAAGGTTCATTCAAATTAATTAAAATAAGTTTTAATTTTTCGGTATACCGTAATAATCAACTGACATAAATTGTTTTTTTTTTTTTATTTTCTGTTATATTTTTATGTTTTTTTTATATACATAATATATCATGGCTATTCATAATCATACATATACAGACATATATTTTGACACGTAATAAATATAAAATTTCTAAATTTTTAATTTTCTTTATATCCCGGATTCTGGAAGCTTCTCTATCAATATACATATCTATAAATTAGTATATTTATAGGAAGAAAAGCTTTTATAACATTCATGAAACCTTTAATTTATTGTCCTATATTTTATTAGTTATGTAGTTAAATATATCTTTATATTTACATATATTTTCTATTAAAAATTCATGAACATACATATATTATGTATGTAAGAGAACCAGGTATAGAATTTATTCTTTTATATAATATGTATAACAAAAGAAAAACGTGACATGATATTGTTTTTGCAGGAAAATTGTGTACCTATAAATTGTTCTATCATGTATACAATAATATGTAGGTGTAAATTGGAACATGAAAGCAACTATTATATACATACAAACATGTATTAACATAAAAGTATATATACATTATTATGTAAGTAATGTATATTTTGTGGTATACATTTTATATCATTAGCCACCAATAATAATTATAACATTATATGTAATGAAAAGATATTAAGTAATTTTCCGGTAGTATAAAATAAAATTTGATGATGGTAATTGACCTATATATTTATTGTCTTACATATATACCATATATACAGAGCCAATTTATTTATTTCATCACCACAATTTTTAATTATCCTTAATATATATTTTATTTATAGAAAATGAAATTGTTTTACTCTCCTAAAGAAAAAAAAAAAATTAAAATTTATACCACCAATATATTTTGTATGTCGAATGCTTTTGGGACAGGATACATAGATAAAATTATTTATATGTATAACAGATATATGTATATAGAGTTCAAAAATTTTATGCACAGCCATATACATATTTATATAATGTAAATCATATCTAATAATAGAAATTTCCTATCAAAAAAATAATAAAAATAATTAAGGTTTTCAATCGATTTATTTTAGGATTTTTAATTTAAATGACTTAAATAAAAATTTATATATACATATATAGATTATCAATGTAATCAAACAATTAATTATATAAATAAATTACTTTTTAATATAAAATATGTATGATATACATAGTACGATATACATATGTATATAATTTTTTTGAAAAAATAGGTCAACTTCAAAAATGAAATGGAAAATTTAAATGAATTAATAAATGCATGCACTCTGATTGCATTAAATATTGAAATTGGAAAATTAATTTTGTAATTATTTTTTTAAAATATACTTCGATAATATTTCGATATTCAATTAATATATGCATTTTAACAGAATTATTAAACTATTTTATTATACTCTGTATATTCAAGTACACTGCATTTGCAGGAAAGGAATTATAGCACGAGGTTTGCAATAATTCAGGGACCTTTTGTGAGAGTCTTTTCACATATACTTAAAAATCTGCAGACACGATTTTAGACTTTTACAGATTTTTAACCTACTCGAGTAATTCTTTTCAACAATCAATATTTTTCTAATCTATAATGCTCTTCTTCTCATTTATAATATTTTTCCGGTAGTTACAAGAAAACTCAAATATTCTTTTAGAACTTTAACTACAATTGTTATTTTCGAACATGCTATTTTTGCAGATTTTGAAGTTTGAATTTATCGAACGTGATTTATATTAAAACCTAAATTAGAACTGAATTATCGGAAATCCTCACATAATCTGGAAGATTATTGAAAATTTCATTGTTCTCATTTTTTATTTTTTAAGTAAAATTGTTTTTAACATATATTTAACCACTAAAACAAACCAGTAATTACAGATTTCGGAAGTATTGCAGCATCTACGAGTAAAGAACATTTTAAACATAAATTTTGCATGATTTAAGCTTTCTCAATAGAAATTAAATAAGATTGAAATTAGTGACATCTGTTAAATTATTTATAAAATGATAAACAGCGATTATTATTAGTACATAGATGGCTCTCATAATTATTTAATTGAAAAAAAATTAATTTGTACCATAGAAACTTTCTTAATTAAATAAAACAGTTTGTATAATTTTGCTATGCTTATTGTTATACATATGTATTTATATTATAATATAATATTAACTGTTTAATAACATATAATTTAAATTTTAGTAACTAAGTTTATTATTGGAAATTCACTAAATTTTGCTAATTTCAATATTTTCGCTAATACCATAGGCCTTTTTTCACAATATTCATGTTATTTGTAATATTAAAAATCGAAAACTGTGCAATTTTTTGCATTGCAATATTTGTATTCAAAATGAATATGCACTGCGAAGGGAAGATCTCTTAACCCTCTTAACCCCTCCACAACTAAAGTGTACTTGCTCGAAGTCCACATTTTCAATGAACTCAATTAAGTAACCAACAACCAACTATTTTAATTGATGCACAGCAATGACTCGTCCATAATCATCCCTTCATAAACAAATTATAAATTATTAGAATTTTAACAAATATTCATTTTAACGATAAAGGCGCTTCTTTCCCTCTTTCTTTCCTTTAAGAACACCATGAATTCGAATTAAATTAGTAGCAGAATTGGACTTGTAGGTAGGTAAAAGGTGTAGGTAAATCCAGTTTAAATAATGTAACATATGCTTTTTCAAATTCTATTTTTTCTTCTATATTTTTAAAGGGCTTATATTATTTAATTTCCTTAAAAGGTTTATTTATTGAAATTTTACTATTTACATCGTAATAATCATTAAAATCATATCCAAAAGGAATATATGTACGAACATACATATATAGTAACACAAACTGTGCATATGTAAAGTAAATGCATGTATGTATATGTAAAAAAATTACCGCATTCAAAAATTTAATGGTAATGAACTAAAATTATATAACTAAAACATCTATTATATATAATTATATAGTTATGTACTTATGTTTATGAATAATATAAGAAAAATCAAATGTATATACAATAGTGTATGTTGTATAACATAACGAAAAAAAAAACCACGATGCATAATAAATTGTGAAAAAATGTAACATACATAATTTGGTTCAAAATAAACCAACATAAAAAAAAGTTTACTGAGGTCAATAACTTTAGCTTTAAAAAGAATCGTTTTCATATATGTATATAAATTTTAAATACCCTCAAAATAAATGGGGTTAAAAATTTGAACCAAAATTTTAGGCTGTATGTGGTATGTGTACATGCTTGCGTGCATGTCTGAATTCTGCTTTCAAAATCAAAAATCATAATGTTAAAAGTTCTTTGCCTGTACAAACTTTAATTAAATAATAAAAATTATCAGAAAAATTTGTAGAACAGAATTGTACATATATAAATAAACGCAGGAATTTTTATTTAATTTACGATTTTGCCAAATTAAACAAACAAAAAAGTTGTGTTCGCATGAAAATTGAACCAGTAATCGTTTTAATTCTTAATTTTAGTGCTCTGCTTTATATTTTGTAAAAACTCTCCAAACCGTTTAAGCTCGTTGTCTTTAATATCATATTTATTTATGCTTGAGGTCTAGGAATACAGCTATAATATATTTGCCGTCATCAGTTTCTTTCTTTCACTCATTAATAATCCAAATTAATGAAGTGTCTGTAGAGTGACCCTATCTGAAGCTCGATTTTTTCGAAATAAGATGTTTTCTTGAATTAAATAATTTTCAAGTTAGAGACATAATACTATTTCTAGGATTTTTTCAAGTATAGGTAACATGTTAATCGACCTTAGATGTTGGCCATTCTTTGCATTTTTCAATTCTTCGTTTCGAACAATAATAGTTTGGAAAGATACCCAACTGTAGCGTTGTTTTGATAATATCGAGCAACATCAGAAGAATAACATCTCTGCATTTCAAATTCGTATTATTCTTTAACGCAACGCAGGCACCTTCAGAGTTCATTGCGCGTATCTATCACGCTCTTTATAAGAAAATTATTTAATTTATTGCGAATTTCTCGTTCGTCGTCAATAATATCACCATTGTCATTCAAAATTAAATTTTTAATAATTTTCCACATACTTTTCCGATCAAAAAATTTTTCAGAAATCTTCTTTCCATTATAATCATTTCTAATTATGCCATACTGTACGTCTCCCATAAGAGACTCTGGATCTTGTAATTTTTTTAATATTATAACGTATAATTTTCATTTATTTCTTTTCAGTTGTTCTAGCTCAGTATTAAACCATTTAGCTCTATTTTGTTCACAATAAAGGACTTGCTCAAACTATTAACCGATTCTTCTACAAAAATTTCAGATTTGTTCGTGTATCTATAGGTTCTCAATTTCATTTAAACTTGATTCATGTAAAAGATTTTCTTTATTATAACATATCAATAAGTAATTATTACTCTAGAGTTTTATTTAATAATTTGCTTCATACTAAAATCATGGAAAACTTATAATATTTGTCTTTTTTCCCTATTGTTTTTATTATGTTCAAAATTTAAATCGCCAGCTGTTAGAACGATTTGTGCAATATTAAGATTATCTTCTAAAAAATCTCTAAATTTATTGATAAAATCACTCGTTGCTAGTATTCTTGATCGATATACTCCCAAAATTCATATTGTTTAAAATCGATACTTGAAGACCCTAATTCCATTCAATTTAAATTATTTTTAATTATTGTACCATCCGTGTACCTAGAATTTCGGAACCCTTTCAATTTGAATTCACTATTACTTCCATGATATGGGTTTCATTCAAGATAATCTAGTCAAATGTGTTATCACATACCAGCTCTTCTAGTGCCGCAATATGGCTTGTTAGGCTGTGTATATTCAAATATTATTTTTGTATTTTAAATTTTTTAATTTGAAAAACATATATTAATTTACCCTCTCTCTCATATTTAATCATATACAGTTATATTTCTTATATATTTTTATGAACTATTATGTCTGAATTATAATACAAATTTTAGTCGGAAATAAACCACAGCTTCTATTTCTATACTTTTAAAGTTCCTCGGACGTCAGTCAATTATCAGTAATTTTACCTTATTATTTTTCGATGCTACATTAAAGGAAGAATTTAAAATTTAATTTACTTCTAATAATTTTTATTTTACTTATAATTTTTTTTAAGCCTACACAGAGAAAAGTCTAAAACTTAATGAACAATAATTCTTTTAAAAATATGTAATTAATTTTTATATACAATTTTATGTTTTTTTTTGGGGAAGACATACATAAAATCTAAATAGGACCCTGAAAAACATTTATTATATTCTTTTCAAATACAAGAATTAAATTTGTATAGCTTTTCAAAAAAACATAACACCTACTTTCATTGTTTATTTATAATAAATAATTTATTTTCTTCCATCATAATAAAAGCAGAAAATATCCTATAGGTAAAACACCTTATTCTTTTCATATATACGAGTATGTACATAGCTATACACTTTAGATAAAGATTTTAAACCTCCCCCAAAATAACTAACATTTATTTTTACTCGATATGTTCAGAAATGTTATTATGATTTATTGATGTCAAGATTGCATAAAATGTAAGATTTATGAAGCATACTTTACACATAATATTCTCTGTATGTATATAACATTGTATATGTTTTTACTACCTACATAAATATTAAAAATTTCTTTATAATAATAATTAATGCCTTCAAGTCACTGAATATGACACAAGAATATTTCAAGTATGGTTTCTTTTCAAAGTTGAATCAAATTTACTTACATGCACAATTTATTCTTAAATTAATAATTATTTTAATTCAAAGATAACCTATTTTATAATAATAATAAAAAAAAAACTAATTACATATTAATAGAATTTTATTTTTTTTAACAACCTGTACAAGATGATTTTGTACAGGTATTTTGAATTAAAATAAAATAAAGGGTAATGTAAGTGCGACCTTGTATTCATTTTTGCATAATTACAATTTTTATTAAGTTTTATAGATTATCAACTGCAAAATTTTAGTTTAGAATAGTTATCCTGAAGCACATTTGTTATTGGTGCAATTTTATTTAATTAAACTCTGGACGAATTAACGGTTTGTAAAGTTGCACATTTCCTTAAAACGATTTAAGTAGCTAAAAGCCTGCTTTTCATTTAACTCATTCAAAGTCATAGACATTTTAAATACACATAAGAATGCAAATTATGTAAAACATAAAAAAATGTTTTCCCGCAATGTCATGACGAGTAAATTGGCCTCGATTTCATGCGAATTTGTTCAGTGCGAAAATAAGTGTGCTGCTGAGTAGATCGACAAAAACAGTTGTTTCAAATAGTAAATAAAATACAGAGATTTCTTATAAAGACATGGAGGAAGAGGACATAAGAACATGCATTCATATAATGGTCATATTTGGCAGCTAGTTAAGATTTTGCTAAAATGGTGATTTCGACACAATTTGTGGCTATAAACTTCTAGAGGGTTATTGCCTATTTAATAACAATTTTAATTTTGCGCTGCTATTAATCTCATTTGCGAGTGCAGAAACTCTGTGATTAGACACTAGACGAACAGATCAATAAGGCGAAAGAAATAAGCCCATTTTTTTCAATTTGGTTAGAAAAGTGAAAAAAAAATTTTAACACTTATATTTTTTTATTACATTTTTAAGAAGACTATTAAAAAATATTTCACTAAATTTTGAAAAAAAAAAATCAATTTCTATAATTTTAAAAAAAAAATTTTTGAATTTAATTTTATGTCAAGTTGGTGACATGGCGCCATGACATTTTTATAGGCTAATAAAATAAGTAATAAATGTGTTCCATATTTTTATTTATATTTTATGTACCTTTTCAATGAATCTGGTGTGCATTGACCATATTTTTGCAAAATTTTATGTCATTTTCTTTAAGAATTGGAACTTTTCCAATATTGCTTGTTTTATTTTGCTATATGAAAAGAGCAAATGTTCTTATATTTTTTTTTTTACAATATTTTTAAGATTTAATTTTTCTTCCTTATTTTTACTTAAAAGTATGAAAATTAATGTTAACTTGTGTGAAATGAATATATGCTTAATAAGAATTTTTACCTCATGTTCTTGTTCATATTATATTTTCAAAAGTACTTACTACAAATACAAGAACATATGAATTTACGTACATAAAAGAAGAGGAACACAAGACTTACGTTACATAGTATCTTCTCCCTAAATATTAAAGGTCGAAGACCAGAGTATGTTTTTTTTTGTTTGTTACACTAATTGAATTTGTTCTAAAGGAGTAAAAAATTACTTAAGCGATAAAAGCCATACACACCCAAACATGTAATTTACATTTTATCTACATGTGAAAAACTTCTTCTTATGTATATACATACATATGTAGGTACTTTTCTCTGTTAAGAAATATATTTTAAATATTACAAGGTTGAAGATATATATTAGTAAATTACATAATATACGAGTATGTAATTATAATAGTTATTTGGTTTGTACATAGGGTTTTACAGGGTTCTTCATATTTGAAAGAAAAATTTTTAAGAAATTTCTCTAAATATAGGCGCTATTTCTTATAAATAATTAATAAAAATTAGCGACTATATGTATATAATATGTATATGATACCCGCACTTAAAGTTATAATATATAGAATCGAACCTGTAAAGGATAACCTTGGAAAACAAATAAAAACCCTAGCTAATCAATTTTACTTTTAATAAGTGCAACTAATTTGGTAAGTTTCTCTTAAATTCTGTAGGTATGTTTTTTTTTAAACTGACATTTTTATTTTGAATCACCTTGTATAATTAAACCTAGATATATACATGCAATAAATGTATTACATATGTACGCATAAATACACACGTGAGCACACAATAATAATTAAACATCTTTTACGATGCTATTTACTTCATAATTTCTAAATGCACTTCCATCTAAACATAATACAAAATTCGTATATGCTTCAATTATTTTAAAATTAACATCAGTAAGTGCTGGTCAGCAACAACATGGAGCATTGCTTTGCTGATTTGTTTAATAAGTGAGAAATTAAAGAAAAACAAATTTACTCTTTTTAATTCCTTGCTTTTTTTTGTTGTTTAATTTTCTTTTATTATTCTTTTTCGAAAGGGGATCTGCTGAATGCATTTAGATTTACTTAACCTACTATATTGTTGAATATTTGTTTTATACATAAAAATTAAAATTAAATGCCATCTGTATATGATTAAAATCACTATATAAAAATTTATTACTTATAATTTTTAAAACAAAGTACAAAGAGAAATGTTTTGGAAAAAAATTATATGATTTTCGGTCTTCATCAAAAGAAAGTTAAGAAACTAAAAAAAAAAGAAATAATGAAAAGAAGGGCTCAATTTTTGGATTGATGATAAATATATGTTTCAAGACCTCTTCTGGAACTGAAATTTCCAAAATTTTAATTGTTAAATTACGCAAATTGAATGTACTCGGTTAGTACTTATTATTATTTAAGGAGCAATTGCTGGTAAATGTTCTAAATTGTTTTATTGTATAGAAAAGCATAATGTAATTATAGGTCTATAAAATGCAATAACGTTTTGCACTCACGAAAATTGTTCTTCTTAAAATCTTAGTATGAAAAAATTAATAGTAAAGTAAATCAGAATTTTTTAAAAAATGAGTACTTATTCAATTACATATTATGAGTAGTTAAATTGAAAATTAAGTTCTTTATTGCAATAACAATTTAAGAAAAAAGATTTTTTTAAATATTTTCTTTAAGAATTTTATAATTCTATATTTCTGTACTTTTGTATAACATTTAAATAAAACGTGCATGGTATTACACAAAATTATAGGGGGACATTAAAAACAACAAGCATAATCTTAACAAATAACAAATGAAATAAAGCAAAACTTTACTAATCATAAAAATATTCGAATAGCAGTAGCAATAGCAATAGCAATAGTACACGTGTATTATATAATTATTAAATTTGTATTACCGTTTGACAGCTAACCAAAACTGGGTTTGAATATTCGTCTTCAAAGCAAATATTTTAAATACAATTATAAATAAAATTATTTTGTACGCATGATAAAGAAATCAAAACTTAAATACAAAACGCAATCATCCCGCGAAATATGTCGGCCCTGGGTCTTACGTTGTTTAGAAATGCATCGGTAAGATTTTTGTTCCTTGTCCTTAATATACGTTGTTTCAGATTTAATTTACGTCGTTGAGGAATTGTTTTTTATAAATTTTGGTACAAATTTTATATTTTCGTATGGTACAATAATTCGGTATACGTTGTTTTGATATACGTCTTTGTTTGGGAGGAACCAAAAACGACGTATATTGAGGGATTACTGCATATAAAAGAGTTCAATGAGTATTTAATTCCTTAATTTTTCCTTACATACTTGAATTTTTTATTAAAATTTTTATTTTTATTTCAAAATACTAGAGGTTTTTACTGCCTTCGATAAAAGTAAGATGGCAACATTAGCATTTCTTTTTACAAGAATTCTACACAAATAAACTTAGTAAAAGTAAATTTTTTTTCAATTTTCCTCATAATATATGTTTACATAACAAGTAGAGCAAGCTAGTCCGACATTTTGTATAACTTGCAATTTTATTCTCTTATATTATAATTTACCCTATAATACCCTCCGAAAACAAAGCATATATTCAAATTGTGTTTTCGATTTTTTTCATAACTAACATATGCTGAACTCTTTTCCTCCTTTACGATTTTTATATGTGTACGTGCATATAAAAATACAAGCCAAAGAAAACTAGCCAACTCTTTAGAATATTATGTTGTCTTAAAGGGGTCAAAAATTCCCATCAAAATACTTTCACACATACATATATATATATAAATACATACATGCTTATAAATTGCAGATTTTTCACACAATTCCCACTATTTATTCATATGTAAATAAAAGCGTTATATGCAAAAAAAAATGAATTGAAATTTCTGAGTAATTCAATTTGCACAAAAGATTTGCAAAGCCATTGAATAAAACAAAATATTAGAAATTTAATTAAAAATCATATTTCAAACACTTAAACCATTTACTAAATGCGGGTATAGGCAAGGGTAAATGTACCCCACCCCTAACCATACATTTCTTTGCAATAAATAATATTGTTAATACTTTTTCTGATCATTCCCAGAATTTTTCAACCAAAAACAAAAAGGTTGAGTTTGAAAAGTGTTTTATAGCTCTTTGGAAAAAATCTTTCAAAACAGCAGAAAAAGTCCTATATAGCCACATATGCATATGTAGATGCGAGTGTACACATTTATTATTTTTGTACATTCGGTACGTATATACATATACGAGTGTATATATTCGTAAATATTTCATGAATGAAGAAAAAAGATAACCTGCTTAATATAAAAGAAAAAATTCAATTGAAAATAAAAAATAAAAAACAAAATCACTTACCGTTGTGTAAACTTCAAGTTCCTTGTACGGATTAACAGCAACTAATATTGAACCTGTATATGTCTGTTAAATTTTATGATGGTCAAGGAAAATTTTTATTTATTTATTTATTTATTTATTTTAAAAACATTTTCCATTAAATTTAATTTTTATGTATTTATTTTCTTGTGTATTATTTATTTACATAAATATAAAGGATACTTTAATTTGAAAAAAAATCAATCACATATTTAAAGTATTTAAAGAATTAATTGGTATGAAAGCAATTGAAAAAGCAAAGAAGACATTCAGGATTAAATTTATTTATAAACAAACTGATATTCACGCAAATATACAACATTAGGAGGAAGACAATTAATAGGTTTTTTCATAAACTCAGTATATCGCGATATATAGCGGGAATTGCGCTATATTTGTTATACAGTGTACGAGTATTCACAAAATTTTGAAATTCAACAAAAATTACAAATAAAATATGAATATAATTTTTTAAATAAAATTTAAAAGGTTTCTAAGAAAAATTTCTCGTCATTATATTAATTACTCAAATATCTTGGAGGAATAATAGGAGATAAAAGAAAATAATGAAGAAAAGTATCCAAGCAAATAAATGTAAAATATTGCCGAGATGAGACCATTCAAATTGCATAGTGTTAAATTAATCCAATTTTATGTATAGTGTTAAGTTTTTTCAAGTCCTAATTCTACAAGATCTAGCCTTACAAACTCTACAATTTTGTCAAAATATATGGCTTGACAGATACTATATTCATTAAATATGTTTCTTGTTTCAATTAACACATAAAATAATAAAAATTAATATAAATACAGATTTATATAATGAAGTCGGCTTACTTTGGAAAAATCCTTAAAATTAAAATGACAATTTAAATGATATGAGAGCAAAAAATTGCTGAAAAAATTGAAATGTCAAATTGTATGAGAGCAAATGCGAAAAAATGCACAATTTTTTTTAATTAATAAATAAAATTCACTTATAATAGACGAGTTTACAAAACTAGATTGTTGTTAAACTAAAATGAATTCTGATAAAATTGAAATACGTAATTGATATAAATTAGAAAATACGGCCCCAAAAGATATGCAATATTTCAATTTTTGACAACTTAATGAACATTGAACGCTACACGATAAAGAAATCAAAAATGTTGCAAACTCTTTCATTTCATTTTTTATTATAAAAGCTGAAAGATTACTGGAATAATTGAAGTATTTCATTTGAGAACGTCCATTTACGAGTTTTGACAAAAATAATTAAAGAAACACCCTATATCGGCTCGTATCCCAAAACTGTTGAACACAATCATAAGTAAATAAATTTAATATTTTATAAAATTTTGACGCTAATTTCGCTCTCACAGAAATTTATTGCTATGCATAACAATATTTTTGCATATTTTCAAATTTAAAATTATTGCTTTAAATCACATTTGAATACCAATTATATAATCGCATAATTGTTTACATTACAAACTTGAATACATTCTATTTTTGGATAAACACTTAATTTCGCGAATTATGTTTTTAATCTTTTTAATTTTACATATGTATGTATGTATGTAACACGAAATTCTTATGATACACGCCTTAAATATATAGGCAAAGTATAAAAAAAAACAAAAACAAAATGACAGACCGGAAAGCTTTTAATCTTAATGAAAATAATCACAATCTTATAAGGATTAAAGAACAGCTAATGCTCACATAATTTAAAAATTTTTTTTCCACGACCGAAATTTCAAATTTATTTATTGTTGCTTCCTTTTCTGTTTCTTTTGATTCTATATTCAGACCATACTGTTTTCGGATCCTTCATTAATAAGTTATGAGTAGAATTTTAGGTTTTAACAAAAAGAATAATTTGCAAACCGAGTATACAAAGAATATAAGCGCGAAAAGGATCCTCAAAATATTTTTAAAATAATCTTTTAAAGGAATAAAAGATTTTACATTTTTATTTTATTTTTAATACACGTATACAATGTATAACCTTTTGTTTCGAAAATAATGAACAAAAAAGAAAATTTAAAGGTTTATTTTTTTTATATAATGCGAATTTAGAATAAGGAGTCTTGCAGGTGTAAAGTTTCTTAAAAGTTATAAAAAGAAAATAAAAATACTGAGAACAGGTAAACAGGTGATAATCAAAGTCTGGTTGGTTATTTTTCTTATTCAGATGTTCCACTTTTTTTAGCTTTAAAATTTCAGTTCTTTTGAGACTATTTTTGTACACAATTTATAAATCAAAAAAAAACTTAATTTATTCTGAAATCTTTTGCAAATTTTCTTTTTTTTTTATTAAACAAATCTCCTTAAATGGATTTGTTACTTTGATCTAATTGGCAATCTGAAATTTTTTGATATTTTTATTTTATATTTGATGAATTCGCCGTAAAAATGAGCACATTTGTATGTGTGCATATTCTGTTTTAAATTCAATCTAGAATTCTGAATTTTAATAGAATTTAAAAGAAAAATGCTTACACTGAATTGAAAATTAAGAATTGCAGCTTTTATAAATAAAATGAATTGGAATTGAGTGGGACTAAAATTAATATTAATTTACATAGGTGTGATTTGAAAAAATAATTGAAAATATTTTTAATACAAGAGTTAATTTTACGGGAAATTGCTAGCAAATATGAACACACTTGATATTGCTATGATTTGAAGTAATATGGTATTGATGCGAAACTCAGTTTATATGTTTTAATTGCTGAATTCTATTTCAATACCATACCATCGGAGTATTCGAATCAGCACTCTTTATAGATAATTATATCAGACAAATTGCTTTGAGCAAGCATTAATTATCTAGCAAATTAATATGGAACGAGCCAAAACAATCATCATTTAGGTCCACAAAATGCAGCTATCAGATTGCTTAGCAAAATCGTCACCATTTAATGAGGACGGAACAGAAAACGGTGGAGAGTTATTAAGAGAAGATTAGATTTTATTAGTATGAGAGACACAAAAAGCTTTTGCATTAAGATTTACGAAAGAACAAAAAAAGCAAAAACAAAAAGAGTTAAACTAAAATAGTATTGACATCTAACCCATAATTAAACGTAATTTAAATGTATAAAAAGTATAGACCTCAAAGTATCCTTACCAACACCAAGATCAAAAAAACTAGAGTTAGAATGGGCGACAAGCAAGATACTAGTCTATTGGGTCATTTCTATAATCGGTACTGTTGTGGCAATCATCGAAAAGTTCCCCACTGCTACAAAGAAAACCTGAATGGAATCGGCCGTAGAAATATCAGTAGTAAGGCGCTCAAACGCCTTATTTCTACGGCCTGACACGCGGACTCCGAAATAGGCGTAACATATAACACATTTAATAAAGATGCTTGCCTACGCACTAATTCTACTTATTACTAATTGCCTATAATGACTTTGAATAGTATTTGATATAGTTCGTTCAATGTTCTTTATTTAGTTAAGTTTCAAATTTTGAAATTGAATTATTATTTTTACATTCTATATCTACATCTCTCCCTATATTTACCGAAAGAATCCACCCAAAATTGCCATCAGTAAAAGAATCAGTATCCAAAGTAACCTGTGTAAATCCAAAAAATTCATTGATTGTTTTGCTAATATTTTCATATATGTAATTTTCTCTTTTAAGATCCACTTTTCAATACAAAATTGAAAACAAAACAAAAAAGGTCCTTTAATCTAATTTTAGAAAATCGAAAATTCATTAGAAAATCATAATCATATAAAACGGTAACTACCTTTGAAATCTAAATATACACTAACGCCTAGCTTCCTCCTCATTCTCACAGAACACTATTACACAAAATTGTGACAAACGAATTTCATGACATGAAAGCCAAAAAAAAAAAAACTAATCGTCCCTTGATGAAAATTTTATCTTCTAAAGCGGCCAAAATTCAAAATTTTCTAAAAAAAAATTTAATGTGATCTGGGAAACGAGTAAATAAAATTTCAAAAAAAATAGAAAAATCACAAAAATAATCAAAGATATTTTAAGTAGGTTCACCATTTAAGAAAAAACTACTATATGCCACCTAATATGCTACCATTCTGCATTATGCTAAGCAATAAAAAATTTTAAAATTTTTATTTTCACAATTTTTCTTTTTAAACTGAAAAAGATTCTCATTTGTCTATTTTTAGAATTAAAATTGATTTGCTGTTGCTTTTTCTAATTTTCTTTTTTTATTTTATTTTGTTTTACACTAAAGGAGCTTAAAATAAAAATTACTTCCAAATGAGTACAAATTGTATAAAATATTTTCTTATTAAAGTTCAATAAAACCATAGGATATCGAAAAATCACAAAAAAAAATTTAATAATAGCGGTATTTAAATTCGTTTTTCTTACAACCAAATAATGTGGTTAATTTAAATAAAGAAGTGAAAGTAAGGTCTTCGGGGCACAATTCGTTTCTTTTTAATTTTACAAACGAATTGCAATGATTGTAAATTTGCAGCACACATTTTTATAAGCAACTAAACTATGGCGTCAACTCGAATCGAATGTTGCAATTCAAATGTCAGCTGCAATAAATTACAAACAGTTGAATTACAATTGATTAGACAAAAATCATAACGAGAGTTGCTTGTCTTCTATCTTTTATAAACTAATAGACTACAAATAGGAATCAAATAATAATTGTAAAACTATAAGAATTGCCATGTCTGTCCAAAGTCTAATGCAAATGATTGCGAAGAAATCTCAGAACATTTATTATCAATTTTGATTACAATGATTCGAAAATGAAATTACTGCTCAACAATTCACTTATCAATTTAGTAATAGGCACAGATGTCATCAACAGAAAAGTATTCGGTCAGTAATAATAACAGGTAATCATAAAATTTAAATAGTTCGAAAGTTGTTAGTGCTGCTTTTTAACAGGACAAATACATATCATCAAAATTACTCTCACATTAAATGGCAAATTAAGTTGCTTAAATAAAAATAGGTTCTTTCTGTACATTACAAACATTATGAAAATATAAAAGTAATATAGCACCACTAAATAATACAAACGTAAAAACTAAATAGTATTGCATACCATCATTTTAGAAAAACGTCTCTGGGAATTATTAAAACTTTTAGCACTCAAATCCAATAAAATTTCATTAAGAAAAATTTGATTGCCAGCTAAATCTAATATACTATAATGCTTCCAATATACATATGTAATAGTTTTTCAATATGTATAGAATTGCACATACATACGTAACACACACAGAGGTGAATTAGTGATCATAATATTATATATTCTGAGCGTGATTCTTAATCAATATTATAATTAAAATATGCGATTAAAAATAAAATACTTCGCTTTAAGTTTTCTAAGAAAATATTTCAATAACAAATTTTCTGTGGCATCAGTTTCTGAGATAATCTCAAAAACATCGATTTGAGGTTACCCCCTTTAAGATTTCCTAATTTTGTCGATCCTAATTTCATAGGTTTATTTTGAGTAATGTACTTAGTTTATAATAGAATTTTGTCTCAAATTACAAAAAGCATTTGGTTTCAAACCCTAATGTGTTGAATCAATTCGCAATTTTTTGAATTTCCCAAGGCGTAATTTCATCCTAATCCAGCACTGTATAACCAAATATTTTTCAAGTATAAGCCAAATTCAAAAACCAAAATTTTTCGTTTTTCTTTTCAATTTAATACAAAAACAAAAATTACTTATAAACTTTTTTATTTTTCATTTTTATTCACTTAGTGTTAAAGTTTACAGCTGTTGTAACAGAAAACGACTTCATATACTTAATATACATTCATATATAATGGGGCGCGTTTTTTCTAATTTTATTAAGAACTCGTAAATTTCTTTTGTTTACTAAAAAGTAATAAAAATGCAATGAATGAGTCCCCGCTGATTTATATCATTTGGTTTTAGCCATTAATATATTGATTACTTATTCATTCCGGTGTGATTGTGACTTTATAAAAAAAAAATATTTACCATTTTGTACAATAAAAGACAGACATTTTCATTATAATTATTCACACATATCTACATACATACTTAATAAAATATATCCAAAAATGAAAAGTATAGAAATATCACCATAAGCTGTTATTAAACAAGCTTATTTATATTTTAAAATATTTAGAAACGAAATTAGGTGTTATAGACTTGAAATATTTAGAATATTTTACACAATTAACGGTAATGTGAACAGCGTAACCTAAGAATAACTAAGAACCCTACTTAAATATTAGTCTAACGTCAACTTAAATAATTCAGAAACACAAATTCAATTGACAGTTAAATTGACGTAGAGCTTGGATATTTGTCTATTTATTTGACTTTTGAGTGATTTATTAATATTGAATACTATTTCTTCGCTGGTTTATAAGTTGAGCTCTGACGTCCTTATATCAGACTATCCATTTAATAACGGTGTAAGTTCTATTATCAGAACTTGCACGCTTATTTCGAATGTGGTTTAAGATTAACACGTAGACATTATGTGTATTCCAGTTACAAAGGCTAGTAATAAAGTGAATTTACGTAGTTGAAAAATTAATAACTTCAATTTGACCATATCTGACCAAAGATACAGTACTAGAAATTCACATTTACAAAAATGTTGATAAAATTATAAGAATTTTTATTTTAGTGGTCGTAACTGTAATTTGGAAATATATTTGGAAATTTTGAATTTTTACCTGTGTATTTTTGCTTGTGTATTCAGAAATTGAACTCATTATAATTTCATTAGAGTGAAAAAAAAAATAAGCGCTGCAGAGCCCATCATTGAATAGTTCCTAATGACCTTAACGACCTGGTTACCATTTTATTTTTATGACAAATAGAAAAATATACATATATATTTTTTTGAGGTGTCTGTTAAAAAGTTGTGCAAGTTTTGATTTATATGAGTTTGTATAGCACAAATTCAGCGTGCCATTTACTATTGAGGTTTTATTTTTATTTTTTTGTTATCTATTCATGTCCTTTGTCAGCTTCTATTGCCAAATTTTTGTTTTTTTTTCTCCTTTAAAATAACAATGAAAAAAAATAATATTATATAGCCCAAGATCCTAATGTCAGCTAGCGTAACCATAAAACATTATCCATGTAAAAATTTTTTTCCTTTTTCTGTTTTTCACTTTTGTTGCGGATTATTTTTTTGGACGAATGCCACACTGTCTTTGGTAAAAAATAAAAATTATTTACAATTTAAACAACAAACAAAATAAAGGAGAAATGAAATTTTTTGGAAATAAAAAGTGGTGGCGTTTTTTATCCCCCTATTTAAGCATTTTTATTTATAAAAGAATTTTTAACCAAAAATTCTTTATAGAAAAACAAAATACCAAAAAGAATGAAAAATATTCCACTATAAAGTATTGATTTAAAGTAAAAAAAAAAATTGGAGAAATTTGGGTGGAAGAGGAACATTTAACTTTCTCTCCATAAAAAGGTAATGCTTTAGAATTTTAAATAGAAAATAGAAAAAATACATTAAAACTTTTATTATAGGTTGGTATTAAGGGCTAACTGAAATAATTAATAATCATAAAAAATTTAAATTTATTTAAAAACGCTAATACGGTATATGAGGCTCTATAGGCGCTTTTAATTTCTGGAAAATTAATTTGATATAAAAATGAAAGGGGTTTTATATTCTGTCTACAAGGAATTAAAATTATTTTAATTTTCTTTATTAAAATAACAAGAACACATGACATCCATTACAGAATAGCTAGGCATTAGTTATAGTGTGGCATTAATGGAGTTGTTTATTATGTAATTTAAATTAATTTTTTAAAATTTTTTTATTAATTTTTTTATTTTAATGTGATGAAATGTCAAGATTTATGTCATGATTATGAAATGTCGCTTATTTTTCTAACACTAATTTTAATGTATTTCCAGTGAATTTGATTGTAAAATTTTAATATTTTTAAAATAAATTTTTAAAATTTCGTATGAATTTAAATTATTTTTTTTTAATTAATTTAATGATTTCTAAAAGAATATTTTATGGTAATTTAGTAATTAACTATAAGTATTAAAAAATATTTGTAAAAAAATATTAAAACGTTTTGATATTTAAAAACAACAATTATTATTTTGATTAAAATGACGTTTTAGTGAACTAAATTTGTAGTGGCACAAGCTAAATCAAAGTAAATCTGTACTGATGAATTTCACAAGCAAAAATTTACTCCTGAAAATTTATTACTGTAAACCAAACATAATTAAATTTGAATGATAATAGATTATCAATCCAAAACACACCAAATTACCTAAGAATGGCTTTATATGTCAAGCTCAGATGGAAAGAACTTGTCGAGAAGAAAAAAAATAGAATTGGAAAATAAATATAGAGAAATAACAACTGGCTCCTAGGTCGTATTATATTGAGATTAAATTTGCTGTCGTTGTTGCATCGATGCAGACAAAACTAACTCACTGTCGCTATTCTTCCTTTTGCAGTGTTGTCCTAAATATTAATGGATTTGCAGCTGTAAAAAGTTCCTATACATTGCTAATTTTTGTATTCTGGATTATTTTAATAACTCGGGAGGCACAACTAATTACAATTTTCCGTTTATGTAACCACTTTTGCAATAAAATAAGAATACATACATACATGCATAATATTGTTATATGTATAACTCATGTTTTTGTTTTAAAATATTAGATAATCCGTTTTATACAATCCCAATCAAAAAACAACAATAAAAAAAAAAACGCGAATGTTGAAAAGTAAAAATGATCTCATAAAAATAATAAAAATTTATATAAAATTTTTTTTAAAGCTTATTGAATTTTTGTTTGTTCTTTTTTTAATTTTAAAAAGGATACATATATTTCATCTCTTTGGTATCGAACTTTTAAATTTCGATTAATTCCATTTTCATCTATATTTGGTATAGCTGTCATATCTGGAACACCTTTATCCGCTGAGGAACTTAATCGTCCTGTAAATAAAAGAAAATAAAATGTGATTATTATTTTTTACTCTTACATATTTAAATTTTAATTTAAATTCAATTAAATTAAATTCTTATTGGATAAAAGGTAGCTAAACATGAGATAAAGTTTTGACATTTTGAACATTTACGATTCAAAAACCCAGAGATTAAAAAAAATATTTCATAATGTTATTTGACACGATGTGGTTAGATTAATTTTATAACTGCGTTAGTATATGTAGTTCAGTGTAGTTCTTGTCTTAATTTTTAATACTACATGTTTCATTCGTTAAATTTTATCGTAAGAAGGCTGATGCACGACTCCAAGTGATTGAATTATTTATAATTAAATAAATTATTGAACGTTCGAAAATTTATCATTTTAGATGTGTAAATTGGCAGCTACTCTACTTAGTTTTCAGAAAAATCAAATATTATTCTTCCCAAAGAAAATTTTGCTGTATATAGTGGAATATTTTTATATCTACAATTTTAAAAAATTGTTATAATTAATAGTATTACATAGTGCGCAAATGATAAACAAAAGTGCGTCTCCTGATAAACAAAATATGACAGAATATATTCCATTTGAAAAAATCTTCCTTGGCTGCGACAGGCTAAGTAGTTTCTGAGGGATTATAACCAGAAGCGACTTAAGGAGCTTGAAGGGATGGGCAAGAATTAGGTGAGAATTCTCACTGGGGTTTTGTCTGGACTTGGAAAGCGAAGATACTTGCAATTTTAGGAGAAGAAGAGGAGACTTCAGTTCACCTTCTGAAATAACATTTTGTTCTCTCTTGTAGGAGAAAGAACTTTACCCTCACGGCGGCGAAATTGCGGTTTTTTGCTCCTCACAAGTTGCTTAAACAATATCCCATTTGTTATTTCAGAATTTCCTATTTATAAGTAAATATATAATTCGCAAATCCATTTGCCGTTAATTATAGCCCTTCCGATACTTAAACACTATATCAATATATATATATATATAAGTGTTTCACAAATTATTACAACAATGCTATAGCAACAAATAAAATAGAATGGTCATAGCTCTTAACTTGTTTGTCATATAACGTAGGAAAAAAATTTTCACAAATAATTCTTTCCATAATTTTTACATTAATTTCTTTTTTATGGCGTTTTTATCCATTCTTCTTTTTGAATACAATATGCCGATAGAAAAGAGAATTTTAAATTTTAATTTTTTAAGGATCGTAAATTAATGAGGCCATGATGCGGAGCAGTTTTTTTCTCATTTATATTTTATACTTTTTACATTTTTTCCTTTAAATGCAAATTATTAAGAAGCTGTGAAAAGGCTTTCAAGCACTGAATTCTATTTCAATACAGGATTATGCAAATCTTGTATAGAAAACCATTTTTTATTATTATTAATTCTTTTCATGTTTACATTTACAATGAAAAAAAATTTTTTTTAAAAGAATACCAAAACGGATGTACTCTAATTTCCACGATAGAGAGTGTCCTTAATTGGGTTTTTTAGTTTTTCTTTTGATTGTTGTTTTTTTTTATTTAAAGATTTTGAAATTTGTTTTTGTTAGACAATGCTATTAAAATATTATGAAAGTTAAAAGGAATAAACATGACATAATTGAAGCAAAAATTTTCTTTATTTTTGTAAAATTGAAAATTGTTGAGAAATAGTAAAAAATCTGGGAGATGGAACTGGGAAGAAATGTCACTCAAAAACATTAATAATAATATACAAAACTTATAAACTCGGAAAATAAATTACGTTTATAAATTTAAGACTCACTTATATATATCACTCACTTATATCCCACTCATCAGAATTAAAGTTTAAAAACAAAACAAAAGCAATTTTCCGCTTGGAAATGTCAAAGTTCATACACGAGTACGCACGTTATATATAAATGGAAAAATAAAAGGGAATTTAACCGACAGCGGTAAAATAGCCTAAAATTCTAGCTGACGGTTTTTCTTTACTTCAGATGTTTCGATGTTATGTGTACATTATAAAATACTGAACAGTTGATTTTCCTGTTCCACTGTTATTTTGAGTAAGCAATGGAGATCGTTCGCCGTTGCCGTTCATTGCTTTGGTTCTGTTTTCACAATTAAAAGCCCACAGTTGTTGAGAGACACATTTTTGGATTAAGGTTATTAAGAGTAAGGGTAACAGTAATGAGTTACATAATACAAATTTGAATATCACATTTACTTAGTTACAGCACACAGTTTTTTGCCAATCTTTCGGCTAATTCTTTTTCTATTGTTCACAAATGTTTACAAAATGGATAAAATATTATCCGAACTAATTAAATCTACTATTAATGTTTTAAAAAATAATTCCTGTTCTCTTTTGATTAATTTGTCTCATTACTAACGGAGATTTAAATTCTACGTTCCTCTTTGAAAAACTACAAAACTTATTAAAAAAATTCCAATAGAACATTTTCCCCAATAAACAAATGACATAAAATACTTTATGATTTCAATACCAAAATTTTCATTTATTAAATTTTTATTATATAAGCAAAATTATTATTGTAACACAACTTTTATATAAGTTTGGCGTCATTTATAAAACAAAAAAACAATCATAAAAGTTTCCTCAGTGACATAAAACTGAAGTATCTTTTAAAAGACTTATGAGGACGTACACAGATAAAAACATTGTCTACTAATTAATAATATGTTTTCGTTCACATATATTATTTTATATACAGTTATATTTACAAAATTTTCCTCTCATACACTTTAATAAATATTATATGTATACATACACATATTGCATGTATAGTAAAGATTAAAAATGTTTTCTAGAAAAAACAAGAAAACCATAATTTTATTTTACAATAGTTTTCATAACAAAAGCTTTCTGATTATTTTTCAGCTGAGAAAGCAAAAAATAAAAAATTGCAAAAATAGTTTCACTTCCAGGTTAACAAGTAAACTGTATATTTTATGTCAATTCTCTAAGGATAATGACACTAGATTTCGTTTAAAGTTTATATTTTCAACTAAATTAGTAAATAATATTAATATTTTTTTTAAATTTTTTTATGTCAGTCTATCTGTTTAGCGTACAAAATAAGTGAAATATGTAGCAAACAAATGTTCAATAACAAACTCGCTCATACAAATCGTTTGTAGTTTGATTTGCAAAATTTTGAGATAAAATAGAGAAGTTTCAGGGAGTCAAATATTTCGAGAGTTTCACTCGAATTTCACTTCACTTGGAATTTTAATTCGTTCAAACCGGTTTTTAACACACTTTCATACAATTTGTTTGATCCATTGAAATTATTCAACTGTTGAAGTTTTAAGATCTAATAACTTGTGTATAGTGCTGCTAAAATGTCAAAAGTGAAAATATACTTATTTATTTTGAAAGAGCATTGATTTCAATTCCAACTTGCTTTTTTGTTTTTCTCCTATTGACTTCAATAATTGAGAGGAAATTCGTTTCTTTTTTCCTTCTCATATATTTTTATCAAAGATTTCAGATTTTTTCATTAATGCCAGATTTCCTTCCTTGTATGTGTGGGTATTGTGAAGGATTTCAATATAGAAAATAGATTGCTTTTTTTTGCCACTTCAATGAGTACAAACACTTTTCAGAGAAAGAAAACTTTTTAACAATTTCTTTTGTTTTTTATTACACGAAAAAAAAATCTTTTAATTATAGAGAAAATAATTTTAGTTGGAAAACTTTTCTTGTCGAAATTCTAAATTCAATACATAAATACATACACACATATATACAAATATATGTATTAGTTTAGAAGAATATTTGTTTTATTAATTTAGTTTTATTAAGTTTAAGAATTGGCATTAGCATTATTCTAAAATAATCTAATAATAAAAATATATTCTGAAAACTTTTGAAATAGTGTTAACCTAAGTTTTGATGAACAAGAAAATTTGTAGAATGAACCTAATGGCAGTTGGTCAACTTATAAACTTGAACTCCTGTTTCATAATACTATAATATTATTGAGGTATAAAATTTTAGTGCTGTCGGTTCCCGTTTACCTCATGTTTGTGCGAGTGCAAATATTTTATTTTGTAAGTTTTATTTTCTATATGGGTTTTCTAATTTAATATAGAATTTATTAAAAATTATTATGAAAATATTTTATCTTTTTGTTTTGTTTCGAAATACATTTTTTCATACATATTTATTAAGCTATATAAAATTATTTTAATTAAATATGTTAATTGATTTTGTTATACAACAAATTTTGAATTGGCTTCTTCCATATTTTTTGAAAATTTCCCAAAAAATATTAAATGAATTTTTGGTTGTAAATTGAATTTTCCATTGAAGTTTGAATTATGATTAAGAAATGATTTTAAAAATTTTTTTAATATTTTTAAATTTTCGAAAAATATAAAGCTTTGTTTTGGATCTGCTTTGGATCAAAAATGGCGAATCTTGTATTTATTATAGTAATGATTTCCTTGAATATAATGTTGTTTTACGATCTTTCTGCGTCCGCACAAAGCCAATCTTACTGCTCAGATTTCGCCTTCAGCGAAAATTAGTTCACATTTCTAAACTAACTGCTTAGGCCGCGTAATATTGATATTACATTTGTGGTAGTACAATTTTTTATTAAATTTATTGATTTTTCTTACACATATAACTCCCAAATGTATGCAAATAGGTTTTGTCACAAAAAAAATTATTGAGTTAAAATTTCTATTTTAGCATTGGCGTCCTTAAATGTCAGAAATTTTTAAAATACGAAATGTATTACTTTGCAGAGCATTGACTGTTTAAGTGTATATTTCTTATATGGTTAGGGGCAAGTCAGCACATATGCTTTTGTAGATAAAACTATTTTAAAATTTTAATTTCACAATTGAATTAAGCTATAAATGTACTTAGATATGTATGTATATACAAGAATATGCAAATTGATAAAGAAAAGTATCAAAAGATTTATGTTGATTTTTAATGAAAATTTCTCAGAATATTTTTTTAAAATTTATTTAAGGTAAATTGTAGAATGTGATAAATTTTTGATTTTATTTGAAGATTACATACATACAAATTTCAATTAAAATTTCTAAAAGTACTTTCTTTAAAGTTAAATCAAAAATAAAATTAAAAATTTTTAATAAATAAAAAGAAATATCAAAGGTTTTGCAATCATAAAAATTATACGAACTTATGCCCTTAGCATTTAACCAATAAATTTTCAAATTTACATACTTAATAAAATTATGTTGATGTTGTGTATATGTATGTGTGTACATCAAAGCTCTTATATAATCCAGAAAAAAATGAAAAATCTCTTTCCCAACTCAATCTGATTTATTTTTTGTTTTCTTTTTTTTTCGTTCATCAAATCGACCGTAAAAATGTCTCAAAACACTGTTTTGGAAAATTTCAATTTTCATCTTTGAATATTTATTTAAATACACACATACATACGTAAAAACAGTAACGGGCTGTAAAGTAATCACAATGAAACATTTATGTCTACATTTTACTTAAAAAAATGATGCCTCAATTCAAGTATTTTTAGAGTACCATTTAAGTTATTGTAAAAATTCCGATATTCTGTTTGATCCGGGTAATGCAAGAACTGCTTTCCGCGCGTGTTTGTCACTAAATAGGAACGGTGCCCTAATTTTTATACCTATGATACGAAAGCAAAATATATATGTGTTGTATGTACAGTGATTTTCATAAATATTTGTACAAAATGATTTTCATGCAAAAAATTTTGTTATCTAGAATTTTCTAAGATCTTAGTTTAATTAATTTCTTAGAATATTACACGGTTTAAGTATTTAGCTCTTAACTAAATTAAAGCCACTTTTGTTTAGTATACCTATTATATATCACTATTGTTTGGTATAACAAAAAAATTTTAAACAAATATTTATGAAAATTACTGTATATCTCTTGTATAGGTACGCGGGTTACCCATTTAATCTTAATTTTTCCACTAAATGTCCTTCAAAAGTTGTGTAGCATCAATTTTAAAAAATTAATATAACACAAGTTTTTGAATAACAAAATCAACAGTTACATATTATGTAAGTTATCACCGTCTTTAGTTACATATTCAAGTGGTATCAAATTACATCTTCAGTACGATACTAATTTCTGTTCACATGAAAATTGCTGACACAGCGTCTGCAATCGAACATGTTTAAACATGAAGAAATTACGAAATTATCGTTCCCATCAAAAATGCTGACGAAACGTCTATAATTTTGCACGAGGCCGGAAATGAACTTAATTTTAATTACTATAAATACTGTTAGATTTTAAGATATGATTTAGTCTAAAATTGGTGTTAATAAGAATAGAATATTATAATTAAACTATCAATTCGAATTTAAGTAATTGTAAAATTTAATTTTTAAGTAATAGTTGTGACATTGTGTGAAATAAAATTATTTTTTTATAATCGAATCAAGATAGTTTAATAACTGGCGCCCAACGTGACTTGAATCGTGAAATCGCAAAACTCTTCGTTAAATTTTAAAAGAAAAGAAGAAAAATAAGCATATCGCGATAAAAGTGTACCCAACTATAGTGCGCGTATTGTGGAAATCCGAAGTGAAATAAAAAGAAAAAGGAACTGAAGCAAACCGTACTTACAAAAAAGTGTTGAAGATTGTGCCGCAGTAGGACGTTTACGAGAATAAAAGTTCACGTCTAAAAAGGACAAACACAACTCAACCGCTATTCGCATTACTCACCAAGACTCAAACAGATGAATTACGTTTTTTTCCTGTAAGTAGTTTTTCATTACACTTAATCTTAAAAACTTAACTGAGGGAAACTAACTGCATCTCACTGAATAAGCTTTAAAAATATAGAAGCTTCGTTAATTTTAAAAAAATTAAGATTTAAAAAAATTGAAGTGATAAATGAAAATTAAATTGAAAATTTGAAAAATTAATCAATTAACCGATAATAAATTGAAAAATTAAAATTTAACCAATAAATATTTAATACAAAAAATAAAACAAAAGTAATTAAAAATTTAAATGAAACCAGTAAAAAATTAATAAGATTAACCAATTAAATTTTATATTACCAAGAAATATTTAATTAAAAAATAAAACAAAAGTAATCAGAAATTTAAATAAAACCAGTGAAAAATTAATAAGATTAACCAACTAAAAACTTAAATTTAACAAAAAACTTGAAATTAATCGACAAAATTTGAAAGAAAAATATAATTTAAAAGTTTAAAACCGCGTAATAGAATAATTTAATTAGTGAAATTACCTTAATAAAAAGTTAAAAATGGAACAAATAATGGAAGAGCTCAAAAAATTAAATGGAGCCATCAATGCTCAAATTGAACAAAGCAAACGGTTTGAAATTCGCCTAGCAAAACTAGAGGCTCAGTTCAATACACCACAACCGCAGGTAACAAATTTGGCAGCACCGAAAAGTGAAGACGACCTGAAACAAATATCGAGACTTCCGGACTGTGTCAAAGATTTACAAACCTTTGATGGCGATGCAGTGCAGTATGTATCATGGGTGCACAGCGTAGAATCAATTCTACGAGATTACGAAGTTGTCAGAAACAAACCCATATACAGAGCAATATTACAAGCTATTAGAGGAAAAATTAGAGGTAGAGCAGATGCAGCTCTAATATCGTACAACCTGTTCGACGAAGAATGGGCCGCAATCAAGCAGTGTTTGTCCCTGCATTATGCCGACAAACGGGACATACGCACATTGGAGCACCAAATGAGCACACTGACACAGGGAAGATCAACCATAGATGAATTCTACGCCAGAGTCAACCATCAATTCTCCCTCATAATCAATAAGATCAAGACCGAGAATTATACAAAAGAAACTATAGACGTACTGATAGAATCACAAAGAAACAGAGCACTGGACGTATTTATCCGAGGGCTCAATGGGGAATTGTCCAGGTACTTGATGCTTCAGAAACCGTCAACTCTGCCAGAAGCATATTCAACGTGTCTAGAGCTCCAGAACTATAGTTGCCGAAACTTCGCTATACACAACAGGAATGATAACAACAGAATCACTGTACCATTCAACAAAATGTCCATGAAACGACAACAACCAAGTGCTGGGAACCCAAGGTCGTATCAACCAGAACAGCCATTAACAGTGGAACAACGGAACTTGGCTTACAACATTCAACATCAGAGAGAATCGCAACCTCCACCTAGACCGCCAAAACCGTTAGAGAAGATGGACGTTGACCGATCCATACAAACACGTCAGGTTAATTATATGAACCGGCCAGACAACTACAGGGGAATATACAAGAGGCCACCATCAGTAGGCAACATGCCTAGCAATAAGCACCAAAGGCTATTCAATATGGAAACACTTGAAGACGACGTAGATGACCACCCAGAAGAATGCAGCGAATATGACGAAGAACCAGCATATGCAGATGATGAGGTTCAAGAAGTAAATTTTATGACGGACGCCTTTCAAGCGTTCCTTACTTAGAATTCAAGACAAAAAACAACCAGCTCCTAAAATTTCTAGTCGACACAGGAGCTAATAAAAATTTTGTAAGAGAAGAGATCGCGACAAATGCCAAACCAACAACAAAACCATTCAAGATACGTTCAGCTGGAGGAGATATAACAATCACCAAGAAGATCGGAGGAAGATTTTTTCAGAGTCTGGGAAACAACACCTTCATTGAATTTTTTGTTTTGCCAGGATTGAAGACCTTTGATGGTATAATTGGAGACGACACGCTTAAGAAGCTCGAAGCCATTATAGACAGAAAGAACAACACCTTAAGGATCAAGCCAGATATAAAAATTCCGTTAAAGGCAAAGGCATCAGCTCAAGTCAACACCATCGAAATCGGGGCAGACCATTTACCGAAGGCAATCCAAGGAAAAATTATGGGAATAATAAGGAAATACGAGAAAATATTTGGCCCAATAAACGACAGGGAAATAATAGACACACAAGTGAAAGCAGAAATTAAAACTACTACTGATGATCCCATATACACCAAGTCATATCCATACCCAGCCAATATGAGGAAGGAAGTAGAGGAACAAATCAAAAAGCTGCTAGAGAATGGAATTATCCGCCCTTCGAAAAGCCCTTACAACTCACCGATCTGGGTAGTAGCCAAGAAACCCGACTCATCAGGTGTGAAGAAGTATAGAATGGTTATCGACTTTAAACGACTTAACGCAGTAACGGTACCAGACACATATCCTATACCGGATATTACAAGCACACTAGCAAGCCTAGGCCAGGCCAAATTCTTTACAACATTAGATCTGACATCCGGATTCCACCAAATCATGATGCACAAAAAGGACATTCCCAAGACGGCTTTTTCAACAATGAATGGAAAGTACGAATTCCTAAGACTACCATTCGGGCTGAGGAATGCGCCTTCAATATTCCAACGCATGATAGATGATGTTCTAAAGGATCAGATAGGCAAAAGCTGCTACGTATACATCGACGACGTTATCATATATGGAAAAACGGAGGAGGAACATTTAAGGAACATTGAAACGATTTTTAGCATATTGGAAAAAGCTAACCTGAAGGTCAACCTGGAAAAAACAAAATTCTTCAACACCGAGACAGAATTTCTTGGATATATAGTCACAAGCGAAGGAATCAAACCCGATCCCAGAAAAGTGGCGGCCATTCAGAACATCATGCCACCGACAAATTTGAAGGACCTAAAATCATTCTTGGGACTCACATCATATTATCGCAGATTTATTCAAGATTTTGCAAAAGTGGCGAAACCACTAACGAGCTTAACAAGAGGCGAAAACGCACAAATAAAGGCCAATCAATCTAAGAAAGTTGGAATCAAATTGAATGCAGAAGAGTTAAAGGCATTTAACAGGCTGAAAGAATTACTTATATCTTCAGAAGTCCTAATATTTCCAAATTTCGAGAAGCCGTTCATCCTAACAACCGATGCTTCCGACACAGCTATTGGAGCGGTGTTATCACAAGGTTTCTTTTTAGACTAGCAGTCACTAGAATTACAGCATTTCCGAAAATCTTCGAATTCAAAGGCGCAATAGCAACCATTAAACAAGGACAAGGTCAAATCTTGGAAGGAAATTTCAATTTGGTGCACATCATTGATTTAAAGAGCTATGACGAGGTTATACAACAAATCATTCCTTTGGTTGATGGAATCAACTCGACCAGCATAATGAAACCACAGTTAGAACACCAACTGGCTCAAATAATGGAATTTCTGACTAAATTGAGAAGCAGCAAATCAAGAGTTCAACGGTCAATAAATTGGATTGGTACAGCATGGAAATGGCTGGCAGGAACACCAGACGCCACAGACTGGGACAACATCGTTACAAGCCAAGACAAGCTGATACAAAATAATAATCAACAGTACAAAGTAAATCGTGAAGTTATGAGGATAACAAACCAAGTAGTAGAAAGATTTAACCACATTTTGGAACATGTAGGGAACTTAGATCATCGATCCGAACAAATAATATTTAACAAACTTGGAATCATAAAAGAAGCCTTGGGAGAAATCGTGTTAGCGACAGAATTAGCAAAAAATGGAATTGTCAACACAAATCTTCTTAGCAGGATTGAAATCCAAAAAATACTGAAGGAGATCGATACACTACCCTACGTCAACGAAATTGAGGCAATAGAATACGCAAAACCACAGGTAGTAACCAATGGACGAGAAATTCTCTACATATTATCAATACCGAAGACAGGCAACCAGTACTATGACCACATTATAGCGAGATCAACAATCCGAAACTCCCAACAAGTCTACCTCGAATATCAGGAACTTCTCGTGAAAGATGACGTATATGGCATATCGACAAAATGCGAGAATTTAAGAAACATCACCATATGCGAAAGAAGTAAAATTCGAAAACTGGACGAAGGACACTGTATGTATCAACTGCTAAAGGGAATAAACGCCAGTTGCAGCCTTCAATACAATAAGAAAGAAATCATAGAAACCATAAGTGAAAATATCATCTTTCTCAATAATTTCAATGGGGAGCTAACAAGTGGCAACACGAGCAAACACTTAACTGGAAGCTTTATGATACAGCATACCAACGAAACCGTTCACATAAAAGGTCAGAAATTTACAAGCGAATCTGCCACCACGTCGCAAGTTTTACCACCTGTTCTTCAAGAAAATTTAAAAGAAGGAGATATCAAGCTAAGCCTCGACTACATTCACGATCTTCATATCAGCAACACAAAACAACTTCAGAAGCTAATACCAAGGAGCCAACTCTCTATAGCATCCGATATTACTATAGGACTCGTCATCATTGCAGTCATCATCATTTGGGTCATCAAGAAAAACATCAGCAAGGTTGTGAGAAAACGCACTCCAACAGTGGTTCCTACTATAGAGATTCCGCAAATTTCAGTCATAGAAGCACCAAAATTCCAGCTTGATCTACGGGACGCAGATCTTTGAAGGGGGAGGAGTTATCACCGTCTTTAGTTACATATTCAAGTGGTATCAAATTACATCTTCAGTACGATACTAATTTCTGTTCACATGAAAATTGCTGACACAGCGTCTGCAATCGAACATGTTTAAACATGAAGAAATTACGAAATTATCGTTCCCATCAAAAATGCTGACGAAACGTCTATAATTTTGCACGAGGCCGGAAATGAACTTAATTTTAATTACTATAAATACTGTTAGATTTTAAGATATGATTTAGTCTAAAATTGGTGTTAATAAGAATAGAATATTATAATTAAACTATCAATTCGAATTTAAGTAATTGTAAAATTTAATTTTTAAGTAATAGTTGTGACATTGTGTGAAATAAAATTATTTTTTTATAATCGAATCAAGATAGTTTAATAACTTGTATGTACATGTATGTATACAAATAAGTATGAATATTTGTTTTAGTTAATTATTCTTGAATTCACAAATAAGTACCCGAGGCATATTCCTGCTCTTTCTAAAAAAAAAAATAAAAAATCACTTGTTTTTTATCATTTCTGTTTTTGCCTGACTGCCTGAGTACACCAAACATATTATATTATATGCAAATATTCACATATGTATGTATGTACTGTATGTACTCATATGTTATTAATGTGTTCTTAGTTCTTATACTTACATTTATTTAATGTATCATCATCTTAACATGAATGAAAAGATTAATATAAGAATGAATAAGGTAAGTATTAAAAATAAAATTTAAGAATGTGACAACAGTAACAAGGAAAACCACTTGAAAAAGAAAAGGAAGGAAAAAAAACATTTTTATAAAAGTACGGTTATGGTACGGTTACGCTTCATATATATACCATTTTAAACGATTATTGAAGGTGCAACAGTTTGTATATATAGCTTTTATGATTGCCCCTTTTTTTAATCATAAAGCATAAATTTCACTAAAATGACAAAAAAAAAAAACGAAAAATTAGAAAAGGAAGAAAAGCTTTTACGTTCAATAATTGTGAGCATATTCAACTTTAAATTTTGCATTCTCAACATTTTTGGTACTCCTTTCATTAGAATATAACATTTCAAAATGCTCCAGAGTAAGCAAAAGCAAAATGTTAAAAGCAAAAATGGTTAAAATTTTTTAAAAACGAATGGGCCTTTCATATATTTGGCAAACAGTTAAAAAGAGTGCGACCTACGACGAAATTAACAGCACTGACGAAATTACCCTACTTTACCTTAGTTGGGAGTAGTTTGTACGAATTCATTGTTTGTCAGTAGTTTACTGAAAAAAAGTATGGCTTAAGAAAACTACTAACAGACGCAAAGAGTTAAACTAAACTAAAAGTTCTCTTTGTTATTCGAGCCCTGTTTTGTATAAAGAGCTGGTTCCACATGTGTTGAAACTAACCTAAAAATTTAAATATTAAAGATTTCACATTGGCTTTCCATATGAAATGTTAAGCCATCATAATACAGCTGATTACTATAGTTGAGAAAGTTAAACATACGATTAAAGTGTAATATACGTCAAGAGTGCTATATCCCTTTAAAATGGAATATAACAATAATTTTTACAACTGCACTAAATTTAAATATCACTTTGTCAACATGTTATAATTTTAATTTTGATGAAAATTAATTCAGGATCTCATATTTACAAAGATTGTAACGTAACCGCAACTCTTTAGTTATTACACAGCTTTCGACGTGAATTACTCTTAAGTAAGGTAAAGTGTGCCTAAAATAATGGAAAATTTTAGATATCAAAAAAACAAAAATCACTATAATGCCGCAATAACTTTTTAAAACATTAAACGCAAACTTTATATTAAATTCATTACAAAATAATTTATCATGCTCCAATTAATTTATACAAAATTAGGTTTCCCTAATTATCACTTTTAGTTACTTAACATACATGCTTTAGAAAGCTATTCAGTTTATAAAAGCATATGCTTTTCATATATTAAATACCACAAAAAAAAAAGAGAAACAGTAAAAATTAAAGTAAATTAAAAGGAATGGTAGCTTTTCTTTTGGTATAAAAGGTAATGGTATTCTTCTGTTACTGTTTATAGTATATTAAAAGGGCCGGCGTTATAAAAATTGTTTGCAATATTTAAAATTCGAGTGAAAAAAAACAGCATTGTTTATTATTGTATTTTGTTTGTTTTGCATTTATTTGTACATATTTGGCTGTGTGTGGTTTTTGTAATAGCAAAATATTTTCTTGTTCTTCTTTTCAGCACATTTCAACTAAATTATACATATAAAAATTTTATTTTGAAATTTCAGCTGATATTTTTGACTATATGCAATTTGGAACATTGAAGCATAATGTAGTGATAATGCAGAAGAAAGATTAAAACTCTAAAAACTTGTATCGTAGTTCTAGTATATAAATTAACTATACAGGAATGAACTGCAATAAAAAAAATTATCTTAAAAATATAAAGAAAATGCGCCTTTTATGGCTAATAATAACATAAGCTTAATGAATCGACCTATTAACTGAAAACAACCAGTGTTTCAGTTAATAGGTCGAAAAACACCTAAACTTTTAAATATATAAGCACTATTAAAAGTATATTTTATTAAATTTGAATAATTTTGTACTTGTTTCTTAATATTTTGAATAAAATTTCAGTAATTTTTTTGTTAAATACTACCTAAAATACTCAACTTTTCATTCAAATATCAAGTAGATCACATATCTACTATGGTACTACATAAAGGGTTTTAATTCTAATCAATTAATAGTAACCTTTATCTTAAAACTAATATTTAAATTTTTACATATTTTCTGTCATTAAATTTTCAAATCAAATGTGCTTTCTTATTCACAATTGATTTTATACTAACTAATTTTTTACTTTGTTTATTATTAATGTTTATTTTTTTTCCTTTTTTGCAGATTCAAGAGAACCATATTTGTGACAATGCTCGCTCCTTTTTAGTATTCTTTGTGGTAATCAGTTACTTGTCTTTTGAGTTTTATTTTATTGTTCTTATTATAATTTTTGTTTATGCTAAAGTTTTTAAGTCAGATATCTACAACCTTTGCAGTACTGTGAGCTAGATTTAAAATTTGTAAAATCGCAGCGTCAAAAATACATTAGGATATACTAATAAACAACGCGAATCAACTGGAGAAGTACAATAATTGCATATACTTGCGAATCGCTCTAATGTTGAAGAAATCGCTCTAATATTCAAAAAAAATAAAAATTCAAGCATATTTCAAAAAATATGTTAAAAAAGTATGTGTTCCAGAAAGAAATAGACGAAAAAGAGAAATTGAAACTTGATGCTTCATGATTTTGAAAATACTTTCAAAAGTATACTTGGCAACAAATAATTTAAAATATTTTTTTGATTTTTTTAGAGGGCAAAGCTCGACACTAGATTAAAAACTATAATCCTAATGGATTTGATGGATCTATTAATGGCACCTATTTCATTATATAGAAATTAATGATATTTCTAACAGTTTTCTGGCCCGCATATCGTAAGTTCTTAATATCTATTTTGAAGTTTGTTTTACGTTATAAAATTCTTAGTACTTTTTTTCCATTTTTATATATGTATGCAGTCTCAAAGGGTTTATGAAAAATAAATATAAAATATTGTTGTGCATCACATTAACTGTGGGTTTTATTGTACAAAAATATAACACTGAAGAATGCAACCAGCGAAACAAAAGCAAAAAAAAAAAAAATTGTTATTTTTCTTTTTGTTTTTCTTGACTCTTGATATTCTACTCGAACTTTAGCTCCTCTTTGAATGAATTTTTAATAAACATACCTCCATATTTATGTACACACATATATGTAGATACAAACTTTTGTTTTTACACATAAATATTATGTTAAAATTCACATATAACTTTCAAAAATAAAAAAAAAAATAATTCCTTTGTATTTAAGTGACAGGATATGGAAACATGCCGCATGCCTTTTTGTAATGCAACCCGTATGACTTTTTTTTTTTTTTTAATTTTTTCTTTTTCGCTTTGACTTTATATGTTTTTCTTTAAGAGATTCATATTGTTTATAAATATGTAGATGTGTATATGTACTCGTATATTAATTTCCACATCATAAAAAATTGTAAAAACATAGAAAAGGAAAACCCAATAAAATAAAAAATAAACCAATAAAATTCTATGTAAAAGCGTAAATTTCAAATATTCATAACTTTCACAAAAAAAAAAATCAAAGTAAATTATGCAAGGCTATATGTGTAGATAAGTCGAGAACACTAACAATGTTTCAATAGCAATATATTCTATAATAAAGTTATTGTGCAAATATTCCCATTATTCTAAGGCAGAGAGCAAAAACATTTTGAGTTTTTAAAGCGCCTTCATATACAAAACATGAATTCTTTAATTGGTCAATCGTAAGAAGTAACATTTGCAATTTTTAAAAATAATATCCTGCAAACTTTTATATTCAGAATTTGAAATTAACTTATGTTACTTTAGTATTTTGACTCGATTACTATAATGTATCTTCTCCTCAGTTCTCTTCAGTATTCAACTCGTATTCAATACTGAAGAGAATTAGGGAAAAAATAAATAAATGAAATAGGAAATAATATTTAAGTACTTAAAGTGCTTTAATCACGCCTAAGAAGTCTAAACAATAAGTACCCATCTTTAATTGTGCCAACATGATCTACAAACTGTTTAGTATGAAGATTTTAGAAGACAATTTTTAAAAGTTATACAATTTTTTAGATTTTGTTTATTAAAGAAGAAGTTTTCACTGTGTACTTCATAAAAACAACATCACGGCGAACTGATTTACTTCCTTTAAAAATTTCACCGAATTTTGACACAATAGCAATTTCGATATTTTGCAATAAATTTCCATTATTGGCTATAAAATTGGCTGAATGCCTCTAAAAGTTTTGGAAAATTCATTCATATCCCTAGTTTTTAGTAGTGATTTTGGCTTTACAGCATGATTTCTCTGATCAGATTCAGACGGGGTACTATCCTGTCTTTAGCAGTGATTTGGATTTTTTCGATAGTAAATTTCACAAATTAAAAATGCATGTAATTATTGAAATACTTACTTATGAATTAACTAATAAAATATTCTAAATTATTTTAAAATTCTTTATTAAATTTAAAATGCCCCCCATTAATATTAAGAAATTACATAATAATATTTTAAATAATTTCATTAACAAAAAAAAAGAGAAAAAAAATAAATCAAATATAAAAAAAACAATGCAAATCTCTACAATAAGACATTCTAGTTCTCGTGAGAAGTTCTAATATTGCAAAAACCAACAAAAGCAAGAAAACACTACAAAAAAAAGAAAAAAAATTGCATGTTGTAACTTGGTGTAAGGGTACCCCATCATACCACAAATATTTTATTTATTTTCTTTAAAAAATTTCCTTTGAAATTGTTTAAGACAAAATATTGCATTTGAAATAGGAATAACAATAAAACAAAATTATTTTTGCGAGGTTAAATACCTTCGGGGAGCTTAATATTGTCTGAAATCAAAACAAACATGATAAACAGGTGATTTTGAGGTTATTGTAACCTCTTTGTTAAAATGGAAACAAAAAAAAAATTATTTTACTTAAAGATAATAATAATAATAACAATAATACTTACTCGTTAATAGTTTCTCAAGTTTATGTACATGTAGGCGTCGTTTAACGTACATAATTACAATATGCATTTATGCCTTTATTTTAAAACGTGGGTTTTTCTTTACAAAATATGCTCTCTAACGTAGTTAAAAGATATTTTTTATTCGATTTTGAAATTGTATATTATGTGCATATTATAATGTCATGTTTTATATTTTAAATGTCAAGTTTGAGTTTAAGGGTCATCATCATCATTGCATTTGTATAGGTATACATGCATAAATACCGCATTATTTAAAGGAAATGAATTTTAAAAGCTACTTACTTATTGAATGTGAAGTTATATATAAGTTGAATGGCGTTTAAGTAAGAAAATATTGTGTACAATTGTTTCCATGGATATGTGAAAAAAATAATACCGTAAGAAATGTAATTTTATATTTTATTGTTAAGTATGTGCTCTAATGAATTTGTGAAACAAATATGTTTTTCCAAAAGATGCCACATTATACAAGTAATGTCATTTGAAGAAGAAATATTTCAATTATACATAAAATAAAAGAAAATTTTAAATGCTTTTGTATCATAATATTATGGTAGTGGGGCAGCTTTTACACGCCAGGCACATTGTTCATGAATTTTCTATTAAAAAATATCGTTGGACTTTTACATACTAAATTTTTATTAAATTTCAAACAAAATCTATGAGGGTAAGGGATGGCTGATTCGGGTGAACACTGCTTTAGTCATCAGATTTTGTGATTGAATACCAAAATATTATCTCTCTACCTTTACAATTCAAAAAGGGTTGTGAGTGAAATAACAATCAAAGTTAAAATAGACTTCTGCCCTTTCTGAAACGCAATTTTTAAAATTATGCCAAAAACCTTAGGCATATTAAAATTTTCTGAAATTTCCTTAAAATCACTCCATCTGTTAACTCTAAAAACTCTTAACATTTCGCACCCATTCTGAAACCAAAAATTTTAGACCTTCTCAAACGATGGCATATCGATGCCGAAGGGCACAAATATGCCAAGTAGAAAATAAAACTGCATAGCTAAATTTTTATACTTTTGTTTTTTTCTAATTAAATTACTTAAATTAGTTTTTGATTTCAAATTTGAGTTTTTACACAAAACGTTTTGCACTTAGCATAAAATAGGTAATAGTGCATTAAAATTGCTAACACCAACTGATATTCTTAGCTTATTTGTATCTCATCAATATATCAGTTTTTGTAATATAAGTATTCTAGGAAACTACTAAACCTTTTTTTGCTACTTCGACTTTATACTTAACCAATTTGTACAACGCCGATCTCAAAAATTAATACACGTACGTCACCGGAACCTATCCTACTGTAAGGGTGTTGGTGAGGTAGTATTGGTGTAAAAAAACGCATTTTAAAAAATTTACTTCTTAGAATATGTGTGCACTTCATTATCGATATATTGCTGAATACTTTTCTGTCTCACTCTGTAATGTCGACTATCGTTAATACGAGTATTTCATATATTATTTTAATTTTTGAACGGCTTGCAATCTATACGATAGTGTAAATACGCACATGCATACATTGTTGTCATTCTACATACATAAATGTTATATTTTTCAGCATAATTTTTATATAAATTTGATTTTTAGGTCAATTTATTTCTAATAAATTTTCTAAATTATTACAAGAAAATATGAAAATTACAATGAACTCTATTGAACATATTTAAAGTATTAGATATCTACATACAAACCAATACGCATCTATAAAATTTTAAGTATTTGAAATTGAAAAACATCTTTTTAGAATTAAAATAAAAATAATTTAAAAGTTCACAGCGAAAAATGCATACGCACATGTATGAAAATTTTTTTTTTGATGTGGTGAACATCCAGATGGCCTATGAGAACCCACTTTCATACGAGTATTTAAGTAATTAAAATTAAATAGGTCATAATAAAATTTTTATAGAATAAGATATAATTAGAAGAAATTCAATTTATAAAAAAGATTATTCTACAAACATCAATATAGACAAATTTTACATATACACTTATGCATATAAAGACAAATTGGAATGGTTTAAAAATTTAATTTTTATCGATTTTAGAATATACAAGCTTTTTAAATAAATAGTATGTAACACAAAATGAAAATGTGTATTAGAATAAAAAATTGTATACTTTAATACGTTAAATAATTAGATGATACACGTTCCAAAATGCAATCTAATCATTTGTTGTACTTTTACTATATTTGTTAAAAATTTTGTAATTATTTGACTTTAAAATAGTTTTCAATATACAGAAACAGAAGCAAATTTCCTTTATTTATTTACAAGTTTTTATATTTGTTCAACTGTGATAATATTGATAGAAACACAAATAATGTGTTGATATAATATGATATACGGCAACAACAGCGTAATTCAACAATATTTAATCGTTTTAATTATCTTTTATCTTATGCACATACAAGAAACTTTTTTGTATACTTGTAATAAACGATATTGTATAACACGATATTATACTTAAAATTCCTCCCAGCAAATGCACTTGAAATAGCCTAAAAAATATGAGTTATGTATAACTAAAACTTAAGTTCAGAATGTAGAATAAGTATATAGAATAATTAATAGGCTATTAATTCAATTAGAATTTTCAGTGTTCTTCATGAGTATCTAAACCTTTACTAAAAATATTTCTTCCATAGCTTTTGTAGTGCTATAAGTAATACATTATTTATATTAAATAATATTTATTTTAATTTTATAAACTTCCTGTATTTAATAATCATATAGTATATAAATTATGAGTAATATACTAAAAATGTTTATACTTATATATTTGAATATTGATAAAAATTTTTAGATATATTTCTAGAAGAATGAACAAATAATTCACTTATAAAAGCTTTTAATTCAATTAATATTATTCATTCATTCACATAGTGCTTAATAATTACATATTCGTATAAATATAAAGTTTAGAAATGATTTCTACAAATTAAATTTAATTATTGAGGTAATTAAATATTTGCCAGGAAAATGGAAGTTCTACACTATTGTACGTTACATAAAACCGGCAATATAAATAAGCAGTTGGAATATTTTCCATTTTTAAAAACCATGTCCATTGCCTAAGTATTATTCGGTTCAGGACGATCTTATTGTTAAGGATTTTTATGCTTTATGAGCATTCAATGTAAAATTACTCACATTTAATTATCAAATGTGAGCAAATTTTACACTCCGCTGTAAATCAATTGTCATTCATCAATTTCTTAGAATGAAAATCAATCAATTGAGAATTTCCTTCTTTTCTTCATGAGTTTATAGTTGAGTACTTTATAAGATTATTTACCAATGATTTTCGGTCATTTTACTGAAATTTTTATTTATAATTAGATCTTTTTTACCGACCGTATTGTGTAAACAATAGGTAGGTTATGTGATGGCAACAAATTTTGCATATCGAGTTTTCGGTGGGAATGCACTTCTCCATAGTAGGGAAGTGTCAGTAAACTATTTTTAGCAACCTGTCGGTCCGTCGGTCTGTCGGTCTGTCGGTCTGTGTGTGCACGCGTGCATCGGCAACTAGAAGTTTACTACGGGCTAAATATACATTTTTGTGAATATAACGAGAAATAATCAACCGATTTCATTCAAATTTAATATATGAATTCCTCGTATTAAAACAATGAACATATAAATTTGTTGGAAACATCAGGAATACGAAAACTAATTTGCGGGCCGATTTTACATTTTTCACCATATCTACGGAACGAATTGATGGGATTTCATGAAATTTAATATTTGAGTTCTGGACATTACCAAAACTAACTGGTGGGCATTTCAGGGAATTCGGATGTCACAAAACGAAACTGTACTAAGAGCCAAATTTACATTTTTCTAGATATGTTAACTATATGCTTACAAATGTCCTTAAAATTGGAAAAAAATACTTAACAGACATTTTTTTAATATTCTGTAACACTTTCACTCAACTAGACAATACCACTGACCACATCAGATTTTTTTAATAAACTATCTTTTTTTTAGGCGCACTTGCGCAAGCTAGGTTTTAGGTTGGCCGTACAGCTTTTTAAATCAATTCGGTACTGATGGCATATAATATTGATTAATTTTTAAGTATAATATAACATTGTTCGAATTACAATCATACAATATAAATGAAAAATACATATTTCTTTATTAAAATTAAAACTTGAATATTTACACTTATAAATTTTTCCATTTAAAATTAAAATTAAATTATTTACTCTGTTTAAGTAATTAATTATACTCTGTTTTATAAAAGGCATGAAAAAATATATGTAATTTCATTATCGATAACATAAGTGGTTTATATATGTTTGTATGTATGTACAATTAATGTAAATTGTAAATACATTCAACTTTTACAAAACAAAAGTTAAAAAATATTAAAAAATTTCCTTATGTGTGAGCATAAAGAAAAACAAGCTTTTTTCTTACATAAGTAAAATAACAAAAAATTTAAATCTGTCAATTAATATTAAAAAGTTTTTATAACAATTAAGGTTATATTCCATGCCACATATTATGTATGTATATGTATGTGTTAATTATCGTGCAGCATAAAAATCTCATCAACATAAACAAAGGCTTACTACTAACAAAGCAAAAAAAAAAATCATGCATTTCCTCTTGAAAAAAAGCATTAAAAAAAGCAAGAAATCAAAAATATTTTATAAAAATGAGGAAAAAGTTTTCAATCTTAACTTTGTACAACTCAAGACAATATTTTTAATCATAAGTCATTACAATACAGTTATTTACATGCATACTTTCATAAATACATATATGTACGTCATCTTATTATTACATGCGATAATTTAAATGTCAAATAAAATGCATAAAAAATGTATGTATAGCCAAATGGTTGATACTATCATAATTATACATGCATGGCTTAAGTTCGTAAGAGCACGGAACAACCTTAAATAATATGAGTAATTAAAAAACAACATTGTAACAAACCATACGCATATTAATAATACAACGGTAAATATTAGTCAATAAGTCAAGCACACCGTTGCGAGTGACAAACAAAACTCATAAATTATATTATTATTTTTTTGTATTCAATTCAGTGGTGTGACTTGGGTAACTTTAGGAGAATTTTTTTGCTCCTCTCTTCAGTTACAGTTTTAATATTCCGCTTAATTTATTCAACATAACTTTTTTTATTTAATAATTTTAATGTCTCAAATATAATTTAACTTGGAGATGTTAAACAGATCCGTTCTATTAATGAAAAAATGAATGCATCAAGTTTACATTTCATCCATGAAATGTGTAGGTACTAGATGAAAATTCTCAGGGGTCTCCTAACCGGTCACTGCCGAAACAGGAGTCATGTGATGAGGTTCGGCCTGGAAGGCGAGGAAACATGCAGGTTCTGTGGAGAAATGAAGGTAACTCTGATGCACCTTCTTGGTGACTATGTCAAACGTTGATCTAAAGAAGGAGACGAGTCTCCGGTTTGTTACGTTCTGTCAGCAAAACAGCTACCTCCACAAGATAATCTATTTCAGCAGAAGAGTAGGTTTCGATACAGCGCTTTAGGCGTGATAAATTCAAGGTTGAGGCAATGTAAATCTATACTCTTGTGTCGTGGCGTATTGTTACCGAATGTAATCTAATCTATAATAAGTATAAGTAATTTAATCTAATAACTTATCAAATAAATTTGTTGACTATTTCTCTTTATTTACTCAAAAATGTATATATTTGGTCGGTAGTAAACTTCCAGTTGCTTGAAATACACACGTAAACCGAAAAGTAGTTTATTTACGTTTCTCTACCATGAAGAAGTGCGTTTCCACTGAAAGCTCGATATGCGAAATTTGGTGTGATCAAATAACCTCCGTTATTGTATAAAATGCGATTGGTAAATATTAATCTACATTAAATCCGCCGAAGGTTACATCTCTGGTTCTCTCTGATCTATTTCAATCTCTTGATCCAACATAGTGAAAATTACCTTTTTCACCTTTTATTATTACTTAGGAATTTTTATTTACTTTGTAGTTTATTTTATTAGTTATAATTTTCATATATGTACATATTTATGTATATGCATATGTACAAGCCTACTTACTTAAATGTATATATGTATATATAACACGTTGAATAAACAAAATGACGTATTATTGTTTATGAGGAATTCGATACGAATTTCGGAGTGATGCCTGGTTTGATGAATCATGCATAAAAAATTTTTATCTTCTTTGTTTGTATTATTCAATTAGCAAAGGTAGTTTTTGTAAGTATGTTTACGTACAAACAAAGGTAATAAATATTTTTATACATAAGAATATGCATACATACATACGTGTACAGTGATGTGGTGCTAATAAAATTGATCTTTAAAAAAATGAAATCAATGAGCGCAAAAGATTCGCGCGAAATGATTCAACTTTTTCATTATTTACATTTTGTTATATATGTATATATACATATTATAAATGTGTATGTACATTTATGCAAATGTGTATTTATTTTATAGAATCATTAAATTTCACATTATAAGAATATATTATACATATATACGAGTAGTAATATATTTTTGCCATGAATATATGGAAATGAAGTGCCTATGTAGATATGAATGAACCCTTTTGTTCAATCTATTTATTTCCACATTTATATTTTGTTTGTGCTCTAATTTTCAAGGTCTAATATTACCCCTATTTAGTTTATTGGTTTTAAAATTATGCATACATATGTATGATGTCTGACGATGAGTAATATTGTGTCAGACATTATGTAGACATACAAAAAATTTAAAATAACAATATTTGTACTTGGTTTTTAAATGCATGGGTATTTCTAAATACAAAAGTATACAAATATGTTCAAGTTATTCAAAAGCTATATGGTTCTTCAACCGCAAACTAACACCATTTTAAACCATTTCAGTATGCAAAACTAAATTTGTACATAAAGTGCTTTATTTTTACAGAGTTTAAACATTGATATTGTCTGCTATATTTTTTGTTGCTATTTTATATATTGTCAAATCAAACAGTCGTGTGTTAAAAAAATAAAACTTTCAAGATATAGAAAACTATCTAAAACTTTGTTGGCAATTTGTAGCCGAAATCTTAAGACATCTAAAACAATTTGCTGTCATCTGTGTTCTGTTATTTGTCATCTGTCACCTGTCACCTGGCACCTGTCATTTGTCATCTGTCATCAGTCACTTGTCACCTATCACCTGTCATCTGTCACGTGTCATCTGTCACTTGTCATCTGTCACCTGTCATCTGTCCTCTGTCATCTGTCATATGTCATTTGTCATCTTTTATCTGTCATCTGCCATCTTTAAGCTGTCATCTGTCATTTGTCATCTGTCATCTGTCATTTGTCATCTGTCATCTGTCACCTGTCATCTGTCATTTGTCATTTTGCTGCAACCAATTTGCTGCAATCTTAAGACAATAGCAATTTGCAAGTTCGGTAAAGGCAGAAAGGTGACAATTTATTTCTTCAATTATAAAAGAACTACATACAAGCAAATTGTCGGATAAATCCATAAATTAATTTGTCACTAAATCTTGAAACGGATTTTAGTTTCAAAAAAAAGTTCATGCTTTGAGAAATCAAGTGGAAATAGTTTCCCTCTTTTCTTCATAGTGCGTAAATAATAACCAATTTACCGTTAAATCAAACTGATTTTCCGTTCAATTTTTAAATGTAATCAACCTCCTCTATCTTGTACTCTCTATAAGGCAAATTTTACTTAATTTATTTTATTTAATTGTACTCTCTAAAAGGCATATGTCTGTTTACTTAGCATTTTGAAATACTTTTTCATATATTTTAGTTTCTCTTACTCGAATATCTTTCTATAGCTTAAACATTTTTTCAACATTGATAGGGTTCGGGATGTAAAAGTTTCACTGTAGCTCTTTTACTGAATGGTAACTCAAATATGCCTTAAATTATAATACAAAATTTGCAAATATTAATTCAATTTCATTTTGCAAGAACAGAATCAAGTTTCAGTTGATACCCTCATCGTCACTAGATTTTACGCTTTAAGTTCGTAATAAAGTTCGTGTTATAGTAATAAAATTATTTACAATAAATAAAAAATTTCAAATTAAGCTGTATGTTAAAATTTGTGAACTTGTATTAATATGAAATTATGCACAATCATTTGCAACTAACTGCTTTGCCTAAACATTAATTAGGAGCCATTATGCAATGGTTATAAATTTTTATCAACATAAAAACGAAAAAGACTGTGTTGTTGAATTGTATTGCCATAAGAGCATTATGTTAAATAGCCTTTTTTTAATTTAGCTATACGTATACATTTATTTGTGTATATGAATAATCTTACAATAATCTCATTAGTCACTACATACAATATAATGATGCCCTTTTCTTATGATGACCCAATTAAAAAGCTGAATAAACGAAATGTGTAAAATGTCATTTCTTCATTTTATATAATGAAACTCAAAAGTAAATTTTATGATAATGAAGTCGCCGTCATATTGAATTTTAATGATTAAGAGCAGAGTGAAAGTTTAAGATAAGCACAGTATAAGAAAAATTGTTATAATAACCTTGATTATTATATACATACATATCCACATATTATAAACCTACATTCTTTAAAAATCAAGTTTTAATTTAAGGCATTGAAGCAAAATGCGAATTCAAGAATAAATAGTAGAATTTGTTGGAGCAAAATATGATTCAAATTTAAAAATAGACTATGTGATAAGGTATGTTAATATTATGCAAATTGCATTAAAAAATTTCATTAAATTTTAAAGTTATGCAATTTAATAAGCAATTTCGGAAAAGCGTGGATGATAAAAGTAAATTTTTCTCTAAAAGCGTGCATAGTTATCAGAAAACAAAGAATGAACAGTGATTGGAATAAAAATCAAGCTACATAGTATATAAGATAAAAACTTTTGCTTTTATATCAAGGAAGACAAAATTGCATATGATACTTCCTGCTACAAAACTGGCAAATTTTAACAATTTCATAGTTCGAGACATTTTAGGCTATTCGTTATTTCCACATTTTATTTGACTTACTTTACAAAATTATTGCACAGTGCCATTTCCATTTAAATTTTCATTAATCTTAGATTGACACCATTAACAATAAAACCAAAATTAAAAATCCTTAATAATCTTTTTAAAAAAAATTATTCCTGGATTTCAAAATCACGTAGAACGCTTGCTTTTGCTCACATACAATCATACAAACACATACTCGTATTTCTTTATTTTGTTTTTTTTACCTAAAAAAAGTATAAACTGGAAACGTGCTCCTGTAATAATAATATAAAAATGGTTTTACGTGCCAAAAAAAAAAATACTTAAGTGCATACTTCTAAATTTCACCCACAATCTTTGAGAACCCAATTAAACAATTGTTTATTCATGCCAGAATTGTTTTAACCATTGTCCTTATACGAGTTGCTGCGGTAATAATATTTAACTACTATTAAACAAAAGAAAAAACAAATTAATTTTAAGTAAATCAAACACATTAAAAATGTCATTTTGAGACGAAAAACAAAACATTAACAAAATTCTCGTTTAAAACAACCTTTATTGCGCTGTTAGTTAAATTGTGCGTATGGATTTGTTGCCTTGCTACATATAGATTTCATCATTTACAGGTGTAAGATTGAGTTAAAAAAATATTAACCCTTTGAATTTAATAATTCAAATTATGTCCGTATCGTTTATTTGCGAGAAGATGATTGTGATCTGAATAAGGACGGTTTCCAACGTAATGTTGCAATAAAATAATATTTAGTAATGTAGTAGGTAACCTTATCCAGGTGAATTTAATAAATCGTTCTGTTTGTGTTTTGATTTAGGCGCGTTGCCATTTTATTTCAGTGTATACAAACATGTTTGTGTATAGCAAACAAGAATTTCATTAAAAGCATTTGACCAAAAACATGATTTCTGAATTTTGTCCTCAACAATGCGGATATTCATGTATTTTACTACAAGTACAAAACCTTTGATGTAATTATTAAATAATAGAAAAAATTAATCTTGAGAAGCTATTGGTAAAGACGCTTGTAAATCAACTAAAGTAAAGTTAGGGCGCTTGTTGTAAAATGTAAATCAACTACATTAGTATATCAATTTAACAGCACAGTGCTAAATTCAGTAAAATTTGTAATAAAATATTCAAATATCTTATTGCGAAATTGTGTTACACCTTTATTATTGCGGAGCTTAAGGGTTAATACAAAATTTTTAAAAGGGATTTATTTTTCCCCTTGTTTTCACTTGATATTCTGTTATTAACCGCGAAAAACCTGTTTGAAAAGAGCAAAATTTTTTATATTGTACATTTTGTTTTTCTGTTTCTGGAGAAACTTAATAAGGGGAAAAAGACACCTGCCATACGAGCATATGCGTACACACATAATATATTTAAAGAATACAATTACTTATTTTTAATTCCTCTTTTATTTTTTCTTATTTTTATTTTTAATTCTTGCTTATAAACCTTAAAAATTTTTATTCTACATGATCATCTTTTGTTTTATTAAAGCAAATTTGTTTGATAAATATGTGTACAACATAATAATATATATGTACATATTATTAAGTATATGCTTATGTATAATATGTACATTATTTATTTATGTATGAAATCAAAGATGAAATCAAAGACTTTAGAACAGAAGTATAAGGTAGCAAAATAACGTTAATGGAAATTATCCTTGTTTACAGTGTGTCAGGTTGACGATCGAAACTGAATAGGTATGTATTTTTAAGCCAAAAGTCACTGATATTTGCAATCATCGCATGCTTAAAATAAAATTTGTAAATAAAATTTTAAAGGAGATAAGGAAAATAAAATATGTTAATCCATATGTTCATATGAGCCGTCCGTGTGAGACATCTTCCAGAGACATTTACATTTTACAGTAGTATCAAAAGATGATATTGACAAAGGGATGCAAAGTAAATTTTTTTTAACAAATTGGGAGAAAAAAAATCTGTTAGTGATTTGATAAAATCCAAAAATTTGAATCGATTTTTTTGACATTATTTAACATAAGTATCTGCATATAGCAAAATTACATTCTAATCCAAAAACTTTATATGGGAGTTAAAATTTGCAATTTATATATTTGCTTGTGTTGTATTTCTTTGTAATACCAAATGTTAGGTAAATGCTTACATTATACTCCTAATTTGAATATTTAGGATATTTTATAAAAATTATAAAATCACTTAATTTGTAATCTCTCCCATACTTTAAAATTACATTGATACGGTATTATTGCACAATTCAGCTTATAAGTTGTAATTGCTGAATTATGTAGCAATACAATATTATTGCAATTTTGAAGCCAGGGTTTATAGCACTCTTATATTTTTAGTGTTACAAATGGGTTTATGAAGAATATAAAACATTTCTCCAAGAATTTCAATAATATTGCATTTATGTATATTTGTTAACAAAGAAAGATTATAGATATTTTATTAAAAGCAAAAAACTTGTCATCATATCTGATTATAAATACTTTTTACAAAATCATTCAATTTTATAAAATATTATAATTTATACAATAGCTAATAATATAAACACAAACACATATAATATAGAATATGTATATAGAAATGTAAATATAAATTAAGTAGGTACACAATAAAGTGTGATATAAACAATATGTAAACATAAATACATCTACTATGGGTATGTACTATGTATACATATCCATACTAAACATATTCAGTATATTAAAGAAAAAAATAATGATTCATGGGAATTTTTCTCTAATGTTGTCTCATATTATTTTGCGGTTAATACTATAAGCTGACAAGTGTTTTTTATATACATATGTATATGTATTTACATACCTAAATAAATACAATCATATACATAATAGTAAATACACTTTGGTGGTTGAAAATATCTGTTATATAATTATGTACTCTTAATATGTAATAAATTCTGCAATTTATAAATTCTTATCCAATGTCCAACATTTTCAACTATGAAAAACATTCAAAATTTCTCTTTAAAGATTAAAAGTGAAATTTTTAATTTTCTTAGAATAGAAATGGATGAAAATAGATGAAAAACACCAAACAACCGAAAAGTTTGCAATGCATTCAAACAAGTAGATACGAGTATGATTTATTTGTCAATAATTGTCATAAAAGATTTGTATGCTAGGGCAGGCTGCAGGCATCCAATTTATTTGCAGAAATTTAGTTTTATTTTCAAAAATATTCTTAATATTTAGTTAAAGAAAACACAATATACATATATAATACATGTATATTGTAATTTTTGACCTACAAAATATTTATAATGTTCTAATAAAAAATATTGAAAAGCTTATTGCTTAACCATGAACAATACGTGTGTATTTTTTTATGGTTTCAATTGTTCTAAGCATTTCATAGAGAAATAATAATAACTTTGTATAAGTGCATTTGCAGTAAATTTCTAAATTCTTAATTTAACAATAATAAATAAAAAAAAAATCGTGAAAGTTTTCATAACCGCATTGAATCGTGTTAAATTTTAAACAAAGAATTTTTTTTTTTAATTTTTTTTGTAAACAATTTGTTTAGGTTTTTATCAAATTTATTATTTTTCTATATTTAAAAAAAAAATTTCCGCTATTACGCAAAACTGGTTTAAACAATTCAATCACTAAAGAATAACAAAAACCAAAAATTAAAAATTTTTAAAAGCTTGGAGGTGCTTTAGAATCAGAACAAAAAAAAAATATCTTACAAAAGCATACGGAGTAAATGTACTAAATTTTGTGATTACAATTATTTTCTTTTTGGTATATTTATCTGAATATTACAGGATTGAGTTTTCTGGGTCAATGCAAAACTCATAGTTGAAATAAATGTTAAGGGCATATTTGTTAACTTGTTCATATTTATATTTTGATTAAAAATTTTTTACAATACACACTCTCATTTGCACAGCGTGTATTAAATTTTTTTGTACATCTTATATTAATATGAAAATAATTATTTATATATTAATATGAATTTCCACGAGTCCTAACTTTAAAATTACAAAAATACGTAGTATAACGAAATTCAGCTAATGATATGTAATTGATGAATTGTATATTAATATAACATTACTGCAGTTTTGAAGTCACAGTACATCCCATTGAAAAATTGCAATAATACAGTTTTTAAATGTAATTCAGCTTATAAGCTGTAATTGCTGAATTGCTAAGCAATTTAATATTGTCAATGTTTTGAAGTCAAATCAGTTTTTAATATACAAATAAGAATAATTTTAAGAAATTATTGAAATATTGTTTTACTTTTTCGAAGATAATCTGTATCATTTTTGTATTCTCTTCGCCAAATTGGGTCACAATAATTGTGACATAGAGTTGTACTTTTACGAGTATGTATAAGTATAATAATATTATTTTAGTTTTACTTCTTAATGTTTACAATGCAAGAAATCAATTACCAAATAAAAATTTTTGAAAGGCATATCTTAGACTATCACCTAATTCTTGTGTTACACGTATAGATTTAACTCACCTCAACCTCACTCAAAAAAAAAGAACCAATAAATTCTTTGAAATTTCCAACATTTCTAATTGAATTTCTTTCACGGGTTTGTTCTTTAATGGAATAATTATTATTATCGAACTACTTTATTAGAAAATTAATTTTCTGCAATAATTTACTAAATTATTCCATTAAAGAACAAAAAACAAAAAAAGCACGAAACTAATATGCCATGAAGAGAAAATAAATGATCGGAAATGTCCTATTATCGTAAAAAAATTAATATTTTTTTTTCCTTTATTAACTTTTATTTATACATTTCACGTCTTATTAGTATAAATGTGTGTAGAAATTTCACGAACAGTAAATCTACTGTATAACTCTATAAAATATGATGTGTTAATGTATGTATTTTCTATATTTATGTATTAATAAAGTCACACAAGGTTATTAAAAGACAGATTAAAGAAAAACACATATAGACGGATTGTCATATTTAAGACGTGACTCGTGACATTTAATTTATTAGTATTTATAATAAAAATAATCGTGTGTATGTATATGAATAAATAGACAAGAAAGGGAGTTACTAATAAGAGAATTAAATATAATGATATCAAAAACTATTAAGTATGAATAATAAAAATGTCGAAAAAAAAATAATGTTTACTATTCCCCTATTAAGTATAATAATTTATTAAAAATAATATTCTTTTGTGCAGATGATTATAAACTTGATGGATATTTAATGACAATGGGAAAAAGAATACCAAGTTACCTAGTAATATTTTATTAATGATTTTATAAGCCACCCTCCTCCCCCACCCTAAAACCTGCTCAAGAAAAAAATGATAAAATTGCTTTGTTCAAAATGCAATTTTATTGTTTCGATGCTATTTAAAGGAAAAAAGTTTTGTAAAATAAAAATTTAATTTTTATAATTAAAAAGTGTTGAAAAATTATTTCAAATTTTTAAAAGAATGGAACGTTTATGTAATTTTGTATGTATGTAATTTAGTTTTGTTGCCAGCGTCGAATGTCGAATTTCACGAATCACGAAAATTTAAAGCTGCAAAAATTTTTGTTTACATTGGTTAAAAATTCGAAAAATTTAGTACCCACGACTTCCAAAACGTAATTAGATGAGTTTCACTGTAGTTCGATTATCGGTGTCAAATTTAAAAAATTTACTTTCTTCACTTTAGCAGTGATTTAGAGAGATTTTCTTCACTTTAGCAGTGAAAAATAATTTTTGATCTTGATAAGGAACTGCAAAATAACATATTATATTCATTGTCACAAATGTCATAATTTTAGTTACTATTAAACAAAAAAGTAAAAATTATGATTTGGTAAGCTACATGTGTACATACGTAATTCTTGCAACATAAATTTATTTATGTTTAATCAGAATTGAAAATGTTCCAAAATAGCATATTAGATTATGTTCGTTTTAAAAATAAAAATGGCTATTAAAATAATTAATCTCTAATCAAAAAACTATTTAATTTTTTTTATAGTCCCCATATATAGACCCCAAAATATCACTAAATAAATCACAAATCTCTAATTTAGACACACGTGAAAAAGAAGTAACGTAATTTATTTCTTTAGAAAGCAATTTATACTGTCACAAGAAATTTTCATTTTATCAATTTCAACGTCAAATCAAATTCTACATTTCGCGTCTCACTAAAGCACTCTGAATCTAAATTATATAAAATTTGAACTTTAAACTTAACTCATAAAATATATAAGAAGTATGCTATACATAAATGAATTTTATGATAATTCGTTATTAATTAAAACAAGATTATAAAACAAAATTCTATAATAAATCAAAATTAAGTTGTTTTTCTTTTATTTTATTAAATGCCATTATCATTAACTAAAATCAAAATGCTATTATGCTTAATGCATTTACAGAAAGTTTATAGTATATCTAGTGCATAGACCTTTAAGAATTTTCTTAAAAAATATTTGTTTTTTAATTTTATTAATTTATAAAAAGTTTAAATGAATTCGTTGCGGTTTTGAACTTAAAATAATTTAAATTTTTTAATATTCTTTTTATCGTTCTTGTTTTTTTTTTTTTTAGATCCGAATTTTTCCATATAATTTATTATTTTTGGCTTTTAAAAAAAGTTGCGGTGGAAATTTCTTTTGAAGTTTTTAAAACTATTGGACGCATAGCTATTTGTTTTTTTCTGTTATAAAAATTAAAATTAGAAATTTTAATTTACTTGGGGAGATTTTCTATACTTACGTACATGAAGGACAGAATTTAAAGATAGCATATAAGAAAATGACAAAAAGTCTTTTTAATTCTTAATTCCCAGCTATAAGTCAATTTCGTTTTTAATTATTATTGTTCTAACATACATATTTATATTGTATAAGTCTGTTTGTTTGCATGTATGTATGAATGTAAGTATTATTTTTCTTTAAATTAAGACTAAATTCAACTTAACATGAAATACGCTTTTCATGAAATTTTGTCAATACACCAAATAAAATTAGATTAATGCCCCTTTATTTTTACATAATACAATTATTTATTTACATATGTACATACATATACGTATGAGCATTTAGTATGTGCGCTTTTGTTTTGTCCATCATTAAAAAATTTACGAGTTTCTCATATCTCTAATCTCTGTACACGTTCTATTTAATTTTAATTTTATCAACATATATAAAAAAGCAAACTGTTATACACATTGTATATAACATAATGTGTACATGCATTCAGTATGTGTTGTATAAAAGTGCATGTAAAATAAAAGAAGCAAAATAATTAATTCTAGCTCACATTATTATTGTATGTATAGCTGCTGTTACCATTGAAATTCTTTGATATTTTTGTCTTCACTTTTTATCATTTTACAATTTTACTTTTCTTTTTTTTCCACATTAAAAGTTTATCGCACCCTCATCCAATGAAAATTAAATCGAATTGAATGTCTCATGATTTCGATGTCAAGCGCACTCAATTTTTTTTTTATTTCGTTCTTATATTCACAATATATACGAGTATAATATCAATTTTTAATGGCAATGCAATGTTCTATTGCAACTTGCACTCTTTTTTTTAAATAAATTTCAAAAATAGACAATTGAAAAATCAAAAAATATTTTCAAAATTTTTAATATTTTGTTGTTATCTGTCCGAATTGTTGAATTTGTTGAATTTTTGTGTGAAAATTTTTTAAATAAAGATCAAAGATTCAGTCAAGATTTTCGAAAATTTTACTTTGGTAATTTAAAAAATTTTACTTTGTTCGTTTAAAATATTTTTGATATACTTAAATAATAAGATTGTCTTTAATATTTCCTACAGGCCTTAATAAGGCGCCGGAGCATTCTTAGTATAAAATTATTTACTTGGAGAATGTTTACAAGAGCCAAATTTAACATGTCGAATCTATGTCAAAATATTGTACAATTTGAAATAAAGTTTTTGAATTTGTATCATTTTAAAACCTTAACTTCGATAACGACTTTGATACTCTCTAAACCAAAATCGACTAGAAAACGGGTAGTCATAACTAGATTGAGTCACTAGATTGGAGTCACTAGGACTCTAGTTGTCAATCTAGTTAGAAAAACGTAACTAGATTCTAGTAAAATTTCTTTACTAGAGTTTCTAGTCATATCCTAGTTAGCTTTACTAGATAGTCTAGGTATTATTACTAGGAGAATTTTTTACTAGAATAACTATTGCCGTAGATGTTTATTCTAGTCAAAACAACTTGAAAAAACCAATTCGTCAAACTAGAAAAAACTAGACTTGAGTACTAGAAATTTATCGCTACAACTAGTTGAAATATTGTGGTATAACTAGAATTTAGCGCGGTATTCAACTAGAATTTACAGCTCTTGCAACTGGGATTCGAATGCAAGAGTGCTAGATGTAGTTAGCTAGTACAACTGGATTTTATTAAGGCATACCTAGTATTTTTACTTTGAAATGTGGTCATTACAGCTGGAAAGTAGTTCCTGAAAAAAAATTGATTTTTTGACAAAAATTTCTACTATTTTAAAATATTTTTTAATACTCAAAAATTTTATTTCTATATTATTTATTTATTTATAAAGATCTGTTCGTAACTTCAAAAATCTTTTTTTTATTTATTCATTGAGGTTCAAGTTTTCAAATCTGTATCAAAATATAAAATGGAAAAAATTTGTTAAAATTTTATCATGAAAATTTGGTGTGAACTTACATTAATTTTTTTTCTTTAAAATTCGCTCTCATTGTCTACTACTAGATTAGCGGTTGTGAAAACTGTTTTTCTCGTTGAATAAACTAGGTAAACAGCTAAACTAACTAGAAAAATATTTGCAACAGATGAAAATCTAGTAACCAATACTTGAAACCTAGCTGCTACGTGTAGATTGTTGTTGTGTATTCATGTTGTTGTTTTAATATTCAGTTTATTTCACAACTTCCAATAAAACTATAAAAAGTGGCAATAAAATGTTGCTTTCTTTAGAAAATTGGAAAATAAATAGAAGATTAACTGGCTTACCTTTAAATAAAGTTGCAGATTCTTCATTTACTCCATTTCTTACGAAAAATTGAAATTTCAATAATTTTTTACAACAAAAAAATTTTTTTCAAAAAAATGGCACAACTTAAATCAAATGATAATATTATTACGACTGATCAATTATGAGAAATTTTATTCGAAAAAGAAAACGCGAAATGTTTTCTGTAGCTCTAACAAAAAATTCTCTCTTTCTGAGAACTTGGAGAGAACAAAAAGAGAAGACAACTAGAATACAACAATTTGTATATTTTTATATTAAAAGTTCTACTGGAATTCTAGTTGAATTCTAGTAAAACTAAATTCTAGTTGAATTCTGGTGAAACTAAATTACTTGGATTTCCAGCTTTTTAACTAGAATCTCAGGTATTATGAATGGATTAAAAAAATTTAACTAGATTTTCAGTTATTTCGTACTCTTTTTTTTCGCAATCTAGGTACAACAAATGAAATACTAGCTATCGTAAATAAAATTTCTAGTAAAAAAAGCTTAACTAGGATTTAACTCCGCATTCTAGTCGAATTTGGTTTAGAGAGTAGGGAATGACTTCATAGTCAAGCTCTTACATATATATTGCAATATGGCAGTTTTGTATGGATATTTACAGACAAACCGATCAAAATCTATTTTACTCCAAATGTTTTGCTTTTCACATCCGCGGTTAAACCCAAAAAAATGACATACAACTGGAAATAGTTGTAAGAAATTTGTCAAATACAAATAAAAAAATTTTTTAAGGAAAAGTCTTTATTTAGAAGCGTTGATTTTGAATTTACTTGTACTATTAACTCAAATTATAAAAACAAATTATGCTTAACATGAAAAAAAATAAATAATAACGATGATTTCAATGAATTTAAATATGAAAATTACATGTACATATATTTATTACACCAGACATACAGAGCATAAATAATAAATAACATGTTCTTTGTGAATTACACATTCACAATAGATGGGCTATAAAGAACTATTGGACAATTAGATATTAATACCGTAATAAGATGATACGATCTCCAAGCGAATTCATTATAATTTACTTAAGTACTTATACTGTGTAACTAAATTATAATACAGGGAGTAAATTGAGTGGTCTGTGATCTAACAATAGATAAAGTGATCTTTAAAATTTAATATTCATGAACACTTTATTCAGAAAACAAATTTAAAATATTTATAATTTTAAATCGCAAAAAATAAATTAATGCAGAATTGCCAGAATCTAGAAAAAATATTCAATAATTTTAAATTTTTTTGTACTTAATTTCTTTACTATTAAACGAATTTTTTGATTATTAAATTTTAATAGAAGAGAGAGCATTCATTTAATCAATAAGCTATTGAAATTTTGCGCTATCCATTTGCTTTTTCGATTTCTCTGCTATTTTTGTTTTATCTTCGTAATTCTTTAAAATGTACATACTCGTATAATATAGCCAATCAGGTCAATAGCTTATATCATTTATAAACAAGTAAAAACGTTTCAGTCGGTATAAACCGATTGAATTATACCCTGCACCTTTCGTTATTGTGTAGCAATTACTCGAACCCGTGAAGTCATTCTATAGAAACTTCACGGATATGTCTGACCTATAATTGGACATCCCACTGCTAAGTTTCATGAATCTGATTTTATAATTTTTCCAAATATTTAAAATTAGCTTTAGGAGTTGTATGGCAAGTACCTGAACCTGTCAAGCAATTCCATCAAAACTTCATATATCTGATCTACAATCGGACACACAACTGCCAAGTTTCATGAATCTGACTTTATTATTTTTCCAAATATTAAGAATAAGCTTTTAGGCTTGTATGGTATCTACTCGAACCTGTCAAGCAATTCCACCAAAACTTCAGAAATATATCTGACCTGTAACTCGACATACAAGTGCCAAGTTTCATGAATCTGACTTTATTATTTTTCCAAATATTTAAAATAAGCTTTTGGAGTTGTATGGCAAGTACCCGAACCTGTCAAGCAATTCCACTAAAACCTCACAAATATATCTGATCTACAATCGGACACACAACTGCCAAGTTTCATGAATCTGACTTTATTATTTTTCAAAATATTAAGTATAAGCTTTTAGACTTGTATGGGAGCTACTCGAACCTGCCAAGCAATCCCACCAAAACTTTATAAATATGTCTGACCTATAATTGGACACACGACTGCCAAGTTTCATGAATCTGACTTTATTATTTTTCCAAATATTAAGAATAAACTTTTAGACTTGTATGGGAGCTACTCGAACCTGCCAAGCAATCCCACCAAAACTTCAGAAATATATCTGACCTATAACTCGACATACAACTGCCAAGTTTCATAAATCTGACTTTATTATTTTTGCAAATATTTAAAATAAGCTTTTGGAGTTGTATGGCAAGTACCCGAACCTGTCAAGCAATTCCACTAAAACTTCACAAATATATCTGATCTACAATCGGACACGCAACTGCCAAGTTTCATGAATCTGACTTTATTATTTTTCCAAATATTTAAAATTAGCTTCTGGAGTTGTATGGCAGGTACCCGAACCTGTCAAGCAATTCTTCTAAAACTTCAGAAATATATTTGACCTATAATTGGACACATGACTGCCAAGTTTCATGAATCTGACTTTATTATTTTGCCGAATATAAAAAATTTGCTTTTGGAGTTGTATGGCAGCCACCCAAACTGGTGCAGCTATCCCATTATAATTTTTAGAGCATGTGTAGAATAAAATTGGACACATGTATACAAAATTTTATATTTATAGCTTTATTAGTTTTCGAAATATTTAAAATAAACTCTTTGAGTTGTATGGCAGCTACCCGAACCCGTTGTCCGAATTAGTCCAATAACAATAGGGTTCGTCCTTGGCACAAAAGAAAAAACTTGTGAAAGTTTGGTGTCGATAGCATTATTCGTTTTTGAGTTATCGTGCGATCGGACGGACGGACGGACGGACGGACGGACGGACGGACGGACGGACGGACGGACGGACATGTCTAAATCGACGCAGAATTTTACGCTGAGCAAGAATATATATATATGTCCATACCGCAGATGACTCCTTCAAGTAGTTACAAACTCCATACCAAAGTTAATATACCCTTCACGAAGTGCAGGGTATAAAAAATTACTCTATACAAATTTGGTTCTAATTTCTTTTGCAATTTTAGTATAAGTAAATATTGTTATATAACACATTAATTGTGTCAATTTACAAACCAATAAAATTAATAAAATTTCTTTGCTGTTTATTTGGAGTTGCTTTAGAATATTTATACGAAATCTTGATTTTTAAGTGATTTTTAGTTACTTAATTGAACTTGCAAAATAAATAAATAATAAAAAGAATATACATATAAGAGCAAAATTTTAAGAATCTAAATTTCAAAATTCTTAACATTATATTTTGAATGAACATATGGTTAAACTGAACATATGGTAGGGACTTAGAGTAATTACTCGTAGATATTGTTTTCAATACGATTAAATTCTCAATACTCAAATAAATTTTTCTTGTTGTAAGATAATTGATAATAATATAAGGTATACAAATTTACTACACTGTTTGTAACGAAAATTTTTTATTTTGAATTATACAGACAAGTTAGATTTTTATTAATCAGCTTAAAATTTTTAGTTTGCTCCTTTACTAATGTTTGAAAAACTGCTTATAATACGTCAGGACGGACAGTGGTTTGAGTACCATGCAATACATATAACTTCAAAAGCAATAAGATTGTATTTCAGAAAATTTTGGGAGTGCAGGTGAATATGATGTTATCAGAAATCTTATTGTACTATAAGAATGAACTCACTGAATTGACTATGGATTTCTTTTCTTCGAACTTCAAAATAAAATATTAATTTAATTACCCTTTTTGTTTGAAATTTTCTTTTAAATATATCGGTACCCTCTGTGTGATTGTATTTTACATAAATTCTTACTAACATTAATAGTTTTGTTCTAAAATTGAAACTCCTAACGGTTGTATGGAAATCAAATATGCTATGTTTTAAGTACATAATGTACATAGTATATGAATATTCACACAAAAGAACATAAACTAATTAGAAAAATAGGTTTATTTAAATCAAGATATCTAGGTCGTCTGTTTAATATAATGTTAGAAAATGTTCGCTACAGATGTGAGATGATTACGAAAACAAAAAGGAACAAAATGTTTAAAGAGTAGTTTAATTAAAAAAATATCAAAGATTAGATTGCAAGAAATTATTGAAAAAAATTTATTTTTTTATGTATGTATTAAATTTTCATTAGCTTTTTGAATTATTGGATATAAAATGTATTGTAATTAATTTTAGAGTCAGATTTCAGTTGGCACAATTATATGATCAAATACGATAGAATATAAAATAAAATAAAAAGAACCATTCTTTAATTTCAACATAATCAAATTATTTTGTACGCAATTATGTACTCATATTCATGACAATTAGTGTCATAACAATTAGTGAATAAATTCATATAAACATTGTATTACTTTTATTCATTGAAATTGGGATTATTCTTCAATAAAATTTGAACTTCTTCGAAAAAATATCGTAAATTGCTTTTAAAATGCAATTATTTTTAAATGTCAAACAACATATGTATGTACATATTTGTTGTTCCATTAGCTTTTAAAATAATTATTCAAAATATTTACATGCCATATGTCAAATGTTACAGTAGCACTGTAATTCTAAAAATATTGAGTTCTTGATAAAATTATTTCTTAATGAATAAGATATTTTACAATGCTCCCATAATTCGAATTGTGATAATTGATATTACCAGAAGCTGTTTAAAGATGTAGTTACACGCAGCACAATTGTTGAAACATTTTAATTGCATTCCAAGTATAATGTTAAGCCAACTTTCTTTTCAAATTAAAATATCGAACATCGTAAGTATGCGTAATATTAATACATACGCGTTTATAATTACAGGAAAAAATGCATGCACATTATTTGTTAGCAGTTGTTACAATTTAAAATATTAAAGCGCAAAACAGTCTAACATCTAACATGGTTCGTACATTGCAGATAATTGGAAGCAAGTTATATATATACACGGGAAGCGGCAAAAAAATTATCACTTTCTTTAAGCAGAGTGAGCTCCAACTAATTAGTAGTCGTAGTAATAATCAGTAGTCGCCACTTGCTAATATCAAATTTAAATCGATTTAAACGCCGTTTGGATAATTTTTGTTTTAATTATAATATAAATTGTTTTACGAACATTTTTTTATATCTACAAAGAACAAAGACTGTAAATAGCTTCTAAATGGAACGAAGCAACGAATCGAATATGTTTATATACTTAGGTTCCTAGATTCCTTGTGCATTAGCTATCTTTCTAGAGCGTTTACACTCTCAATTCCGATAAAAATCTAATTAAAGTTTCTTCTGTACTTCCATAAATCTTTTATTATAAAATTTACGTACTTTTACTTAAAAACAATCTAGGAAAGCTAGTTCACAATGAGTTTCTTTTCATTTTATTTATGCTTTCACTAATTTATTTGAGTTTTATATATGGGAAATTATTTTAAGTACCATATACCGACCTAGTGAACTAAGCAATTAAAATATATTTTATATTTCTCATTTTAATCGTTAGCAACAATTTTTTTTTCTATATGACATTTTATATACAATTTCGTTTTTAATAAAATTTTTAATTCACATAAAACAACTTGACTAATTAATTTGTATTTTAAGAGCTAAAAAATATAAGTTTCACAGCTATGAACACACAATAAAACTTAAATTGGGGAAACTGTATACAGAAACATGTTCTACATTTTTTTAAACTTTTGTTTCCTTTAATTATTCACTTTGGCTTTCCTTTATTTCTCTTACAATAAAAGTATTAAAAAGTCAAAAGTGTTCCTGATTATGTTGGTGGGATTAAATTTCATTATGTTGTGTTTTTTAATCAACATAAAACATAATGTATATATATATAAAAATTTTATGTCAAAGTGTAAAGAAAAAAAATTATAAAAGTGAAATTAAAAATAAAAAAAAAAATTTTATATTCTTGTTAATGGAAATGCAAAACTGGTGATTTAAATAGCAAGTGTTAAAATTCATTTTTTGAAGCTTCATATTTTAATTGAGGTCAAATTTCAAATATTTTATAAATGGTTTTTTATTTCTTAAAAAAAAAATGAAATTCAGTTGTTTTAAATTGAAAAACTATACAAAATATGTCATCAACATTAGAAAAATTGTTATAAATTTTCATAGTTTTGTGTATGTATGTATGTATGTAATTTTGATATGTATGTGGGTGATATTTAATTTGTTTCAATAAATTTAATAATTGTGAATTATTGGAAATCCAATTTGACAACATTGCAAATAAAGATATGGTCAGAGGTGGATAAGTGCAGTTATCCGTTCATTTATCCTTATGTTCCAATAAATGCAATTTTTTGCACTTGTCTGCAAAATGGCTTTTTTTAATACCCTAAAAAACTACACAGAATATATTCAATATTTTATTTATTGTATTTTATTGTATTTATCGATCTGAATTCGTATTTGTGTTACATATTGAGGTTATGTTACTTTTTTTACTCTTTTTCATAATTTTATTTTTAATTTAGTATTGCCATTTATTAAAAGCTATTACCCACATATTTTTTATAATTTATAAATGTCACGATCGATGTCAAAAAAGTTTTTTTACACTTATGCCTGAGATAGGGTTGTAATTTTCGTTGCACTTAAAAGATTTTTGTTCTTATACGTTTTTCATTATACGTATACGTTTTTCTTTTTATCCTTTAAAAATTACGTTACGGTATATGAAGTGGAACACGGAAAGTTGAAACTGTCAGTACTTACATATGTGATTTTTGCACATATGTAAGTGCTGACTAATCCGTTTTTAACTGTACATATATGTACATACGTAATAGAAAATCAAAAATTATTCGGCATTTTTTGTTGAAATATAAAAATGCAATCAATAAAAAAGAAATAACTCAATAAAAAAAAGTGTCACAATTGAGATCGTAGTTATGTTGTGTTATTTTTATATGACACAACTTCAAATTTGTGATCTCTTTGTTAAAATGACAAATGCAAAAAACTGCTAACATGAGTAGAAATTTTCTTACACGCTTTTTTTGTTCGCGTAATTTTTTTTAAATAAGAGAAAATGACAGCTTTTAACCTGAATGTAAAAAAAAATAACAATAGAATCGAAAATATGGATTAGCTTTTTAGGTATGCGAGTTATATTCCAATAACATTAGAATAATAAAAGAACTTTAAAAATGACCGTATAACAGAACATAAGAACTGCAGTATATCAGAAAAAAATATGTATGTTAATTAAGTAATTTCGTTTTTCTAAATTTCTTCTCTTCAACAAAGTCAAGGTTTCTATGTACAATTCTTGAATTTATTTTCGTATGGTTGCCTTTATACTGCTCAGTTTACTTTCTCAATTATAAAATTAATGCAATTTTTCTAAAACTACATCATTTTACTTTAAATTAAAATTTAACCGAACTCAAAAAATTTAATTAACCGAATATATAACAATAAATTTAACAAGCCTGAAATTTCATGTCAAAAACTTATTAAAAACTTGAATTTTTTTTTTTTAATTTAAATTTTATTTTAACATTGAAAATTTTAGTTATTATTTTATTTCTTACATAAATTTAAAATTGTTAACTAAATTATTTTCACGTCTTCACTTTAATAAAAATTCACAGTTTAAATTTTTCAGCCTTATTCATAATAATCTATTATTAAGAATCAAATTAACAATTAACAAGTGTTCATACATTAAGTATTTTAAAATTACCACCTTATAAAATATAAACAGTATACTAATTTATACGAATCAATTTAAATCAATTGTTTCATGAACCTAATAAAATTAAAGCTTTAAAATTAATTTTAATTTAAATTTAAATTAATAAAGATTATAAAACAAAAATTAAAATTATTTGTTCATACAAAATGGGGTATAATTATCATTTTTAATAACCGTTTGATAAGTGCAATATAAAAATTCGTTTGTGATTCTCATACAAATTTTATTGTCTATAAAAGAAATGTTGAGTGCCAATGATCGTTCATTTAAATGCGAGTGTACTGTACCCATTTGTTTCATATGTTTTTTGTGTTGGGAAAAAAAAAAACAATAAAATTAAGCCAAAATAAATGAGGACGATTAAAATAAAATTAGTAATCTTAGAAGCATGAACAATTTGTTTTTGTATACATAAGAGATAAATAGAAAAATTGCAAGCTACGAGATTTGTGATAAACCGAGCTTGTTAAATCAGAAAATATTTACAATATACTTACTTCCTAAAATTTGTATTTAAATTTTCATGTTTATTGTATTAAAATACTATACTATAAGTTCTTATACATATTACCTAATACGTAGCTTACAAAAATTTTCATATTTGCACAAATTCTGATACTTTGGTACTTATAAGCAACCAAAGCAACTAAAAATTGTCATACATGCGTACATTATTCTGAAAAGAAATTAATTAAAGTCTATGCTGGAGAATGAGGCATGAACAGTATTTTATTTAATTTATAATCTATTTCTTCTTCGCAGCCAAAAAATCTGGCGATTTTGACGCTGTTCCATATTTACCCTATAGTTAATTAAGCTAGATTCGAGTGCGAATTTCGATTTTACTACTTTTATTCTTATCAATATTTTACACAATTTTTTATATTAAATAAAAATTTAGATCTGTTGATTTAAAATAAAAGCTTAACAGTTTTGTATAAGCACTGCAAATAAAGTCAGAAGAACATTTTTATGGCGTTCAATTAATATAAGTAGGTATTGTTGGTATAATATCAGAATTGTACAAAATACCTACAAAATCAATTTTGAATAAATTTCTTATCAAAAACATTTGGAACATTCAAAACAATTACATACTTACAATCTTATAATTAAACATACGTACAGCACTTATACTACGAATTCATGCATGTAAGCATTCATGTATGATTATAATTTAACTGAAAACTCAAAATTTTAATTAAAATATGCATAATTACAATTTTACATACATACATATATACATGGCAACATACATACATGCATGAATGTATGTTTACATTTTATAAACAAAAAGTAAAAATCATAAAATTTTGCACCTTTCATAATTAATTCAATATAATTTTTTTATTTTTGTTTTTTTTTTTTTTTTGTACAATTTGCATTTTCTTTGAAAAGAAAATAAAAGCATTAATATTTTTAAAATGTTTTGAAAAACGGTATCCAATATACACACACACAAATACACATATACATACATGCAATTATTTTTTAAAATTAAATAAAAATTCAAATTGTGTGTACCTTTTAAACCTATACGTTTACCTTCCCCAGTAAATTCAAGTATCTATGGGATATGAAACACGAATATGTAGGTACATCTATGTGAATATGCATGTATGTATATTGACGTCTGTAACTTTTTCAATAATAATAATTCTTCTGATTAAAATCAAACTGTCGACTATAACGTTGCAAACATATGGTATTAAAAACATAAAACAAAAATAAATAATTTAGACTACTGAACTCTTATTACATCTTATCTCATATTATACCATTCTGATAATATCTTACATACATACATATATTTACATATGCCTCTACATGCACACATGTATTCCATTAACGCGTGAATAACTCAACAACAAAAATTAAAGAAGAAGAAAAAGTAACAAAAAATAAAAAAAAAAGCGCACTGCAAACAGTCCAGCCAGTTAGTGAGCCAGCTGTCTATGGTTTATCAGTATCATCTATACCATCATTATTATCAGCAGCACCATTGTTGAATTTTCGTATATAAACATACTAGCATACATATATAAGATAGCATATGTGCGATATTATATACATACAGCCATACACACACGTATATTTATAATTTATCGTTTAAGAGTACAAAATTATTTTGTTCAAAACGTTATGGTACGTACATATTTTATCCTCCTTTCACAAAATACACACACACATAAATTTCAATTTCTGTTGATTTAACTCAATTTTTGTGTTTTCTTCAGTTTTCTCATTTTTTGCTATTTTTAATATTCTATTTATGTTGCATATTTTAATAGATTTTATATTTTTAGTATAGATACTTTAACTGTAAATTTGATACAACAGGATAAATATATAATATGATTATGAAAAACAAAAAAAAAGAAGAAAAAAACAAACAATTCTAAATGAAAAATTTTTTATCACCTCATTCGAATTACAAGGAAATATCTTTTTTCATTTTAAGCAAAATATAAAAAAATATTCACCACTCGGAGCAATCGCATACACTTACTTGTATAATTTATTTGTACATCCTAATATTTTTGTTTGTTTTCGTTAGTATATGTGAGTTTTGTTTTTGTAATTTTCCTTTTTACAATATAAATATTATTTACATTTACATATGTATATTATGGGTACATACATTTATTTTCCAATTTAAAAATTAAATACTTCGAAATTTTCCAAATAAAGTTATGAGTTATTCAAATCTTTTGTTTTGTATGTAATAAATAATTTATTAAAGATTCTGATTTTGTTGTTAATAATTAAAAAGTAGTTTACAAAAACTCAACATTATCTAAAAATATAAGTAGCTACTTTCTTTTGTGAAATATAAAATTTTATATAAAAAAAAAATAAAAAAATTTCTTCTTAAATTATAATAAATAGGAAATTTTCCAGGATTATAAGCCCTTTATATATACTTACAATGTATACACGGCGTCGTATCAATTCCATATGTATATGCAAAGCAAACATTAACAATGGGCGCCCGAGGACAGAGCGCCATTGAAAAATTTAAAAAACACCTAAATTTTAAATGATAAATATATTTTCCATTACGTGTTTTTCAAAATTTTCATGCATCTATACACAAACATTGCAAAATAAAAATCTGAAAATTTAATTTCAGGCTTCAACATTATGATTAACCTTGCATTTAGCATGATAAAGTTACAAGAAAGTGATTTATTATGCGCAATGTACAAATTTTATTAAGACTGCGGGCGAACAGGGAGGGTGCGCTACGTAGGGCGCCCAACAAATCAATTCCGGACCTGTGTGTACATAATATTTACGAAAAATTATTTACAAAATTTTCATTTAATTTACCATCATTGTAATATTATGCTTATTTTTCTTTTAATTTCTTTTCAGACTTACAAAAAAAAAAATGTTAATAACAATTTACGATTTATTGTGCAAAGATATTCATGAGTGTCCTAAATATTCAGAGAATGCATGCATATTTACATAACTATATTTATAAATACATATAACTATGTTATACACACCGTGTTTCATTTATAACATTAAAAGAATCACAAAACTCACAAGCATTTTATATATACACAGAAAGTCATTCAAAATAAGATATTTTTTTCAAGTACCTAATATTTATTATGAAAACATTAAAATATGTAATAAATATTCATTTGTATAAAATTTATATATGCGTACATATACATACATTGATTGCATATAAAACTATATAATGAATGTATGTATATACATATATTTGCGATAGGAAAAATGAAAACTCGTAATATATTTAATCTTATAAGAGTTTCATTTACATAGATGAGGAAAAATTAAAATGATAATATGCATAAATAATATATGTATGTCAAGTATCCACTACGAAAAAAAAACAAAAACAATAATAATAAAAAAAATTATTCACCACAACTCCATTGGAGTTAAGAATTGTTTTTTTACTATTTTTCTCTTTTATAATAGTTATGAACGTACTGATATACATACATTCATACAGCATACGAATTTGAAAATGAAAAAAAGCAAGCAACAATAAAGATAGAAAGAAAGAAGTCAAAGTGCAAGAGACCAACATAATCATCATTCATCATCATCATCACTATTATTCCCCATCATTCACCATCATCATCATCATCATCATCATCATCATCACAACAAAATAAACAAAAAACATGGTACTTACTCAAATTTTATACATTTTTACATTGTATAAGTAGTTAAATACACAAAATATGCATAATATGTACTATGTGTGTATGTATGTTCATATGCACATAGAAGTTTTTTTGTTACATTTTTAATATAACAAAAACATATAGTACATATATCTATACAATTTTAAATATTGTTATACATTCGTGTAAATTTACATAAATACTAAAATAGAATTAAAATTATGTAGGTATTTGGAAAAATGTCATAATATTACAAATCATATATAATATACAGTACTTATACATGTATACATATATTTGTTCAAACATACAACAGTATAAGAATGATTACCAAGTCCTTTTCGTTCCCGTTAAAATAATAATGATAGTTTTCTTCTTTAATGTAATGTGACATTTTTTAAATGACTATAGTACAGAAATCTGTAAAAATTATTTTTATGTATGTACCTATGTATGTATGTATATCATCTGAATATAATCACCTACATTTCTAAAAAGTTGAGTACTTAAATGAAAATAATAAATGAAACAACAAAAGGAAGACGAGAAAATATTATTCACATTTTTTGTTCTATAACAGTAATTTTAAAGAACTATCTATCAAAAATAATAATAGCAAAAAGATTATACAGTGAAAAGAAATGAAGTTTTTACATGCGTAGTTATGATTTTACATTGCATGCAAATATATACAAATGATATCTAAGTATATATAAGCTAGGAATGTTTACATTATGCAGCGGGATCTTATCATAACAGTGAAATAATAAAATTATTATGTGGGTGTACTGTGCACATATGTACGTAACACATTGCAGGGTTAATTACGACACTGGGACTCGGATAGTATTGAAACTTTTGTGACTTCTGAAAATATTTTCTTTTGTTATTTTTTTTTTAATGATTTGACTTGAGCTGTAAATTATGAAAATATGTTATTTCTGAGTATCACAATAGAGATCAAAATATCAGCTTCCATTTCCGATTTAAAAAAAAATAATTGCTTGTTAACGTGACAATGAAAACAGGAAACTTTTCGCACTTATGTAAAAAATTATTTAAAAGTAATTGATACTAGAAATCATATTTTTTCCAATACTTATTTATTTTATGGAACAATACATAGGTCTATAGGAATGTACGAAAAATAAAAATATCCCTTAATTAATTTTTGTTCATCTGAACTCATTCTATAACCTTGCTGCGTTCGGGTATCATCAAATTTCGTACACCCTGTATATTATGCTGATTATAACCACAATGATATGGTAAGAAATTTCTTTTATTAAGATTTATGACAATAGATATTTATGAACGTACATACCAACGTTCATACATATGTAAAGGAGCCATCTCTATAATATACTAGCTCTAAAAAATTTCCTTTTAAATAGAAATTTGTAAGAAATTGGTAAGAAATATTTTTATTATTACAAATATTTAATGCTCTTCTACAATATATATATAAAGTACATGTTTATGTACCTATGTATGTATGTATATATTTTGTTAATACAAGTGGTCATATTTCATTCGGAGTTTCTAATTCTTACAGAAAATACACATGCATGAATATGTACAAAAATTATTATTTTGACATTTTTCAAGTGAAAATCAAGTTTATCTTGTCACATTGGATTATGGATCAAAAACATACACATGTAGATAATGGACAGCAAAAGATTATAATTTTCTTTTTTTTTTTGCATTTGTAATTCTATTGTATGTATGTATTATAGTAGATTATATTATGTAACTATTAACGAATGCATACAATATAAAAACAATTACACAAATGTTAAACTACAATTGAAAATTTTTAGAGTTCAATGTTATTTTACTGAATTTTCTCTGAACTTTTATCAGAAAAATCGATTTATGTAAGTTTATTGACATCTGTCACTAGATTTTGGATTAGAATGAACCCATATTAAAAATTCTTGGAAAAACCTATTAGTATGTGGGTCTACATCTTCTGTAAATTAGTATAATATAAAATTATAGTACTTATTTAAAGTAATTAAAAAAGTCATAATTAAAATATTACGTCATCAAGTTGGACCCTTCAAATTCGTTATTGTTTTTAACCAGTTTTTAACTAATGTTTCAAATTTTTCATAAGTAATTAAGTATATCGCAAAATATGCAAAATGTAAAGTTTTAATGAGTATATCCTATTACTTTGGTATCATAAGTTCTATCGAACTTCTACAAAATAAAAATGTAGAAGTGATCGTCCAGATCCTTATTCAATAGTTCTTGTTCAATAGTTTGAACTCATAAATTCTTTTTCAATAGTTTTTTCTTATAACTTAAAAAAAAATTAAATAATTAGAAATAAAATTCAAGCTTTATGGTATTAATGTTTTTAAGATTGTTACTTTAAAATTTCTCCAAAAAGATTTCTCCCCCAGCAGATCTAAAGCTTCCAAACTACAAGCTCCAATTAACAGACAATGAGGTTTAATCGAATATATTTTTTATCATTTATGTCTCAATTCTTTTCCCCACTTTAGTTATAATCGTTTAATTAAGCATAATTTTCACTTAATTTATTAATTTTAAATAATTTGTTGAATTACGTGGCAATTCAAAGCCAGATCATATACAGATTGTGCATCACTGTTTATTGTCGTGTATGAGATAATAATGATGTCCATCAGAAATCGTTATTCTATATCGTAATTTAAATGATGATATTATAATATTTGTCAAGTTTTTTTCTTAATTAGTACTTATACTTCGACAACTTAAATTACAAAAATAAATTAAGTTGTCAGATTATAAAAAAAAAAATATATTTTTTTATTGACCTTTAAAAAGAACGCGGTTTAGAAAATTATTTGATAATTTAAATCGCAATTTTCTTTGGCCTCGAATTAAGCATATTAAATACATGTGTTAAGAATCATGATCTTAATATTAAATAACATCATTGGTGGTAATGCATAAAAATATGATAATTGTATAAATTATAATTATGATGATTAATTTATAAAATTTTTTTATGATTTACCATAAAATAGCCTTCGTTTTTTTTGATGTAATCTGTCAACGACAATTTTATGAAAGCAAAACAAAAGCGTTTACAATAATCACTAATAATTTTAATTGTACATACATAAATATTTAATTTATTCAGATCGGAAATAAAAAAGTCATACAGGAAACGCTATATTAATTATAATTATGTAACAAAATATTTTATTTAAAAAAAAATATTGCTTTTATAATAGAAATTAAAACACATCATTTGTAATTACAATAATTTTTTTATTATAATGTCTACATGTCTAGTAATTTTAAATTAAATAATATTGCAGGTCTACCCAACTGGCTATGTATACATGTGAGTAAAATAAATAAAATAATTCTTAAAAATACTTATTTTTATATAAGTAGGCATAAAATATCAAACCTGTAAGAGTTTATTCATCGGGGCATTTAATTAAAGAAAGTATTTAAGGCCTAATAAAAAAAGCAGTGTAAGCAAATTCAAATGTGAAATGCGATTCCATAAGTGTGTTTGTTTACATTTTACAACTTTGAAATATTTTTAATTATTTAGTAAAAATTTTGCTGACAGACGCTAATTGAAATTTTTCAAAGCATAATTTATTTATTTTGATAAAACTGAAGAAAATCAACTTGACGTGTTTGTGTAACGAATAACCCAATTACACTACAAAATACTGTAACAAAGTTAATTTGAAAACTTTTCTTTTTTTTTTCGTAAATCGCACACAACTCGGAATATTTTTAAAAATTTGTATTATTCAAATAGCTAATTCAAGTTGTTAACTATTAACCAATTTGACTTATGTATATTAAACAAAACTTGGCAGTAATTAATAAAATTTGTACAGTAAATAAAAGTACAAACCATCAAGCCAAATTTTTAACTTATCCATAATTTAAGTTGAAAACTTACTTAAAAAAATACAAGATAAAATGTTTGTGTTAACATTATTCCAAAAATTCTTCCAACTAAATTTATTGCATACATTTAGGAGGAAAATTTAAAATTTTTTTAATTTTCCATTTGTTCTTTCAACTTGTTCTTGTAACTACAAGAACAAATTCCCAAAGTAGGAAATGTAAAAATGTCTATGGGGAAATTAAGAATATAAAAGTTCATTGTGTTTTCAGTATGCATACTTTAAGTAGTTGTCAAAAATTAAAATTTAAGTAAAAAAATCTAAGGGGCTATAAGTTCTACTCAGAACTGAGGATATGCACAGACATCTTTATACAGAAGTTTATGGGATATGTAAGTGAATATGAAAATTTTCTTGAAGAAAAATTATTTTCTAAGTTAAGTCTATTAATTTGTGACATTATAGATTTTAATATTGAATTTTATAATTGATCTTAAATAAAAAGGTTCGAAACTTTAATAAAAGAAACAGTTTATTGATTTTTAATAAAAGGTATTAGGCAAAGAACGAATCTATTATTTGAAAACTGCTATGGAAACGAAATAGAATTACATTATAAAGATTAATTTTTTTAAGCGCACAAAGGAGGCACATTACACACAAAGGAGGCACTTAAATTTCATACATGTACAAAGTAATAAAATAAATTTCATTTTTCGTTTCAAATTACGGATTAATTTTAGATGTTTTCCATATTATCACAAAACTTTATTTTTTTGCTTTTTATTGTATTTTAAGCGCTTAATAATGCTTTTGTAATGCTTTCAAATATTTTTTTTTTATTACTAATTTTAAAAGCACATACTTATTACATACACAAATATCTAAATAAAAATATATATACTTAACACCTGATTCATACTATTAAGCAAGTTTAAATGTACTTAAATAAGAATATAAGTGTATATATACATAAGTATATATAGATAAAACCAGAAAAAATGAGTCATTAACAAGTTATTAAAACTTAAAATTTTTATTTTATTACCTAGAATATTTTTCGTTTTGGTTCATTTTTTTTTTTTTTGGTTTTTGTAATTTACAAAAATTGTAATTGTTATTGTTAATTTGTCAAGGATATTTAAGGATAATATTGTACTTTATATTCTATGTTGAATGAATGGAATATAAAATTGAAGAATAAAAGTTTTTAGATTAAATATTTTTGTTTTTCTACATTAAAAATAAGCCAAAGTATTTTTAGAAGAAGTCAAACAAGATAATTTAATTTTTTTTTTATTTCTTTAAATATTAGAAAAGTCCTTTTTAATTTTATATACATACATATATACACATAAACTTTTTATTTTGAACGATAATTAAATTTGATTTATACAAAATGTTTTTATAGACTCTTGTATAATACAAGAGTGTATAATTCTATGCGTATAGGTATATTTCAACATTTTATTATTTTCGGCCAGACAGAATAAATGATTAATGAATTTAATTCTAATATTTAATGACTTAAAGGACTTTTTTGTCTCATTAAATTGTTTAGATGAATATACTTAAGTATTATATGTACATATGAGTATACATGAGTGCATGTTTAGTATACATAAATATTTGGTTTTAATAAATTTTATAATAAACAATTAATTATAAATTTTTTTGACAATTAAAGTATATACCTAAAGAGGACAGGGTGATTTTAGGTTTAAATACAAGATATATATGCCATATTTATCATATGCTGATATATTCAATATTATATATATATATACATATATATTTATATTATGTACATAATTTAATACTTATTAGCAATTCATCTAAAAATTTGTAATATATAGTATCTTATCTATAGATATACATGCACTCTATTTATACAAAATTTCAAAATTAGAACTATCATTTGTTACATACAATATTGCTCTATATAGTTGCAAGAGTAGAGTATAGAAAATTGAATTTCAATTTGATTTTTGAAATCAAGTCAAAATTATATTTGGATTTGATTTCCAATTGGATCCTATAATTTTAATTTTCATCCTTAAGTTGAATTTATTTATTTACATAATTTACTATACATAATATTGTGCTATATATTTGTAATCAATATATTAAGATACTTTTCTTGTCGATGTTTTATATAAGAATTGACAAACGAAGTTGCATTATGTCCCAAACTAATTGTATATATTTACATGTACACATTATGTACGATACTAATTTATTTTTAAATATACATATGCATACTATACGTATATATAAAAATAAAATATTAAAATTCTTGCTTTTAAATAATAATATACTCTTCACTGATTAATTTGTTTAGAATGAGATATGAAGATTTGCAAGAATACACCGAATATTCAAAAATTTATCAAAATTTAAAATTCTTTTACCATAAAATCTATCATATTTATAATGGCATCATATTATAATATATTTAATATACATATATATAATGTATGATAATGTAGTATTCTGCTTAAGAGCTAAGATTAATTTCGAAAAATTTAATTAAAATATTTAAAAATATAATAATTGTTCATACAAAATTCATACCCATATGTATACAATTTATATCACAGCTTCTAATATCTTTTTGTGTACGTATAACAGTGTGTGCGTGTATTCATAAACATATGTATGTTAAAATATTCATACAAATTTTAAACTATACGTACAGGATACTTTGTTTTGCTTAAGGTCAAAAATCTTATATGAACATTTTTACAATTGATAATGACATGGACTTAATGACACGATTTAATTTAGATTAGAACAATTTTTATTTAAAATTGCTATCGCATTCAATAGTTAAATTAATATCAATAACAAATTATATAATAGTTTTTGCAAATAAAATTTGTTAGTATACTTATGAATCGAAAAAAATGCATTTTTTTCTAGGATATAAATTACATGGAATGAAGCATTCAGCTGCATAAACCATAACAATTAATCACATAAGTATGTCATATGTATGAATCATAAATATATCATATGTGTATAATTATGTACTTTCTTACAAGGCCATTCAGATTGTTAAATTTTTATTCTTAATTTTTGTAGATCTTATGATATAATAATAATAAGATACACATAATAAGATGAAATTGAATAAAAGATTGAGAATATAAGTACTTATATGTATATAAAAAAAACATTTTATTCGTGTTTTTATAAACTATATTAAAAGTTGCCATAAAAAAAGTAAGTACCTATATATGTAGTACAAAACACTGATAACAGAAGGGAGAAAAGGAAAAACCTAAAAATTAACATGTTATACATACACATACATATACTATAGAGTAAATTTTTTGGATAGTTTAATTTTCAACATAATAAGAAAAAATTTATAATAATGTAAAAGACATCAAGTATGCACATTATTTTCAAATTTACCACTCATACTAAGTATACGTACACAATATATTATACAGAAACACAACCAACATTCATCACAGCAGATTTTGCTTTGTATGTAAAATAACATTTATAGCAGAAAATAAATACTAAAAATATTACACAAAAAAAAAGAAAAAGCAATTTTTGTGATCCTTTTTTTGTGTAACAGAACAGAAGTACAAGGATAAAAATATATGAAATGAAAAATCAACAAAACAAAATAAAAAAAAACAAGAAAAATATAGGGATAAAAGTGTATTTGTTTTCGTCATCTATATACTATTCTGCGAAGGGTGTGTTTTTCATCATAAAAAAAAAAAATAATTTTTCTCTCTTTATTAACTTGGGAGATCAAATATTTTTAAAATAAATTTATTTTTTTTAATGATAATCTTAAAATAACTCTCAAATTCATTATAAAATTATTAATATTTTTTTATATTTTTGGAAAATTTCAATTCTATAAAATTTTTCATTCAAATTTTATTAATTTAATTTGGAAAAAATGAAACCAATTTAAAAACTCACCCTCAAGAAAAATTGGAACAGCCATATTTCAAGTGTATATCCTTTTTGTTCTTTCAAATTTTATTTTATTTTACTTTTTTTTTGCTTTTTGAATGAAAATTTTTTATATTTTTTTAAAGAATTTATAATAAAATTATTTGCATAACTATATTTTATTTATTTTGAAATTTTAATTAACTTTTCAATTTAATTTTCTCTTTTAAATAAAATTGAAAATTTTCATCTTTTCATCCCTTTTTCGATTCAACTTTCTTTTTTTTAACTTAAATTCTATTCACTTTGCAGAATTTTTTAATACTTATAACTTTTTTTTTTATCAAAAAGGATTTTTTTTCTTTTTCATTTATTACATTAAAAAAATTTCGTATATTTACACAAAATTCTATAATGGTATTGGTAAAATTTGTGATGTATATAATTATGTATAATCGCAAAAATTCTCTATAAATTAAAATAAATTGAAGTTTTAATAATATTAAAAAATAAAAACGACTGAGCGCGAACACGACCTAAACTCTTTAAAATATCTCACCAAACTGAATAATGAATTTCCCTTTAATATATTGAAAAGGTAGTTAAAAAGAAAACTATAAAAATAACAAAAAATTAAGTAACCATAGAATACAAAAACAAAATATGAGTAAAATTACGATATAAGATACTGGAGAATAAAAATTATGGAGCAAAATAATTTGCTACCTTTTTTTTTTTTGAGTGAAAACAAGCTTGATAGAATATGAATTGTGTTGTATTGTATTCATATACACTACAATTACAATACTGTAAACATACATACATATGAATATACATTTTTATAAGACTGGCCCTGGGTGGTGTGTATTTATTTACTATATTAAGCAATAGTATAGAATTGAGTGAGGTGAAAACAATTTTTGAGATTATTTCCTTTTAAGTAAAATATGTTTGATTCTGATAGTATTATAATAAGTTTATAATTACGATCAAAAATGTATATCACGATATACATAATTACTTGCACATGTATCTATAAAATCTTGTAATGGATTGTTGTGATAGTGTGCAAAATATTTAATATAATAAATTTATATGTATTTATAAGATTTATAAGATTTGTTTTTATACAGACAATATACAATTTTCATATACAATCAAATAAAAACACATGTTTCATAAAATTTCTTATGGTTTATTTACTAAGCTATATAAGCTAGGACATTTTACACAAGCATTAAAAATATTCATTCATTTTAATTATACATACTGTGAAATAGATGGCATATTATTATATTCCAAAGAGGAGAGAGGACAGCCGATATCAAATAAGAATACTCAATTTGTCATTTATATCCCGTACAATCAAATAATTTATTGTAATTAATTTTTTGTTTGAAGCAAAATATTAAAAAAACTGAAGAATTAAAAAATTAAAAATGGGAAAAATAAGGTTATTTTCTACATACTGCAGTATCTCATATGTACGTATATATTTATATTTATTATACTTGAAATCAGTAGAACAGAAGAACTTACGTTCTTTGAAATATTAGAATCCTCCAGACTATATTCTGAAACAAATTGTTGGAATTGTTTGATTTTAGGCTCAGAATAGGAATAGAAAAAATTCTGAAGCAAATTATGGTAGAATAAGAAACACTTAATACACTATTTCTTTTCCAGTTATTGAATTTATGGTTATAGGATGTTACGAATTGTGGTTATACGGCAACTCTTCAATATGCATCATTATTTAACATTAAGTTTCATTCCTTTTGCATGCAATCTTATTTTGTGTTGTCAACTATTACATCAAAATGGATGTCAAACCGTTATGCAGATACGTCTTGGAAACATAATTTTCGAGTGATTAGTAAAACAGCTTGAAATTTATATGTATATACATTCTGTGTAATGATTTTATTACAATAAATAAGCTAAGAAATTCATGTAAAAATGTTTAATAAAAGTTTTAGTAAAAGAGTTCGAAAGCAAAATTTTGATTTGTGCTTTCGAACAAAAACACGTTCGTACAGAAATATTACTTCTTTTCCTGTAATTTTTACATATTACAATTCAAAACTCTATTACATAACAATTAATTATTATAAAGTTTTTAAAAAAAAATATCAAATGGTAAACAAAATGACAGATTGAACAAAATTTTAAGATACTCGTAAACATTATGAAAATGATTTGAAAGATTAAAATTGGAGATTCAATTTAATTTAATATTTTTTAGTATTTTGTCAATGACAATTACATTAACGTCACATGTTCACCACGACTTGTCGTCGTCGTTCATTATAATCCAGAACTACACAGCGACAAATTTTGTAGTTGACAGCCGACACGACATATTGAATTATTTTTTCACAAAAAGTGACCCTAGGCTGAAAGGTATTCGATTTTATAATTTCAACTCCAAATAAATTTTGGGAAATCGTTATATCATGCAGGGAATAGGCTTAAACAGCTTGAAAAAAAATCCAGCGGTAAGATATTACAATTAAGCACATTTATTTTGTAAAAATTTAAATTTTTAAAATGCTGCAAAATAAACTTACATAATGTGGTAGAATTAAGAAATTTCATAAAATTTTTTATTTTTAATTCTTATTGCAACGATATTGAGTTTACAAAAATCTACATATATTTTTGTTTTATTCTCATCAAGCTCATCCCGCTGTACGTATGTGTTGGGGCAGGAGCGATTGGAGCAGTGTATTATACTTTGAGATTGGCTACACGTAATCCAGATGTAACATGGAGTCGCAAGAACAACCCAGAACCATGGCAACATTACCGTGATAAGCAATATAAGGTAATATATTTTTAATTTAATGTACAAAAATTAAAACTGAATAAATATTTTTCTTTTTAAGTTCTATTCTCCAATCAGAGACTATTCAAAAACTGAAAGTCCCGCACCAAAATATGAAGAATAAAAAGTGATTGAGAAATTTTATTCCTATTATATTCTACATACAGTAGTAAATTATTAGTCCAAGCTTAAAAGTGTTAAATTCTGAAATTAAACAAAAAAAAAATGTATTAAGACCATCATTTTTTTTTAATTGTAATTAAACGTCATTAATTAATTATATAAAATAATTTTAAAAATTAAAAAATTGTATTAGAAACTATAGGTATATAAAAACTATTAATTACAGACAGAAAATAAGGATGTATTCAATTTCTTAATATGGAATAATTGTCAGATAGCCCTCATGAGAACTAACAAAGCCACAATAGATCTTCAGTTTATTTCCACATTGAAAAATTTAAAAAGAAAAGTGACCTTGGTTTTATTTTATTTTACAGTTTTCTCATTAAATATGCCATTAGCCTAATACAAAACAAACGATAGGCAATTGGTAAAACAATCGATCTACGTACATATGTAAGTACATATATGCATATAACAGAAAAGTATATATGTGTGGATGTACCCAACAGAAAAAACAAATATTTAGAGTAGAACCTGACAGCAAAAATAACAGTTTTTCCTGAAAACGCTGGATATATTTTTTTATGAATTTTCGGTTTTCGAAGTGTTTTACACAGCAGGCGTAGTTTAGTTACACGATTTTCTAAATCTAGCGGCGAAAAAAAATTTTTAACTGAAAAAGTACGAAGAGTTGGCCAATGAGTTAAATATTGAAATCTTGACCATTCCTCGAAAAATTAAGCAATGTAGATAAATAAAAACACATACTAAAGTAGTTGTATATAACGGTGTATATAGACAAGAAAGATTTATACTTGTGATTGTTGATTACACTACATGAGGGAAAAATGAATCGTGGTCACTGATTTTGTGGCGAACTTTACATCTAAGGAACAAAGAAACATAGCTATTTAGCACAAACTAAAGATATAAAATAACCTTTTGTTTAATTTTTTTACCCGTTTTAATTTTGTTTACAGTAAAAAAAACTCTGACATCCGAGTTGTAATAATACCGTATCGTTACACAATTCAGCAATCGACATTTCTAAGCCGAATTCTGCATTAATAGAGTATTATTACAATTTCGAGTTTAGAGCGTTTAGATTTAGCTTAAACCCTAAGAGGTTTGGTTTTTATTCAACTTAAATTTTTTTAAACACTAAACAGAAACTAAAAATAAAATATACTAAAAAAAGGGAAAGCAATTATTGTGATGCACAATAATTATTATTCTTTCCGAATATTTGCATAAATTTTTATGCGTATGTAAGTATGTTTGTATATATGCCCATGAACAATTATAGAAACATTCTTTTTTTTGCTTCAGTTTCACTAAACGTAAATGTTTGACAGTTCGAACAAACAAATGTTCTTCAAAAATCGATTGTTCGATGTCACATAAAGCTCTCTATATCAATGCCAAAATTGATTTCCCAATTGTGGAAAAAAATCGATAAACTCGTGTACAAATTTCCACTTAATACAGATACTATTAAAAATTAATACAGTAAGTACATACATCTGGCAACTCATGCTTAAAAGTCGAAAATCATATGGGTAGCTAAAAATAGAGCTGATAACAAAAAACTAAAATATTTTTTTCGTCTAAACTAGCAATCAAAATCAAACACATATAGCATACATAAAATTTATAGAAATAGAAGTTCATATTTGGTTTATATAGGAATAAGTACGTTTATATTATTGAATTTGTACAAATACATACATATGTATTGTGTGGTGTGCATCAAAACGTCAATACATAACAATTTACCGGCAAAATAGATTATTGTACGTACGAAAGTAACTTTAAGTGACTTTCTTCTATTTATGTATAGATTTTTGTATCTATACATTTTTTAAATTTCCTAGTGTTGGTGTATTAAAAAAAACTTTAGTTCAACTTTATTTGATAAAGATTATACTTTATGTACTTCATGTCTATATAGCTTCTAAATAAGCATAATAAAATATGACTAAGCACACACTGAATATTTATACAGTTTATTTCATACTTCGGTATTCGAGTATATAAATTTCCGATATTACCATATTCGTAATTTAATTGAATTCATTTTAGCATTTTGAAAGTTCGGTTCGAAAATACATTCTTAAAATGTGGTGTGTGTAAATACTCCTGTTACTATAAAATATCGAATATAAAATTAAAAAAATATAAAATATAAATATAAAAATTAGGTAGGTTCACATGAATTTCTATTTATTCAAAAGTTCGATACAAATGCCATTTTTAGTTTTCCGATGTCCGATCGATTGTAAATTAAAATTCTCTAAGCGCACAAATATGCCAACTAAATTATTGCCTCAATACAGAAGTATTATTCAATTTGGAAAAAATTACAAACCATGTTTTTTTGGTTCATTAAATGCAATAATTATATGTATTCCTTTTGATATAAATTAATATGGAAAACAAATAAAAGATCAAACAACTATAAAGTAAAAAATTGCATGTTTGCCGAAGCTCTTACACTCCACAACGGACGCAAACACACCAATAACTAAGCTTTTTTGAAATTACATTCTAAATTGGAATTAGTTTGTAAAAAATTATAAGCTGTTTGATTGTCTAATTTCATGCGATCATACAGTTGCATATCATACACGCTTGAATATCAAACAGTTACAAAATTAAAAATTGCATGTTAGCCAAAGCCCTAAGAAGCTATAACGGTAAGAACGAGTTGGTTTTAAGTTTTCCAATTTGGTCGGAATAAAAATTGCGGTACGCAAAAAAAATGGCAATTTTTAAGTAAACATATTTGATGACATTTTGGACTTCTACAGTAACATACTTTATTTTTGTGAATAGTTTAATAAAATGAAATTTATATTATTACATTCATTCCATATTGAGAAGTTATGCTTAGTGGAGGTCTTTGATATTATTCTTGTGGTGCGAACTCCAACAAAGGCTACAATATTCTTTTTTGTAAAGTTTCAAGTCAAATTAACAAAATTTCTTTAAATATTTTATTTTTTTTTTTTTGTACATTACAATACAGTTAAATTAAAAATAGTATATACACATACGTACATACTTATTTATTTAAAAAAATAATAAACAGAAGTAATATAAAATTTTATTTTATACGCGAGTGCATATATACACACATGTTTACATACATCGGTAACTACATACACACACAAACATATAATTGAAAAGAAGAAAAAAAAGTTCATAATAATTTTTTCTTGTTGTTTTTTGAACTTGAAAATTGAATTTAATTGAATTTTTATTTTTTTTGGGTTGAAGTTTTCTGAAAGAATTCTACCAGCATTTATTTAATAGCATTTTGCAATTTGACACGTACATAATTATAAAATTGCCGGCTTTTTTGAAATTAAATTGAAAGGAAAAAGGAGTAAAATAAAAATGTAAGTAAAATATAAATTATAAAATAAAATAAAATTTATAAATTTATTTATAAAATTTAATTTAATGTACATAAGTATTTTAAAAAACTGATAAGTTTTAGTGAAAAAAAAAACAGAAAAGGTTGACTATTTTAGTCATATGAGCACACCAATTTTATCATGTTATTTTGATCTTTTGTGAATAAAACTATACTCATTAGCAAGTTATCAGAAAATTAGAGTGAAAATTTATAAAAAACAAAAATTATGAAATTTTTCAATATTTAAATTTACTTTCGCTACATATACTTTTTTTTGTCGGTCTTTACTACATTACTACATTTTTAAATAGTCAAAAACGCTTAACATTATAAATAGCAGCGGAAGTACCCTACACCATCTTCATTATTTCATATATGAAATATGGATTTAAATTAATTTCTATTCAGGAAATATACAAACATACAAACATATATATGTATATAACATGTATGTACATGCATTCAATTTAACATTTTTGTATGTTAATATAAATTTTTCTTTTTGTTTCTTTAAATAAATTTTTGTTTTTTTATAAATAAACTTCATTTTACATGATTTTTATTCAGTTACTCTGTTTACTCTGTATGTATACTATAGATACTAGGATTCAGTGAAAATTCAATTCAAGAAAACATACACGTATCTTATATGTAATAAAAATTTCATAAATTATAAATATTAATTTAAAAATAAAATTTACATACATATTGTTTGTTTTATTACAGAAATAATGGCAGAAAGATTAGATGTAATTATTTTTGGTGCAACTGGTTTCACTGGAAAACATACTGTATATGAAGCAGTTCAAGTTTTAAAAGATTTTAAATGGGAAATAGCTGGAAGAAATAAGGTACGTACGTATTTAACAATATTATAAGTACGCCTGACTACCGACCTTAATATCGAATTTATTATTTCAATTGTAACTTATAAAATTATAATTCTGATAAATATGTAAATATAATAATTACTATATGTTATACATAGAAATCGATTTTGAAAATGTGTGAAGAAAATATTTAAAAAAAAAAGCAAAATTCGCACATGCCCTTTTAGGCTGATAACCTTGACTTTGCATCATGAATCATCTTTTTAAAAATATTATTGATTTGTATGTAAATATGTACATAATAATCTACATAAGTACAATATAGAAACAAATATCTACATCTTATTATATTCTTTTAGCATATCTATCTATCTATACCTATATTATTTTATTTACATTATTACATATTTTAATATAAATATATTAATTACTTTTGCATGTTCTTATACATATGTATGTAGGTACATAAATGTATAATTAAATTATATAAATACATATTTTAATAACTTTTTTTGTTATATAGGAAAAATTAAATGGTGTCTTAAGAGAAATGGGAGAGAAATCTAAAACAGATTTAACAAATATTCCAACAATTATTGCTGATATCAGTGATGAAAAATCTTTAAAAGAAATGGCTGAAAAATGCAAGGTAAATTTGATTGTTTTTTTTTTATTATTATAGATAAGTTGAATATTAAATTTTTTATTGTTCTTTCATATTTACATATATGTACATGTGTATGAATATACCCCACATACATAATATATTTGAAAGTTTCTTGCAATTATATGTGGGATGTAGACCGACCCCATTGTTATATTATTACTACGAGTATATGTATTTAATTTAAAATTTTCAATGTGCTTGTAATTTATCTTAAAATATTTATATAGGTAGTGAGTCTTGAAGCATAATAGGATATAATAGAAAGTAATAATGACTTGAGATAAAAATTTCCTTTTCAATAATTAATTTAAAATATTTTTAAAGAATATTGGATTATTTAATTGAAATACTTGTAATATTTATTTTTCGAATTCGAAGGGTATTATACAGTTTTAATAACTTTCGAAATCTTTGGATTTCAACATTAAATATGTTGATTTATTTCAACACTAAATATGTGTACCTGCCATATTTGCCATTAAAAATTTTTCACCAATTGTATTTTTCAAATATATTTAATAGTTTAAAAAATGATTTATTTAATATTTTAATTTTACTCAAGTGTTTTAGCTTGTCCTTTCAAATTTAAATCAAAATTGTGTTCCGAATTAAATTAAATTCTGACAATGAATTAATCCAATTGGTTAACAGCTACAATTTGTGGAGGTTTATAGTTTTCAAAGTAAAAATTTCATTTTAATATTTCGAATTGATACGAACATAAAATAATCGTGAAATTGCTTAAAATTTGCAACTACCTATATGACCTAGAAAATTCTCTTCTTATACGATTACTTTGTATACCTACATGCATAAAATCTGAAAGCTACAATTTTTTTTAGCCAATGTGATAAAATGAAAATATTTATTTACAGCAACTTAATGATAAAGAAAAAAACCATTAATAATAAATTAATGAAATTCGATTTCAGATTATAGAGAAGACGGAAGAGAGAGAGGGCTTGTTAAAATATTGCTACGAAATCAAATTTAACCAATAATATGGTAGTCGTGTTGAACAATAATTTTGTTATCGGTTAAAAACGTAAAACCAAAAAAAAAAATAAATAATTTAAACTTTGTACTTTAATCACTTCGTTACCTATCGTCATAGATATTATATTAAAATTAATTTAGATTTCTTATATAGTAAGTGCGTAATTATTATTCATCATACATTAAATTTATATACGATTGATTAGTGGGGTTATGTAATTAAATATCATTACTTAAAGATTTAATTCTGTGACGTGTTACTGAACATTGCATTCGAAATTTCTAGAAGATTTCTCCCAGTTATTTTGCCGGACATTTATAATCAACATATTATATACATACATATATTAGCTCCTATACTCATATAATCTTGTATTTTATGCAATTTCCATATTTTATAATAATTACAAAAAATTAATATAAAAAATTTATTTATTTTTTTATTGAATAATAAGTTTTTAAACTTATAATTATTTTGGTCAATACTTTACAATTTACATGTGTATGTATGTAGGATCAAATTAATTCGATTTCTGTAGACTTTTTAAACTGTGTTTTAATTATACGCGCTATTAACTCACTTTTTAATCATTAATGACGTTGTTGTTGTTGTAGGTTCGATGATTCCGAGTATTATATTTTGTATATGTGTATATTTTAGTAGATAGTAGATAATACTAGATTTTTTTTATTCAAATCCAATAGCTGTATTACTAATGTCGATTTGTAGATACTTATGCATAAAATTGAATTACATAATATACATATTTATGTAGGTATATATGTATATTTACATATGAATTGTTTCTTGTAGAGTTCATAATTTTTATGCAGGGGTCAAAAACCAATTAGAATAAATTTAAATATTATGATATAAGTAGTAATTGGAAATCAATTAAAAATATTTAATTAGGATAAAATTCTTTACAAAATTCAAATTAAATTAATATGTATACATTATGTTATATTTTAAAGCAAGACATATAAAATAAAAAGAATGATTCTACAAGCATAATTATTATAGGGATTACATAAAATATACGTATATGCACATATAATCATGTTATGTAAAGTATTTTGTATAGTTAGTCTATAAAAATGGAAACCAGACGTGATAATTTATTGTTTATTTCACATACTATTTTGTACATTCATTCTCTCTCTGTGTACCTACTGTAGATTTCAAGTACCCACATACATAAGTTTTTTTTAAGTAAAGAAATTTAAAATGTACACACAAAAGAAAATTTAATCTCTATTATATTTTCTATTAGAAAACCATGATCAGTTTCTGACTTTTAATGTAAAACATGATAAAACACTACAAATGAATTAGGCTTACATAAGTATTTTAGTTATTAATATTTATGGTTTTCAGTCAAGATTCTGATTCAAAATTGAATATTAATTTTTATGTTAATTTTTACAAATAATTAAGATATTGTAAATTAAATTATTCTGATTTGAATAAAATCAGTAAATGTGAGTTCAAAGTATAGAGTCCGAAGAAATTGTTTTTATCCAAAAATTTTTATATTTTATAACATTTTGCAAAAAAAAAAAAATTATTTATGAATTTAAAAATTTTTTATTCAGAAGCCCTAAGAAAAGCCTCATTACTTTTGATTATTGCTAAAATGGCATAAATTTATTTAAATAGACCTCTAGTTACTCTCATTTAGCTTTCTTTTATGAACGTTGATTTTCTTTTATGAAAGTATAATAAAAGTAATTTTTATATTATTCTTATTTTTATATGAATATTATACAAAGTGTAATATTCAATGTATTAGTAAAAATTCAAAACTATATTCTTGTCATATAATATACTCGTATTTATATTTGCAGATACTTGTAAATTGTTGTGGGCCGTACAGATTTTATGGAGAAGCAGTAGTAAAGGTAAATGAAACCAGGAATTTGTTATTATTATTATTGTTATATTGCTTTTTTTCTTTTTAAAATTTAAATAATTTTAAAGTAGCTCCATTCGAAATATTCAATACATTTAAAATTATTTACTCGCATTTTATTTTATACTAAGAATATAATAGCTAATATAATTTTTTATTTGTCATACTAAAAGGCTTGCATACAAGCTGGAACACATCATGTAGATGTTAGTGGTGAGCCTCAATATATGGAAACAATGCAACTTAAATATAATGACCTTGCAAAAGAAAATGGTGTTTATGTTGTAAGTTAATAATTTGCTTTTTTAATTTGGATTTTTAAATTATTATAAAAATTTTTTATTAAAATTAGATTTCAGCATGTGGATTTGATAGTATTCCAGCAGATTTAGGAACAGTATTCCTTGAGAATCATTTCGATGGTAAGTGTCATTACTTTAATAAACTAAAATGTTTATAAGCAATAATAAAATCGATGAGGCCAAAAGGTGCTTTAGTGATTTTAAATCATTTGTATTAATCTGCTTACTTTTAATTGTAATAATAATATATATAATATACATACATATCTAATATGTAAATATTCTATTTTAGGTGTTGTAAATTCTGTTGAAACATATTTAGAGACTTGGGAAGCAGGCGGTGCTACAGGTGGTTGCGCAGTAAATTATGGAACATGGGAATCAGCAGTTTATGGTTTAGGTAAAAATTTAAAATAAACAAAATTGACTTAGCCGTGGATTGAAGTTACCTTAATTTTATAAAAAATTTTAGCACATGCTGACGAGTTACGTGGAATAAGAGCTAAATTATTTGAAAGCCGTTTACCGCAATTACAACCAAGACTTAAAAATAGGTAAAACAGAATTGAAATAAATTATAATTTTATTAATAGTTGAATATAATAATATTAATTTTAATCAAAAATTTTTTTTAGATCAATTATACACAAGTCTGCCATAATTAATTCATACTGCTTGCCATTCCCAGGATCAGATAGATCAGTTGTAATGCGTTCTCAAAGGATAATGTATGAAAATGAGAAAAAACGTCCAATTCAAATGAAAGCTTATGTAGGTTTCCGTTCATTAATTGTAACCTTAGGAGTGGCAGTATTTGCAGCAATTTTCGGAATTTTAACACGATTTTCATTTGGACGAAATTTATTATTAAAATATCCAAAAATATTTTCTGCGGGTATGTTTTCACATGAAGGTCCATCAGAAGAAAAAACGGAAAAAACAAGATTTTCAATGACATTTTATGGTGAAGGTTGGCCTAAAGAAGAAAAATTAGCTGAACCTACAGATCAATATAAAACAACACCATCTAAAACAATAATTACAAAAGTAACTGGTAAAAATCCTGGTTATGGAGCTACTTGTGTCGCACTTTTGGTATCTGCAGTAACTGTTCTTAAAGAAAATGACAAAATGCCTGGAAATGGAGGAGTTTTACCTCCAGGAGCTGCTTTCGCTAAAACAAATATGATAAACGAATTAAGAAAATATGAAAATGGAATGCAATTTGATGTTGTTTCAATAAAAGAAAAGTCTGTTGAATAAGAAATAAGTATGAAACAAGTTTTTACGTTCAATACTTCAAAAGCAAAATTGTTTCTCTAATTTTTTACTTAGAATATAACATTTTTATATTTATATTTATTAAGCAATTATATTAATTAATCACTTTAACACTTTTTATAATTTTTCATATGTTGTTTATTATAAAGTTAACTAAAATAATGCAACGATTATGTCACTAAGTGCAATTCTTAATTATTGTAATATGGAATGGAGACTATTTTTGAAATAAAGATTTGCAAGTAATTTGATATAATTTAGTAATTTTATTAAATAAAAATTTCAACTCTCATTACATGAAAATTGTGAATGATTGAAATACAATTTCATATTAATTTTAATTATTGGCTTGCTATTAAAGGCAGGAAGATATAGTAAACGCCTTTAATAATTGGAACTAGACTCAGTCTGAAATATTTTAAGAATTATATTAGACATGATCAAATTTATTTCTATTTTAGCGAATAATGCATTTCCTTTAAAATACAAAGAAGATAAGCATTGAAACAATTTCCGTCATTGTTACTCATGTTTTCTTTTGCGATAATTTTTTTGAATCATATTTAATTATGAGTTATTTTGCTAATTAAATGTCAAGTGAAAATTTCTGCTTTATCTTTTAAATTCTTAGATTATTTTCCAATTTTTCTTTTAAACTAAAAACCTTTTTAAAATGTTAAATGGATTTTTGAGTACAATTACTCATTTGAACACAAATGAGTAATTGTTTCGAGAATTAGTACGAGTTACTAAAAAGAACAATGCTACAAATTCCGAAAATAAAATCTGATGAAACATTCTATATTTTTTTATTTAACAGAATTGTATTTTTTTATATACATATGTAGGTACTCATTCTATATTTTTTATTTCAATCGCAAATAAAACAATTTTGAAAATCACATTATATAATTAAGCAATTTTATTTGGTAAAAATAACTTAAAAATTATATTATGCACTTTAGATTACTTTTCCAAACGACAAATTGGACCTTCTTCAACCATTTTCAAATCAACCTTTGGTCCAATTAAATCTCGAATATTATTAATTCCATATTTTATCATTGTTGGTCTTTCTAAAGATAAACCCCAAGCGATTACATTGACATTGGATGGTAGTCCCATTGGTAATAACATTTCAGGTCGAAACACTCCAGAATTTCCAACCTAAAACATTATTTAATTTTTTAGTAATTAAAAACAAATATGAATATTATTTGTATTTTTAAAGGTGTTTACCTCGATCCATTTTTGTAGACCAGGATGATAACAAAAAATCTCCATGCTCGGTTCAGTATAAGGATTATAAGCTGGTTTGAATTCTAATTGCGTGATACCTAATTTTCTGAAAAATTCATATAAAGTGCCAATAAGGTCACCTAGCGTTAGTCCGACATCGGCAATAACACCTTCTACCTGATGGAACTCAGCTAAGTGAGTAGCGTCTAAAGTTTCATTACGAAAAACTTTGTCAATGCTGAAATACTTCACTGGCTTGAAACCATCTGGTTGATTGGCTAATTTGTATAACATTCGTGCACTGACTGCGGTTGTATGAGTTCTTAATAGATTTTTTTGAGCTTCTTCTATTTTCCAATCATACCCGTAACCTTGGGATCCATAGGCACCCTTTGAATGTACATGTTTAACACGTTCCAAATACTCATGTGGGAATTTGAAACTTTTTGATGGATGACTGATAAAAAATGTATCATGTGCATCTCGAGCAGGATGTTGTTGAGGTTGGAAAAGCGCATCAAAATTCCAAAATGAAGATTCAATATAGTTGTTTGTCGGCATTTCCGAAAATCCCATTTCTAAGAATATTTGGCGAAATTCAGTTCTTACTTTTAACAAGGGGTGTAAATGGCCCCTCTCAGGTGGAACGCCAAGAGAATCAAAATTGTATGCCTTAAACTTTAAATTTTTCCAGAGCCCTGATGCCAGCATATCAACCGTCAAGTCAGTTTCTAGTTTTGTTAAGACTAAGGCAAATTCTGGACCTTTAGTTAAAATAAAGCTTTTAGTTACAATTTCCTGCACAAGTTTCCTTTTTTTATAATCATTAATCAATTTGTCCGGAATTGGTTCCCCTTTCGATAAATTTTCTAAATGCAATTTTACTGTATCATCAATTTTATCCACTTTTCGTTTGATTAACGGTGGATTAGTTGATTTATCGACGAGAATCCATCCTTGCGACATAGCTTTGCTAAAACCTACTTTTGCATTTGGAGAACTTTTCATAAGTTCTGTTTGAGGTATTCCTTGCAATGGAATGAAATAATACACAATAGCTTCGTGGCTTCCATGCTTAGATACTTCTTTTCCTTCTTCAGTAAGCTCTAATGTTTTCCGCGATGTTTGTTCAGCCTTAACCAATTCGCCGGAAGCTTGAATACTTTTAAGTGCTCCAATTATCTTTTGATGATCAACATTAAACACTGGAACTAAATCTAACGTATCTACTCTTTCATGTTCATTCAAGTATTGTAATATCCTTTCAGTTAAATCTGGCTGCATTTTAAAACTAAATTTTAGTTAATTATAAATAATTATGTTTAATTAGAGTGCAACGTTGAACAAAATCATGTTTTGATAAGAAAGTAGGAACTGTCACTTGTCAGATTTTAATTTGACAATTCAGTTTGAAATGTTTACTGTTATTGTAGCGGAACCAAGTTGAAATTTTTTATGTTGAAGTCGTTATAGACAGTTCATTCAGTGATCCGTCACGGTTACTTCCAATGAAAATAATTTGTATAATAGTTCGTGTTTTACAGAATTGTATTTTTTATATACTCATTAAATTCGTATGAACTATTTAAACATACTAACACGTATTTTGCGGTTGACTGCATTTATTAATAGTGAAGTTCCTTATTCACTGCATTTACACTATGAATAGATGTCAACACCTTAATATAAATTTTTCAGCACATGAAAATTTTTGTGGGATTGCGTGTAGTGTAGCAATGTCACTGTCTGCAGTTTATCATAAATCATAATTTGATTTTGACGTTTCATTTCTATTTCTTGGTTTGTGCCTTTGTGAAACTAAATAGTAAAATAAAGTTATATTGAAAATATTGTATTAATAAAGAATTTTAGAAAAAATGTCTTTATCCACTTTACTTCCTGCCCCCACTAATTCGATATGGGACAGAGAAGATGAAAGACGAGTCGCTGGCGCACCTAAAATGGGTGCTTTAGTATCTGCGAAAATAGCAGCACCTCCATACGGTCAGAGAAAGGGCTGGGTTCCGAGAACTGAAGCGGATTTTGGAGACGGTGGAGCTTTTCCTGAAATTCATGTAGCCCAGTACCCGTTAGGTAACTACATATGTAATAGAAATGGTTGATATGGCTCAAAATTTTCTTTGTTAGGTCTTGGAGCTCCAGGCAATATTGGAAAAAAGTCAAACGCATTAGCCATTCGCTTAGATGAAACTGGTAAAATTAAATATGACGCCATAGCAAGGCAAGGTCACGGAAAAGATAAAATTGTTTACTCTAGTATAAATCAGCTACTGCCTGCAGAAGTTCTAGCTGAAGATGCGGAAGAACTTCAAAGACCAGATGAAGAAACAATAGCAGATGTAACCGAACAAACACGTAAAGCGTTGGAAAAATTGACGAATCAAAAGATCGCTGCAGCAATGCCTGTTAGGCATGCAGAAAAATCTGCTCCAGCGCAATATATTCGATATACTCCATCACAACAAGGAGACGCATTTAATTCTGGTGCGAAACAGCGAGTTATTCGTATGGTAGAAGCGCAAGTAGATCCTATGGAACCACCGAAGTTCAAAATCAATAAAAAAATACCTCGTGGACCACCGTCTCCTCCTGCTCCAGTGTTACATTCTCCTTCTAGGAAGGTGACAGTTAAAGAGCAAAAAGAATGGAAAATTCCACCTTGTATATCGAACTGGAAAAATGCAAAAGGATACACTATTCCATTAGACAAACGTTTAGCTGCAGACGGTAGAGGTCTTCAACAAGTTCACATAAACGAGAAATTTGCCAAAATGGCGGAAGCATTGTATATAGCTGATAGAAAAGCGCGAGAAGCCGTAGAAGCTCGAGCTCAATTAGAAAAGAAATTGGCACAAAAAGAAAAGGAAAAGAAAGAAGATATGTTACGGCAAATGGCCCAACGAGCAAGGGAGGAGCGTGCTGGCCTTCGTTTACCTGATGAAGTTAATAATAATCCTGAAGTAAGAGAACGTGATGAATTACGTGCTGAACGACATAGGGAGAGAGTACGCGATCGAAACATCGCAAGAGCTGCTCCAGATAAAAGGTCAAAATTACAGAGAGAAAGAGAACGTGATATTTCCGAACAGATTGCTCTAGGAATGCCTGCAAAAACGAATACTGCTGGTGAAGCACTGTTTGATCAAAGACTATTTAATACTACTAAAGGAATGGATTCAGGATATGGAGATGACGAAGCCTACAATGTATATGATAAACCATGGCGCGGAGATAATTCGTTAGCAAATCATTTGTACAGACCTAGCAAACAAGTTGACAATGATGTTTATGGAGCAGATTTAGATAAAATAGTAAATACACAGCGTTTTGTACCAGACAAAGAATTCAGTGGAACAGATAGAAGTGGGCAAAATCCAAGAACGGGCCCTGTTCAATTTGAAAAAGAAGAAGATCCTTTCGGTTTAGATCAGTTCTTGACTATGGCTAAGAAAGCTCCAAAAAGACGAGAAGATGATCGCAATGACAAGGATCGGAGTAGTGATCGTAAAAAGCGAAGAGATTAAATTAATAACATTGTATAATAAACTTTTTTACGACATTCTATGATCTATATTTAGTTCAAATAAGGAGTAAAAATTGCACGAAGACTATACGAAACATGAATCAAATATCAAATAAAAATGAAATATCTTCCATTAACGAAAAAGTAATGTAATCAATTTACTTTGTTATTTGAAATAAAATACTACTTTCAATACAATAATTGTATCTAAATCAGGGCAAATTGAATATATAAATTAAGATGAATAACAAATTGATAGTCAAATTTTTATAAATTCTTAGAAGCATCTTCAGAGCTTCAAACTAAGAATATAAAGTAAATAAAAGCAAATATATATTTATATTAGTTTTTAATCAGTGTAACTTGTTGATTTGCCCATTTTTTTAATAGCATGATTTGGTATATTTTATTTGCTTCTTAAATAAAGTAAAGAGCTTCATTTTTTTGAAACTGTAGGAAACAAGAAAAAGACTCAATTTATATGATTGAATAATTTTATTTTGAAACTGAAATCTAGATTTGAATAAATTAAATAAATACTTAAAAACATTATCAATAAATGTGAAAATTAACAATATTTCTCGTCAAATATTTTTATTTGGTGTTTCGAATAGAATTTTTATCCTTTCATGATTAACGTCTTTGGCGACGTGAACATTTATACATTAAGTTAATTTTCATTACATCATATTCGGAAAATCCATTTCTCTGTCCCATTACGGAAACCTTTTGCTAAAATTAATCAATAAATTTATATATTTAATACTAAAAAAATTATATATGTACATAAATAAAAATTCATACCTTTGGAATTATCGTAGGTTGACCATTTGAGGAAAATGCATAAGCAGAATAATGCATTATACTGCCATAATCATAAGGTGTTCCAAAAGCATTCGCTTGACTTGGACTTGTCTGAAAAGAAAGAAAAATTAATGGTATTCTAGAAATATTCTTTTAAAAATTATTTGGATTACAAACCTTGTCAAAATTATGTAAAAAACTTTTATTAATATTATTATATTGAATTGTAATATAATTATCTCTTTCATGACGAGTTTGTTCGTGTAAAAATCCCACAGCATGCATTAGTTCATGTACAAAAGTTCCTGATCCACGAACAAAACATCCTGGCGTTTGTACATTAACATCTTGACGTCCACCAATTCTTCCAATAGAAGACCAACATCCACTTGGTGAATTAACAATTGAAATATAATCTTTTTCATTTGTACGTGGTTTAAATCGAATACAAGTTTTTTTATGATATTCATTAAGACCGTGTTTTATAAGAGCTAATTCGGCTGCAGTAAATGAACCACGTATTTCATATGGAATAATACCTTTTGGCCAACGGAATGCTCTAGATATCATACCGTTACGACTTGAAGGTGGTGGCATTAATATATCACCTTCTAAATAAGTTCCTAATTCCTCTGGATTAACTTTGTCATTAATGTCGAAATTTTCTAAATTATCTTTAGTTGTAACGTTATCTGGTTTACCATATAATTTCGAGTCTAAATGTGAAAGATCTATAAAATCATCATCTTCTAATGCTGATTTTAATTCACTTTCAAAAATCTCATTCTCCTGTTCATCATTACTAATTAAATTTGAATTAATGTCCTTTAAAGCTGGTAAACCAAACGAATCGTTGACCATCAATAAAAAAATTACAGCGATTTTTGTAAACATCTGTGAAAATATGGAAATAAAATAGAGATTACTAAATTTGTATAATTTACTCAATATAATATAAATTTATTTTACTTTGTTTCTTTGGAAAAATTTATATGTAAGTATATATTTTTGAAGAACTTTTCTTGAAGACTGTTAACTGAATTATGATACTGTATAAGAATATTCACCTCCTTTTTATACAAAAACCAAAAAACTTTCTGATCGTTTCGTTTATTTACTACGATTTGTTTGTATAAAAAATTTAAGTATAAAATTAACAATTTTCATTATTATCAAGGAAAAACGATTTTGTATAATATCGTAATTAAGCGAAAGAAAGTTTTACTTACATTTACTTACATTTAATTTATATGAGAATGATGAGATAATTATAATTGATTAAATTGTATAACATAATTATGTAAATCTTATTAGGAGCATGTTATGTAAGCCCACATTTCCCTCAACAAAGACAACGTAATTAAACAAGAGGCGATGGAAAATTTTAGTAAAATTATGAATTTTATTATTATAAAAAATTAGACGTGCCATTTTTTTATTAAAAGTAATTAATTCCATAAATTATAATTATATTTTATTATATTCTGAGGGATTGCGATGCTCTCGCTGAGGGGCTTTACTCTCACGGCGGCGGAGTTTCAGTCCTCTGGGCTTCACAAGCTGCTTTAGTCATGATGGTGGGTTTCAACCGTGTGTTGTAGGGCATTTCCGTAAACAGGGGTTTGGGGGCGCACAATAGATCCTTACACGTGGTTGTGGTGCACTTTTTCCCCCGCTGTACAAATCTACCTATTATATTATATTTTTAAACATTTTATTAATTTTCAACTTTAAAAGATCAATCAGAAATAGGGATTGTAGAGGATCGATTAGAATTGTAGCGTAGAGACTTAATTAAACGTTCACCAGAATCATGAATAGAAGTGTATATATGTATTAGTATAATGGGCTCTTCGAATAACAAATATCATTAATTTTTTTCAAATAAAAAACGGTTCTACCGTTTATTTTAGCGGCCATTTTGTTTTTTAAGATTTTATGTCATTTCTATTGCACATTTTATAAAAATGTGCTTACGATAACTTATAGCTAAGAAATTTTTAAATTATACGATGCACATGCATTCATGCACAGCGGATTTTAGAGAAATCGCGGCATCTGGGTCCACTGATATTTAAAGATCCTGAAATTTATCAAATACAACACTTAAGGATACAGAATAAAAACAATAACTTAATGTTAAGTTTATTTAATATTATTTTTAATTATTGCACAAAAGCTTTACGCGCTTTCATATCACCAAATTTAATAATTATGTTCGAATAATTTAAAGAACGTGCTATTTCATATTTAATGTTTTATAATTGCTAGTCCATTTAGTCGGCCCTAACGTATTATTGATAAAAGGTTTAAGTGATTCAACTAAGCACAAATGAAAATATTTAAAACATTCTCTTCATTGAATTTGAGGCCCCGCAGTTAAAGGGGCTCAGTATTAATGCCCCTCTTGTCTACCCTTCTAGTGGAGCCTGTACATACTCGTACTATTATGTACATACATATGTTCCTGTAAAACATGTAAAGAAAATTTTCATGCATACCTACATTATGTATAAAGATAAGTGTATATACGTAAAGGTTTCCAAATTTTTAAAACAGTGATTAATAGGATATTTGATAATTAGATTTCTTTCATTAAAAAAAAAATACATAAATTCAAATTATCTACAAAATTATAAAATAAAATTACATAAAAATTTAAAAGGAAAAAGAACATAAATTTTATTTTTTTAATTAGAGCATAAAAATCACAAAGCAATTTTATTGTTTTAGAATTTCTATTAGATTAGAATTACTTTAAAACTATAGAAAAGAATTTATTTTACATACTTACATATTTTGTTAAATATATGATATTGCCAACTACATACATACGTACATCATATGAAAATTTTCCACAAAATTTCTTAGCGTCCAACATTCTAGAATCTATAATGTAATTTTTCTCACCTTCTAATAATAAGAGTTGCTTGTGTTTATGGCTTTAACATTACTAAAGTATTAACAGTTTCATATTATAGAGCCTTTGTAATTAAAAAGCTTGAAATATTATTTCTATGGGTATACTTGCTATTAAAAAAACATTTCACATTATTTTGTCATAATTATTGGAATTATTATAAATGGCAAATAAAATAATTATAATTAAGCCCAAAAATTATTGATCTTATTAGGATAATCAGCCCTATCATGAATTTCGTTTGTACCTCTGAAACTCGGAAAATTACAATATCATATTGTAAATTATGAATTACTAAAATTCTACTCGGAATATTCGTAATAGAGTAATCAAAAATTACGTTCATACCAATTCAAAACTACCCTCAAAAGTCTACGAAAGAAATAATCACACGTAACAAGCAATTTAAAGAGAATAGCAGTCGTATTAAATTTTCAAGTTTTGAATTTTTTGTATAAGTTTGAGTTACTGTAACACAGCTATCATGACAGGAAATGAATTCATATTCAACTAATACAAAAGAACATTTGATAGCTGAAATAAAATACTAATTTTGACATTCCGAAAAATGATACTGTCATTGGCGATTCAAAGTTTGATTTTCCAATTACATAACGATCTAGTAAGCGATTGTAGATTCTAAAAAATCTAATTTCTTTAGGCGTTCTTAATCAATCAGCATTATGCATATTAAATTAAAAGGTATGTATATAAAAAAATCTATTTAATTTTATTATAATAATAATTGATTTATTATACCCTTGTATTTCTTTAATTTGCAAAAATATCAATACAAAAAGTAATTATTAATAAAAGTATAATTAAAAAGAAAAAAATTTAATAAAATTTCATTAACAAAATTTTTTCATTAACCAAAAATTTCATTCAACTATAGGAATGCAAGCGTATAAATTATTGCATAATATTATAATCATAATATATGTATGTATGTATGTATATTTTATATTTATAATATACACCCATAATTTCTAAAAGTTCAAGCTCAAGATAATTATATACTATATTTTTAATAGCCTAATTAATTTAAATCATTTTTTTTTTTGTATACATACGAGTATCTCATAATTTTCATTTTACACATGTATTTTAAAAAAAGAACCAAAAATACCTGTTAATTATTAAAACCAGGTGATAAGCTTAATATTTATTACATTTACAATTTTCAAAAATATTTTGCATATTTAATTAACACTTCAGTAATTTTAATGATTACAATAAAAATAAAGAAAAAAAAAATTAAAAATATCAAGAAATCAAGAAAGTGTTCATATGCCAATACTTTCTATGTGTGTATATAAGTGTATAAAATTTTCTTTTACAAGTTTAGTAAAATATTTAATTTCCCTTGGAAAAATCCTTGATTGTCTGAAGTAGTCATACATTTTTTTTTTGTAAAAATATAAGTTTTGGTTCTCAAAAACGTTGCCATTTTTTCCCGGTAGGAAGCACATGAAAAATAGAATTTTTTGCAATTAATTTATTTTATTCATAATTTTTTTAAATTTTATTATTCTATTCTTTAATATTTTAAATATAGAAAATGAAAATTTTTCTACTTACAATTAATTTACTCATGATCAACCATATAGTAAATTCCATGCCAATGCAAGATTATACCGAAATAATTGAAGAATTAAATGAAAATGATATTGAATTTAATAATAAAAATTCAAATTCCGATTTCAATAATGATTTAGACATGGATAATGCAATTGATTTAATACATTTTGATCGTTCAATTTATACTAAACCAGATTATGAAATAACTGCATCTAAATTAATTAATTATAATAATGAATCAGTTAATCCAGAAGAATTGGGAACATATTTAGAAGGTGATATATTGATTCCATTTCCTCATAAAAATTCTCGCAATGGATTAATTTCACAAATTTATCGTTGGCCAAATAATACAATACCATATTTAATTGAAGGAACATTTACATTAGATGAATTAGATAAATTACGTATTGGTTTTAATGAATATCATATAAAAACTTGTATTCGTTTTATTCCACGTACAATCGAAACAGATTATATTACAATTGTTAATGGAAAATCTGGTTGTTGGTCAAGTATTGGTAAAATTGGTGGAAGACAAGAAATTAATTTACAGACACCAGCTTGTTTATCTAAAGGTTCAGGAACATTTATACATGAATTAATGCATGTTGTTGGTTTTTTACATGAACATAATCGTTATGAAAGAGATAATTTTATTAAAATTAATTATGAGAATATTGATAAAAATTCTATTAATAATTTTTCTAAAGTAAGTTTTTTTGTTATTAATGTGATTTATTATATAAAAAATTAACAATAATTAATAATATATTCTGTATAACAATATATATATACTGTTTATTTACAATAGGGTAACCAAAGTACAATATCAGCTTTTGGATTACCTTATGATTATGGTAGTATTATGCATTATTCACCATTTGCTTTTTCATCAAACGGACAACCTACAATCATAGCCAAGGTATATATATGTACATAATATAAAATTATTCTTTTATATAATTTTTTTTTTTTTTATGAAATAGAAAAAATTTAATTTAAATTTCTATTTATTTTAGTTTCCTACCAATTCTATGGGGCAAAGAATTGGTTTTTCATCACATGATATTTCAAAAATTAATGCAATGTATAAGTGTGACCAACAAATATCACAAAATCATAATAATTTGGGAGTTAATAATGTAAATAACAATAATAGTAACAATAATATGAGTGTTTCAAATTCATTTTTAAATTTACTTGGACTTTGTAAATTTTTTATTTGTTAATTTATGAATTTATTAAATAAAATTCAATTAGAAAATCATGAATTTATTTAGTAATGCGGTTGAATTATATTTCTTATTGTATAAAAACAAATGAAAAATTGAAATAAAACATAAAATTTTATAATTGATTTTGAAAAAGTATTTTAGTAAAAATAAATAAAAATCATTAAATTGTAAAAATATGCAGAATAGTAAACAGTTCCCAAAATATTTAAACTCACAATTTATTTGTTTATTTTAAGCCATAAATAAATTGTTTGGGGATTTCCGATAATTTAATTCTAAATTAGATTTTAATATAAAGCATGCTCAATAAATTCAAACTGAAAAGTTTGCAAAAATAGCATTTTCCAAAATTACATCTTTGTTTAAAGTTCTAAAGAAATTTTCAAGTTTTTTTATAACTACTGAAAAAACAATAAAAATTATAAGAGCATAAATAGAAAAATATTGGATATTGAAGAATTTTTCGAGAATATTACAAATTTGCAAAAGCACAAATACTCAGTTTCTGCAGATTTGGAAGTATGCAGAAGAAAACTTTTAAAATTTTAGGCGAGGCAAGTCGAATGGACTAAGTGAATCGAATGACATATTCAATTATGATCAGCGAATGTTTTCATTCCCCAAATCCAAAATATTGACTAGCGCAAGACATCAAAAAACCTACCGAAAATAATAAGGTTAACATCACACATAATGTGTGTATTGAATTTTCCTATCTTTAGCAATTACGAGGTTGTTCTGCATTTAATTTATTTCACGTTAAAATAATATTAAACAATCATTATTTTTTACAATAAATTGTAGAATTTTATAAACTTACTTTACAAATAATTTAGATTTTTAAATTATATCACTACAAAATACTATAATATCCAATAAAAAAAAACGCATACTATTATGTATTATTTTGATTTTTCGTTTCATTTGCCAAGCTTGTCGCACAGAATTTTCATTCGACAGATTTGACAACTCATTCGCTTAAAATTTAGGCGAATTCGTTAATCATAATACCAAAAATTCATATTTGCCAAAAAATTTTATTCGCTTCGATAATCATAATAAGGACCTTAATTTAGAACTTTAAGACTATTCCTAATTATCGAAAATCCCATTTCTGTAAAAACAAAAATTATACATCTTGTCGCTAATTCAAAGTATTATTTAATATTTAATATAAAATAAAGAAAATAATTAAATATTTTCAAATCAAACTTCAATATTGTTTATTTTAAAATTATTTTATTTTTTTTTTTTTTCAATATTATTTTTTAAGTTTTTCATAAATATAGAATTTTGTTTTACTAAATAGAACTTAGTAAAAATATTTTTATATATGTATATATATATATATATCTTTCCATAACTATATAATAATATATAATATCTTTATATATATAATAAAAAATATAAACATACACATGAATACATAATTTTACAATAAGCCAATCAAAATTATTTTTCTAAATTAATATTCAAATTAATTATTTTGTTACCTTCATTTTACCAGCGCATTCAAAAACAAAAAGGAAAGGTTTTTCTTTATAAAATTTTATTTTTCATTTTTTTTTTCTTTTTTTTTTTTTTTTTTTGTTATTTTAAATATTACTACATATTCAATTTATATCAATTACACTAATAATAATCGGTAAAATATTTACCTAGTATTTTAAAAAATAAAAAATTATATTATTTAAGTTATATATATTCATTATTATATAATATTTTTTTTTTTTTTGTATATATAAATTCAGTGGCTAACTATTCATAATGAGTAAAATATTTTAAAATTGTTTTCTTACTTTCCTGTAAATTTATTGGGCTATTATATAATGGGTAAATATTATAATTGTGTAGTAGACAGTACAGTAAGAAATTTAATATGAAGGCACAATTATTATTTACTTATAAAAAAGAACAATGTTATAATGAAATAATTAAAATTAACCACTTTGTATATATTTTCTGATTCTTTTGGATATATTGACAATTTATGTACATAAATATTTGTTTTCAAGTTTTTAAAATTAAAATAAAAATTGTTACTAGGTTTTTGTTATAGAAAAATATTTTAATTTTTCAATTTCCATAGAAATTATGTAGGTAATTCTTTTTATAATGTTGATAGTTTTTGAAATTTTATTGATATATATATGCATTATATAATCACCCATATTCTGACAATCGCATCACTTTAAATGATAGGTTCTTATTCAAAAATCTTTTCTGAATAAAATCAATTCAGAAATTCGAAATTCTTTAATGAGCCCCCAAGTGATGTGATTAACAGAATATAGTTGTTTATATACACATATATGTAACAAATTTTAATTCTTATTTAGTATATATTTTAAAATATAAATACATGAATTTATATAAGGTTTCGATTTTGAAATTAATGGAATATTTTTTTTTAAGTCAGAATAGAAAAAAGTGGAAAAAAATTATTGATATTAATTGAATTTAACTTTAAATACGGAATAAATAATAATTTTTTTTTTATTTTGTTACTTATTGCACGATCCTTAAGTTATATATTGTGGTTCATATTATTTTATATTTATAAAATTGGTTGATTTACATATTATTTTATTATTTTTATTTTAACAATTTCAAGAATTTTCTTTTATCAACCCTTGCCTTTTCAAAAGTAAACCAAACAAAGTTTACAAAATGATTTTTATAAAATTATAGATTGAATGTCACGGTCAATTAATTGAAAAAAAAAAAAAAAAAATTGAAAAGAATTAAAATTAACAAGAATTTTTTTTTAATAGTTACTGTTTTAATCGATAATAATAATAATATAACGATAAATATAGAATTATTTCAATTTAAATACAATAATCAAATGATTAAATTGCAATTTTATAAAAGAAATTTTATGTACTATAAATACTAAAGATTTAATACATAATATTTATTTACATTTATACATTTATTAAAATAATGTTTTTCTTCTATATAATAAGAATCTAAATTATAAATATAACCATACAGTGTTATTTAAGGAAAACATTTTTATGACACAATTTCAATTAAGTTTTTACGGGTCTAACTTTAAAAATTGCTGTTAATTCGGTAAGGGTTAAATATACATATATTTTTATGTATGTAATTATATGAATCCTTTTTTTTTTTTCTTTTTTTTTTTTTGTTATATTAAAAATATAATTTTAAATCTAATTTTGGCGAAATTTATTATTAATCTTAAACTCATCGAAAACGCAAGTTTTTTTTTTTCATTTTTTTTTTTTTATTTTATTAGTGATTTTCAAATAACAATATTTATCAAATTATTTATACATATTCTAAAATAATTAAATTTATAAAATATGTTATGATTTTGGAGAGTAGTAAACATACATACTTTAAAAATATTTTAGTATGTTTAATATTGTATTTAAATTTAAATTATTATTCATCGACATAATAAAATATAATTTTTTTCAAAACAAAATTAACTATAATTTTAATAAAAATATTTATTTTTTTTTTTACAATTTTTAATTTTTTCTTTTTTAAAATTATATAATGATATTTTTTATTCTAGTAAAAGATTGACTTTAATTTTTCTATAAATTTTAAAGTCTAGTATGTTACACATTAAAAGTACGCATTTACCATTAAAAATTTAAAGCTTCTTAAATAATAGTGTGGTATTTATAATTAGTTAGTTTTTATTTTAACAAATAAAAATAATATATAATTTGAAAATATTGAAATTTAAAGATCACTATTATATTTAATTTTTCTATATATTAATTTGTTACTTCCAATATTGATTATGATATAAAAATATGGTCAAACAAGTGTTGAATTAAATGACTGACTCTAAGAATATTAAATATAAAAATGTTGTTTTTTTGTTTGTTTGTGAGCTCTTTTGTATTTTATACGCGTACCTACTTTTATATATTATATGAAATATTTTACAAAATCATCCAAAATGGCTAACAATGTAAATTCAATTCATTCGAAATAGTTATATAAAAGAATTATGTATAAGAATTGATATACTTAATTATACCATTTTTCAATATTGGTAGTTTTATATATATTTTATCTTTATAATTTTTCTTTTGATTAACATAATTTAAGGCACATATTTACAAACTTATATAATATATGATTTAGTATTTTTAATTTTATTTATATGCATTTATTAATTAAAGATGAAATATAATATACTATTTATTTTATATTCATTATACATGTATAAATTTTATTATATTTTAAAAAATTTTAAAATGAGTAAATTTTAAATAAAATATTATTATTGTTTAATATAGTATTTTTTTTTTAATCAATATTCTTTTTACTAGACAATTTACTTAGCAGTGAACAATTATTGATCTGTACAAGTAAAAATTTTTTTTATTAATAAAAAAGTGAGTACCTTGTAAAGGTTTTCTCATAATTCTATTTATTATTAAACAAAATATTATTGTAATAGTAAAATATAGTTTTTATTAAATTAACATAATAAAATATGTAAGTCGAAAGAGAAAAAAAAATTAAAAAACAAATAAAATGTTATAAATTACAAAAAAAAAATTGTTTATAAATTATAATTATTAATTAAAAAATAAATCTTTGATTTCTATAATATTTCTAAATTTATAATTTAATGTCTAAGTATATACCTAAATGTATGTAATTATATTTTGTTGGGTACAAAGACAAAAAATTTTTGTTTTCTTGAAATTTCTAACAATAATTAAAAATTATAAATAAAAGTAATTTTCCTTTAATCATGATTAATATTAACATGGCAATTTATTTTTTTTTTTGTTTTTGTAATAATTATTATTTAATTATGTAATTATGTATACGTATCTATATTTTTAACTATGGGTTTTTAATATAATATTATGAATTTATTAATATGCATTTATTATATAACATTTATCATGTTAAATTATGAGTTTAAACACATATTTATAATATATTCTGCGCATATTTTATGCATATTTAATTTTATATATTTATATTTAATATTTATTAAGAAAATAATATTTCTTCTTAATTTTTAATAATGAATTTTAGTTTCTAAACTAAAATCAACTTTAGAATAACACATCTTTTGCACTTTTTCGGCCTTAGGGTTGTTATTCGATTTATATAATACATTTTTTAAGTCAAGTGTAATCATTTGAAGGACTTGAACATATAAATGTTAAACATTAAAAAATTTCTGTATAGATACTCAGTTGAAACTTTTTTTTTTTTGTTGTTTTACATATTCGTAAAATTCTCGATTTTTTTTTGTGTTTGTGTTTCTAAATCTCTTTTATTCGAAATGGAATTTTTTTTTAATTTTGTCGTAATTTTGTAAAATTCAAAACATTCTAAATCTATCTATACAATTTTTTTTTTGCCCCAAAAAAGTAAATTTTTTATTTCAGAGTATATTTCCAAAATCTTCTGAAACAATTAATAATTGTTTTATTTTCCAATTAACATTTTTCTATTTAATGTATTTTACACTTCTACTCCATAGGTTCTATCAACAATATACTCGTATGAATTATTATCCTTTTGTGGAGTTGCCGTACTGTTGTTATTGTTGCCATTTGGTTTTAAAATTGTATTTGTGTCATTAATATCATTTGTTTCAGATATTTGTTTAGAAATTTGCTGATCTTCTATTATATTATTCAATTTTTCATTATTATTTTCATTAATACTCAAACAAACTTCTGTTGAATTTAAATTTTCATTTTTTAATTCATAGTCCAAATTACTTTCTTCTGTTACAACTAATTCTGTTGGCAATTCAGGTACTGATAATCCTTTACGAGTGAAAAATGCAATTTTTTCTCTAAAATATAAAATATATGAAAATTTAATTAGAATTAATGTTTCTGCATTTTGATTTGAAATTAATGTTAACTCACTTGAATGTAATTAGGTCGGGTGCACCTTTCGCTACTTTAGTTTTACGTAGTTTATAAATTTCTTTAGATGTTTTATGCAATAGTTTTTGTAATTGTTTTTCCTCAGGTGAATTTGCTGGATCCATTCTTCCTACTAAACGTTGAAAATCTTCATTCTCTATGGCCCATGTCGCAACTTTAAAATCCTTATTATCAAGAGCTTGTTCAAGTCTGAAATATAAAAATAAGTATTTTTGTAAAAATTAATCTTCAAAATATATAATTTTTTTTTAAGATTCTTACGTTTCTTTTAGATTTTTTAATTTTGAAATTTCATCGTTTAAGCAATTCAATTTACTATGCTGTGCTTGACGATCTAATTCTAAATCTAAACTGGTTCTTGGTATATGAGCATGGGGAATTTCTGAAGAAAAAAAAAATACAAATATAAAAATATTTATTAAAATAGGTTTTGAAATAATCATAATTACTTGACATTGGCTTGAGGGTTTTAGTATGGAATCTTAGCGAACGTCTTTCTACTGCACCACGTTGGAAAGGATGTGGTGTTCCTCCAAAATGCATTGCAGAATCAGAATCACTTCTGTTTAAACGACAAATATAACGGTTTTTAGCAACAGCTGCACTTGGTGAAAATGTCTGGGATCTTTTAACATGTCGCTCATCCAAAGTTCCTAAACCATCTTTTGTTGGCACTGATAAATGAGAAGATGATGAAGCACCGTTATCAAAGTGATTAGCTCTACATTTTTCTGGTGGAAAAGCACATTCTGTATTTGTTTCTTTATCAACGTATTCTTGTTTAACATTACTCATATAAGCATCAAGCATTTTCTGAGTTAAATTTGCTAAAAATTACAAAAGTTATGAGGTCAGTATAGTTTACAAAATAATTATATAATGAGATAATATGATATTACCATGCTCTTCAGAATCTTCTTCATCCTCATCGTCATCATCGTCAACTTCATCATTCAAATTCAAATGTTCTTTTAATTCTTCAGCAATTTGTGCTTGAATATCTAATGCGTGGCCTTGATTTCTAGTTAAAGTTGATGTTTGTGATGAAATTATAGTTGATTCATCAGATGATTCTTCTTTACAAGCTCCAGATATCTCATACGTATCAAAATTTGAGAGAAGTTTTGAACTTAATATATTGTACCATTTTAATGTTGAATCTTCTGGATTAAATTCAGCAAGACTTATTTGAATTGTGCCCTAAAGTATATAATTAGTTATATTAAATTTTTAATTACTTTCTTAAAGATAATAAAAAAATTTTCTTACAATTATTTCCTCCTTCTGCCCTGAAACGCAGACGACCGTGACTTGTAGAACTTTACTAAGTATTTTAGATAACGAAATAGGGATTGAAAAACTTTCACCAAAAACAGGTTTCTGTAATTCTGTAACTGTTTTAGTTCTAATAGACTGCAATGAGTTTGGTAATAACGCTGCTCGTAGATATCTGTTATAATATTTTTACAAAAATAATAAAATTAAAATATTTTGACTTTCATTTCTGATTTATCTATTTTATGATGATATCAAAAAAACTTACATTTGAGAATTCTCAGCAACATCTAGAGCTACTAGATTTCTTGCTCTCTCTATTGTTACAAATAGTATACCTTCTGCTTTTGAATATTTAATTCCAATTTGAACTTGCGCTAATTCCTTTTTGGGCATATGTAGTGCTCTAGATGCTTCAAAAACACCAGAATCACCTGCCACTGATTCATTACTCACGGCAGCCGACACTGAACGAGTATTTGATGTTGATGACGATCGACTTAAAATATCTTGTGGCAAATCTAATAATGAAGGTTTTTCATAAATTGGTGATAAAGGAGCTATTGAGTATGGTTGTTTCGCTTCTAGTTCATGCAATCTTTCTTCCAATCTTACGCAATCTAGAACAGTTGAATCCAACTCTGAATGAATTGTTGGTGATGCAAAATTTGCATTAGCATATGTTGGTTCTTCTTTTAGAAGCTGATGATTTGGCTGTAATAACTGAGCTACGGCATCACTATATTTCATTGGGGATGCTGGAGGTGTTTCCATTGATAAACTACTTCTTGGTGATAATGAAATTTCTGAAGGTTGAGAAAGACGTTGGCATCTACGTTGTAAATCAAGAACATCAACTTGCGGATCTATCGTTAAAAGATCGCCATATATATCGGGAAAACTAAGTGCACTTTTACTACTAGCTGTTGATAATGAACCAACGCTTGAACCGCTACTAATTGAAAACGTACTCTCTGATGAAAACGATCTCAATCGGGCTTCAAGCATTTTTGTTGATTTTAATGCTTCTTGAAGATTTGCAATTAAATTTTGCTTTTCATTTTCGCGTTGTAATCGGTATGCGATACATATATTTGTTGCTTCATGTGCACTATTTAAATCTTCTTCTAATGTTTTACATTTCTTTTGTATTGATGCAATTTCTTCTGGATTTTTCGCCTTAGGTAATATACTACGAAGCTCCTTTAATAATTTATCTTTTTCTTGTATTAATAATAAACGATCTTTATCTGATTCTAATTGACCGGGTTCAATTTTTTCAGCATGATCCGCTAATTGTTGTTGTAATTGTTTAATACGTTTTCGCCATTCACTATACTGTAATTTAGTTTTAGCCATTTCAGCAAATTTAGCACCACTATTCATATTTTCTGCACATAAATCTGTTTGTGATGCAACACAGACTCGATCAAAAGCTGATGAACCTATATCTGAATCTTCACAATATTGTTGACGTGTGAGGTCATTTTTTAATTTGACTAAACTTTGCATTAGTTTTTCTTTGACTTTTTCACCAGACACCAACATTTTATGAATGTTAATCATTTCTTCACGTATTGCTTGAACTTCCGATATATCATAGCAGCCAGTTTCATGTGCATTTAATTTTTGTTCAACGCTAAAATATAAGAAATTTTAAAATTAAATTAATAATCAGGCATTTAAAATAGGAATATTAATGATAAAATCTTAAAAGAATAAATAATAATGAATAATATTATTATTACATGTTACTTTTCTCTTATACATGAAATGTATCGAACCTAGTCTCAAACATTTGAATTTTGATATTCATACGTGTGTATGTACTTATGTATAAATAATACCAAAATTTCAAAAAAAGAAACCGATTAAATAAATATAAAGGTTATTTAAATATAAAGGTTACTTTGAAAAATTTATTAAAAATATTGAAAGTTGGTTTACAATTTTTGAAGATAGAAAAGTCAAGTGTAGGTCTTTTTGCGTTTGTAAATGCTATAAACAATAATTAGTTTTGAAAAATATTTAGAATATATTATGTAGGTTTCAAAATTTCAAAACTGTAATCTTGAGACAAGTTTGCAGAATGATTTCTCAAATTTTTCTTTAAAATAATGAAAATACAATTGCATTTTATTATAAGGATGCTTTTTAAATCATTAACAAGTTTTTATAATGTTCACATTTCATAATGGTAATTATTGATAATTCAATTCCAACTAAGCTCTTAATATAAAGAAAGTTCGATAAATCTAAATTGAAAATATAGCGTGTTTGAAAATGACAAGTAATCTGCTTAAAGTTCTAAAGGTATTTTTGAGTTTTTTTTTTATAGCTGCTGCAAAAATATTATAAATTAGAAGAGGAGCATAATTGAAAAATATTGTATATTGAAAAATTACTGGAGTATCATGCAAATCTGCAAAAGTAAAATATTCAATTTTCTGCAGATTTGTGAGTATGTGTGCAAAGACTTTGAAGATGTAATTTAGAATTTTAAGTGCCATTCGGAATAATCGAAAATCCCTTATTTTGGTAAAAACTATGAAAAAAAAAATTTTCATAACGCATGTTATTCGCATCTATAAAAATGCAGTAAAAATTTTTCTAAAAAGAGACAAGACTTTGAAATTAATATTCTGTTGGAATATCTGTTAAATTGTCTAGGTATGCTCTATTTCTCCTATTTATATTTGTTATTTAAAATTTTTTCATTAATCTGCACAATTTGTATTTAAAATATTATTTTCTTGTATAGGTATAATTTGTGATACCTGTTTAAAACATGTGAAAGGTGTGTATTCTACGAAGAAAATAAAAATATAAAGTGGAATATTTGTTCACTCCAAACGCTTTTTTTTTTTTTAAATACACTTGTACAGGCGTATATATATATATAGAAAAAAATTAGAAAAAATCTTAGAAAGTATTAAAGAAAAAAAAAATAATAATAATTATGTGTTTTATTCTCAAGTTACACGCAGCCAGTCTATTTGCCAGAAATGATAACAATAATATAAGAATTAAAAAGAATAAAAATAATAATAATAACAAATAATAATAGTAATATAATATTATAATAGCTTGGATATATATATATATATATATATATATATATATATATATATATATACGTAAAGTATAAAATAATGTTGGAATCTATAAGATGTTATAATTTAAAATATCTATGTATGTATTCATATAAAATAATAATAATAATAATACTAATAATATATTATACTCGTATGAATGTTTGTATGTAAGCTTAAAACTATAATACGTTATATATATATATAATACCTGTATAATGTGTCCACACCACGTTGTGTATATGAGATATCATTATTTAAATTATTTAATTCCTGTTTTAATTTTCTAACTCGTTCTCTAGCTAAAACAAGATCTACTTTCAACAACTCTGGATCAGGCCGTGTGTTTATTGAACTTGAAGAAGAGCAAACTGGAATATTGAGAAAAAAAAAAAATTATAATAAGAAAAAATTAAGAAAAAAATAAATGTTGAAATAATATTTTATATACTTAATTATTTATTATTTATTTTTTATTTTTTTTTTTAATCAGAACTAATATTATATTTTATATACAGGATATATACACATACATTGTACTCATATTATAGAGTATATTATTTAAGAATATAAAATTTATGCGACAAATACGAGTGCAAGTAAAGTTTTGCTTTAAGTATGTAAGTATAAAATTTTGTTATTTGATCATTAGTAGTTAGAAAATACTAGGAATATAAGAGTAAATATAAGATTATAAATATATTATCTATGTTCTATATTGTAGTTAAATAGATTCTGTGAATTCAACAATATTACATACATACATTTTGTATGTACGTACTTTATATGAAGATATATATTGTTATATATTATATATTACACATAATATCTATGCATGAGTATAAGAAATATAATATTATATTAAAATAAATAATGAAGTAAGAAATATAACAAAAAAAAAAAAAGTGAAGCGTTTCCTTAAAATATAGAAGATAAACTAGATTTTAAGTACGTACATAAATTAATTTTATAACTTTAAATGTAATCAGCTTTAAAAAAAAATATATTTTATACATACTTGTGCATATGTATGTATTTACAATTTACAGTTTCTAGATATTTATTGATTTTAAAATTAAATTATTTTTAATAATAACTCTTATGATCAATTTTTTTATTTTAATTTCTTATTTATGCCATTAACATATTCATTTAGTATTTAATTTGAATTTTTTAATTTTGAAGAAATTTGAGTAATACTAAGTTACAAGGAAACTGATTATAACTTTTAATATGATCGAATTTTCATCCATTATAAGGGGACAGTATCTCAATTTAGGCAGATCTAAAATTAATTTTACTTATTGGAAGATATAATATAAAGTTCTTAATAAATCAAATTGATATTAGATCTGCATTTAAATGTTCTTACACTCTAACATATTGAAGCTTAATTGATAGATGTTAGTAAACAATTCAGCTATATATTGTAATAGCTTATAAAAATAAAAAAGGTAAAATATATATAATTATTTTTTTCAAACTTACGACTACTTCGGCTAGCTGCTAATGTATTCAAATGATTATATTCATCTTGAGCTATACATAAACGTTGTTTCTTAACATCATAAATTTCTTTTTTCTTTTCCAAGACGTCCTGTGCTGCATTAAGATATTCGCGGAGCATCGCTTCTTGGACACTTTTCCATTCTTGTCTAGGATCCTCCAATTGTGTCGTTTGATGTATATGATCAATATAATAACGTCCGATATTTGGATCATATGATTCTTCCCAACCATGTGGTAATTCATCACCGATACAATCTTCAAAGGATTGTGGTTTTGTATATCTAATAATGAAATAAATAGAAATTTATTGATTTTAATATCAAATATTTTAAGTATATTAAATAATATTTTAAAAATTATTAATATTATTATAATTTAAATAATTGGTATTTTAATATTTCTTATAAATTTGTGTAGAATTCTAGAATAGTTGTAAGATTAAAGTGTCATTTATTTAAGGTTCTTTTTTAATAATTTTACGTGAACCAAAATTAATTATGGCATAAGTAAATATGGGGTTAATTGTTAACCGCAGTTCTGTCAATTTATTTACATATAGGTAAATATTTTTGTGCATATTTTTCAACAATTAAATTAAGGTGATTGTATTCTTCAGTATTTTTTCGATATATTGAAAAATTTGAAAATAAACAATTTCTGTCTACAATAATCTTTGTTTATTTGCTTTTAATCATAAATGTAAAAAAAAAAGTTAATAATTAGAATTAAAAATTATTTTTATAGACCAAAGTAAGCTGTTTAAACAAAGTAATAATGTATTAAATATCATCATAAAATCCTTTTTAGTCCTTTGACCTTTTAATGTATAAAATATTTCGTCTCTATACACTCATTCAATTGAAAATATCTACATCTATTTTTTTTTCGAAGTCAATAAAAAAACTCATTTCAATATTTTTTTTTTCATATCAATAAAATAAAAAATAAATAAATAAAAAATACTTAAAGAACCACCTTTGATCGACAGACAACAAAGAAACAACACATCGTTTCCCTTACTTTTTAGGATTTAAAAAAAAAAACGAAAAGTAAAAAAAAACGAAAAAATTTCCCCCTTTAATAATTTTTCTACAAAATATTTTTATACCTTCAATTTTTACAATTCTTTTAAAAACCGATTATTGTTTGGATTCACAGTTTTAAAATGCAACTGGCTCATATTTTTTTTTTTGCTTTTGTTGCTTTCATTTACAAATTTTCCTTTTTTCTCTGGCCGTACATTATGTAGGGTTGATGAACCCTAAAGAATAAAATAAAATTAACAAAGGAAGTATTTACTACTCGATAAATCATTTTAAATAATACGAGTACCTATCGAATAACCCATTCGCTTCTAATTTCATATGTCAAAAAGTAAAATACCTTAGTAAGATTTTAAATCTTTTTGGGGTTTTTTTTAGTTCCTTTTTTTAAATATTCTATATATACATACTCGTATATACTTATAATATGTTAAATTTTTTTTGAAAAATATTTGAAGAATTTATTTTTACAGGGGGCACTAATGTTGAATAATAACCGTTTTTTTTTTTTTTGTGAAATTTCATTCTTGTCAATTGGTGTTAGATTTTATGGCATGTTTTAAAAAATAATTAAAAAAATTTGATAGTAAAAAATGTAATTTATGAATTGCAAGTATGAGAAATCATATTACCATAATTATTTAAGTTTCAAGATAAGTCGGACAATAAGTTGTGTTTTAAAATATTAAATATAATACAAGTATAAGATTAAATTTAAGTGGTCAATTTAATTGTATGTATGCGGCATGCGATACGCAGTTGTCAAAAAAGTTTTAATTAAATGAATCTAAATTTATGCGCAGCAACCGCACCGGAACTAAACAATTTTATTTCTATTGTTTTTGGAGTTTTATAAGAAGCACGATTTTGATTTGCCGCACTACAATTACCGCAATTTTAAACAAATACAAACTCTACCTTATAATTTTTTATATAGTTATTCGAGCATGCTACCTCTATTTTTTAAACGAGATAACTCAAATTTAATATTATTTTATACTGAACAGAATTTATACAAGAACAAGAACAGTTAAAAAAAAATTCGGCAAAGTAATTAGATTTGAAATATAATTCAGCTGAAATTTAAATATGGAATTATTGTTTTATATACAATCACCTAAGTCTTATAATAAGTCTTATAATTTGTTTTTAGCTTAAAAAATATGAAATACACCTTGTACATATACTTATATAGAACAGACACACATTGCACATTCTTATAAAAAAAAAATGAGACAAAAATGAATGAAATAAAAATAAAGAGGCTAAAATATATTAAAGCCAAATAAGTCATGATCTGCGAACTTTTTTTTTTCTATACATACATAGGTATATAATTATAATCCTATTTTTCAACGGGATTCCTATGCTCATTACAAGAACTTATTAAATATTATACTTACTTTATTATTTATTATTATTATTATTTTTACTCTTATATAATATTCTAATATTCTTATAAGTTTAGAAATTTTTTATATGGTTTTAAGTACAAATTGAAATTTGATCTGGGTCAAACAGAAAAGTCAGCAAAAAAATTTTTTTTTTATAATTTTTCTATTTCCTTATTTGCATACATAGAAGACTAAACATTTTAAATAAATCAGATTTTTTTCTTTAGCACTTGCATATAAAATATATATATGTATACATATTACGTGTACATATATAATATATTTGGACTACATATGTACCAATGCTTTCATATATGAAAACGTTATGTTTTTGTATAAGAGAATTGAGAAAAAAAAATAAGTAAATTTAATTTTTTTTTTATTAAAATAATTTGAATTCAATTCTTTAACCGAATGCAAATCAAAATTTTCACATTCACGCGAACTGAAATTTATATACATACATACATACGAGTATATGTATAATTATGATTATACATATAGAGATTGAGTAATAGTTATGAGTACAACAGTAAAATTCAATTAATATTATTATATTTTTATATAATTTTGTTATTGCGATTGTTGTAAATGTTACTTGCATTATCACCATCATTTCTAAGAATAAAATTAATTTAATATACTTATATGTATAGATATAAATTTCTGTATGTAAATATTTTGTTATTTCTAAGCATAAAAAAATGGCATATATTCAAATGTCAAAATTCTTTGTTTTTTAATTTAACATTTTTCTTAATGAATTTTAAAATTTTCAAATTCGTATCATAAATTTTTAATTTCAATTTAGAATATTATTTTTTATAATTTTATTAAATAATTCACTTATTAATTTAAATATACATACTCGTAATATAAAACAAAACCATTTAATCTGGTAACACGTTGCAAGAATTCAGTTCTTAATGCACGTACAGGCAGAGAGAATTTATATTGTAATTCGTAGAATAACAGCTATAAATGTATTTTGAAATAAAATATAGTGATTTCTATAAATGTAATTTTAGTATTATGTAAATATAGTTGGCGCTAGTGTATATTACAATACGACACATATATTATTCTTATACGTGCATGTTATTTATTTTTCTACACAAAATTTAGATGCAAATTAAGTATGTATACTAATCTAGGCAAAAATTATTAATTTCCAGTAATTAGTTACATACTTTCAAAAGTACACATTTTTTTTTTATGCAACACAGGAAAATTGATTGACATATGAAAAATAAATATGCAGGTGAGTACAAAATTTTCTCTGATAAGTACGTACACTGTGACAATTGAAAGGAAAATTCTAATCTACTCGAATTATTGTGAAAAATTTTATAACCATTCAATTTTAAAAATTCAAAAATTATTTTTAATAGAATTTTTTTTCTTTACTTTATAATTGTAGTATTTTTCTAAGAAAAGTGGAAATTGTCAACTCCAGTTACAATTTTACAGTATATTTTATAAAAGTAAGTACTTAACTTCAATAAAATATTAATTCTAATACTTACACGTATTGGTGTTTAATTGATACTTGTATAATAGTAATTTATTTAAAATTTTAATTAATAAACTACAATCACTTTTAGTAGAAGCAGATTTTTGATGATGATATTTTTCCTACTCATTTATTCACAATTATTCACTTATAACACAATTTATTCACAATTATAAATAAATATAAGTAATCAAAAGCAAGATGATTACATTTTTTACACTTATTTTTAGAAAATAGCAATTTCATACTTAAAATATTTATATAAATGTTAGGTAAGTGCCTATTTATTGATAATATAGAAGATTATAAGGAAAAGGGAACAGTTATTTTAATATCACACCCCTTAATTTCATTATATCTAAACATTCCATTCGAATAATTTTGTTTATATATACATATCTACTTACTTATGTATTTATATAAAAGTTCATTTTATTTTAGTATAAAAGTAATTAAATGAAAAATTTGCTAAAAATTAGAACCTATTAAAATAAATTCCAACAAAAATTTATTATACGAGTATGTACATTTTTTCAATTCAATTTTATTAAAATTGTAAAATAATAAAATATTTTATTTCCCTGTTAAATATTTTTAAAACATTATTTTTTTTTTTTTTTCAAAAGTTAATTATACCAATGCACATGTTGTTCTTTAACAAAAAAATATTCAAAAATTTTCATGGTTTGTAAATTGTGAATAATTTACTGTTTGCTTATACAGCGATCTACATTCGCACACATACGTATACAGATAAAATTAATGATGGTTATAAGATTAAAATTAAAAATGAAATGCAGGTGTTCTATTATCGGAAAAAAAAAATCTACTTAAAAAATTTATACATTATACTTACACACATAGGTACATACTTCTCATTTCAATCAATTATTAGAAACAAAAAAAAAAAAAACAAAAGAAGAACAAGAGGGAGAGGACATTGAAAAAGAAAAATGGTTAATTTTAAAAGTGAATATTATATTTTAAGAAAAATATTTAAATAAAACTAATTAAGTAGGTCAATGGAAAATAGAATGACGTCACAAATTGTATAAGTTGTCGTCGTAAAAATAGCATTTTTATTTGTTATTCTAAAAATGTATAATTTATTACATTTCACATATGTGTGTATGTACATATATTTATGTATTTTGTTATACATAAAATGTGAATTTTTTTCTAAAAAAAAAAACTGAATTTTTGAACTAATAAAAATAGGGTAAATGAAATTTAAAGAATTTCTATATAAAATATTACTAGCTAAAAAAATTTTAATAGCTATAAATATACTAAAATATAAATTTATATCAGACAAAAAAAAAATGAATTAAAAAAGAAAGGCGAAATGTATTAGAAAAAGAGCTAAGCAATCTTCTTAATAATGATCAAAAAAATTTACGGAACACAGCGTATTTCTTAAATATTTCAATTAAAATATTACATTAATTACTGTTATATTGGCAAATTCTATATTATAATTGCTTTAGTAACAGAAAACTAAAATATAAAGAAATTATCAATAAATTTTCTTCAGTGATTTATTAAGTAGCCATTTTTTCAATTAAAATGAAATCGAATCAAATCAGTGTGTTTTCATTTTTGATGAAAGTAAAGATCTTTGTTACGAGATTTTATTATATAAGAGCTATAATTTTAAAAATGAACACATTTTGATATGTCATTTCGAGAATATAGAGCACGATTTGAACATGCAAACACGAATTTATTTTTTTTCGAATCTGAATCTGTCCTAATGTAAAAAAATTAAAACTTCCAATTTAAACAAGTGAAAATAGTACAATTTTTTTAATGTCATAATATCTTCAAATTATTGTCAAAAAGTTGGCAAAAGAAGCATTTTTCGGGCTGCAAAAGCTTATAAGTTTTTAATAATAAAAAACAATTTAAAATCTAAATCAACAACTTTTCAAACTCGACAACTTTTCAAACTCGACAACTTTTCAAACTTTCTTTTTGGTTTACTTACATTGCCGAAATTATAATTATAACAGTGATTTTAAACTACTTTTCGGCAAATTAAGTATGCAGAATAATTATAATTCATTTCATTTTAAGTAATTGCTTAAATTACATTTTCCCAAAGCAGTCTAACTGTATTTACGTATTACTCATGAGAACGTAAGTTTTAATATCATACATAATTGCAAATATTTTTATATGATTCATACCTGCATAGCATGGGATATATAGTTTATGACTTAAGTATTACATAATTTTACGTTATACAATCTTTTAAGGCCAAAATATGCCCTGTTTGTTTTTATTCACTTCCTTGAAAGAATAATATCTAACCCTCCGTTGTACATTGTTTTCTGTCATAAATTATTTACTATTTTCTTTAAAAGTCACATAATTTTAATTTTAATCTTTATTTAAATACATAAAACCGCGTGTGCATACCATACACTTTTTGAAAATAAATTTGAGCACCGACCATCTATATACTTACATTATAATATTATCGTAAGAAGTATTAAATAAATAAAAATGAAAAAAAAATAAAAGAAAACCATAGGTAGGTACTTAATTTTATTTTCTTTTTCACGCAATAAGGAGCTATAGAATAGTGACTATATATCAGTTATAAAATATATTCTAAACACTACATATACATAATATAATTAACAGGATTATAAATGTATAGGAATATACGAGTATATTCACAATAGGAACATAAGTGTATTGAATATGAAGCGTTATTTAAGTGTTAAAATTTTAAAGCAATAGGGGTCATAAAAGCTGATGACAAACAATATATTACTTATATAGTGAAAGAATAAAATTAGATGAATTTCCTAAGGTTTCTAATGAAATAATAATGTTATATTACAATATTTATAAGAGCATTATTGGGGTACACACAAATGCACACATTGACATTATGATGAAAAAGGTGTTTTTTCTTTGATAGTTTGCAATTTTTATAAAGTGGAATTACTTTTATGTATGTATATATGTATGTATATACAACAAAATTTAGTATAGGAACTGCTTAACTTTGGGTTTTTTTTTCTTATTTAAATTCTCGAATAATTTGACGTTTTCTTTTATACAGTCGAAAGCTGCTTATATAAACATTACAGAATTTGTGTAATTTTCATTGCTTACATGCTACTTGTCCTATAAACGAGTGTAGTTCGATTGTTAAAATTTCCTTTTAAGAAATACTTGTCTATAAATATTCGCAAAATGAACTTATCTAAAAGTACTTGTCTAAATTGAAAATAATTAAATTTGATTTAGTTTAATGACATATAATTTTTGACAATTGAAAATGTCAGAAATGAATTTAAACTAAAATTATATAAACTTTTCTGAGAGTTTTTGTTTTTAACTGATAAGTTTATGGCCGAGTTAAATCATGAGTAAAAAATTAAATGAATTTAAATACAAATATAGGTTTGACTGTAAATTTCAAAAGTTTTATAGAATTTTAAATAGAATTAAAATAAAATTTAATTATGCATTTTAATTTAGAACATTATATTATTAAGTATGTGAAAACATATTCGTGTAGGTCTTAAAATCAACTAAGAGAATTAAAGCCGATAATTCTTTAAGCTAAAATTTAAATTTGAATAATCTCTTATAAGCAAAAAAAAGCCAACAAAATAAATTTCAATCGTCTTAATCTTAATTTATTTTGAAAAGAACCTACTAAGAAGTGGAATTATAACAAAATTTTCATGTTTTAGAAGAAATTATTTGTATTACAGTTATATATACTTATACCGATGTATTACAGTTAATTATATTTTGTTATCGAATTTGTCCCACTTATTTATTTGAAAAACAAAAAATGAGAAAACAAGTAAAGTACTTAATTTTCTTTGGATTGCATTGAAGTCTTCTCATTTTTTTTATTAATTTAAGAAGGCTAATAAAATTGAGGAAGTCTGAAATGGCGATATTAAAACATGCACGCCGCATATATTTAGCTACTTACATAAGTATATCAAACTGCAATACTTTTTTACATTCTTATAAAATAATTAAATATACTTATAAATACTTACTTATTTACTTAAGAAAATAAATAAGTTTTTTTTTGATGTTAAATGTGCATTTTTAAGCTTTGTTTGTGACATTTTAAAAGGATTGTTTTAGGTAATATTTAAATCTATTATGCTTTATGTCAAAAAGTGCAATATTAGCAATTTATTTGTATTAGGTCTTAATCCAATATGCTTTATTGGTATCATAGATAAAATTAAAAATATTGGCTTTATAAACTTATATTGAAATAATTTTACGATTTCACAGTATTCATTTTAAATTAAATATGGCGATGGCAGCACTGGCCAGAAGTATGTCATTATGTCTGAGATAAATAAATTTGTATGTATAGGTACATATATATTTTTAATGAGCGTTAAATTAAAAGCTGTATTAATTATTTTCGTTCATACAATTATGAACGAAACCTCAACTTAAATTCTAAAACTATAACTGGTTCAAAATTTATCAAACTATAATAAATGTGTACGTTTATGAAAAGTATTACGATCACAATTTTCATGAGAAAGTGGTGAGTGTTGCGTCATTTGTTATGGATATTCTGTTATACAACTCCACAAATAATTTTCTGATATCTCAAGAGCATGGGAAGTAACAAGTACTAAAAGTCTCCAACGTAATTACATCAAAAATTAAATCGAAAAATATTTAAATTAGTTTTAATGATAAATGAAAGTTGTCAATATTTAATGAAGTTATCAAAAATGTCGCCTTATTTTGATGTTACCTTGTTTTCAAGCTAATTAATATGCTACAAAATACATAATGTATGTATATATAATGTATTGTGTATAATTGCAGGAAAATATTGAGATACTTATATACGCAACTACTGGGTGGACTTCCCAATACATGGCGTAAAACAATATTAAAGCAAGTGGAATAAAGCGGAAAAATAAGGTTAAGTACCTAGAACTAAACAAATTTAGAAGATATATCGAAGCTCTATGCTCCCAAGGAAAATTTAGAAAGAATAAAAAACAAATATACCCAATCCATTCTAACTTGTTATACTACAGTATAATTTTGTAAGCAGTTGTATATTTCAAAAGACATCTATAATGCTTAACCTGAATCTATTATAATTGAACCTGAAAATATACATATGTACATAATAATTCGCTCATCTGCTACAACAGTGACATAACTCAAAAAATGCGGTTTCTGAGTTACTTTCTCTGTTATTTTGAGTTACAGAAATAAGGTTTTCTGTGCAAAAACGGAAATTCCCTAACCTTAAAAACTATCACTTATTATAAATTCTAAAAAAATTCCAGAACAAGAATAACATATTAACTCAAAAATATTTAAAATTGAACTTCAAATGTGCAAAATTTGAGTAATGTCAGTGTTGTAACAAACAAGTATAAGTATAAACACAGTATAAGTACATATACGATGTAGTTTCAATTTCGAAGAATTTTAGAACTTTAATTTAATCAATTATCCGAAATTAATGTACAAAATCTAAAACTACACACACATTAAACAAATTTTTATACAAATATTTTTAATTTTAAATGCATAAGTCAAATTGTCAAATTAAATAATCGTTTTGATTAGGAAAAATCAAATTAAAAATAAAAAAATTATTAAAAAAAAAAATGATGCCATTCGCCTCCATTCCATACGCTTATTTTCGCTTCCTTGAAAAATATCATCAAATAACTATAAATTTTTGTTAAAAATCAAAATGAATTTCAAAATAAAAAATAAAAAAATAAAAAAAAAACGTTTTTATTGTATAAATTTCATGCTTATATTTTAAAAGAAATCCCAAGAAATTTTTCCTTTTTTTTTAAATAGTACAGAATTTAATTTAAGAAAAAATAAATTTTTTTTATTATACATTGGTATTTATAAAATATACAAACATTATATACATACATATCTATATAAAATTGAAATTGTAGGAAAAAATATTTCAAAAGAAGAAAAACAAAAAATTCAAAAAATATATAAAAATTCCGTATGAAAATATTTAAAATATTTTCTTAATTTTTATTTATTTATTTTTCTCTTATTATTTTTAGAAATATTTTTAAAAACTTAAATTAAAAAGTAAAAACAAGAAGAATAAAATAAAATAAAGAAAAAAACAACTACAACAATAATATTATAACAATTTTTCATATTTCATTAACAATTTGTTTGACCTTCGCATACCAGAACACACAATAATAATATATTCGATAACAATAACAACAGCAACAGCAACAACAACAATAGTAATAATAATAGTAAAACGAAATAATAAAACAGTAATAAATAGCAACCAAAATAATAACAACAACAGCAACAGTAAAACACAATACAAAGCAACACAAACACAAAACTAGTAATGATAATAATAATAATAGTAATAACAATAATAATAACAATAATAATAATAAGAATAATGTATGCCTAGGCGTTTTTCCTCAGCCCCACCTAAACAGGCTTAATAAAGAGAAGTTATATAAAATAAAAATTTTAAAAGCATGTTGTTCTATTTTACTCCTTCTTATAAATTTAGATATACAAAATATCGGCATACATATAATACACAATTTGTGCTTACATAAATAGATAATTCAAATATGTATGTATGTATGTATATAAAAATTATTTATACTTAAAATGTATAATTTATATTCCACTTATATAATAGATTTTATTTTTAAGATTATTTTAAGATATGTACATACATAAGTATAAGATATATTACAATGCTTGTTCTATTAAAGTATGTATTAATAAATTGCTTACTAATATTACCCAGTAAGTCAACAAAATGTAGAATATACTTACACGTATAATAATATGTTAGATAAGTTAAATAACAAAACCGTAAAAATTAAAAGGAATGGAGTTTTGAATTACGTAACAACAAAATTAGAAAAAATATATTTTTGTTAAAAAAGAAAATTAGTTAGAACTATAAAAATGTATTAAAAATAATTCAGCTTATGAGTTCTAGCTGCTGAATTGTGTACGAGTATAGTAAAATACGGTATTAATTTTGAAAATCATGGTATTTTTGTTGCTGAGCTTTTGGCTTTTTGAAAATGGTTACAGTTGGTAAGCATGCATGTAGAATAACTTATGAAGGTACGTACTTAATGTTAGATTATATATTGATGTAATCTACCATCTAACATTAGATAATGTTAGATGGTAGATTATTTTTTGATTGACATTTCTTAAATATAGTTTTTTTTTTAATCAAAAATATATACAATATTTCTGCCCAAATAAAAAATTATTTATTGCATACTTTTATGAATTTACATATTTATCCCTCAAAATATGTAATATTCCTAAAAGTATGCAATCTTCTTAAATTGATATTTGATTATATACAAATATTGTATGCATACGTTCATATTTTTTTGGAAATTGATATCTTCAATATAACATTTTTTAAAAATTTTATATTGAAGATAACAAATTTTATAAAAGAGTTTTATTACCTACCATTTGTTTTATGTTAACAATTTGTTTTATGTTACATTAAGGGCTCAGGCAGACATGCAATTTTTAGTTTTAAAATATTACAAATTATGTAACTACTTAAATGAATGCGATCATACAGTTGTAAGAGTGTTCGCTTTTATATAAACCTATATTCGGAATACAAATAAGCAATCAAACAGTTGCAAAACTATAAGTTATATGCCTATCTAGAGCCCTAAATAGCACAATTTGCAAGCTACATATTTACCTAAAATATTTTAATATATTTTGCTTACTGGGATATTAAAATTTTATTTTCTTAATGTTTTTTTTTTTTAGTTTAACATTCTTTTAACAATTTGACGTACAAAATTGTTAAACATAAATACGAATATGTATATGTATGTTAATATGTCTATTTATTTTACATGACAGTATAACTGACAATTACTTGCATACATACATATTAACGTATATTATGTGCATACCATTATTTTAGTATACTAGGTAAGTAAAAGCTTGAATGCCAACAACTTTGCGTGTTTAAAATTTTTAGTTTAATTTTATTTTTTCAACATAACTATTTATACATTATTACTACATACCTACATATTATGTATTATTATGTACAAATAATATATTGATTGAAAAATGGAAGGCAACAACAACAACAACAACAACAAGAGAAAAAAAATAAATTTTGCGCTAATTTATCGCGGTATTTCGTTATTTTGTATTTAATTTTTTTTAATACTAACCTAAGGTAAAAAAAAAGAAAAACAAAAAAAAAATAATATCTAAAATATTAAACTATGTATATATACACATGTTTGTATGTAAAAAAATATTAAGTATTCCAACAGTTTATAGATTTAAGAAGAGAGCGAAAAAAAAAAACTATGTCGTTATGAAAAATAACAAAAATAATAAAAAAAATTTCAAAATATGTTCATTATAAAATGTGTGTTTGGCTATATTTGTACATACATATAAACAAATATACATACATACCCAAACCACACTTATTTAGGATTGGTTTTTGGTATACTTTTTTTTTTTTATAAATAAAAATATTATAATTTGTCATGAAATATTTCCGTTTGGCTTGAAAATTTCTCTATTTATGGATCGAAAAAAACAGAAAGAGAAAAGATCAAGAGGAAAAAAGAAAGACAACAAAAAAAAAAACAATTTGATTAAGATTATAAAAGTTGAAAATATTTTTAAATATGAATTCAACATACAACTAAACGCGTATTTTATCTAAATCTACTTATGTATAAAGTATAGCGACATACTTGCTTATATTGTATCTAAAATTCAGAGCATATACTTACTTATATTATCTAGTTTTAATATACATCCATACATACATACACACATTATACAAATTTCTTATCTTTTAGTTTAAAAAATATGTAAATAAGTATAAAAAAAAAGCATTTATTAAAATTTTATTAATATATAAGATATAAGAAAAATTTTTTCCTGTGATAGCATTTTAGTTTTATAAATATTTTCAGTATAAATTTTATTGTACATATGTGTATACATACATACATGTATATGCAATCCAAGAGTATGTTATGTATGTATGTATATACCGTGTGTATATGATAAAAACAGAAATTCTTTAAAAATAATAAAAACAAAAAACAAAAGAAATCACAAAAAAAATTTTTTAAAAAAATTTCTGAAATTCTTTTAATAAGAAACTCAAGAAAGAAACGTTCGTTTTTAATAAAAACAAATTTTTTTTTTGTTTTTTTCTTCAAAAGTATTACATCCCAATTAATGAATATTTTTATGTATATATATGTGCAATAATATATTTATGGATAACTATTATGTTTGTTTAATATTTTGGTTGCCATCTGTTCATAAATATTGTAATTAATTATTAAAAAAATATTTCAAGTGTAAATTAAAAAATTATCGGTTGATGGAATTTCCAATAATTTTTTAATTTATTTTGCATTCGGAATTTCATTACATTTAGTTATAATTTTTTAATTTTGAAGATAATTGTTACAACGGCTGAAGAATATAAAGTCTCTCATCGCTCACGGTCTATAGCTTTCTCATAGGAGAAAATTAAGGTCTGTCAAAGATAAAATTCTCCTGTAAATTTTTTAAACGGTAGGTAGGTATATCTTTCTCCTAAAAAAATTATTAATAATTCACATATTTCTCTTAATTTTATGCTGTCACATATATGTGTTATATTTGTAACCAAAATTTTTTGCATATATTTAGGAGAAATATTTGAATACATATTATGTTACTCAACTATGTTTACCATTTCAATTTCAAGAATTTTGGGAATTTCACTAAAAATCATATGAAAAATTAAAAATAAAATTACTAAATTCGGTACTACTTCAAAATAAAATAAAAAAAACCAAATAAATTTTAACATCTTTACCTTTATGAAATTCAAAAATTACCTCTGGTTTTAGTAGCCAGAGATCTCTTAAAAAGTTGGATTTCGTGCACTTTGTGAATTTATTTATAGCTTGAGCAAAACAAGTGATACATTGATCATTTACAAGCGAGTTTAATTTTTATAAGCTAAGCGAACACGTAAAAATTAATAAGAAATTTTTTTTCAATATTTTTTTAATTCTTTAGAGAATACTATATTTACGATTATTTTCTATTTAAATAAAATTATTTACATATTATGAGTTATGACTTATGAGTAATTATCGAGGTAAGTAACCAGTTGAACCTCTATAATACGAACACCCATAAGATAAAATTTAAATTTTCATGTCATTTTGATGAAAACTGCTTCTATCGCACGAAACTAGTAAATACAAGTTCTCCTCAAATCGAAGTTTTCTCAAAATCAAAAAATTTTAATGTAAATAACCATTTTTTTTTAATTAAATGAATTTCAAAACTATTAATTTGGTTTTTAATTTTTTGTATTTCCCTTAACGTGAATTTCCTCTGGCACGAACTAATTTTGTTTGCAAAATAGTAAATCTTCTTATGGAGATTACAGATTCGACTTTAAAGAATGAATTAGATATAAACATAAAAATTTGTGTATGCATTTTGTACAATAAAACCAGAATAAATTATTAGAAAAATTATTATACACCTGGGATTCAAATAACTTCAGGACACCTCGAAGTTGAAATAATCGAATGGTTTTATTAAAACATGTGTATTTATACGATTTTTAAATATTCACAATATGAAAATTTTAAATTCACAATATGCTATTATTAAATTTGTTGTTATTTCACATTAATTCAGAGTTTGGTAACCTTATTTATCTTAATATACTTGTATAAATGTATACTTATATGAATTTAAAAAATATAATTATAAACATACTTGAATACATAGTAGCTATATTTATTTTGTATTTATAATTTTTATGTACATATAAAAACAAAAATGTTTTTCGTAAAAAATTTTTTTTTATTTTTTTAATATGCTACATACACACATAAATATTTTTAGTTAATTTTATATTATATATGCATACATACATGTATGTATATCTATATTTATAATAAATATTTAAAAACAAGTTCATAATGTTCACAGTTAAATATCAAATTGTCTTTCTGTCCCAATTCAATAAATTCTTAAGAGAATTTTATGGTTTTTTTGTTTTCATGTTCTTGTTGTTGTTTTTTTTTTAAATATTTTCTTATTATAATAATGTTTTTTTTTTAATTCACATTAATATTATTATGTTTTTATGTTCAATAGTGTTAGCACACATAATAGATTCAGTCAGTCAGCTAGTTTGGTTTAATTTTTTTTTTATTTTCATGAATATTTTCTATAAACGTTTGATGATAGTGAGGTGATATGAGAGACCTGAGAGAGAGGTTCTTTTAATAAGTATATATGTATGTATGTATATACAATGGCATGAATTTATTTATGTATTATATATTAATATTTAATAAATATCTACAGAATGAATGTATCTATGTATATACCTTTGTTATACAGAAGTGAACATAAATATATTCTGTGTAAAATATGAATTTTTTTTTTTAAATTTTAAATATAAAGATTTTAATTTATGGTTGTATGGAAAATTCACCAAATGGTTTAATAATAATTTTTTTTTTCATATTCTAATTTTTGTTTTTTACCTACATATTTATTAAAATAAAAATTCTTATTTAAAATTTTTTATTTTTGTTTTTCTTTTTTATCTATAATTCTAGTCTTTTTTTATTCCAGTTTTATTTTTCTTTTTATTTTTTTAGTAATTGTTATGTAAATTTGATTTCTTTTTTCCCCGAAATGGAAGAAATAGAAATGATATTTCTGTATTTAATACATTTGTTACGTATGTAAGTTTCTATGTATATATAGACGTATTCTGTTTATGGATTCATTACGTTTTTTTTGGTTTGTTTTTTTGTTAATGTAGTCTATACAAAAATTAAATCTACTCCGAAGAATTTTAAGACAGTAGCTCCACTCATGTTTACTTTCACAAATTTGGATGATTTGTTTTGAACGAGCGAAATTTGAAGTACATTCATACATTTGTCTACTTGATTTGTAAAATTGCAAACCAATCAAATGAAATTGTATAAGTATGTATGAGAATATAGAATGTTTTTCCAATTTGCCATTCGACTTTTTGACATCTGACTCCAAACAAAATTGATGGACACTAAAAATTTTTAATGTGTTTAGAATGTTGTCAATTGACATTTCCTTTTTTTATTAAATATTTGCAATTACATACAATTGTATGTTATAATTTGTTAAAGCGACAGAAAGTGACATTCGATCAAATTTAAGTTTTATTTGTAAAAACTAGTTCGATTAATTCTATTATATTCTAAAATTTATTATACTACGTTTGAATTGCATTAGATAATCTATCTACATGACTTTAATTAAGATGTAAAGTGAATTTGACTTATTCAGGAATTATTATGTTAAAGTTAGACAAATATTTATATTACTAGTGTTCAGTTTTATTTTCTATTTTATCTAGACTAATTTACAATAACATTTAACCTAAGTAAGTACATATAATTGAATAAAATTGTATTTTAAAACTGAAACTACATTTTATTCTTGGTTTTAAAAAATAATTTACATACGGTATTATCAAATTCAATACAACATGTTTGATTGTAAATAATTGCAATATTCTGAAGCATGGAACTCATGAAAAGAGTTTTTTAATAAAGTTTTTAATATTTAATGATTACAAAATCAATATGATAACATGTGTAATTCAATTAAATTGCTTTGTCTCTGATATTGTTATTTTTCAAAAAAATTTATTTGTTTTGTATTTATTTAATAAATTATTTTACTCATTCCTGTATTATATACATATTTATATTGAAATTGTTTACAATTCTATCAATATAAATTCCTTAGATCTATATAACAATATATACACAGAAATTAATCTATTTCACAAATAATTCAATAAGTAATATTCCCCAAACGCATTCAATAATCTCAAGTGGTAAATTCCTTAAAATAATAGCTATTCAATGAGGTATAATTATTTTTTTGTTTTGCATTTTAATTGTTAATTTTAATTGTTTGTATATAGATATGTATGTATTTATGTATGCTAATAAATTAAAACATTTAATTATTTGTATATATGAAATTAATTCAAAAAAAAAGTGAGATAATTCGAATTCATAAAATACTTTAAGTATGTTTATTAAAATAAAATAAAATAAATTATTAGAAATAAAATTAGAAAATTTTCATTGAGTATGAACCAGAATTTACAATTAATATAAATTATATGTATGTATACAAAATATTATATATGTATGTATGTAATTTATTAAAAGTTGCACTCAGCGTCAAATTTTTAGAGAAATATGAATTATGAGAATGAGACTTGTGATTAGTTAATGAAGTAAATTTTGGCACATTTTATATATTTTAAATAACACGCTTGTGAAATTTGTCAATAAATTATAAAAAAATATTTCCATTAAAATTAAAGAATATTGTGAAATACATTAAAAGTACCTTATAGCTAGGTACTTTAAGCACCAAATATCCAAAAAGAACAAAAATAGAAATAATCTCCTACAAAAAGAACTAATTAGAAATGATAAGTACACATATTTATTAAAAAATGAACCAAATTAAGGAAAATTCTTCCTATCAAAAATTAATTTAATTTTAGTAGATATATTTCTTTGATTATACTGTTACACAATGTTCGACGGCAACTCTGATCGCATTGCTAAATAATGTGTACCTATATACTATTAAATATATATAAGTATATGCAAACTGTTATAAAATCAAACTACAATTTTGAGTATTTCACTAATGAAACGTGAGCACTTCTATCACTGTACCATTTTACCATGTACCAATTTTGATTAGACCAAAATATTATATTTTTAATAACGTAGCAGAAATATCTTACAAAAATATTGCGATTACCTTATAATACTCAAGTGTATTCTAATAGAAAAAAAATGGAAAAAAAAAACTAAAAAATTAAAATTCTTTCTTGGAAAATTTTTTTTTTATTTTTTATTTCAAAATTTAAATTTTGTTTCAATAAAAACTTGATTAATATTGAATTTATTATTTTTCTTTTTTTCAATGTTTTTGTTTTTGTTCGATTTTTAGTTAAAAATTTAAATATGAATTGATAAAATACAAACACAATCTTGTTTGTATAACAATTAAAGCGACACTCACTCACATTTGTTTAAGTTTTTATGCTTTTAAATTTTTTATATAAAAAGATTTTTATGCATTTGAAAAGCATAAAACAAAAATTATTTTTAAGTCAAGATCTATCTACCTACAAAAAGGCCCATGTCAAAAAAAAGCACAAAATTTCACAATATTATTTTAAAATTTTCATATTGTGAATTTCATTATAAGTCTTGTCTATGACAATTGTATGACAAATAATTTGTATAGTGTTAGGAATACAATATTCAAATAGAAAAATAATACATAATTTTAAAATTATGGGCACGTGTTTTAAATAGTTTTAACATAAAAATGAATTTTATGTATGATTGCTTTTTTTTCTCTTTTACAAATTTAAGGTTAATCGTTGTAACATTTTTGTTTTTTCTTTCGTTCTTTTTTTTCTAATTTAAATTTCAAAGCAAATTACTGCTATAATTTTTTTTTTTTTCAAAAAATATTTTATTGGAACATTTAATTTGAATGTTTTAAGGCTTCTATTTTAAAATATGCACGCGTACAATAATTTACATTTTATGCTAACCATTTAAATAATTAATTTGTATTAAAAAAGGGAAGTTTGATTCAAAATTTTATTTATGTATGTATTTCTTCAATGATTCCACAAAATAAAAATGATATTGATTTAAAATTATGTATAGATGTGTATAGTGTGTATGGATGTGTATAATTATGTATGGATGTGTATAGTATGAATGTGGTATAGTGTTGTCGTATAATACTTGGGAGCTTGATTAATTTTTTTTTTATTAAGTAAATATTTTTAATAGTTATGGTATGTTGCTTTAAAAAATTTAGTTATGAATTTGAAATACAAACCATATTTCTTTAATTAAAATTACATTAAGTAGTTACTGTTCATTTACGACAAAATCTACGATTTAATATGAGTCTGATGAAAGTCTTATATCCAGAGCTTGTTTGACACCAAATTTTGCCTGGCGGCAAGTAAGTAATTAAAAATACTCTATTCTTATTAAATTTTTCAAAAGTAAAAGTAATGTGGCGATAATTTATTGTTTGCAAAAGTTTTGAGCAGTGATCATCTGATTTTTATTTTGGTTGTGCTTATTTTCTCAGTAAATTGTTAAATTTTGACGTAAAGTCTGAAATAATTTTATCGTATCATTCATTTTGTCGTAAATGTAAACTGCAACTTAGAATAATGTCATTAATGACATATAAAAATAGACTATTTCTGTAAGCCATTTTGTACTGGATTTAATTAACTGTAAACAAAGAAATGAATTTTCTAAGCTGTCTTTAATTTCCTAAATTCCTTTTTTATACTACTTACACGTACACATACATATGAGTAGATTAATCGTAAGTATTGTATGCATGTTTATATAACTTACAATAAGTAGGTACGAAGTTTTAATTTGTTACAATTTTGTATTTTGAATTCATTATCGTCTTAATTTTCAGCTAGGTAGCGGTTTATTTCATATATGTATACCTACCAATAGTTGCATCATTTATGGATAAGTAAATAATTACAATAAAAAAAATCACACGGAATATACTTATTATGTAATTTATTGCTGTGCTTAATTATTACTTGGAATTTTTTTTTGTTTTAATGAATAACGCACATTAAAAAAATTTGTTATCAATAATTAAATATTTTCTAACAAGTTGTTCTTATTTTCGGTTAACAAACAAATACAAATAAATAAAAAGATGCTTATTGGATTTTTCATGTCGGTTCCGCTTATTAAATTTTTTATATTACTAATGTAATACTAATTTTAAAATAGATATTGTAGTAAAAAGTACTTGAATTAAATAAAAATTTTAAAACTTAAAGTAAATGAGCCTACTTGATCTACAAGTATTTAGAAAAAAATAATAGTAAATTAACAAACAGAGCCTTATATTATGCAATTAAATTTTTGCTGAATTCTTTGATCTGATTACTTATGATTTACAATTGCTGAATGATGTAGTGATAAATTCCGCATTCAGCGAGTTCAAGAATTATTAGTGTATTCAAGTTTTTATTATCTTAAATACTTATAGGTTTAGTAAAATTACTTACTTACTATAGGAAATCTGTTTTATTACAAAGCAATTTAAAAAAATGCTTACAATGCCATTTCTACTTTAAACACTCTTTGGTTAAAAATAGATTTGAATTTTATCTTATTTGTTAAATTTTTGTGTGTACATATGTAAAATGTTTAGTTATTTATCTCATATAACCAAATAAAATGAAGATTAAAAAATTAAATATGTAATTTTGTTAAAAAAAAACTAATGAAAACTTTTCGTATTTTTGATTAGAAAGTTTTTTATGCTTCTTCACATTATTCTACTTCCCAATGCAATTGCATTATCAAGTTGTATTGCATATTATTAACATAAATTGCAAATTTCCTCATTTTTAAAAGAAAAAATTTCGATTAAGTATATCAGAATTATAAAGTATGTACGCAATTTAGCTTATAAGTATTAATTGCTGAATTCATTATTAATTCTGTATTTTTGTAGTTCCGATGTCAGCGAACTTTAAAAATAGTTATTCACTGTATATAAACCTTATTATAAATTTAATAAGACTTTTTATAATTTTTGTGCATTAATTGAAAGATAATTTTATATGCGTATTTATTAATATATTCAATACAGATTTCCATAATTTTTGAACACATGAGTATAGAAATTAATAATTAGTATAGTTCCATATACTTACTAACACATGTATAAATAAACAAAGTACACATTAATAAATTATGTAAGTATACGTTAAAACATAATAGCGTCATTATTATAGCCCTGATTTTATTTAATTCCAAAATTGGGTTTATTGTTTTTTTGAAACATATGCGTAAACGCAACGTACAAATACATGTATATTTAAATGCATACATATAATATGACATTAATAGTGTCTTAATAAATCATACGTATAAATTAACTGTATTGATTCATATATTCATATATACATTCATATCAATAATATTTATAGAAATATTATAATAGAACAAAATTTAGGTTGCAATAAATTATGCCGTGTTTAATAAAACAAAAATTTATTATGTTAAAAATGTCAAAAGAAACAATAAAAAAATTTTTTTATAAAATCGATATTTTCATTATACATATATATATGTATATAGGTATGTAGGTATAGTTCATGTATAACAGACAATGAATGAACGTGAATTAAATCAACAAGTTATGTAGATTTTAATGACAAATGTAAAAAAAAGAACAAGTAGTAGCTGCTAGTCTCAGTCAAATTTTAAATGTTAATGAATAAAGGGTAAATAAGAAAGCAGTTAAGTAGGTATTAAATACCTACTATTATATTTTTATAATATTTTTATAATTTTATTTATATATTTTTATAATTTTTATAATCTACTATTTTATAAATATATTTATAAAATTTATTTATTTTTGTAATTTTTGTAAACAATAAATTGCTGATTAAACTGAATATACTTAAAAAGTTTTTCATAAATTTGATTTTATAAATAATTAAAGTTCTAAACACAGAAGCCAAACGCTAAATATCAATAAATGATAGCTAAATTACTTATCAACAGTTTTCATACATTTAATATTTACATACTCTATGTGTAGAGAATAACTATTAAAGGGCTAATGAAAAAAAGGAGTTTTCAAACATTTTCACATTTCCTAGAAAAATCTGTTTTTGTATTCTGAGCAATTTCATAAGCTTACATACTATTCAAAATTTACGTAATAGTTAATCGTACATTCCATCTTTTGAAATCATTTCCCTCCTTCATTTATTAACCCCATATTAAGTATATATAGGCATTATGTCCAACTTTATACCTAATGTACATTAAAAATAAATCCATTCATTAAGATTTTTTTTCTTAAATTTCTGCGACTAAGTAGGAGAGTACATAATTTGCATTCATACATATATACATATGTACATATAAATATATCCGCATGTTCGTATTTCGTATATTTTTTCAAGATTAATCAGATATTACGTTAAATATTCACATAGTTTGAATAAAAAAAATATGTATTATGCCATAAAATCTATTTTTCTTTTTTTTTTCTTCATTTTTTATAATATTTGCACTATAAGTATTTAGAATTTTACACATAAATACGCTGTATATTAAAAAAATTAATTTAAAAGAGGCCAAAAGTATTTTTCTTTTCTTAATGTACTTAATAAGCAAACAATGTATATTGTATGTACATACATATATAATATCGTATATTATATGTAATGCTTATATAGAAAAAAATTATAAAAATCAGTTTCGCGGACAAATAAGTACGTACATATCAATGTGTATATTGATAAAACTTACATTTTGCTATAGCATTATATATGGACATCATGCTACTTGACACATTAGTATATAACTTTATATTTATATATACTTATATTGTTATTTATACTATATATTAATTATATAAGTGCATGTGTGTACATTATACATAATGATAAGAACAGAGGATCGCCACAATTGTCTAAAATTTTCTAAGTATATTCATAATTACATGATGGTTTCTACATCACAACGTTAAATCGCAGAGTACCATCACCCGCATCTAATATTTTAATGCGACTCTATAAATTTTTCATAAAACAATATTTGAATTCGGCAGGCTAGTAGCTAGATGATTTTTTGATTTTGAGATATGTAGGTACTTAAATTTGCAATGATTAAATTTTTAGATTTACTTTCAAACCCTAATTCCTAAAATTATACGCATAATTAAAATAATGTTAAAATCTGTATTTACCAAAAAAAATTTAAACTCTCTCTCTCTCTCTAAAAATTTTTTTTAAACTCTCTCTATCTGAAATATTTTCATATTTGTTTAGGAATTATTCTCTTATATTAAACCAATGTAATCCAGCTTCCGGAGCCTCTCTACCATATACATAATTTGGCACACTGTCATTGTAAAAAATGCGCCCATGCATAATTTAAACGTTGTGTTTCTGTTAAAAAAAGTTTTTCTGATTAAGAAATTTTATTACCGAGTTCTGGAGCACCTGGTATATATTTTTATACGACATGCCAATTTTGTGGAAAAGAATTCATAAAATAAAGAAATATGTGTAGATATTTGTGATATATATATATATTTTTTTTTGAATATAGTAAGTAAATACTTACGTATTAAATTAAATGCATAATACAAAAAAAAAGATAAAAGCAATGATATATAGGTTTTACTGCAATATCAGCAACATTAACAACAGCAGTGCTTAAAAAAAACAGGGAAAAAAATAGCAAATCTTTGTACTCTCGCAATACAAGTTTTAAAACCGGCAGGTAAAATACACAATCCACATAAATACACACACATGTATGTACATATTTAATTATAGTTACTTAAAAATACTTAATGAAAAAAAATTACATGTGCATACACATCCACACATTTGTACGAATGTTAATAATTTTTTCTTTTTTTCTCTCTTATTTAACTATTTGTCTATGGTGGTGATTTTTCTTCTTATTTATATATAATATTTATACTGTATTTGGTGGAAAGGAAAAAAAATAAAAAAAAAATTGTTACCCAATTTTTACACAATTTATTTTTATTGTCATTGAAATAAACAGTGTTTTTTTTAGTAAAAGTTCCACCATTCAGCTAGAATTTTATAAAATTTTCATATAAGTAAAAAACATATAACATTTATATACATACAGGTTTACATAATATAAAATACATAGTACAGAATTTTCTTAATTTCTTATACTACAATTAAGAGGAATCTCGAAAATCTTGCGAAACAACACTGAATTGTAATACATAATTGTATATATTTTAAGTGTCCGATTATATTTGTTTTAAATTAGAAGTTAAAATTTCGGAATTATTTACGATATCTTCTGTTATTTTAGGCTAATAAAGTCTGACTGCTTTATAATGAGAATAAGATGTGGCCAAGTTAATATTTAAATATGTATTTGTAAATTTTAGATAAAGAAAGAAAATCAGGTGTGAAATAAAGAGTATAACGTTTTAGACAAACATATATACATATGTACTTATATGTATAATTACTTATTAATAGAATTGACAATTTCTTATTTTATTACTAATAATTTTTATATTTTTTCAAATAATACAAGTTTCCGCATACAATGTATATGTAGTGCAAAGTCTAAATAATTAGATCGTTGTTATAATTAATTAATACAATTTGAATCAATTTGTTAACTAAATTTTGTACACAGATTTATTTCAATTAATGTATGTGTATATATTATATATATAAATATATATAAACATACTAAGAAATACATAAATGATGAATGAAATATTTGATATACTTAATTAAATTTTTCAAAATAATTTTAGCAAATTTATTTAGGATGTGTCATCACTCAAATATACGAACATATGTATGTATATCGCGTGCTCATCATATGTGTATGAACCACATACTTATTTATATTTTGACATTTTGCCACTAGGGAATAATAGTTTACTTATATTTTATTGTGTTTTTTCTATATATAAATATTATTATACTCAAAATTTGAATCACCATTATTCATTAATAATAACTATAAATATGGTTTATATAATAAAATAAACATTTAAGTATGCGTCTGCATATGTGTAGGCAAATGGACAAAAAATCAATATTGAAAGAATTATTCAATTGAAATAGTTAGTTAGTCAATAGTTATGTAAAAACTTTAATTTGTGACAGTATTGCTGTAATGCAGAAAATAACTTGGCGAATTGAATGAGCTAGGTTAACCGAAAGACGTTTCAAATTACGATCGGCGAATTGTTTTCCAAAACGTTGCTAGCTCAAGTCATTAAAAAATTTAATTATCATAAGCTATTATTTGTTTACTTTGATTTTTAATTTTATTCGTCAAGGTTATTAAACATTGAGGAGTTTTAGCTTAAAATTTTGACAAAAACGCTGACCATAATAATTTCTAAAAAATCATATTCACCAAAAATGTCATTCGCTAAGTCGATCATAATTAATGTATACCTGAATATTCCATATAATGATATAGATTTTAAAAAAGCAAATCTCCTAGAATAATAATCTGCTATAATAAAATTATGAAAAAACAATTAAAAAATTTAAAATAAAATTTGTACTAAAAGAAAAGCCATATCATATGGGAATACATTAAAAAGAAAAAGCAATGTAAAAGTCACTAAAACGACAACACTAATTTGTAGTACCAACTTCCATAGTAAATATTTTCGAAAAAATAGAATATAATCAAATTCTATTTTATATTTGACACTCAATATTGTTTTTATAAACAATATAATTTTGGCAAGAAACTTCAGCGACAGGAAGACTCCACTCTATTAGCAATATGAAATTAAAGAAGCAGTTTTTTTAATGCAGTTACTTGTGGCAAATCTTAAATAATCTTAACTATCTGTTCTGAGACCTTATTATGTTATCCGATTTCCATACAAATTGATTGGTGCTATTTAAGGCTCGTGTTTCAACTAAAGTGCAAGTTGTTAACTTTATAATTCAAAAATAGAAAAAAAAACTGAAATACTTTAAAACTTTTTTTTTGTGAGAATTAATGAATTTTGAATTATATTCAGTGATTCTTACGTGATCTGCAAACCACCCTAACATTAAAGAAGCATTCATTCAATATTAGAATTTATAGAACATATTTTTCACATTGAGTAAGTAAAAATATACGTATGCATGAGTTTGTATATTAAATATTTATTATAAATTAACTATTTCTAGGCTCCAGAAGCTTCCAGCTTTAATATTGCGTTTCAATCCTGTATATTTTTTTTTCTATTTTCGTTGTCATGTTTTCTTTTTCCATATTACTTTGTGTATATAAGAACATGTTGGCAGGGTATTTTTGTATATCAGAATAATTATAAGTATACAAAATGTGCAACATGCACATAATACAGGTACATAATATATAAGTATATATGAATTTATGTATATGCATATGTATACGCATATGTAACTATTTTTCTATAAAGCTTTTATCATAATACAAAATAACTAGATTTTTGTTTCCTTTAAAAAAAAAAACATTCGTAAGCAAGTATAAAAGAAAAACCAGTAATCTATTATACATTTATGGAAAAAAACTCTTCAATACGCGAGAGTGAATAAGTATGTATGTATATACATATGTAGGTATGTAATATGTAGAAAAATGTCCATTTTTCTATGTAGGTTTCTGTTAAAATTCATAGTTATATGGCATGTGGACATTTATACAAACTTTATATTTATTTCTTATTATGTACATACATGCATACATATTTTACTGTATAAATAAAAAAATTTTGATCACATTTTGTGTTTTACATACGTACATTAATATAGAACAATATATATACATACATACATACTAAACTTTAATATAACAAGAAAAAAAATACATATTGAAAAATCAGGAGAAAAAAAAAATAAAAAAACTGCTGGAAATGAAAACCCCCCTCTGCTAGTGTAGGTATTTTCAGTATTTTTTTCTTTTTTTTGTTTCTTATTTCATTTTTTATTTTTTTTTTCCATTAAAAAATTTTTACAGCTTGTCAGAGCCACATTCCAATCTCTTGATTTGACTACTGCAACGTTTTGACTTGCCACTACCAGATAGACATTGTGCTTGTTTATGCATTTTTCTTTTTTTCCAGATTTACTTATAAAAGTAGAGAAAAAAAACATACACATGAATGTTTGTGCACATAAATATATATGTATGTAAATATATATTTAAATACAAATATATGTATAATGTCGTTGTTTTTATGATTTTTTATAATTCTTGTACAAAAATTCAATTGTATATATTGCAGTAATTATCAATAGTTTTTGTACAGATTTATTGTAAGAATTAGTACAAATATCTGTTATAAAGAATCTGTTATAAGTATAAAGAACTTAAATTAAAAGTCGATTTTCAAAAATTTGTCAAATTCACTTAAAAAAATTAAGTTTAAAAATTTTCATTTTGAAAATTTAATATCCGTAATATTTCAAAAGTGATCAAGTTTTTAGAAAATGGAGAATTCAAATTCACAAAAAAAATAATCAAATTCGACTTAAGCAATTGTTGTCTCTAACCTATTAAAACTGTTGATATCCATCCGTCCTACGTGCGTGCATATATTTTATATGAAAATTTAGATTCCTCTCACTTTAAATATTTTCTTTGCAATGTGAGAATATAATTGTTAAATAATTAATTAAATCTACTTTATTGAATTGGTGAAAATTTTAATTTTTTATTACAAAACTGTTTGAGTCTATATTTATTCACACCACTGTATTTGTGACTCATTTCATTTAATTGACATGTTCCACAATATTATAACTTCCACTATTAAAATCAAATATTTATTTTTATATAGTAAGTACTATGAAATAAAGAGTTTTATTAGAGTTGAATGCGTTATATCCATAAAAAAAGTACAATCGTTTAAAATTTTAAATCTTGTGTGGGCAGAAATTTTTCAAAAATTTGTAATAATTAGACAAAACATAGAACACAAAACAAAAAATTTTTATATAATTATTATTTTCATTTTTATTTTAATTATATTTTTATAAAATTCTTCTCAATAATCACAATAATTGACATACAAATTAGATAAAAATCAAAATACCAGTTTATAAATTATTAATTTAAACACAAAAATTTAATTAAGATTGAAAATAATAATTGACAGTAAATTGGCATTTTGTTTATTACCAGTTTTTCAAGACAAAAACTATATAACGAATTTATAGAATATTATTCAAGGATTGTGATTAATGAAATGATTTTGAAAAGAAATTTCATCATGAATAAGGAATTCCAATTAAAATTTTATTCATTTTTAATATTAATGAAGCGAAAGATCATAATGATAAAAATCTATCCAAATTCTATACAAATGTCAATTTGTATAAATATTCAAATCTTTTGCTTACTCAAATTTTTGTATTCTGATCAATAATTCAACAACTAAGCTCTTTACTTACTATTTCGTCAGCAATTGCTGTTTCTATTTTCGATTTAATATTTAATTTCATTAAGATTTTTGAGTGCTATTCAAATTTATTCTGATGTATTACATATTTTGAGGTTAAACAAAGTAAGCTAGTTAATATAAGCGGAACAATAGTTCGTTTACATGGTCGTAATAGTACACTGTTACCCTGGTTGTACAAATCTATAGTTAATGTTAAAACGCTCATTTATAACTTGTGTTATTCAAAAACTTTTAAAATAAACTGTTAAATAAAAATTTGAAAAAAAAATTTTTTTTTATACAATGTATAAAAGGTATGTAAGTATACCTCTTTACACCAATACCATTAAAATATCAGAAAAAAAAAATTAAATTATAGAAAAAAATAAAATAAATGATAAAAAATTCCGATCACCTTAATATGCTATGCTACATTGGAATATTTTTTTTGGATTACAAGTATGTAAGTATAGGATCCAGATGTTTATATCAAAGAATATTTAATAATAAGTATTTGTAGTTCTTCTGAGTGGCATAGTTGCTCTTCTGAAGAAAATACAAATAATTGGGAACACTTGGCATAATCAAAAAATTTTTCTTCTAAATTTATGAATTTTACTCACAATTTTGCCACATTTTATAATTAAAACAGCTCAAATTTAATAGAAAATAAATTGAAAAATTTCTTAAAATAATTCCATAAAATGTGAAATACTGTGACAACTGTAATTACAAAGCTTGTACAAATAAAGGACTTACAAGCAATGCTTATAAAACAGTCTTGTTGCTTTGCAAAAATAATGCACTGCTTTCAATTTGCATTTTTGATCATAACTTTGAACTTATAAAATGACGTCATTAATTATTGTCACATAATTTACCACAGCAATAAACAAACATATGGGTTGGCTTGAATAAAATTGTCAAAACATTTGATACAAAACGAAACTTTACAACTTAGATCATACGATGTTATAAAAAATTCATGGTTTGCAACTTGGATCATGTGTCATTGCTAATTTTATGTTTTATAAACATGGAGGTAAAGTCAATTTTAAAAAAATTTTCTATCTAAAGGATATTTGAGATTAAAAGTGAATGAAACTACTTCTTATAAATTATACTTTGATTAATTTTATGCACGAGCATTGTGAGATGACGAAGACAACGATCTATTATTGGTAAGAAGAAACAACAACGCGTTCAAAATGCATCAATAACAAATTCATTTGTGAGTATGTGTGTGTACATCTGTCTACTTATATATTTTCTAGTATGTTGATGCATTTTTTATTTTTTCTATTTCTTTTTTCAACTCTATGGAAATTTTTTTTTCTTTCATTTTTCCTATTTTTCTTCCTTTTCTTGTTTTATATAACAACAAAACAACATAAAAACCATTTCTAGCATTTTTAAGATTTTTAAATTGTATTTTATCGTTGAATTATGTGTGTACATTTTAAACCTACATAATATGCACATGTACATATTTATGCATATATAAAAATGTACATAGAAATCAGACATAACAATTTCTACCTGTCTTTTAAGATTGCCTTTAATAAATATGCACATACGATCATACTTTAAGAAACGATTTCATATTAACATGTTTTTGATCGTAAATATTATTTTGATTAATAAAAAAAAATAATGAAAAAGAAAATGAAAATAAGAAAGAAAAAAATGTTTTTTTTTTTTTTTTATAGAAGTGAAAGAATACAATGTCAGATTAGTTGTCAAAAATAAACAAATGAAAATTATTGTTCGTTTTATATTCTCATTTTTAGAAAGGGTAGAGGCATTAGTTTCCGAACAGTTGCAGTATCCGAACACTTCGTTGGTTTTTTATTTAAAATAAGAAATTTTCCCAAGAAATCGTTCAAACCAAAAACGCAAAAAAAAATGTTTATGTTTTGGGCTAGTGCTTGTAAAATTTCAAATAAATTACTTTTATGCTCTTTGAATTATAAGTCACTTTACGTGTTAGTGGTTTGTGAAAAGCGTTTGATTTGGCGTTTTTTTTGTAAAAAAAATAGTGGAACTGTGTGTGGAAAGTAAGTCTTTTTTTGGTATATTTTAAGGTCTATTTAGTGATAAGTATATATTTTCATTGGAATTTGCTTAATTTTGTTAAAAAATCATAAAACGTTAACAAAAGAGTAATTTTTAACTAAATAATTGCAGTTCGCATATTGGTGCCGACATTTTTTTATATTTTCAGTTTCCGAACAGTGGGTTCGGATTCTGAAGATATGAAAAAGATGCATATTTTAGTATCCGAACAACCAAATTTGTATATAATTAATTTTTTATAAAGGTTATAGTAGGAACATAAATTAATTATTAATACATTAAGTAAATAAATTTAATTATCAGAATATCTATTTTTACTATAAACATAATATTTAAGATAATTAAAATATTGCATGTAGAAGTGGCAATTTTTTAAAGAAAAATTTTTACTATTTAATATTTTATGCAAAATTTGTATTTATGTGAAATTGGGCGAATTATAAAGACCTACTGAAACTAATTATTAAAAAATTTTCTTAAACAATTGCCTATACATTTAGTCTTAAATTTAAGTCTGAAATTTAAACAACCGTATTACGAATCATAAACTTTTTAGCCTAAAAAAAGTATTATTTTGGAATTTTGATAAATATAATCTGTTTTATTTTTACAATTCCGTTAATACTAAACATTTTTTTAACTGAGATTTATTAATTTAATTTATCAATTTATCAATTTCTATATCCCCTTGTTTTTGTTTAAATAAAAATCCGTAATAATAACTTAAGTATTCGAAAATCAGCTGCTAAACAAGAATTACGATCAAAAACACTACTCGATCGATTAATGAGTAAGAGGTTAATTAGAGAATAATCAATCGAAATTGGTTCAAATCCATATTTAACACCTGACATCATTGTGCTTCCTGATGTATTAACTTATGCAAATGTGGCTTCCTTTTGAAAACAGACAATCTCCTAAATACTTTGTACAGTATTCAAGACAGTTAAAGAAAAACACCTTTTAAAAATGATCTACATAATGATGATGATAGGAAAGTTATGGATGCGTTTCTTTATGAAACGAAATCCTATATTGAAATTCAGAGAAGCTGAAAATATTACCAAAGGCGGCAGACACTGGGGAGAGCATACTGAAATGGTTTAACAATCGAGAAGACCACTTGAAAAGTATAAACCAAGAATATAAATATTATAAACAACCCTTCAAAACTAAATTTAAGTTCTATTCCTTTTTTGGATTTAACGGTGAAGTATCATGTGAAAAAACTGTACCTACTATTTAAAGTTTTTTCATTATAAACTTGGTTAACATATTTAAAAATAAAACTTATATTAAAATAAAACCTTAATTTATTTAATTAGTTAATTTTTTAATAGAAAAGCACCTATATATCAAGAAAATTTGTATGTTCGGATACTAGAATAAAAGTGTTCGGCAACTAAATTTTGGTGTTCGGATACTAGAAAAAGTGATACTTTTTACAAAAATTTAATTATTTATTATAAATATAATTTCAACAATATTTTGACATATTTAATACTATTAAGAATTCTTTCCGCTTTTAGAAACAATTTAAATATTTGCCTTATGTCTCGTAGTTAAAAAATAATATAAAGTTAAAGTTAGAAAATGTGTTAACTGTTCGGCCACTAGTGCTTTTACCCAATATAGGTGACCAGTTTGAAAATTTTCTTATTTAAAATTAATTAATTTAACCGCATATTACCAGGAATATAATTTTATGTAAGTAGGTACAAATTGACTTCTATTGTATCGTATTACAGTCATTTGTAATGATTACCAGGCATGATTGCTTCTGCTGTGCTTTGCTACAATATTTTTAAAAATTTCGGAGAAATAGAAAATCTTTATGTAATCTAAAGATCTAAACATACATAAGTATATAAATGTCAAGGAATTTTGGCAAATTCAACACTCTTTAGCTCTTTAATGAGCTGATGTTGCTCACCTGTTCTGTCAAACTATAAAATAGAGATTTCAAAACCACAACACTCATATAAGCCATGAATTAAAGATAGTTTATAAGTACTGTCCAGTTTTTTTTGTTCAATTTGTTTTTTTGGTTTTGCTTTTTATGTAAATAAACAGTAATTTTATTTGCCTTCTGTAGGTTTTAAAATAGAAACCATGCGAAAAATCAAAATTAATAAAAATTTTTAAAATATAGATTTTAAACCAACCCAATGATTTCAAAAGAAATTTGACCAATTTATAAACTTAATTCAATTCCCAAGCTACATATACATATGCACAAAATTTTTGATTAGTTCGAATCGAATCAATGATTAATACACAAAACGAAATTATTTCATGAATAGAGCAATTTTATACACTTAATCATTCAAAGAATCAAAAATGAATTTTGTTAGAATCAGATAATTTGGCGGAAATAAACCTTATTTTCCAGTTTCACATTTGATTTAATTGAGTATCCGTATATGTATTCAAAAATACCAAAATAACATTTTTACATTGATTTGTAAATATTTTTATATTGTACTTGTACCTTCATATATAAAAATACATACACGTATTAAGAACCTATACGAGATGTAACATAAACATGTGAGCAAATACATACATATATATGTATACATACGTTCACACATATAAATATGTGCATGCAATCTTTATCATAGTATTTTAGAAATTTATATATAAATATTAACTGTATATATACCAATATATTTGAACTTGTAAGCTCTATATGCACATTTAAATGCATATATAAATTCACATATGGAACCTAAAATGTGGTTAGATATTTTCTTCTATACTTTTTATCTATTGTTTTTTTTTTATTTGTGTCTTCTTTTAACTTATAACACTGTTTTTTATTTTATATTGCTTTCTTTCTTTCTATTTTTTTTCTGGTTGTTTTTCATTTGCACTGCTTGTTGCCTTCCCTGCCTCATTGAATACTTAGTATCATCTATGCTTAGTATCTTCAACTTCACCACAGTAAAAACTAAGGTTATTAACCGCAATTTTCCCACAACATTTTTATTGTTTAAAATATAGTTTTTTTTTTGCCCTCTCTCTCTCTCTCTTTCTCTCTGTCTCTATCTTTTGCTCTCTGCATTTTTCTTTCTTTTTCTATCATATATTTCATTTCTTCTTAATTTTTTTATTATTTTTTTTTACTATGAATATTTATTACATTACAACTTTCTGAATTCCAAAAAAAAAATTAAAGGTTTAATGCATTCAGAATTGTTCCTTACATTATTATTGTTGTTTTAGTTTTTTATTTTTTTGTTGTTTTTCTATTTTTTTTCTTGAAATAATTTTAATTAGAATTTAATATGCGTTGTATTTGTAGTATGTTTTGAGATACAATGTGAAAGGGGCAAAGCCCTAATCAAATATTGTATGTATGTATGTATGTATATGTACAATGTATTTATGTATGAATTTATTAACAATGTTTCATGCATAATCAAAAAAAAAATTGCAATTTTCCCAACTTAGAAATTCGCTGTACTTATTGTCCACAATTCTAAAGTTCGATAAGAATGCAAAACCAAAAACGATTGTATACTTGCATAAGAGTATTTATGCAAAAATGTCAGTATGTATGTGCATATGTTTTATAGTTTTTGATTTAATTTACAATAATATTTATGCAATTTTAACTGGGATTTATTAACGGGAAGAATAACGAATTGAAAACATACATAAGTAGAAACTAATAACATAAAATTAAAATTCAAAACCCATTAAAAAGACACGAGAACAACAAAACATAAGGAAAACAAAAGAAAAGAGAGATAACTGAATATAATATGAGAGTATAATTAATTAAATTAATGTATATGTACTTATGCATTCTATGTAAGTATGTATGTTATTTTATTCCCATATGTGTAATAATGATAACAAGAAATATATGTATAATAAAAATTTATTATTTCTTTGTTTTAATTATTCAAATTTTCTTGAGAAATTATCACATGATTTATAAAAAAAAAAGAAACATAATTATTATTTTGTTTATTCTTCTCTCTTACACTTACAACAAATTATTTTATCAGTAATTTTCAAGTTTATCGTCTTCTAAACATTTCATATTATATTATGTATACGTGTGTCTAATAAAATATAAAATAAGTCGTGTGTATGTATAATTTTATTCATGAATCTCTTTAAGAAATATTTTCGTTATTATCTTAATCTAAGTGAACTTATACATACTTTCTTAATAATGATAATAACAATTTTTTACATAAAATGTAATTTTAACTATAATTATACTTATAATAGGCAGATTTTATTAAAATATTTTAACATGGCTTTGAAAATTAACAGTAATATTTTTAACAAATCAAAATTTACATCTTAAAGGAATTTCCGAAATTAGAAATTTTTCAATTAATTTTATACCATAAGGTGCAAGAATATTAAGAACTTACACTTGCACATTTAGAATTTGATCATTACAAGTATGTATCTACTTGTCTACTCAGTAATATCTACTGTTATTTAAAAATCGACTTATTGCTTCAATTCCACTTATTATGAATTAAATGTCAACTCTAAGTTATTTTGAGTTAGTTGGGACTATAAGAGTTTACAAATATGAAACATTTTTTTGTATATGGTAATTCTGTTATTAACGTTCTGTATGTACATTTGAGTAAAAAATAACATATAAAATTTAAAATGTTAAAAATTTGACATTTAATAAATTTTTGTAATTACATTACTCATTTTATTACGAGTTTTTTTAAGTAAGTATGTATTGAATAAAAAAAATTGCGGCTTATTAGAGAATTATAAAAATTAGTCTGCTTATTAGAGATTTTGGTTTTTAAATACGAGTCTTATTTAATATGAGAGTTTCTCATTAATTACTTTGAGAGATTTTAAAATTTTTCTAATCTATAGTGCCTTGTCATAATAAAAATGAGTAATTTTTCATACCAAAATACTTACAAAAAGTCAGTTTGGAACGTCATCTGTTCGATTATTCTAGAAATATACATACCTATACATAAGTAAAATATTGTCATTTCCAGAAAAAAGTATTCGAGCAGATTGACCAGCCAATTTTTCAAGTAAATTCCACGAAGAAGTTATCTGATTTCGATCGAAGAAGAATAAGTGTTCTTTTTAATAACAAAAGAAAATTAAAAATTTAAATATTAAATGGCTTTAAATAGGAATATTTTCTTATATGTACATACATATCTCAACAAATTTATCGAATAATACCAGAGACTCCTTCTTTTTTTTTTACTTCTGAATAAAAACATCATTCAAGCGTAACATTTCACAAAGGATTCATACTTTTTTATAAATGTTCTTTTTGTGCTCGAATATAAATTATTGAGATATTAAAAATTACGGTTTCATTTCTCACAATGGTCTCATTTCAGTTCCCAGAATATTAATTGTTAAATGACACTACACGAACAAAAAAAAGAAGTAACAAATAATAAAAAAAAAAAGAAAAAAACTGGGCAAGTGCAATTTTATTTTAATTCTAACGCAATGGTTAGTAAAGTGGAACATATTTTTCTATTGGTAATTTAATTACATACAAACTCATATATATATATACGTGTGTATATATGAAGAAAAAATTATATCAATAAGCATTTTTTTTTGTATTTGACAGGAAAACGATTTAAAATATTTCTGTACATTTTCATTACAAGGAAAAATACTAATTTATGCACTTAGAATAAAAGTGCACTAATAAAAAAGTTGTGTGCAAGTTTTTTTTTAGTAAGCAATCAAAATCATAACCTAACTTATATAATATGACTAACACAAAGTTAGTGGTAAACTAATTTCTTTCTAATGGTGTAGAACGACGAATTTCATTGCCGGCAAAATTAATTGCTTTAATTATTAATTTTGTAACTTAAGCTATAAGTACTTAAAACTAAACACAATTAACTGTGGCGTGACTGCGGTCCATAAATTGCACTTCAATATCAAAAATGTTATTTGCTTACAAAGCATTTTTTTTTTTTTATTTAATTAAAAATTATCAAAGAAATTAAATTTCATAAATTCTGTATTTTACGTATTTACATATGTACACACGTACTTATGTATGTACAAAATAAGCATTCATACACGTACTCAATATATTCTAAATAGAATACAAAAAGCTAATTACGAAGGCACATCAATTTGGAACGTGTTTCTTTTTTAACATTAAAAAAAAATTTTTTTTAATGTAAACGTATAAATTCAAAGTAAAAAATTGTGAAAAGATCCAAAAGAGGGCATTCGAAATTTCATAAAAAACAATTTTTTTTGTTTTTTTTTTTTTGTAATTATTGCACAGAAATTTTTTTATGAGTCAATATGTAATAATTTCATTAATTAATCCACACGTATTTACATACGTATAGAAAAATATTATAAAAAAAATAATATATGAATGTAATTACGTACACAATTAACTGTACACTGCTTGTATATTAAATATACAGTGCGAGTACTCAATTAAAAAAAAAATCTAATTTGAATGCTTGTGCCGAAATCGAAAACATTTTTTTTAAATCCGGAATTTGGGAAAGGCATCAACTTGTATATTTCTTTTATTAACAAAACAGTTAACGCAAATGTTACGATTAAGTACAAAATGACCACTGACATTTAATTGTTGTCTCTCTATAAGGAAATTTTAGCAATTTTTAGATATTAGAAAATAATTTATTTAAATACAAATTCTTTTTTTTTTATTCTCTCTGGGATCTTATTAGAATTTTAATTTTCAACAATTCATTCGGCAATTTTTTTGACAGTCAAGAAATGGAATTAATAATGATAAATATCTTCTTATTAGAAAATTAAACATTTTATATCAATCAATTTCTTAGAAATTCTCTTGAATTCGCTCCAAATCCTAAAAGTATGCAAAAATTAAGATATACATTAACAAAATATTAAAAGAAAAGTGGGTAAATGTGCGGGATATCGTTTTCTCTTGGAAATGTCAATTACAAACTATTGACCGGTTATTAATTGTAGTTATTAATAATATAACTAGAACTATTAGTAGTTATTAATTATAACAAAGTATCTAATATACGATTAATTGAAGTTTGCTCTTACTTATAGTAACTGAATGCACGCATTTATCAGTTGTACTTCATATTTTATGAATTAAGATTTATTTCAACGTTTTAGCCTAGAATAAAAATATACAGTAATTGTCACTTATATTTTTGTTTCACTGTATATGTCTATAATATAACAATATGACTTTACATACAACGTTATAATATAACAAATAAAAGGTGATTTTTCTGTTATCAGAAAAAATTGGACAAGTGAGACAACACCGAACGTGATTACTACTTTATTACGTACAAAATATTAGTTAACGTTGTTGTTTTTTTTTTGTAATATTTTCAATTTTCGTATAAGTATACCGTAAGAATATGTTTTCTGTATACGGTATTTTAACTTTCAATAAAAATTTCTGTAGGTGTATTGTGTATAATTTTTACACTTAACTATACAAATACATACATACATATGTGTATATTATTCAATATTGTACCATTTAGTGTTGTTTTGTGATATACAGATATACATACATACACATATTTAAATATTTAAAATAAAATTACACTACTTATGTGTGTATGTATGTATATAAATATGAATTAATGTGAGAAATTCCGTAATATAAAAATTTTTTTGAGTTTGTTTACTTGAAATTTTTTTTTGCTATTGTTTTTTTTTTTAACATCGCGTAATTAATATTTACTATACAAATATACACACACCCGTAAAATAATTTTATCAAAATGACATTCCATTGCAATGACGTCATAATGAAATGTATGTACATTAATTTTTACATACATTCTCTATTTCTGTTATTTTTTTTGTTTTTCTGATTTTTGACTTTACGAAATGTGATAATTTTATTTTTTTTTATTATTTTTGGCGAAATTCATTAAGTATATTAATTTGACTTTTTTGATGAAATATAGAATTAAAATTTCCAATAATATTAAAATACATATTAGATTATTTAATTTAGAATTTGTTTGGCCTCGCAATTATTGTGCACGTTCGCTTATTTAAAAAGATGTTTTTTAATGATCTCATTTAAAATGTGAAGCTTTGTTATTCTCGAATATGTTAACAGGTATGTACATATGTATATATGTATGCAAACTTATTTAAAATATTTCTAGGTACAAATACCTGAGAAGTGACCAGATGCACGTACGCATTCACCCGTTCCACACGATTCTAATAAGTACTATATAGAGTTAATTTTATAAAATTGTAATCTATAATAAAGCTCTTGTATTCAAAGTGTTAAATCAAATTGTATTTTTGTACAATTGAATTGATACTTTTATAAATATGATAATTTTTGACTGACATTTCATATTGTGTCAATTTGATTATTGTAAATTTTGTTTTGATTGTGTAATGAAATTTTTTGAAAATTTAGTTTTTTCAACTTAAAAATATGAAGAATATGAGGAATCGCAGAAACAAAATGTGTCTTCTTTTCGATTCATAATTTGTCATTCTGTGATTTAATACCTTAAAATGTGTAACAATGCCTTAATTAATAACTATATTCGACAATATCAGTCAAATGTCAAATGAAACTATGCAAATTTTATCTAAATGACCATGACTTCTTAAATCTTTCCTAAACTGCGGTTCTAATCCACAACAAATGAATTTAGTGTTTTCGGAGTTAGTCCGACATTTAATTTTAATAATTAAAATGTAATTTTTTATTAAATTACAATTGAACAAAAAAAAAAAGAGAAAAAAAAATGTTTATAAACCAAAAAATTAGGTTATGTTTTACTGATAAACCGAAAACCACCGTTCCATTTACAAACTACGCATTTGAGCTTAAGAATAGCTTGAATACGTGAATTCACGGAATGCGTTCAGAACGCATCCATTAACTATCGTAAACTTCTTCAATTTTTTAAGATTTTTTCAAAAAAAAAATTGAAATTTTATTGACGCGAATTTTTTATTGACATTTGAATTGTCAAAAATTTCATTCGCCACTGAATAATCACTATTAATTTACTTCGTGACGGATAAAATAGATTTTATTAAAGTGTAATATTAAAATTTTAAACTCGACTTGATAAATGTATTATTTTTGTGTCGAAACGGTTTAGAATTATTTTTATTTTGAGTGACAACTCTGTGTAATAAGCTACAAAATAAATTTTTTTTTTTTGTTTCAGTTACTTAGTTTTTTTTTGCTTCTATTCGCTATTATTTCGCCTTATTTCGCTATTTTTCGCTAAATTTTGTTTTTCTTGTTTGCTTTTTTGCTGATTTTTTTATCTGTTATAATTTTCGAAAATTCTTAAGAAATGATTCGTAATTTTTATGAACTCTTTTTTTTTTGTTTTTGCTTTTCTTTTTTTTCATAATCGTCGTTTATTTTCTTTTTATCAAAATATTTATGACTCGTAATTAAGATGTAATTATAGTCTAGCGAAATTAATAATAAAAGAAAACAAAACAAAAAACCAAAATAAATAAAAATAATAGAAGAAAATTTTCTGAAAAGTAAAAACAGCAGTTTTTTTTCTACACGAATTTTTCTTATTAATTTTTAAATTTTAAAGAATTAAAAATATTTTTTTTTTTATTATTATTTAATTATAATTAAATTAGAACCGAAAACGGAAATAACTCACTTATTAAGCGGGAATTTCGGATACTTTATTATTAAAACATAAAAATTTATTTATGTAGGTATGTATGTATGTAAATATTTGGTTAAGAAATACATAGCATTTATTATGCGCATTAGAAAACACAAAGAATGTATGTATGGCTTATGATTGACCGAATTAATAGAAATTTATGTATTTATTAAAAAAAGTAGTTTTAATTAAAAAGAAAAATTTCTAAGAAATGGTTGGGTTTATTACGTTTCAATTTGAAATTTGATGATTTTTAAGAATTATTTGAAAATTTCTTTTTTTTTTTAGCTAGAATCCTGAAATTACTAATTGGTTATGACCTTTAATAGTGAATGAAAAGGTGAATTTACTAACCATAAGAATTTTTATTCTCGATATTACATTGAAAGTAGTATTTTGATAAGGGCACAGGCAGACACGACAAGGAATCATAATATTTAAAAGTGTCCTGAGATTTGACATATCAAACTTAATTAATTTCTGTTACATACATACATGCATTATGTACATATTTATGCCATTGTAAGAGTTAAAAAGAAATACTTATGTATATGGAAATTGAATGAAATACACATGGAAGTATTTTTAAGTAACTGCAATTAGCCTGACACTATTTCATGTTAATTTTATATACATATGTATACGTATATTGAACTATAGTGTTGCCGTATTGTCAGTAAACCCTCAATATTTTATATTTTTACTCTTATTTTTCAATAGTTTACGTACACACTTATTTTTTCAGCACAAGAATTTCAAATTATTTATTTACAATAATTTTGATAAACATATATAAAGAAAAGATCTAAACCTAGAATTTTACAGAAACTATACTACTTAAGTACATATAAATATACATGGGAATGTTTGTGTATTTTCAAATCAGATTTGAAATATTTTTATCGTATAAAGTGCGCGTACTAAAAAAATAATTCTACGACTATTTTCTTAATTCAATATGTACGTATACATTTATATATACATACTTACATACAATAATTAATGATGCAGATTGTAAATTATAATATGGGTGTAATTTTAGTATTATTTACTTTGTTAATAAAAATTTATTTACTTATGTGCATTTTTTAACTATACGAATAATATATACCTACATATATTTTGTATGTACATACATAAATTAGTTATTTCTTAATTAGGATGGATTTTTTGATTAGAAATGTTTTTTTATTTTAAGAAGAATTCTTGTATATACTTATAAATCTACTTAAGAATAATTGTGATATTAGCTCACAAGTAACAGAAAACTGAATACCCACTTGATTGAATATCAACTCTTTTATTTTCAAATTTCCTAATCTCTATATACTTTGTACATATGTTAATATAATTAAATAAAAAAATAAGTATTGTGAGTGGAACAACATATGTACATATATAAGATTCCATTTCGACCATTATTTTTATTAATAATATTTAAATAATTATATTTAGGAACTAGGTATATAAAAAATTTGTATTTGAGCTTCGAATAAGTAAACTGATAGTTCTAATATACATATTTATGTATATTAGAACTATTTACTGCTCATAACAAGTGAATTGCCCTCGAGAACGCCTTAAATTTTTTATTTTGTGATCAAAGAAATACTCTGCAATTTCCCACATAATCAAAGTAAAAGTCTCTCCTATATGACATATTTAAATATAACATGTTGTTGATTTTGCAAGTCCCCAATTCTGTTTAAATTTGGTAAAATTTTACATGCTTAAATTCAATTTTTCAAATTTCAATTATCAGTATAAGTTAATCTTAAATTGTCATTACTATATTTTTATACAACAACTTGATAGCTTGCAATAAATTTTTACTTTTTAAAATTAATATTAGAGCAAAAGTAGCATTATTGAATTTTGTGAAGATTCCCAATGAATTCTGTTTTTTTAAATCAATATTTTTAAAATACGTTCACATCTTTAATCCATCCTAATTTTTAAAATTTATACAAAATATAAATTGAAAATAAGGCAACAAAAGTTTTCTTGAATTCAAACATTTTTTATTACAATTTTTTTTTTTTTTAACAGAAAAAATAATAAGAAAATAAAATACAATTTGTATTTTTTCTTCAACAAAATCTTGATCACATATTAAATACATACATACATACTCATATACTCATATATAAATACGACCGTGTACATATCTAATTACATGCATGATATATTCGAGTATATCATATACTATAATATATTGACACATGAATATATACAAATATGTAAGTATGTAGGAAAAAAAATATATTTGATTGTACATAATATAAAATATTATAACCCATATGATATATATATGTAATATATAGTATATGTATATTATACTATACATTACATACATAAAGTATGTGTTAATCTCGAGCAACAAAAAAAAAAAAGAAAAACAAAAAAATTAAATTGTGCATGCTAAAGTTGAGTTGGCCTCATCGTTTGTACATAAAATTAAAATTCCACAACGAAGTTTTTATTTTTTTTTTTTTATTATTGTTATTATTTTTACATAAATATTTTCAAAATGAATCGATACTTAAAAGATACCATTTTATAATATGAAATAAAATATTTGTTCATACATACATACATACGTATGTTTGTATATTTGGACATTCATATGGGTATACCTATATACATAACATAAACCTACTTGCAATTATTAGTATGTATAAAAATATTTGTACCTAAGTATATGCAATATTTTATTATTGTTGAATTAAAATTGAATTGGTTTGGTTATTATTATCCATATTTATTTGTATGAGTATATTATACATGTATGTATGTATGTATCTGCAGAAATATGTATGGTTATGTAAATTTGTGTGTATATATTAAATTACAGTTATATAGATTAATATCTCATAATATGCACACATTTTTTTTGGTTTTTTTTTTTCTTTAAATTTTTATATATCATAAACTAACATACATACACCAGTATATTTATGTATGAATGTAAAATGCTTTGTAAGGAATTCATTTTTGAGAAATATGTGAATACATATGTATGTCTGTAATATATTTGGAATTGGATTTGTTAAGTTGATTAAAAATAAATGAAATTCTTTAAATGAAAATCTTTACAAACATTTCAACATACGTACATAGAAATATGTATACGTATGTACATTGAAAATTCAAGTACCTACGCGAATAAAATAATAATTTGGTGTCTCCATTGGCAATTAATTTACTCACACATTTTATTTTTTTTTTCCTTTTTGTTCATTTTTATTACCTACATAAGTACATTATGTATGTGCATATTTATGTACTCATATTTAATATTTGCGTTTTAATATTTAAAATTTTTTTCCTGTCAAATATCATTCAAAATGTCAAAAACAAAAAAAAAATGTATTTATAAAATATTTTTTAAAATTTCTTATTTTTGTTTTCTATTAAAATTGTTTTTTTTTTTGTTTTTTCTCAAGGCGATCTTGTAAAATTTAATCTTGTATTTGCATATTTATAGGGGATAAACTGACATTTGTCACTTTTGATTTTGGAGGGATTTTATATTTTGAATTGATGGATTCTTAAAAATTTTTTTCTTCGTTAATAATTTTCAAAAATTTATGAATAACAAGATAGACCAAGATTATGTTATAACTATTTTATGATTAATTTATTAGGTTTGCAATATATACCGCCATTTTAATTTCTAAATATTTTCTTTAAATAGTTTACTATTCTTCCTTAAGTCCCTTAAATCATTCATGTAGTTTGTTTTTTATCATTCATATTTTCAGTAGATTTTAAATATCAATCATAAGATTCCAAATCGTAAATTGTGTACGTTGAATATCACAACAATATGATTTTTAAAAGAAAAGTAAATAAGAATTTAGGGAAATATAAAAACATTAATATTATAAAATATTACACAAGGGAGTATACGCAATGGCATGCCATAATTTATTATTAAGTATTATTTCTTTTTATGATTATTATTATTTAGATTCTAATATATTACAAAGCATACGTTAATTATTAATAATTATATTATTTCTACTCATATTTGCATATATCTACTTATAATAATTGTAATTCACAATTTTCTTAAATATGGTAGATTCACTATATTACTTATTACTATTTATTACTTATTCTTCTTGACAATTTTCTTAGTGTAGTTAGTGTCGTATGTAGTTTTCTATGCAGTTAGTTTCATAACACATCACAAAACTTAGAATATTAATTGTATGTACAAAATATTGTAAAAGTTTGAAAACCTCTTTTTAAAACATTTTAAAATTAAAGTTGTTATAAGTATTTAAAATAAATATGATCAAACTTCTTAAATTCTATTTGAATATTTTACAAATAAGTATTTCAATAAAAATCAAATTGTTCTGGGTCATTATTTTTATTTTAGATCTAATATTAATATGCAGTTAAACGTACATACTTAATAAAATAATAAATTTTTTTTTTTTGTTATTTTTAATTGTTTTAAAATAATTTCATACTTTTTTTATTACCTCACATCTTAAATATTATCGTTTGTAAAATATATTTGTTTTGTATATGTATAAGTATACGTTATAACTCTTATGTATGTACCTGGATATATTACCCTACATGCATATTATAATAACAGGTGTAAAATTTTGTTTTTTTTTGTTTGTTTCATTTACATATTTGTATAAATCTTAAGCTAAAGATTTCTCTTTTAATATAGAAAAAAAAATTTACGAGAGAAAAAAAAATACTTAAATAAAAACTGTTATATTATTAAGTATATTAAATTTCTTGACTAAAAAATACAACAAATAAGAAAGATAAGAGATTTTTTTATTAAATAAAAACTTGGTTTTCTTTTAAATTGAAATATTTTAAAAATCGTTTGGTTCGAGAAGTGGAAAATTATTTCTTAATTCATATTAATTTAGTTAGATTTTCTACAAAGTTAAATTTTACACATATAAAATTTATATTCCAATATAATATTCGAGTTAAATAGCACATCTTATATACAATGAGAATAATTCTTAAGCGTATTTTAAACTTTAAATTGTGCTTTGCATAATCTTTGTATGTTTTAAGGAGATCAGGAGATTAGCGAGTATATATACAGTTTCTGCGAATAGTATAATAGTATAGAAACCAGTCAACGAAGTCACTTGTTTGACAAGTAAAGAAAGCAATTTTGGCAGACATGATTTTTTTTTGTATTATTGTTTGTTCTTAAATTAATTACCTATCTACAATAAGTAAGAGTGTTTTTATTGTTATATTTTAAAATTTTTCCTTTATAATATTCTTAAAATTCTAAAACTTTAATACTCATCCTTAATGAGAATTTTGTGTTTGTTTACATTTTTTTGATTATGCCATTTATACCACTTAAAAATATCCTTTATGTCACAAAAGTGTAATTTGAACATTCGTATTACTTATACAATGACATAAGGGTACGAGTATAAGACATTATTTTAGAATTTCAAAGTATTACGATATCAATCACAAATAATAATTAAATAAAATAGGGGAAGTAAATTAAATATAATTTTAATTCCATTATATTAAATAGTTTTCATATTATTAAATTTAAAATAAGAAAAAAAAATTACCTATCCCTTGGATCCAGCCATGTAGTTTCTTTTTTATTATGATCAATATAATAAACTTTTCCATCATAATCTGTAGCAATATCCCAACCAGCAGGCAATTCACCATAATTGTGTTGTTTTGGCATATTATATCCAAAAGAAACGAAATTAAAAAAAAAATATATATATATTTATAAAAATCCAAGAATTCCAAATTTAAAATCTTTTGTTTTCTCTTTTTGCAAATTATCCGTTTTTTATGGCGGAAATTTCATATAAAATTTTTCAATTTATTTTATTTTTCACTATTATTTTTTTTTTTCTGAAATTCCAATTTATTTTTTCTTTTTTTCCAATTAATTATAGCACATTAATTATTATAAAACATAATTGTAGCTTTATGTATAACAGTTTAAAATATTCAATATACATATTTTATACACTTTAATATTCCAGTGTGTAATTTGAAGTGTTTATGTTGAAAAATACTTTTATAATGTGTTCATAACATTAAAAGCAAATAATTTTTTTTTTTTTAATAATATTTATTTAATTAATAATTAAAATGTTTATTTTTGTTTTAAATATTTTCTTTTTTCAGCTACATTTCATTAGTGTTAATTGGAATTTTTATTTTTTCTTTTCTTGTTTTTATTTCTAAATTTTTATTAAATATATTCTTTATATTTAAATGTAAGTGTTAAGAGCTAGGTTATAATAATTTCATTTTTAACATTTTTTTTATAAAATACTTGAATATTTTTTGTTTTTTGTTTTCTTCTATAATACATTATATAACTTTTTTTGTACTGTTAGAATGTGTGTAATTTTGTTTTTTCTATTTTATTTCTATAAGTAATAAATTGAACTTTTTAACAAAAAATTTCTATTGAATTTTTTAAATTGTAATTTTTATTTTTAAATTTTTTTTTTAAATCTTAAATTTATTTTTTTTTCCATATTTTTTTCTACACTATTTATTTATTTATTATATTTTTCATTTTCTAATTTAATTCACACATAAATTGGCTTTCTTTTCATTTCTAAGTCACACACAATTTTTAACACTTGTACTACTTATAAGTATTATACACACATTATTTTTTTTGTAAATAAAAATATTGTTTTAATTTAAAAATTCCCATATATATATAGGTAGGTACATAAATAAATTAAATGAATGCTAAATAAGTAAATGAATAAAAAAAAAAGTACTTATTTAATTTAAAATAAAAAAACAGAAAAAAAAAAGTAAAAATAAAAATATTTTATATAAATACAGACACACATACTTTAATATATTTTATTTAACTTATATATTGTATTATTCTATATTGTCCATACACATATTTACGCTCGTCATCTGTTAGTCGCACCACTTGGTGTGATGGGTTGTTATCAATTCTCTTATCACTTTAAGTGATGCGACTAACAGAATATGGGCGATACTGTATACATACAAATATACATACAAATATACATATAATATAGTTATAGCAATTTTTTGGGATAAGTACTTATATGCAAGTTGGAAAAGTCTATATAATATGCTGTTCAACTGGTAAGTGTGTTGGTTAAAAACTGAATAATGACAAAATTTCATTATTGACAATTGTGACAGATATATTCGGCATTTTCAGGTTGAAAACTATAAAATAACATATGTATATTTTTCCCAGGTGTCGCGTTTAATAAATTTTTCCGTAATCGGCATAATTGACATATTATTTGAAAAGGCAGGCTGCAGCAACTAAAAATTTATGTTTTTTTTGTATGTCAATGTTCTTTGATAAATTTTTACCCTTCAGATATATATACATATATATGGGTATATCCAGACGTATATACTTATATACATATTACTTATTTACATATTTCATGTATAAAAACAATAAATTTAATAATTGTATAAATTAATATACTTTATTTATACATAAATACATACAGTTATGGATGTGTATAAATTTTTTTGTAATTTTAATTAAATTATTAATACATAAATATGCACATTACATTTGAATGTATCCATGAACAAATATTACATTCCTGTTTATAATATAATAATATACATTTATACATACATATGTATGTATGTATATTAATTCAAATTTTAAATTGAGAACAATTAATTAAAGTATTATTTATTATTATTTTTTTGTTTAATGGGAAAAATTTTTTTTATTAAATTATGGATACATCTAATTATAAAATTATTTATTTACCTACATTATATACATACATATACATACATATTCTATATTTAATAAAATTTAAATTTTTTATAAAGATTATTTTTTTTTACAAATAAATTTCTTCTGAATTCCTTTTGTGTTGTACAAATAAACAAGTGAACGACAACCTCTAAAGGTAGATTATTCTAACTAAATATGAAATTTTCATTAAAAAAAAAAGAGAACTATATGTGTTAAAATTTTTAATATTTAAAATAATAGATTTATTTAGCACATTTAGTATCATTTCAGCACATGTGCTCTATCCTGTAATAATTAAAAAAAAAATTTGTTCTCATTCGCAAACTACTCCCAAAGTAAACGGCTTATAAAATGCATACTGTGATATTAAACCCAAAAGAGAAGAAATTTACAATTATATTTAATATTGCTGTCATATAATTGTTTCGATCTCTCGTGCAATATTGGTTTGCATGATAGGTGGCCTAAGAAGCGATTCGTGCGATAATAATAATAAGTAATAGTAATAAATTTTATTTTATTCCAAATGTGATAACGGATTATTGGTTTGCAAATGGATCCAATAATTGAATAAAACGTTTAAATTTAATTTAATTATTTAAATTATTCAAGTATGTAATTTTAAAAATTAAATTTCTAAATGACAAATGTTAATATATGACCGTATTCATTTCGGGGTGAGAATAATAATAAAGACAATATTCAATTAATATCAATGTTTGTATGTATTTGTTGTTGTTATTTTTATTATTATTATGAAAGCGAATAGAATGTAAATTTATGGAATATTTTATTAAATAACTTTTAAATGAATAGAAATTATCTTTAAAAGGAAATTTTGCATTTGAATTTAAAAAAAAAAAAATTCTATAAGAGTATGGAATGTGTTTCGCAACACTTTTTTTTTATGATGGTAGAAAAAATTATTCTTTATTTTATTAACAGTACTTATTTAGTTACTTTTATACTCAAGTAATATTTTAGTTTTTAAATTGATATTTAAATAATAAAATGTAGCTCAATTTATTTCTTATAAAATTTCATTGTATATGAAGAAGATCATTAAAATTATTGAAAACATTGAATGAGGTTTTAAGGGTAAGTCATTGAAAAAAATTTGCTTAGTGTCTGGATATAATATAATTTTATACAGTTGAGAAAATATTAATTTGGCACGAGTTTATGAGAGAAATTAAAACTAACGACAGGAATGTTGGTAAAATCAATTTTAATTTTAAAAAATTTAACATTCATAAGAACACAACGCCGGCTTTATTTTGTTATTTTCGATATCCATTCCATAATTCTAACAAAATTTTATTACCCCTGAGCATATGCTCCAATAAATTTATAAGATTTTCTAATACATACATATGTATAATAATTATAATAGTTATTTAACACGATCATTTAAAATCAATTTTTAGTGACTCAGTTGATTTATGGAAATTAATTCAGCAAATTGACATTTAAGATCGTACAATTTTATACTTTTGTTTTATTAATTCTTGCAAGATAACATTAATTTTCCGATATTTATAGTAAATCAATAATATTTTGTGGCCATCGAAACCAATTATTATTCATATGGTATTCATTGTGTATGTTTGACCAGTAAAGTAGTTCATGTAAAATAAATATTCAAATTTTCATATTATGTTAGATATCATTTTCATTGTCAACACTATTTCGATAAAAAAATTTCCTATACTTTTACAATTTAAAATTCAGATGGGCTAAAAAATATATGTAGGTACCTACCTACCCACCCAACTATGCCTACATTTGTTTCAATTTTTATTTTTAAACATCTTTTTTAGTAAGAAATGATTTAGAACTATATCCGGCTAACTGTGGGCTATTTTGCCCTTCTTTTTTAAACTGGGCCGCCCAGGTCAGTTTCTAAACCAGTAGAATATATTTAAGTAACCCGGCAATACCTAGACATTTATTTTGTTTTGGAAGCACTTGCTTTAAATAGAAAACTATATTTTCTTCTTTATTATTGTAAAATCAGGTTATTAAGTGGTTTTAAATTACTTAGTTTTACAAAAATAAATATTAGTTATTAAAATAAATAATATTTAATTTAAAAATAAAATTCTTTAGCATTTTAAATTGTAAAAGATTTTGAATTGAAAAACTGATGGAATTTTAAAAGAAAAACAATTTATTCAGTTCAGTTTTAAATTTATAAAAATAAAATTACTTAATTTATTCTTTATACATATGTATGTACATACATAAGTATGTACGTATTTAATAATAAAAGGGCGTTTTTTTTATTATTATTTAATTTTTTTAATGTACATACATACATACAATGTATGTAGGTATGAAAAACGACAAAATTTACTAAAACAAGGCACTTTTTTTTTATTTGTTTTTTTTTTTGTTAAACAACGATCAATTATATTTCATTTTTATTATTATTTTTATTATTACTGAGGAATTTATTATAATTTTTTTTTATGATTTTTTCTTGCTATTTTAATTTTTTGTTTTTTTTTTTTTTATTTTTGCCTTATTAAATATTATAATTTTTCTTTCAAAATCAATTTACTCCATACCGTATTATAGACCGTATATATATATATATATGTATGCATATAATAATATATTGAAGTATGTATATATATTATAATATGTATATGTGTGTATACAAAAGATATTTTAGAGATACTATTATATACGTGTATAATATGTTTTTTTTTATTTTTTTCGTATATGTAATTGTAGAAATTCTTTCGAGCAACAACAAAAATATGTACGGTAATCATATAAAAAAAAAATTCATATACATATTTAAACTTTAATACAATTAAACAAAAATTTAAACACACATTGTTGTTGGTTTGTGTGTTTTTATATTTTCAATCCAACAAATTCAACAGAGTATACAATTTTATTGTATATGGTATATAAATGAAGAGAGAATGAATAAAAATAACATAAGAGAGAAAGAGATAGAATAAAATTAAATCGTTCTGTTTTTTTTTCTTATTTTTTTGTTTTTCTTTTATATACCAGTGTATTTAATATTATAAATTATTTTCATTGCATATTTTACGCACTCACACAACCATACAAATAGTTTTTTTTTTTTTTTACTTCACATTTAACATACATTATTATTTTATTGGTTTTGGTAGTATAACTTTATTTTTAAATTAAAAAAATTTCACTTTGTAAGTAAAAAAAAAAAAATAAAAAATAAAAAAATAAAAATAATTTGATGCATTTTCTTCTCGCATATTTCCTTTTCTTTTTTTGTATTATTTAAATTTTATTTTAAAAAATTCAATAATTTTTTCTTTTCAATATTTTCAAATTAAATTAAAATTTTTAAATTTCTCTTATATTTTTTGAAAAAATTTAAAAATATTCCAACATTTTTCCATTTAATTTTTAATATTATTTTTTCTTTTTGTTTCACCACATGTAACACATTCTTTTTACATACATACATACATACAAACATACATATGAATTTTTTTTCCACTTAATTTCCTTCTTCAATTTTAATTCATTTTATTTAATTTTAATATTTTTAATTATAAAAATTTTAATTATTTAAAAAGTGTTATACAAAATTAATTTTTATACAAACTTTACTAACAATTTTTAATTCTGTTGTTTATTTAATAAATTTTTTCCAAATAAATTTTATTTGAATTTTTTTCATTTAAAATTAAAAAATAAAAAAAAAAGAAATTAAAATTCTCTTGTTATCAAAAGTGTACTATAAGACGGGGAAAAAAATTTTTTTTATATAAAATCAACAAAATCAAAAAAAAAAAAAAACTAAATTTTTTATTTTTCTCTTTAATTATTATTTTTTTTACGCGGGCTGACGCACAATAAAAACACTCTCTAAAAACCTACTTCACACATGAATACAAAGCACTGTACTGATTGTGACTGAATTGATGAAATTTTTATTCATCGGTGAATGCAGGGAATTTCTCGCTTTGCTTTACTTTGCTTTGCTGTCTAGAAAATCAACTGGTGTATGTATGTATGTATTATATAAACTACATTTTTTAGTTATTTTATATATTATGTATGAATATAGATAGATAGATATTTTATAAGTATACAGAAAAATTTATGAATAGATCGTGAATAATAATGTAAAAGTATTTACAAATTTACAAACGTTATATTGTTATATATTTTTATTATTCATTATACATAGTAAGTAAGCAAATGAATATTATGTACATTCTTAAATAAAATATATACACATATGTACCTATATAATATACTATTATGTACATTCATATATGCATACAATTTCAAATATATTTATCTACATATATATTTTATTAATATGTATAACAAAAATATTCGTTTTTCTCTGTTTTACTGTACATTATTTTACCCACCTATCTAACTAAATATAAGTTGGTATAGATTAATTTTAGAATGGTATAGTAATTGGTGTAATTGTTGATGAAATGTTGAATTGGTGAAACTAAAAATTATAAAATGAAATAAAAAGGAATTTTTATAAATTCATGCAATATTAAGTAGAACTGTTATTAAATATGGAAATAACGATATAAAAAATGTAAATGTAATAATATCGTTATTTATACGACAGACAACACTAGTATGCCATTTTATAAGTACTATGTCATATCATGAGCACTGACAGACTATATGACATTATTGTTTAAAAAAAATTTTTTTTCCGTTAAAACGGCAAATGAAACAATTTAATAAAATTAATACCTATACTATGCATATTTAGAGAGGAAGTTGTGATTTTAAGTTATAATACCTATAATTCATAACAATTTGTGAATAGTAAAATCTTTATTTGGCGATTTTACATGGCGAAATTTCAAAATTCAAATATTGATTACAAATACACTTATTAATGGGAGTGCAATATACTGCCACGAATTTAGTTGACACCGGCAAAATATCCTAAAAACATATGTTATCGCTGACGGCTTTTTTGGCATCTGTTTGCATTACTTTCAAAATATTGAACATCTGATTTTGCAGTTTCTGGGCTGATTCTATTTTTAAACTCTTGAAGGCGGCCTCAACTTGTTCGTTTTTATGTTGCTTTAAATTGAATTTTGCATTAAATTACTTATTTTTTTTTAAGTTTATAATGCGAGGAAAATATAGCAAGTAAATACAAAATAAATTAATAAATACTATATATTTATATTTGCATATATTCGGGCGAATATTTGTGATTGTATACATAAGAAAATTTTTAATTTTGATTATTCATAATAAAATTATCCCAATTAAAACTCAACAACAAATTATTTTCATTTAAAGAAATTGGTAGAGGCAAGAAAAAAACGAATTTTGTTTCCATTCTCTTTTTTATAGATTTTTTAATAGTATGTCACCAAATAAAATATTTATACATAAAATACTTATTAAGATCTATAAATAGAATTTGTATTAACTATTTTTTTTAAAAATCCTTTTGAATCTTTTTGTTTGTTATGGATATTATTCTACTTCATTTTAGAAGTTCAACAATGAAAGATTTCGAAATTCGCTTTAGTCTTCTTTGATTATTTAAGTATCAAATACACAAACCTTAATATGAAATTCTGTATTTAAATAGTCTTCAAATTTAGTCGAGCAGTGCTGCCAACATCTTAAATGGATTTTTTTGATGAATTTAAATTTAAAAACGTGTCATTAATACCGTTAAGAATCTTTGAAAGATATATTGTATTGTATGCATGCTTTCATTTCCGAAAATTTTTTGTTTAATTCTATTTTTTGCATTGTAATTTATTTAAATGAAATATTTTCATTGTTTTTCATTTCATTTAGGACAACAATGGTAATTTACATATTCATACAATTTCTTTTGTTATACATACTTTATAATAATTCCCTGTAATGCACAATTAGTACACAAAGAATTATATATACTGGGATGAAAGTATAATAAAATAAAGTGCACTGCTGATCCAAAATGCAGAATAAAAAATTTATACAATGCAATCTTTACCAAAATGCAGAACAAAAAAATGATATAATGTAGTCTTTACCAAAATGCAGAATTTTACTACTTAGTTATGCTACGCAAAAAAAAAAAAAGAGAAGCCGAAAAAAATTCGCTGTTGCTTGTACATATGTATATACATCAAACTAATGTTACCAAACTTTGTTTTTGACATTTTTGTTAAAAGTAACTTCAAATATGACATTTGAATTACTATAGTTACTACAGGAATCTAAATGAAAATGCAGTATAACTTCTTTGTATTTTATTGCAAAGTAATTTTTTTTTAAAGTTTCCTTGCGGTAGTTCTACAGCGAAGCTTTTTTTGCTGCACTTTGAAAATTACGGATTATATGCGTTTATGTCTCAATAATCCAATTGATTTCTTCTTAGTTTTGAAGCGTTCCGTTTTTTATTCCCGCACGTTTAAATGCCATATGTATACATTCTAATTTTATATACATAGATTCGGAAAATCGTATTTTGTAGAACTCTTTTAACGAATTGTGTTGTTTTTTTTTTAACGAAACGCTTGCTTTATTATTAGTGTAGAATTTTTAGTTCAATCGGATGATCTAATGAGTCAGTGTAATCGAAAATTGATTTATGAAATTCTTTTTTTTCAAAATTAGTTTACAATTCTTAACCTCTAATCAAAATTTATCTGGAGTATTTGGCGTTACTGTGTTAAATTTGATTTTAAAAACCTTTGTTTTCAGCTTTATATAAAATAAATAGAAAAACATCATAAAGTAACAAAATATTTCTGGAGGACACCTAACTGTATTGTGTGTGTTTGTGTATAATTCTTTGCTTTTGATAATAGAATTTAATTTTTTTTTTTAAATTATTATCAAACTCAAAAATATTTTGAGAGATAATTTATAACATTATTGTTATTAATTGTTAATTCATGTGACGTAGAACGGTAACTCTATATATCCAAAGGTTAAAAATATTTGGAAATGAAAATACTCAAATTGTCATACTATTCGTAAACGTTAAATTAAAGTACATTTACTACTAAATATATGAGTAAGTGTGTATGTAAAGTAATCTACTATTAAATGAATTAAGAAAAATAAATAATAAGAAAATTATTGCATGCTTCTTTATTAAATTATAATGGCTATACTATAGGACTTTGGAATGAACAAAAAAGCATAGTAATAAAATTACTCTATTAAAATCGTCTGGTTTATTTTATTGATAAGCATAATATTATTTCTTATCAGAAAAAAAGAAATATGTAAGCACTTAATTTAGTTGTGACAAAGTGGTTATAGTTTTTTTTCTGACAATATATCTTTCACTTAAAAGAATGATCGATTAAAGAATTCAATTCAGTTTAATCGATCCAGGAAGCGAATGTATGTAAAACTTGACATAATTTTTCAAGAAATCATAATTTTGTGTATAAAAGACAAAATATCGACCAACCCCATAAATAAATTTTATATAAAAATTTTATTAGATTCGATCAATTGATTATTTCTACGTATCTAAAAAATATAAAAAGGGTTGCCAAAGAAAGGAGAATCAATTGATTTTGGGACCCAGATTCCATTCAAAATTTAATGTAGTGAACGATTTATAAAAATTTAAAATCGGTTAATTATTGTCTAAAATACTATGCGAGACTTAATTAAAGTTATGAAGGACAGGATCACAGCAACAGCAGCAGCGAACTTTACAGTTAATTTTATTCCAATTTAAAAATCGGAAATTTAAATTTTAATGTTAAGTCAATGCTACATTTTTTACCTACCCTGTTATACCCTATGTACACCCTATTCAAAAGTTTAAAAATAATATTTTAGTCGCCTTAAGTGAAATAGTAGATGTTTTCGAAAATTTAGTTTTTGGTAGAACTGTATAGCCTTAAAAGCCTCAAATGTATATCTGCAAATTCGCAAAGAACTCGTTCGAATTACTAAAGAACCAAATTAATATATTTTCTATATAATAAAGTATGTTTATTCTATGATAAAGTTTTATGTATTTTAAGTAACATTCGTGCTTTTAACACTGTCTCGGTTTGGCTGTACACTATGCTCTTGCAATAATCTTTTGCTTAAAACAGATATGTTATTTTTAATTATGTATTCCAAACGGCTCCATACACATTTATAAATATTTCTGAAATTGTTAATTTAATAATGCAGACATGTTTACCAATATTCAGACAATAAAACCATAATTGTTAGTTATTAACAATTAATAATAACCATGAATAAGGTTGATAATAGAAACTAACAAACAATTTAGTGCAAATATTCTTAAATACACAAACAATTAAATTTGATATAGACATAAAAGTATTCCATTGTCATTCTTCAAAATAACAGTTTATTTATACTATTGACAAAATAAAAATTAATTGATAACGTCAAATGTGATATCTGAATGGAAAATAAAGAACCTCAAGTTGTCAGCTTTTAAAATTTTAAGTAAAAGTAAAATTAATTCTTGGTTTTTCTTGGAAAAGTTCTGCGACTTTCAAGATTTAACCTAACTCCACTTTAATTTTGGCTGCATTTTATTTGTAAAAACTGTAATTTCTTGATTAAAGTGTAAATTAAATTAGGTAATTCTCTGTTATATACACTATGCAGATGTGTAGTACAATGCTAGAATTCTGTAATAATCAAATCATATAAAATACTTTTTTAACATTTTTGTTATTGTTTATATTATTGTTCTGATTTGTATGTACATACGAAAGTGTATGTATATTAAGTAAGTGTATGTGTATTATGTAGTACTTATATTACTTAATTTTTTCATATCACTATTATGCATTATCATTTGTTCCATACATTATTTGATTGTTTATTTTTTGTCTTGGTTTATCAGGCTTGGAAAGGCCTAGTCGGAGGAAAAAAAATGGTTTCTGACTAAAGTGTTTTGTTTTATATTTAATTTAATGTATTATTGTGTTTTTATTTTTGACATTTCACTCGTCATGTTTTACAAGTTATCAACGTCAAATCTGCTATGTTTAAAAAACTGGTGCTAGATGAATGCTGCCATATAAATTAAATGACAGTGCGTTGCGATCGTGTATAGGGATCTATTGCGCCCTTCCTCTGCGTGCGTAGTCATTCCCTACAACACCCATCTTCCTGAGCTCAGAGTATCTTTCGTCTCTGACGAGCGAGAACATCACACTCTTCCAGAAGGTGTACTGAGATCTGCAAATCTTAATTAAATATTTAGAAGGCAACTTGAATCCAATTTTAAATTTGTTTTTATGAATTCTCTCTTCAAGTGATTAACTCATCTCAACTATCTTCTTCGGGGGCTTGTTCAATTTGTTGTTTATGTCAACCATTTGACGTCGTCTTTGTAAAGTAATAATAATTTCTAAGTAAAGTAATAATAAATAAGATTGATAACAATTTCTCGACATTTAAGATAAATAAATTGCATACAAAAATCTTGAATGAAAGTATGCCCAAAGAATTATGAAATATAAAGCATTTTTTTTTCGATTGCAAATATAAAATTCCACACATTGCCATTATTGTCAACAGATTTCTTTATTTTGATTTTTTATTAAACCGAAACCAAAGGTTCTGATGACCTTACCTTTCTTTCTTATATGATTTTCTTTTCGTTTATGTGTAAGTAACAATAATAAATTAAAAATAAACTTGTCCCTTATTTTGTTATTTGGAATTATTCTAAAATAATCTTATCTTATGATGTATTCACCGGTTTGGACTTAGGTCAAAAAGTTTCCTATAGATAAGACGAACTTTTTTGATTTTTTATTATAAATTTCATTAAGTGTTTAAACTTAAGTTACAAGTAAAAAATAAATTCAGTCTATTAGAAAACGCGAATTCGATTGGAACGCATTTCAATTCGAGAAAAATATTACAAAAATTATAAATATTAAAAACAATTTAATAAAAACCAAAATGGGTACGAAAATTATTAAAATAATAAACAAATTAATTATTTAAAATTAAAATAATTTTTTTTTATATATAGTTACGAAGCGTCAAATTAAACGTCAAAATTCAGCACTTTTTCATTTAGAAGCAGTTGAACGTTTCGGTAATATACCAATTATTGAAACCGGTTTTAAAACAGCTGAAAATGTTTATGAAAGAATTAAAGGTAGTAATCGTTTATTTAATTGGTATTTTGGTATGGCTGAGACTACAATTAGTGCAACAATTGAAAGTTTATTACCGGCAGTACAATTATTTGAGGGTCCAATTAAACGTATCGATGAAATTATGTGTAAAAGTTTAGATAAAGTTGAACAGAGGGCACCACTTGTATATTTACCACCTGAAATGATGATTTTCAATACAAAAGAATATATGTCAGATCGTTTAGTTAAACCGGTTTTAAAGAGAGCTGATTCTGTTAAACAATTAAGAAATGCTGTTCTAGATAGTCCTTTAACAATTGGTGCAATAAATGCAGCTGCCGATAAAATTGATGATGCCATTACAGTTGCTGATAAATATGTTGATAAATATTTAGCTGTTGAAGGAGAAAGTAAGTATTTTTATAAATTTTTTATTTTCATTTGATTTTATTGGTTATGATATTAAAAGATTGGTTATATTTACATTCAAAGAAATCTAATAATAATTAATATTTATTTTATTAAAATTTCATTATTTCAAAAATCGAAAAACTTTTAACTTTTTTCTTTTTATACGGCAATACTGATTGAGACATTTTGAAATTGCAATTTTATGAACTTTCATTATGCAAATTATCAAAAATTTATTAATTAAAAATTTTGGTCACAAAAGGTTATCGTTTTCGAATTCGAATATTTTAAAAAAAAAATGATACCGAAGTAAAATAAATTTGTATGATGAAAATAATTTAAAATTTTTGAAACGCAATTGCTTAAAATTTTCGTTAATTTAATTCTACATTTTGTTTTTTTTTAGCACAATCTGAAAGACCGGAAATCGAACAAAATAACGAAGAAGGACCAATGAAAGCTATACATCATGGTCAAAGATTTTCAAGAAAACTCAAAAGACGCCTAACACAAAGAACTATTGCTGAAGCTAAGGCTCTTAAAGAGCATAGTAAAGAAGCAATTCATATTCTTATTTATGCTGCTGAATTGGTAAGTAACACCTTGCGAGTTATCAATTGCATAAATTGATTCTCTTTTTTTTTTATTTTTTTACTCTTATAATCTCATTATTTTTCTCTTTTTATTTTGTTATTCGATTCGTATACTGATTTATGACTGTTTTAAAAAAATTTTTTTAATTGTAGTAGTGATTTGTTATAATTTCAATTTCTTTCCAAATCAAAGCGTTTAATAAGTGCAAAAACAAAGATTATAATGATGAGAATATTTTCGGCGAAAAAAACTTTGTATATTTTGATAACATTGAACTTGGACTTAGAACTGACCGATTAGTAATCATATAGCAATAGTTTAATTAAATACGCGTTTATATTAATGACAATTTATAATACATATATAAGTATGTCATATGAGCATAACAACTTACTTTAATTAGTGTTGGAGTGAAATTATTCGAGAATCTAAAAAAAAATTTCTAATCAATACGAGTACAATAAAAAATCAAGTATAATTAATTATATCGAATAATGAGCAATGATCAAAGGTCAAAATATTAAAAAATGTTGAAGTTTTAATACTTGTTGCCAATTAATACAAATTTTTTAGATTTATTATTAATATTTAAATTTTTGTTTTAGATTTTAACAGATCCAAAACAAGCTTTGGAAAAAGCTCAAGAACTTTGGAGTTATTTAAGTAAAGATGAACCAGAAAATCAGGCTCGACCAAAAACTCTCGAAGAACTTTTAGTTTTATTAACTAGAGAATCTGCCAGAAGAGTTGTACATTTAGTTAATTTTACAGCAAATGCAGCATATCGTATACCAAAGTAAGTTATAAAATTTAAAAATTTTTTTAAATATATATATCAACAAGTTCATATCTACATATATATATATATATATATATATTAAATTTTTTTATATTAGATCCATAATCAATTCAACAACTGAATTAGCGAATCAATTTATAATTGTTATAGAACATTTAGGCAGTACAAAACCTTTAACTGAGTTAAAAAATAAAACTGCTGTTAGAGCTGAAGGTGTCGTTAGTAAAGTAACTGAAACATATGATGAAATGCAAGCATACGCTAATAATGCTTTGGTAAATATATTTTGATGAAACATGTATATAATATTATAATATTTATTTATATTTTAATATAGGAACATTTAGCAATATTTTTATCGGGACGTATTGAAGCTGAAAAAATAACAACAACAAATCCTAGAAGAAGAATACATACCCGAACAAATAATCCAATGCAAAATAATTTAAATGGAGTATATTGAGACTTCGAAATTCGTTTTATCATTTACACAAGATATTTTTTTATTAGTTTATTCGTTTATTTAAATTATAAAATTCTTTTAAATTTAATTTTAGAATAAGTTTTTTTTTTTTTATAATAAAAGAATATTAAAAATATGTACTGAATTATTTTTGTTCAAATTTTTGTTGGTGAAGCTTAAACTAAATTTAATATTTTAAGTCTCGCGTAAAATTTATGAGATTGCCGCTTAATAGAAGAATTATTGGAATGATTCGACCCGTTAAGTACTTTAAATACATATAAAAGCAGCTGAAAATGATAAACACTATGTTAGAGGCAAAATAAGATTGGAATAACAAAAGTCGACTGCGCTATACATACCTAATAGTGAGATCTATTATATATCTATAAAAGTTTTGTTTTGAAAGATTTGTAGCTTTAATTCCTGTATCACCACTTTCCATCGCTTAACTATAAGAAAAAACAAAAATTTATTTTCGTATTTGTGCATAAGATCATTAAAAGTGTTAAGTTAACAATTCATCACGAGGAATTCCAACTCAATCCCATGTTGATACTGGCGCGGTTTGAAGTTAATCTAAACCTATCGATCCTAAAAGATTATTAAAAGATAAGTATTTCTTATAAAACAGCAAACGGCCAAGAAATGATAATTTATGTATATCGTTAATGAAAATCAAGAATAATAATGGATCCAAAGTTGACTTGGTCCGAAATTTTTGGAAATTTAATAAAATGTAAAGAATTCTGCAAATGCAGAAAAACATTCTGTGTATGTATTATTCTACAAAAAGTCAATAACATTTTAATTGCTTAAAATAGACTCAATTAAATTTAATAAATCATTTTTATTTTAATTGTTTACACTAAAAAATAAACCGGTATAATTATGTAATGAAAATTACAATAACAAGGAAACATAAAAATATTATTAAGATCACCAGGTTTAAGGTGAAGTAATTTTTAAATGCGCATAATATAAGCCTAAATACATAACGTGCACACACATGTATTCAGAAATCATCAAAACCAAGTTCAATTTTATATAATTAAATTAGGTGTGAATTATAAGAAGTTATAACAGTTTAATTTGCCCACCATATTCGAAGCCGTGATTGAAAGTTATATACATCTAATTTGAATGATATATTCAAATAAAGACACACTGATACTTGCGAAAACCAACAAAAGCTAGAAATGATCTCTTGGATAACTTGTTTGTGCGTTTATGTTAAATTAATTATATACTTATGCACTGTAATACGAGTATGCAGATATAATAAAATTAGCATTTTGAAATTACAAGATTTTTATTTCTTTTAAACCGTAACACATGTAGATACCGTATAAAAGATTATAAAGCTCATAAAAATCATTTCGTTTTGTTCTATAATAAAATTACTAAGCAAAATAACTACTATAATTGAATATCATATAGAAACGCGTGATACCAGCTAAAATATATTAAGTGTATACTGAAAATTCAAAGGTTAAGCAGGTGATATCACCTGTAGCTTTCAAAGATAAGAAACAGTTGATGAATATTTGAATTAGAATATTAATATATAATTAAACTAAATATCCTATTCTGACTACAGGAGAGTAACATGCTATACTGTTTGATTAACATGTTATATAGAAAATTGGATTTACACTACATACCCTATTTACACTACTTTAAATAGGAAATCTTGAATAACATATTATTCGTTGTACTATGAATCGCGTTTAAGACAATTTTTTTAAAAATTAATCTAATTCTACTGTGTATGACCAGGCTTACAGTTGTGATTTGGTTCTTCTTCAACAATTTCCCTTCCCTGAAGTTTTATTTATCTTATTTCCGGGTTCAAATCAAATATAGTATTAAAATGAGGCGTCATTAAAATACTAATGTCAGGGCAAAACTAATTCCAAAATACGAAACATTTTTCCGATCTCACTTTCAAAAGAATATTCAAGTATTTTTTGCAAAAATAAGAAAAAAAAAGAACAAAATTATTCAATTATAATTATTTTAATTTTTAATTTATTAAATAAGAATATTTTATAATAAAATTTTTTGAACGAATTAATTCTCAAAATAAAATTAAATTGCCGGCCTTCAGAACTTAAATAAAAACTAGACACGAAAAAAGAAAAAAAATACAATTTTTATGCGGCTTTTAAAACTCAGTAAACAAATTTTTATTAATTAAAACTGGAAGTAAAAAATAACAAAATTTAAATACGATCTAAAGTTTAGATTTAAAACTAGAATTTTAAAAATAATTTCCATTTGAATTTAAAATTTATGTTTTTCTAAAACAAAGGAATTTATCCTTTTAACCCTCTACAGCAAACTAAAAGTTTTAACATTTATATTGAAATTCTGGTAATGTTTAATTTTTTTTTGACAGATTTTTCCTTACGCTTTTCGTGCAGTTACCATGCGTACAGATTTTACAGCTAATAACTATTTAGCTGCATTCACGTTCATTTTAATTTTTCGGAAAACTTTTTACATATTCTTATGATCTTTAATTTCGGATTGCTTTTATATGACAATTGATAATAATTTTTGTTTCTAAAATTTTAATAGTGCGTCATAGGTTAAGTAAATTTCTTAATTTCGGCTTAAGTATTTTTTAATCAAATTTGTTTTTCTTTTGTCTTTTTATTGGTATGTATTTACTGATTATACTGATTTATTACTTGGCCAGTAATTTGAGCAGTTGTTTGTAGAATTATATTTTCATAATTATGTATTTGTTACATGGCACTAATTTATTTACGCATCGCAACTCAAATGCGCACAGATTTGCGACGCGATTTTTTCTAATGATACGGCGCGTGGTGAATTTGATGGATGAAAAAACTTAAAATTTTCGTTATGTTTACACAAGAATTTTATGCTAGAATTTTATAATAGTACCTACACAAAATGATTATTCGATTAGACTAGTTGTAAAAAAATTGATCTTTTTAAGCTGATTAAATTGTATGATGCATCTAACTTATAATATTTTGCAATTAAAACAAAATTTATTAGCATAAAATAAAAACCAAAAAATAAAGTCACAGTAACAAACTGCTTTAATTTTTTCGTTTACTTATTTTTTTGTATACTCAAACACATATATACTTCTCCAACACATTCATACAAAGAACATACATATGTATATAAGCAAATAAAGGAGCAATAACAGTTAATTTTCATTGAGGCACTAAAATAATATTAACCAAGTAAGTATGTACATGTTGCCAAAAAATGACAAAAAAAAACACTAGTAAAAAATTCAAGATCGCAAAAAATTTTGTTCTAAAAGAACATTTTAAATCGGTCTAAAAAAATAATAAAATATTTGCACAAAAGAAAAAACTTGTAAAAACAACATTTTATTATTCATTAGCATAAATATAGCATATCACAATAACAATTTCTCATCAGCTTGTTAATTCCAGTTTCTTGAACTTGAACTTGATCGCGTAATGTGGTAAGAGTATAACACATAAAGTAACATTAAAAATATTTCGTAGCGTTTTTTTTTTTTTTGTAAGTTTTGCTATTCCAACATTCAATTTCTAAATTAAAAAGTTAATAACCATATAAAAAAATATTTTTTTAGCAGTTTTCCAAAAAAAACTTTGAAAAAGTGCTTATTAGTTTCGCTTTGCCCGTCCGTCCGTCCTTGTGTCTGTTTAGGAAATTTCACAACCTTTGGGATAGAGAATTGAAAGTTTGTACACAATTTAACATTTAATTTTTGTTAGAAACTCATTTCGCTAGAAGAAAATTTTTGTCTATTTCCTCCCTCTCTAAAAGTTATAGCCCCTCAAAGTTCTAAAGAAGCAATTTTTTGACTATTTATTGTAACGAACCGGCAAACACTTCTGAAATGTAGCGAAATGTTTCCACTACTGCGGTATTGTTTGTCTTCTAGACAATAAGTTGTAGCAGTCTGAAATTTTAGCTGCTTTTAGATAATAATACATAGTTCATTTATTTGATTTTCGGAACTGTAACTTTTTCAAATTTCTATAAATGCCATGTCATCCAGAAATTATAAATATTTATCTTAAGTCACGCAAATAACCCTCGAATTAGCCTCGTTCAATCATTTCTTGCCACATGTTAAAATTATACAATCATTTGAAATATTTTCTCCAATATAAATTATTTTTCAAAAACAGTATAGTATTTTCACTTGTTGAAAGGAGAAGTGCTACTTTACAAACCATTGATTTAACCCAATTCGATTTATATTTCAGTTTGAAAACAGTAAAGTATAAGTGTAACAATTGTAAATGCTATTAAATTTGGTTTATAAAAAATAATTGCTTGTAAATTTTGCATAAATAATTGTTTAAAGATTAACCACTGCATTTTAATATGACGCGTTAATGTAACAATTTATTAAATTTATTTACTTTTGTATTTAAACGCTTGATAGAAACGCTTGACAATTGTAAATAATTCTATTTTATTGGAGATTCTAAGACTGGTTGTCAGTCAGGAAACGCAGCCTTAAAAACAATAATTTTTGAACAGTTGCAGCGGGTATACAAATTGCGTTAGTAAAGAATTTTAATTTTGCAAAGTATAATTGCTCATATGTATACGTATAATAAAGTTGGGTCAAACCAATGGTTTGTATTGTAGCACTTTTCCCTTCAGCAAGTGAAAATTCTGCTTTTAAATACAGTCTATGTATACCTATCAAACTATTAAAATTATTTTCATTCATATACAAAACTATTTCTAGAATTGCATATATTTAGGATGACGCATATATGCAGTGTTTGAAATAAAGCAAAAATTAATATAAAAAGGGTTTAACATAATGCTCGATTTTAAGGTTTAATTATGTGAGTTAAGAAAAATAATTATATTTTTTAATTTCATGGAATTTACCGTTAGCTTTTTATGTTTATAGAAATTTGAAAAAGCTTGCGGTTTCGGAAATATAAGGTGTCAAAAATTCAAATTTTACAAATTTCAAGAGGCCATAACTTGAGAGGGGAAGGAGATGGAAAAAAATTTTCTTCTAACGAAATGAACTATTTGTTAATGTCTAAAAGCCCATAAAATTTCAAGCTTCTACAGGCTGGGTCTAGAAAATAAACGACATCAAAAATTTGGAAAAAACGGATTTTAGATAACGGTAAATTTGACCGGCCATTTTGTTTTTCTAAAGTTAACCTTTAGTATACCCCGCTAGGGGAAGTAAGCCACTGCCTTTCTGCGTTTGCAAAATTTGAAAAATCCTTATGGTTTCATTGCACTAAATAGTTAAAGAATGGCATTTTTAGGGTTTTGGGGGGGTATAACTTCTAAAGGGGGGGAGATAGGTAAAAATTTTGTTCCACGAAAATAAGTTTCTAGTAAAAATCTATGTACGTACAAAATTTCAGCTTTCTATCTTCAAGGGTGTAGAAGTTTTGTAAACAGACACACGGACGGACGGACGGACGGACGGACGGACGGACGGACGGACGGACAGAGTGAAACTAATAAGCACTTTTTTTTCAAAAATTTTTTGGAAAAGTGCTAAAAAGTATATAAAAAGTAAAAAGTATATATAAACACATACATGCGTACATAATATATAAAATAAAAAATATAATTTTTGGCACGTGCATTTCCGGTAAACACAACATTTTGTTATAAAAGGTAAATTGGAATCCAACACTATGTTCACAAAATTTATGATTGAAATCTAAGAAATTGGACAGTGGAATTAAAAAATTTCTCACTTAAAACAAAATATAAGTTATTTTTATTTTATAAAGATTAACCAGAAAGCTTACTGTATAGCATACTATAATGGCTTGGTTATTACAAATCGATCATCGAGTACGGCTTTAGTGAGGTTCTATTTACGAATCGTATATGCACCTATATTCATATACATATAAATATTCTTTTTTTATAAATTTAAAATAAGTTATTTAATTTATTCTGCACATAGAAATTGATTAAAAAGTAACTAAGAGTTGAGAAGTGTAGTAAACTAAAGAACAGAATAAAATTCTTTATTATTATGTTTTTATATCTAGAATTTTATTTATAGCAAGGGAGAATATTTCTAAAATTAAAATCTTGAAAAACAAGTAAATCTAGATTTATTGTAATTAATTTTTACCGACCGCATTATACACAACAAGGGAGGTGATGTGATTGCACCAAATTTCTCGTCAGATTTTTCAACAAGAATGCGTTTCTCTGTGGTAGAGAAACCTAAATAAATTATTTTTAACAAGATATCGCTCTTTCGATATGTCAGTTTATTGGTCTCTGGGTATATACTCGTGTATAATTCAATTTCGACAGAATTGATTTTGAATTTTAGATTTTTTAAAATTTTTATATATGAACTCCGTCTGATAATACAACAATTGCGTAACTTTTCAAGTTGTTAAAAAAATGAATCAGTATTTTTTGACTTCGGAAATATAAATTGTTACCTACACCTCGATTTTATACATAGTGCGTTACCATATTAATTCCTAAAAGAACAGAATTTCTTGAAAGTTAAAATTTGAATGGAAACATTTTTACCAAAACAGAGAATAGTTTTTCTGGTCAGTTATATGCTGACCACATCAGATATTTTTCATGTTGTGAATCCTTTGTAAATATTAAAATTTATATGATTCTTTTAGCAGTAACGTTCCTAAATAGGTAAAATGAAGTAGGATCTTATACGATAAATTTAAAATAAATATTACGAATTTTATACACGACTACGTAATTAATAAAATTAATGCGAAATTTTTTAAGAATTAAATTTTATTTTTTTAACTTAATAACCTTAATTAATCAAATGAAATTGTAATTAATGAGATTTGGTTTTATAAAAGGTCTCCCTCTACAAACAGTGCTAATTATTATTTGTCTTAAATTTTAAATAAATCTTTACTATGGTTTTTATAACGCACAGATTTATAATTTTCTTATTATTTTTCTTTAAATATAAAATTCAAAGTTCAATTGAAAATCATTTTTTAGGGATTACTAAATAATTAAAATAATAATTGAACTCGAACAAAATTAATTAACTTGATTGCTTCTCATTACAAATATGAAGTAAATTTAAGCATGAAATTTCTTCTGAACTTCATTGAAATGATAAAATTAAAAGCTTGGTTAGTTTAAATCAGTGAAACTGCTGAGCGATTCTGGCGGAATATACATACTGTACACTGTATATATTCAAGTATATTTTTGTTATACGGAATTCATTTCTAATGCATAATATCAAATTGGGAAGTAAAAATAAACCATTTAATATTTGGAGGAAAAAAAACGAGAATTCTTGAATTCTTTATTTGAATTTTAAAATATCCTCTTAATAAAATTTATTTTTAATATATTCACATAATATGGAACATGCATACGATATGAATATTTAGTTATGAACACTACCGTTAATTAATGCTGATTACACACATCTTCATACAAGCATATTGTATAAGAATTTTGTATAAAATCTTTATATTTACCGGTTATTTCTTTAAAAGAAAATTAAATAACGCTACTAGCAGGAACAATACAAGAACATAAAAAATATGCAATATTACCTTACCCAACGTGTTTGTGTAGTCACACACCAGAAAACAATCACATATGCATATGTGGTTTAATGTTTACCATATAGTTGAGTAAATAAAAGCCATTGGAAGTATTGGAATAAATTTTTTAAATAAAATCACAAAATAAAATTAAACTTTTGAATTAACTTTATATTATTAACTATAATTTTTTTTTGTATAAAAGTTAAGGGTTGAAAATTTGTTATTATTCAATTACGTTTGTAGCACAAAAAATTATTATTATTTGTGTGTGGTACACAATGTGCGCGCGACTTCATTTTATTAAAGTGTGAGTGTAAATAAAGAATTTTAAATGTTTTAAATATAATCGCGATCGTGTATTAATCCGATAAAAATTAAATAAATAATATCTAGACGAGCTTTAGTTAGTTTATGTACAACATTAAAGTTAAATATTTTCTGTTTGATTTATTTTTAATAAGGATTTCGAGTGGAAAGCACGTTATTGTTTTTTAATCGTTCTTAATGCGAAATTTGTAAGAACGCTTTGATGTTATTGTGTTGTGTACGAAAATAAAAAAAAATTAAATGTGATTTTATTGTGCATTTTAAAAAATAAAAAATTTAATTCATTTAAAGTTTAGTTTAAATTATTTAGATTAAAATTAACTTGGCAATAATAGAATTTTGGAAAATAAAATAAAATTAGAATGTTGTTTAAAATTTTATTAAGATTTTATTGTTTTGTTGCAATTACTGTGCAAGGGATAAGAATTGGTCCCATTATTAAAGATGCATTAAGAAGAGATGTTGATGGTGAAGATTATAAAGTATGTAATATTAAAAAATATATAGAATCAATAATGATTAAAATTAAAAAATAATAATATAATTAATTATTGATGAAAAAAAAATATTTAGTTGTTAAGTGAAGATTTTGTTATACTAAGCTTTCATATATGTATGTATACGTATTCCTTATTTGAAGTTGAAGTTTTGACCAATAAAGACAAGTGTGAAGATATGTATATGTAAAATTAATTAAAAAATACTTTGTTTTTTATTGTTAATTGTAAAATTTTATAATATTTCCAATTAAATTGTGCTAGGAGAAAGTTTAATATTGAATTAGAAGTTTGGAACTCAAAATTGCAAATTTTAATTCTCAAACAATAACACTCTTTCTCATAAATAAAACAAAGAACCATTAATACGTCTAACTACAAATATGACAGTAAGATTAACATAAGTTTGTGCAGTGCGAATTTTTAATTTTAGGTTTTAGTTTGTTTAATTTAAAGTGCGTATCGCATGTTTTAAATGTATAAGCGTTATTTAAGTTAAAATACCATGATAAATAAATTGAATTTAAAATTTTGGAATATAATTTTATTCTCTACGATCATCAAATACTGTGCCTTATTCATTAATATTATTGAGTCATTTTCCAATATCTCTTCTACATATCAGCCAATGTACGATTATGTAATTATATTTTCTCGAATTTAAAAAAAATTGGCAATACCTACAAAATACAAAATGAAAGAATTTTAAATAATTTTTTTGTTTGTTCTAAAGAGTGACATAAAACTAATCTAAATTCTATAAAAATTTTTAAAATTTAATAACCAGTGAATTTATTGTGATTTAAAAAAAATGAAGCAAATATAATTAGCATAAAAATTTCGCAATGATATTCAATCGCACTGAATATAAAATAAATCTTGAAAAATTACTGAAACACTTCTAAATTAATAAAAAAAATAAGTCAAATTTATTTTTTTTTGTCTAAGTTTTTTGCAACACAAACATGACATTACAATTCCACATTTAACACTTGAACTAATTCTATTATGTTAATTAAGATATTGTTATTGATTGGTTAAATGGTTAAGTAACTAATGGCCGAACTATACAATGTAGGTAACAATTAACAAATGTTTATGATATAATAATTTATAATTAATGAATATAATTTTGAAAAACTTCTGAGAAGCAAATTAATTTAAATTCTATAAAAAAATTGACTTCAAAAAATGTTTGTAAAATCATCTAATTTCAATTAATGATTTGCAAAACCGATTTAGGAAGTGGCTTGCAGAAAACACCACGTGATTGAATACAATACTAATCTTACAGAATAATTAGCCTGTTTACAGCGGAAGACCATTTTTCTCAAAACAATGCAAATTTTTAAGCAATGTTCTATGTGAGTTACGTTCTGAGGGAGACAGTTAGATAATTTTAACGCACTCGTTAATGAACTATAAATACATTTACTTTATTTATGTGGACATAGGAGTGTAATCTAAAACTAATAAAAGTGTTTTTTTTTATCGTTTAAAGCTTCCGAGAATTTAAATCGAAATTACATTTCCACCTTTAATTTGCTCTTCTGAACAATTTTCAAATTGTGATTGAGGATAGTGCTGCTCAACATAGGCGATTTAATATCTTTAAACAAATACTGTGTACACTAATGAATAGTTTATGTCAATTTTTGTGTCAACGCTATATCATATAAAAATTGTAGCCGCACTATGTGTAATTGTCAAAATTTCAACTTTAGTTATAAAACCCTTATTTTCATTTCGAAATGACCTACATATATAGTTTTTATAATAACTTCAAAATTCGAACTGAAAATATTTGCTAATTCAATTAAGAAACATAATTTGTAAAAACAAAGTTGTTGAAAAAATTGTGTTTTTTTGACTTCTCAAATCAATAAAAAAATAATTTTTTTAATCAACAATTATTAAGGGAAATTGCATTCTCACTGCTAGAATAATAAATTTAAAAAAATATTTTTTTGTAAAATAAATAACGCATTGTTATGTGTGTGTAATTGTACATATATGAACATATATGTATATATATATATATATATATATATATATATATAAATACTTAAATGACTCAATAATGAACATAAAAATTCTGATGATCTTTATTATTAGTTTAAGTGATAAAATTTCTGTTAAAAGTCGTTCAGAATTTTTAATATTTAATGTCATTACTTATAGATTAGTGTTTGCTTTTATCTTTCATTTATTAAAAATAAATGTTGGAGTTATAACAATTATGATTTAAAATATGTGTAATTAAAAATCAATTACAATATAAAATACAAATGATAATAAAATTGGATTAAACTAATGGTTTGTAAAATAGCGCTTTTCCCTTGAGCAAATAAACTAAAATTAACCACTTTTAAAAACTAAAATTATATAAATTACTTGCAATAATAAACAAAATATTTCTAATTATTGCATATATTTAGGATAAGCAAAATAAAAAACTTGAAAGAAACGTTGAGCTAGTTGTTGAACGCGACAATTAAGTAAGTGAGTTAAGATAAAGTATATATTTTGGAAGTATGGTAGTTTCCTTTGAAAAAAAATGTTTACTCGGACAACTCGTACAACTTAACATTTAGAAGAAAAAAACTGCTTTCAGATAACGGTTAATTTTAAAGGCTTATTAAAATGGTTATTTTATCATTTTATTATTCAAGTAAACTGTCGTGGTAGAAGAAACTCATTACTTTTCTTGGTATTTGAAGTGTTATAACTTTCAGAGAGGGCGGAATAGATAAAAATTTTTCTGTAGAGAAATGAGTTTTGAACAATGATCTGCAAAAAAGTTTTCAGCTTTCTATCTTAAAGGGTGTAGATAGTTTTGTGAACAGACACACAGAAGAAAGGCGAACGGACAAAGTAAATAGTTCAAAATTTAATTCAAAAAGTTAAGAAATAGAAGTAATTTTTGTTATCAATTTCATTTCAAAAGTTTAGTATTTAGTATTTAGTATAGAAGCACGTTCGCACATACCCAAAAAAAACAACAAGTGCATTTACATTATATCGTTTACACGCATAAATACAATATCAAGTCCGCAAAAAGAAGAATAATTTTGAAATTGTGTGTTTGTATGCACAAATATGAGAATATAATTTCACTATCAATAATATAATAATTCCTTCGAAAATTAAATATGTCAATAAATTAGCCTGCAAATTAATTTGATTGACAGTACACTATTGTTACAAATTTGATCAACCTAGTTAAAAAATAAACTAAAGATTAATATTCTAACGTTCTACTTAGCTAGTAATTAATTACATGAATAAACATTAAGTGTCATACATATGTATATATTGCTAATTAAATAACTGAAAATCTTATTCTAATCACGTACTTACATACTTATATGTAAATATAAATTATGGTATAACAAAATGTTTCATATTTATATATTGCAAATTTAAAAACATAATGCGATAATGACAATAACAAATTCAAATAATTGAAAAAATCAAATTATCAACTTTGCATTTACATTAATATTAGTGATAATGAAAAACAGAATGATGAATTTTTTCCTGTCATTTTAAAAATATTTATGATATTAAAATTTTAATTAACATTCATAAACAAATTAAGTACATACCTATTCAAAAATTTCAAAATAAAACTTATACTAGAAATTCTTTTAAGTGCAACACAAGATTTTAAGTCAACTTCCTTTTTAATGTTGTAACTCAATGAAAATCTGCACACAAATCCGCATACAACATGCATTTACAGAATTTTTTATGAATGTGCTCATAATATATTTTGCATACATCAAAAAATATATGCGAATAGTATACAAATAACGTTGACATATAAGTGCACCTGTCATTGCTGGTTAAAGTAAAATAATAAAAATAATAGCGCAAAACTGACATTGAAACGTTTGTTTTTGTCTGTAAAAATATGTCAAAAGGGAGCAATGAAATTGAAACGTGCTACACATAGTAATTAATAGTGTAATTGAAAAAAGATTTGTAACGATTAATTTATCGATTCTATCGATTAAATAATATTTAATTGATAGAATCGATGAATATTTAAATTTAATCGTTAAAATAATAATATTCCAAAAATTATAGAAAACTAAGACGGGAGAGAAAAATTTTTAATTTGCTATTCTCTCCGGTTGCTCTTTCAATTACTATTATTCGGCTGTATTAGTGTTGAACTACATTGTATCTATGATCCATATTGTAGAATAAAATGATTAACAATAGTTAATCAATATGTTTTTGAAACATTTGGTAACAAAATTTTATGTGCACTACAAAATCGCAGTCGTATTTAACTAATTATAACGAGTGAAATTTCAACGTTCATGTAATTAATTTTAAAGCTCAGCATTTTTATTAAATTAAAATTAATGATAATTAAATTAGTTTTTTAATTTATTTTTCAGAATAATGTCAGCTATCGAGATGGTTATAAAATTGAAGATCACGATATCACTACAAAAGATGGATACATTATACGCTTAAATAGAATCTCATCAAATGTTACAGAGAATGAAGGCAAAAATAAATTACCACCTGTTTATTTATTTCATGGTTTATTAGAAAATTCAGAAATTTGGTTAGTTTCTGGTCCTGGACGTGCTTTAGCATATTTATTATGTGATGCAGGTTATGATGTTTGGCTTGGCAATGGTATTTTGAATAAACAATAAATTTGTAATGCGTATATAAAATTTAAAATTAAATTTTAGCAAGAGGTACAACACATTCAAGACGTCATCGTTACTTAAAACCAAATCAACATGAATTTTGGGATTTTACATGGCATGAAATTGGAATTTATGATAATCCAGCTAATATTGATTATATATTAAAAAAGACAGGAAAACGGCAAATACATTATATTGGTCACTCCCAAGGAACAACCACATTTTTTGTATTAACATCTTTACTACCTGAATATAATGACAAGATTAAAACGATGCATGCTTTGGCACCAGTGACATTTATGAAATACACGACAAGTGTTTATTTTACATTACCAGCTTTGTATATTCCAACAATTTATGTAAATTTTATATTTTTTACTAATTTTATATTAAAAGGAATCAATCACTTATGTTTTTTTTTAGCGTTTTACGACAGCATTTGGTTTAGAGGAATATTTTCCTAACTCTCTATTATTTGCAAGTTTACAAAACTTTTGCAGATCAGAAGATCCGGATTCAAATCTTTGTTACAAATTATTATCGATTGGAGGTGGAGCAAACCCAAAACAAATTGATGCTGTAAGTAAATGTTTAAATGTCAAACGTTACTTTTGTGTCACAAAGAGTATAAATTAAATGAGATAAAATTATAACAATTTGTTTTTGTTTATGTTTGGTTTTATTTTTTAGGAAACACTTTTTAAATTTTTTAAATACGCTCCAGCTGGCGCTTCCATTTATCAAGCCTTACATTATTCTCAACTGCATTTGAATGGGGAATTCCAATCATTTGATTACGGGGAAAAAGGCAATTTGAAACGTTATAAACAAAAGACTCCAATTAAATATTCATTAGAGAAAGTAACAGCAACCCCAATTAACCTTTATGTTAGTGGCAATGATCCGATTTCCAGTCTTAAAGATGTAAAAACATTAATATCAAAATTACCAATAAAACCAAATTATATCGAAATAGCTGACAAAGAATGGAATCATTTTGATTATCTCATTGGGAAACAAGCCAAGGAATTATGTTATGATAAGATTCTAAAAAGTATTATAAGTTCTGACAGCTAACAATATTTTGACAATTTTTAGATTTAAGACGCGATAGTTTCTTAAAATTTTATATTTTTATAATATTTTTAAACGGTGATATTAATATACTATACAAATAATATTATACGGCAATATAACAAAAAGTATTAATTTTAAGTAAGAAAACTAAGTCTTGCCATATTTAAAATGTAATGCGAAAATTAATTATGAATCTAATTTGTAAATTCGTAAATACTCAAACCTTATAGGTTATATGAATTTTTTAAGTTTTTGATAGTATAAGAGTTTTGTCAATATGTACATAATTTAATAGTTCATGTCATTTAATAGTTTTAAGTATATTGTTAAAAAAATATATGTAAATTCAGAAAATTTTACACAAATTCTACATTTATATTAAAATAAAAGAAATTTTATTAGAGTATCGAAATGGTTAAAATTTTTCAAAGAAAAATTTGAAAAAAGAAATTGACAATTTTTTAAAACTGTGAAATTAAAAATTTAAGAAAAATAAAAGAACAATTTTATTAAAACTATAAAAAGGAAAATAAACTAGTCTTTATTTAAATCATTTACTTACATACATACATATACAATCGAATAAGAATTTGAGACTTCAGATTCCTTTTCCATTGTATAATTACTAATTTCATGTAATTCAAATTGAAAACTTGAACTATGAATAACAACACAAAATTTAGAACATAATTAATTGCTTCCTTTAATTAGAAAATTACTTCCAGGCTTACTGAATTCATTATTTTCTATATTATTATTTAAATATCTTGAATTTAGGAGTTGTTGATTACTTGAAATTGAATTTCATATAAAAATTTAAAGCCATCTACTGGAATAAATGCTCGTTTAACAAACATCTCAACTACTCCTATGTACGAGTTGGTGTTATTTTAGTGTTATAAGTAGATCTAAAGTGTGTTAGAATGTTGTTGTATACCTGTAAATGGAATTTCACAATTATATTCTTTAAATTTAAATAAATTTACAATTTTGTTATTATTTTCATTTAAACATAAAATTCAAAGTTCAATTGAAAATCATTTTTTAACCTACAAAATAAATTAACTTAATTGATTCGTTCATATTATTGCAAAATTAAGCATGAAATTTCTTCTAGACTATTGCAGTAATAAAATTAAAAGCTTAGCTAGTGAATCAGTTAAACTTTACAAGTGAATCTGATGAGAAATTCTGACGGAATATACACTTTACACTGTAGAGAATCAAGTTTTTGTTATACGGAATTCATTTTTAATGCATAATATCAAATTGGGAAGCAAAAATAAACCATTTAATATTTGGAGGAAAAAAAACGAGAATTCTTGAATTCTTTATTTGAATTTTAAAATATCCTGTTAATAAAATTTATTTTTAATATATTCACATAATATGGAACATGCATACGATATAAATATTTAGTTATGAACACTACTGTTAATAATTAATGTTGATTACACACATCTTCATACAAGCATATTGTATAAGAATTTTGTATAAAATCTTTATATTTACCGGTTATTTCTTTAAAAGAAAATTAAATAACGCTACTAGCAGGAACAATACAAGAACATAAAAAATATGCAATATTACCTTACCCAACGTGTTTGTGTAGTCACACACCAGAAAACAATCACACATGCATATGTGGTTTAATGTTTACCATATAGTTGAGTAAATAAAAGCCATTGGAAGTATTGGAATAAATTTTTTAAATAAAATCACAAAATAAAATTAAACTTTTGAATTAACTTTTTACTATCTATCTTTTTTTTTTGATTTGTATAAAAGTTAAGGGTTGAAAATTTGTTATTATTCAATTACGTTTGTAGCACAAAAAATTATTATTATTTGTGTGTGGTACACAATGTGTGCGCGACTTCATTTTATTAAAGTGTGAGTGTAAATAAAGAATTTTAAATGTTTTAAATATAATCGCGATCGTGTATTAATCCGATAAAAATTAAATAAATAATATCTAGACGAGCTTTAGTTAGTTTATGTACAACATTAAAGTTAAATATTTTCTGTTTGATTTATTTTTAATAAGGATTTCGAGTGGAAAGCACGTTATTGTTTTTTAATCGTTCTTAATGCGAAATTTGTAAGAACGCTTTGATGTTATTGTGTTGTGTACGAAAATAAAAAAAAATTAAATGTGATTTTATTGTGCATTTTAAAAAATAAAAAATTTAATTCATTTAAAGTTTAGTTTAAATTATTTAGATTAAAATTAACTTGGCAATAATAGAATTTTGGAAAATAAAATAAAATTAGAATGTTGTTTAAAATTTTATTAAGATTTTATTGTTTTGTTGCAATTACTGTGCAAGGGATAAGAATTGGTCCCATTATTAAAGATGCATTAAGAAGAGATGTTGATGGTGAAGATTATAAAGTATGTAATATTAAAAAATATATAAAATCAATAAAATTAGAAAATGATTTGTAAACAATATGACAAGTGTGAAGATATGCATATATAAAATTAATTGTAAATTAATTTGTTTTTTTTATTAATCGTAAGACTTTATAACTTTCAAAATTAAATTGCGCTAGAACCAAGTTAAATATAGAATTAAAGAAAGTTAAAAACTCAAAATTAGAAACTTTACAACTCGAACAATATAACACTCATTCACATAAATATAATAAAAAAAACCGTTAATAGACGTACAACTACAAAAATATGACATTAAGAATAACATAAGTTTGTGCAGTGCGATTTTTTAATTTTAGGTTTTAGTTTGCTTAATTTAACGTATGCGTTTAGAATGTTTCAAATGTATAAAGGAGTGAAGAATTGTGTTTCGTATTTTTATTTAAAATAGAATATTGTTAATAAATAATGTCAATCAAATTGTTTGAATAAACGTAATTGATTGATTACGTGATATTAAATTTTGATATCAACTCAGTTCAGTTGAAATAAATTGAAGAAATGGATTGAAACTTGAATCAATGATATTTGTATTAATTGTTTAAAGTAATTTTATATGTAGTTTATATGTAGTTATGTAGTTTATATGCAGTTATGTAGTTTATGTATTATTATATTAATTATGAAGATATTTCGAATTTTGGGTATAGAAAAATTTATACTCTACTTAATTTTTAAAATGTCACAGCTTATCGGTGTGCATATGTCAATATGTCGTTTTCTTGTTATGTAGTCAAACATTGTAGTGTTGCAGTTATTAAAATTCATAAAAGATACATAAAATATTAGAAGATTATGCTAAAAATTACATGAATTATTTAATGTAAAAAAGATGAAATAAAGTAATAAACTTAACTGGATTATAGTTAAGATTATATTACAGGGGTGGCCAGACTTGGTCATGGTAAGAGCCAAAACTCAAAATTTTGAATTTTTTGCGAGCCGCAATGATATAAATTATAAATTATGTAATATCTGGTTGAAAATGTCTTAGTCCTACAAATAAAAAAGAGTTATAATTAAAGAAAAACATATGATATTTTTATACTTTACTGGTTGATGCATTACATTGTGTATTACAAATTTCTGAAAATCTGGCTTATAATTTGTGAATGCCGTACGTATAAGCTCAGTCAAATGTTCATTTGTTAGCTGCGACCGGTGCTTGGACTTAATAAATTTGATTGTAGAATATAATGATTCGCAGCAATATGTTATGCCGAACATTGAAATTAACTTACTCAGTAAATATTGTGGAAATATGAAGTCTTCACCAATAATATCAATTTCAAATGGATTTACAAGAAAATTTATACAAATTTTAAATTTTTTTAAATCTTGAAATCGTAAATTAAAATTCTCCATCAACTCCTGCAATCTATCCACATATTCTTTAAGCTTTTCATTTTCTATTTCCGATTTTTTCTTTCAATCTCGGAAAATGATTGAAATTCATTGTCAATATATCATTTTTAAAAAGTAGCTTTTTTTTTGAAAACTAAAGATTGTTTGCGTGAGATCAGAAATAGTTTTCTACTGACCCTGCAAATCTAAGTTGAGTGATTAAGAATTTAAGCTTTGACAATATATACAAATTATTTTTCCATATGTTAAGTAAGCGTTGACAAAATTAAAAAGTGTGGGAAAAGATATACTCTACTGCGTTTTTACTTTTAATCAAATTTCTTTAAAAAAATTTTTTTGGGAATATTTTTTTTCGACTTGAGCTGCACTAAAAATATTTTTTAATTTTTTCTTCGAGAGCCGCATAAAATTGGTTGAAGAGTCACATGCGGCTCGCGAGCCGCAGTTTGGCCATATTTGTTATATTATAAATTATATAAACTAAAAAATATTATAAATAAAGTAATAAAGCTAAAAATTCAATATTCTAGTAATTTAATAAATTTCCGAATTTCAGGAACAATGTTGTTACCGCATTAGTGATCAATATTCTAATTCTCTTTCATTGGCAGTTTGTTGAAACAGTTTTCAACAGCCTTCAACACAATAGTATTTAGGCATTTTTTACGAAATGAATATTATACCTGAATCGGTAAATATTTATTACTTAGCTATATACATATTTATTTGCCATACACTTACAATATGGAAGATAATAAAAAATATTATGCTTTTAATTTCATATTATGGTAACACTATTTTAACTAGTTTTAACTAGTAACATTTTTTGCATTTTTTAATTGGTTTTTGCTACCGAAAATTCTAATTTTATTGAAAAAATAATTAAAAAATTCGTAAAATGTTTATTTTTAGAATACAAAAAAAAATTTTTTTGTTGTTAAATTTTGACAAATTATCGAACGAAAAATAAATTTTTCATGAATTGAATTTTAAGTTTAAATTTTATGATTTGTGTATAGTTTTTTTTTTCAATATTCAAATTTTTATTTAATTAATTACTTGGCTTAAGCTGGCAACTACTTTTTATATTGAAACTGTCTTTTTATCTGCCACTGTCTGTTCATATTCTATAATGTGTTCATTATGATCTAAATTAATAAAAAAATTTTATTTTCAAATTTTTTTTATAGTTTTTTTGTTTTCAAATTTTCTGCAACGCAAACGTAATTCCTTTAAATTAATTAAGACACTGGTTAAATAGTTAAATAACCACTGTTGATATTACCATAAGTGTTGATATTTCAGATTTAAATACATTTAAGTAAATTCACAAAATCTACCCAGTCGTGCTATGGGTTCCAATTGCCAAAAAAAAATATTGACTTTTAAATCAATTAAATTAGAACTTCTGACAGCTAAATATAATATATAATAAATATATAGACAGCTAAATATAATTTTTATAATATAATTGTAAAAATTTTTAAATTGTCAAAAAAAAAATTTCATTTTCATTTCGGAATGGCCTGTTCAAACATTCAAATCTATATTTTGGAACATGAATTTTACATTTAAAAAACTTCAAGTTCAAATTGATAGTATTTGCAAATTGAATTTAATTTGCATTTGAATTGATATTTTGAATAAAAGCAAATCATTGTAAGAATTTTCAATTTATACTTATTAATTAAACAATAGAAATATGTTGGTTTTTTTTAGAAAATTATTCAGTAAATCAGAAAATATTCAGTGAATTTGCATTCTCAATACTAGAATAATAAATTTAAAAAATATTTTTTTGGTTTCTGTGCACATGAAGTACATATACATGGTGTGCTTGTGTGTTTACAGATACTCAAATTTTGCAAAAATTATGGTATGAGTTCTGGATAATAATTACAATTAGTTTAAGTGATAAATTGAATGGGTTAAAAATAAAATAAGTTAAAATTTTTAATATCTTTATTCACTTCTCTTCCTCTATTCATAGATGTAGGACAATATTTAATAATAACAATTTTATTTAATAATATTTATATTATAAAGATATTATGTAATAATTGTTTAAACTAGACGTGTAATTGAAAATCAATTAATGGAAAGCTGCGGCAGCATACTTTTCTTTCATATTTGACCAAAATGCTAAGTCTAAGTATAACAAACTATTTTAAATTAGAAAAACGTTCTTTGAGAGCAACGGAAGATTTAAGTCAACTTCCTTATCAATACTGTTTAACTCAGGGAAAGTCTGCACGCAAATACTCAAATGCATTTACAGAATGTTTTATGACTGTACTTGTTCATATTGTGTACAAATAATGTTGACAATTAAGTGCATTCGTCATGTACGGTTAAAACAAAATAATAAAAATAATAGTGTAAAACTGACATTGAAACGTTCGTTTTTGTCTGTAAAAATATGTCAAAAGGGAGCAATGAAATTTAAATGTGCTACACGTAGTAATTAATGTTACAAATCAAAAAAAGCAGTGTAGTGACTATGTGAGTAAGAATTTAATTAAAATAAAAAAAATTGTAGAAAATCGATAGATATACATACATACATACATATGTATATCATAGAAAATCAAATTACTATCTTAATAACTAGGCAATTAATTTGTGTGTTTCTCTTTAAAATATATTTGTAAATGGACAAGAAGTCCCCGCTAAAATTCTCTTCTAATTGCACTGTGCGTGCACCGCCGTTTCTTCATATTTGAGATAAAACATTTTGCCATGGTTATCCTTCGTCATATGGATAATAGACTATAGGATAATGTTCAATGGGCAGAATTGAGCAAACCTCATTCGGCAGAAATAATATGACCTTCCCTCAGCTAAGTTATTCAACCAATTCCCTTGTGACCTTACAACGAAACCAGTCAAGGTGCATAGCACCGAAATTATATAATTTTCAATTTATTTTTTTACTTAGCATTTAAATCTTTTGTATTTAATGATATTTAATAAGTTTCAAAATTATTTTTAGAACAATATCAGCTATCGGGATGGCTATAAAATTGAAGACCATGATGTCACCACCAAAGATGGATATATTTTACGTTTAAATAGAATCTCAATAAATGTTACGGAGAATGAAGGCAAAAATAAATTACCACCTGTTTATTTATTTCATGGTTTATTGGGAAACTCAGAAAATTGGTTAGTTTCTGGCCCTGGACGTGCTTTAGCATATTTATTATATGATGCAGGTTATGATGTTTGGCTTGGCAATGGTATTTTGAATAAACAATAAATTTGTAATGCGTATATAAAATTTAAAATTAAATTTTAGCAAGAGGTACGACATATTCAAGACGTCATCGATACTTAAAACCAAATCAACATGAATTTTGGGATTTTACATGGCATGAAATTGGAATTTATGATAATCCAGCTAATATTGATTATATATTAAAAAAGACAGGAAAACGGCAAATACATTATATTGGTCATTCCCAAGGAACAACCACATTTTTTGTATTAACATCTTTACTACCTGAATATAATGACAAGATTAAAACGATGCATGCTTTGGCACCAGTGACATTTATGAAATACACGACAAGTGTTTATTTTACATTACCAGCTTTGTATATTCCAACAATTTATGTAAATTTTACATTTTTTTACTAAATTTGTATTAAAGGAATCAATCACTTATGTTTTTTTTTAGCGTTTTACGACAGCATTTGGTTTTGAGGAATATTTTCCTAATTCTCTGTTATTTACAAGTTTACAAAACTTTTGCAGATCAGAAGATCCAGATTCAAATCTTTGTTACAAATTATTATCGATTGGAGGTGGAGAGAATCCAAAACAAATTGATACTGTAAGTAAATGCTTAAATGTCAAACGTCACTTTTGTGTCAAATTAAAGTATACTCGTATAATAGATTAAGATAATCATGATTTTGATAAACGAATTTGATATTTTTTAGGAAATACTTTATAAACTTTATAAATACGCTCCAGCTGGCGCTTCTATATATCAAACCTTACATTATTCTCAGTTATATTTGAATGGGGAATTTCAATCATTTGATTATGGAGAAGAAGGCAATTTGAAACGTTATAAACAAAAAACTCCAATTAAATATCCATTAGAGAAAGTAACAGCAACCCCAATTAACCTTTATGTTAGTGGCAATGATCCAATTTCCAGCCTTAAAGATGTTAAAACATTAATATCAAAATTACCAATAAAACCAAATTATATTGAAATAGCTGACAAAGAATGGAATCATTTTGATTATATCATTGGAAAACAAGCCAAAGAACTGCTTTATGATACGATTCTACAAAGTATTATAAGTTCTGATAGTTAGCCATAATTTATTAATTTATAAATTTAAAGAACGATCATATCTTATAAAATATTTAGTTTTATTAATTATAAGTAAAATTTTAAATATATTTTTAAGAATAATTATAAACGGTGATAATAGCATAAAAATTTTTTGAGCAATATAATAGAAAGTAATTAATTTTAAGTAGGAAAATTTTTATCTTGCCATGTTTGGAGCGTAATGGAAAGTTATTTAATTTTAAATTTCAAACATACTCAAACTTTGTTTATGTTATTTGTACTCAGATATCTATATTTTTAGCCAAAGTGTATGCAAATTTTAGTTATAAATAATATTTTTATATTTACTTTGTATATTCGAACTCGAAACTTAAAAACTATGAATAACAAAATCACTATATAAAAAAACCAAAAGAATCTAATAAGTTGTGCTCTGCAATTATTAAACAACTCTTAGTTCGAATCATTTATTCGTACGGGTACTACAGAGTTGACTCGGCAATATCTACTTATTCTCAATACCTTAAATAAAAATGTGAGAAATTTTCTGCCTTAAACTTGATTATTTAATTTTGTAAAGTACTGAAAAAATAGCAATAAATAAGGGTTAGTCATTTGATAATCGATTTTCGTACCTAAAATTTTAATTTTTTCTAAAGAAAATAAAAAATATAATTATAAAACACAATAAAACTCAATATTAATTACAATTAAATATATAATAATTTAATAATTCAAATTTTGTTTTTTTTAGGTTTCTATTTGTTTCTGATTTTGGCTTTGTTTTTTTTTCTATTTTCTTAATTTCTTATAAATCATACGTACACATAATAAACGCCTAAATTATTTAATAAAATACTAAACGATAATTAATTTTAAATATTTAAAAAGTAATTTTTAATTACAAATTTTTGCTTTCTGTTTTTTTATTCTTAATTCTATAATCTATAAAATTTATACAATTTAAAATATTCAATTTTATTCATTTATTTTATTGTCTATAGTTTTATTATTTTTGCTTATTTCATATACAACATACAATATACAAAATATAATTGATACTCATTTAATATAATAAATCCTGATCTTATAAAATGAAGATAATGTCTTTTAAAATTATATTTATAAATTATAAAATTATATACATATATATATATATATATCTTTACATTATTGTACGAGTATGTATGTATGTAAATAATGGGAAAAATGTGATATTAAAATTAAAATCTGCAGTAACTGAAAGTCTGCGGTAGCTGTCTATGAAATATTTTTCATAATTCACAAATATTGGAAAATAATTGTTGTTTCTTTGCAATTAAATCAATAAATTAGCACTATTTTATAGTGCTTGCTTACTGATTTTAATTTCTAAAACACAAAAATAGAGCATTCTATAAAAAATATAATAAAATTTAGTACTTACTTTTTAAGTATGATATTTAAATTTATAAAAATCTTAAAAAAGCTGATTTATAGTGTGTATAACAAAGTGCTTATATATTAGCACTATATGATTTATAGTGTGTATAACAATGTGTATTTATTAATTTTAATTGTTTAATAAATTCAATTCCAGATTTCAATATAAGTGAATGCACATATTTTTATAGTTCGTACAAAAAACATATGTTCCCATTTTTTCCTTGTTATTTTCTTACAGATAGATAAATACAAATATAATAAAATTATTACAAAAATTTAAAATAGTTTTTCATATTTTCATTAAAATCACATTACATATTAACAACTTTCCAGCGTTGTTATTCACTTACATAACATTTTTTTAATATACCATCCATTTTCTAATTATTTTTTAAATTAAAATATGGTATATTTTATAAAATATTTAATATAAATTTTGTGCATAAAAATAGTGACTTTATAATATTATTCTAAAATTTTTGTGGATAATAAATGATTGTTCTTATAATATTCTTTCATTTAATATTAAAAGAATAATTCTGAATAATTACAATAATAATTCTAATGTATAATATTAGAATTTTAAAATTAAAATATCTACATGTATAATTAAAAATTTGAGCCGATTAATTAAATCGAAAACAAAAATTAACACAATTATAATAGGTTCTTTTTAACCTAAAAAACAAAAAAGGACTAATTAATTTATTTATAATACTATGTAATTTGATTCGAAAGTAATATGTTGTAAAAATTTTACAACCATTATACATTTATATATAATAAAAATTTAATGCACTTTTTCAGTTTATGTATATAAAAATATATAAATGTTTAAAAATAAATTTATTAATATTATTATTTTCATTATCAATTTCTCTATATAAAATTTTAATTTGATTTTTCTATTTTCTTTACAAAATATATAATTATAATTCTTGTTTTCAAATATTGAACAAAAATTATAAAAAATTTGTATGAAAATTCTCTACTCCGCCAATTAATTTAAATACAATACACTTGTTAAGGCACCATTGGAATATTATATAACATAATAATAATAATATTAATGATAACAGTGTTGATAATAAAAACAATAATAATTAAATAGCTCTACATAAAATAAATATAAATATTTTTTTTAGATTTCAAATCCACAAAAATTTTCTATTGTCTTAATAATTTTTTGTTTTAAACTAAATTTTCTTAAAATTCCTACTTAAACTATGAAATATTTTACTTAAAACTAAATTTTATTATAATTTTTTTTTTATTTTGCATAATTATATTAAAATAATATATAATATTATACTTAATAATTTATATAATTAAAATTATATTACAATTTCTTAAAATACATAAAAATATATATGTATATAGATATATGTTTAATACATATGTATACTATATTATTAAATTTTTTTTATGTTTTATTATTATTATTATTTTTTGCATTATTTAAACTATCTAATTCAATATCCGAACAATTTTCTGAATTTGATAATGCTGAATCCATTGATGTTATTGTTAGATTCACTTGTTTATCACTATTTTTTGGTTGTAATAATGGTGGTGGAGTCATTAATAATGGTTCCAATAATTTTGAATTTTTTTGTCCTTCTGCATCTGTTTCTATTTCAATTGGTAATGGTAATGCACTTTGTATTGTAAAATTATTACTATTAATGTCTTCAATAGCCTTACGAAGCTAAAAAATATAATTAAAAATATTAATTAAAATTAGTCAAATACTAAATATATAAGTATGTACATAATATATGATTGTAATTGAACAATTAAATAATTCAGAAAATATTGAAAAATTTTTCTTTTTAAATTTTTCTCAAATTATTTTGTATTGAAAATATTTAAAATTGAATTTGCACTCATTTTCTTATTTAAGACAACAACCTTTTTTTTTTATTTGAGTGTTTTTTTTTGTTTCTCAGTAAAAATTATAACGCCAAAACGTATGCAAAAAAAATATGAAAAAATTCAAAAAATCTTCATTTGAAGATGAACGGAATGTAGGAATTTTTAAGGCATGACATTTTAAATTTTGCGTGTGTACCACCATCGGTATTATCATTTACCTCTTTCAATCCAACAACACCTACTAAACGTCCAATTTTAGTTACATAAGCATGATTTATTCCGACCATTGAGAAAAGTGAATGAACTTTTAGAATAGATGTACGTTCAACTAATTGGAATGGTGAAGGATCAATATTAACATGGGCTGCTTCCAAATCAATTGGTTTTAACATTTCTTCCATTTCCCAAATTTTTTGATCTTCCGGTGACATATCAATGACACGTTCTCTCGGCTATAAAAAAAATTTACAAAAATTGTAAAATTGTTACTGAATTCACAATAATATAATTGTTAGTCTTACCAATTGAACTTTTTTCGAAATCGATGGTGTATGATGAATTGTATGATGTTCATTTCCAGTTAAATTACCCTGTGAAGCATTTTGTGAATCTGGTGGATTAACATCTTGTAATGTAGCAGCTTTCCTGAAAATTGCTTCAAATGCTGAACGAATACGATATTCTGTATTTCCAGTAATTGTTGTATATGGTGTCATTGTTGGGCTACTTGGTGTATGTAAACCTTTCAAATTAAATGAATTTGTTTTCTTCAGAATTGATTTTTTTGGTTGAGAAATGGTTAATGCATTAGAACTGTTTGTTTTTTCTAAACTTTTTGTTTCATCATTTGAAAATTGTTGCCGTAATGCTAAAATATCTGGTGCTGGTAAAACTTCAAAACGTGACGGTCTACGTATTTTAGCAGCTTCTTCTTGTTCTTTTTTAATACGTTCTTCTTCTTCTCGAGCAATTCTACAATAAAATAAAATTTTTTTCCAGTTCTAACTTCATAGCTATATTAAGTGTTATAATAATTACCTTTCTTCAGCTTCTTTTTTCCATTTTTGAGCAACTTCCATACGTTTTTCACGACCAATATGTTTATCAATCATTTTAATTAATTCATATCTTTGAACAGATCCTAAAAGTATCATATTCTCTGGATTATCAACTAATGGTAAACTTCTTAATGCTTTATTAGATTTTAATATTTCTTTTAATTTTTGATAGCTAATATTTTGCCAAATATATTGTAAATCACGCACCATAAAATCTTCAACATAAATACTATACATTGCGGATGATGATGGTAATAAATCGGGAAGATATGGTAATTTCTTAATTAATATAATACTGTCATACATAGATGGTTGTAGAAGTGCAGCAATTGCATTTGATATTAACACAGCTATCATAACAGGTACAACATGTGTAATTTGTCCTGTCATTTCGAATACTATCACAGCTACAGATACTGTATGAGTAACAGCACCAGAAAATGCTGCTGCACCGACAACAGCATATCCACCAGGTATAATTGCTGATAATCTACCACCATAACGGACGCCACTTGGAAACCATGTATGCATTCCTTCACCAACTAAACGACCAATACCTGCACCAATCTTAAAAACTGGTATAAAAATACCTGATGGTACAGGAATAGTTGATGCAATAATTGAAAAAAAGAACTGAAAAAAATAGTTATTTAAATTTAATCTGTAAAATAGATAAATAAATTACTTCTTACCGTAAATACAACGTAACATGCTAAATTTATGAAAACATCTGTATATGGAGTCATCCAATTACTAACAACTTCCGTTTGTTCAATAGTGAGATCAGGTCGTGTCCACGTAAAATTTGTAAAAAGTTGTGTAACCTGTTCATGTGTACTGAGCTCACCAGCAATAAATTGTCCAGTAAATAAAGGAAATGTTATAGTAGAAACTATTAAAGCTATTATACCAGGATATAAAAAGCGGCTAAAATAAAACAATGCGTTTATAAATTAAAAATTGTGTATAAGACATAAAGTTGAAAAGAAAGTTGTTGGTATTTACTTTTTTTGTAAGAATTTGTTCATTTTTTTATTGGATCGCATAAATAAGACGTAATGTCTATGAACCCATACATATAATGCTCCACCCAGACCGCATATCACTCTGTAAAATTAAATTTAATTAGATAAAATTATAACTAATACGGGCGCTTTACACATATTTGGGCATTTTTAACAGAAAATTTCTTGTATTCACAATAATTTCTTTTTACTTACCCCATTAATGCATACACGAACAATTCTTGTGGATCAAATGGAAAATCTGCAGTGAAACTTGTCAAGAAAAATGCTCTTACAGTGTCAGCGTTTTGAAACCAAACTGCTAGTAAACGAAAAACAGTTGCTCCACATACTGCAGCAAAAAAACCACGCCAATAATTACGAACCGCAAAATATGTTGTGGTTACTTCAATGCTAAAAAGTACACCTAGAGGTCAGAAAATTAAACTTAATTAACAAAATTAAACTAAAAAAAAATTTTACACCATAGTAGAAGAAATGCTTAAAGATGGCGCGGTGCTTCGTGAATAATATTTTTTTTTATGAATTTTTAATGTGAGTTTAAAATTTTATTGTTATTAAATGTAATTTTTTTAAATATCACTTACCACCAACTGGTGCTGCAAAACATGCACCAACACCAACTGCACAAGCTGCAGCTAACATTTCGGAATTACGAGATTCATTTTCGTAAATTCCTTGGAATGAGGTAATCAACTTAGAAAGTAATTGAGCAACTATACTAGCTATATGTACAAAAGGACCCTACAAAATACAAAAAAAAATTAAATTAAAAATTAAATTAAATATTAAATTTATTATATACCTCTTTTCCTAATGGCATGCCACTACCAAGTGTAGCTGTTAAACCAATAACCTTAGCTACTAAAGTCTTGAATGTTAAATATTCTTTAAGAGCAACACCTCTTAAAATTGTTTTCATTTCAGGTATACCTGAGCCTATACTTTGTGGTGCCACCAAATGAACAAAACCAGCTGAAAAAAGTATTAAAGCAACTGGTAACGATATCCATGCAAAATATTGTGTTACTATATGATTTGTTAAATCTCTGTATAACCATACTCTTGCTAAAATTATTAAAAATTCAAAAATAAATAAATTAAATATAATTAAATCATTTAATAAATAAATATTTACCATTTGTGCATATTGATATTCCTTTGTCCATTATAAATGATAATAAAGCCATTATAATACCTAAAAGTGCTAAAAATACCCAATCCTCCCCTAAACGGGCAAATGTATGCTTCCAAATCCATGATAAAACTTTGAATAATCTGCCGTGTCTTTTTCCTAATAATTCCTGAAATGAAATCCCACCACTACTACTTTATATTTATGAATTTTTATGAAAAACTATTTAATGTTGAGAATTAGAAGAAAAATAATACCTTGTTTCGGAGTTTGTCTTCTTTTTTTCTTCTTTTTTCAAGCAATTTGAGTTTTCTTGCTTCATCTTTGGCGTATTCTCCTAGGTCTTTGGTATAGCGACCATACATCTATAAAATATGGTAAAAATTTAAAAAAAAATTTATATAGAAAGAGAATAATTTACAAAATTTAATTTTCACATAGAGAAAAAATGGAAAATTTTGAAATAAAAAAAAATTAATTAATAACAAAAATGTTCATGCGTGACCATGCAATGTTTTTAAAATAATTTTTGGATTATGAAAATATTAATAAAATAATAATCAAAGAAAAAAAAAACTAAAAAATTTTCGAGCAAAGATGAAGGATTGTACTTACAAATTAAAGTATTCTTGTCAGGTGTACGAACAATTAATATGGGATCCCAATATTATAAAAGAAATATGTTGAATAATATAAATTTGCGGCCGAAAATTTCAAACAATATACTTGTATTGAGTATTGCGTTGTAAATTTCCTGATTAGAAATCCCTGTGCACATATTATATATATATATACTAAATAATTTTTTTCTTGTAAATTTTTTTAAAAACGAATAAATTATGAGATTTAACTAATATGTGTGTGAAAAAGAAAAATACACAAAAACATAGAAATATTTTATTTAATAAGTTTTTCAATTTTAAAAAACGTAGAATTGCATTTTTTAATTTTAAATGTCCTTTATATTTATTTTATTATTCGTACAAATTAATAGAAATTTTAAAATATATTTTTATTTGAAGAGCGATCCCGTGACAAAATAAATGAAAAATTACGTGTGTGTAGATAACTATAAAAAATATTTTATGGTTGCCAATTGCAATAAAAAATTAAAATAATAAAAAACAATAAAAACCCTTTCCGTTTATTTAAAAATAATCTCCGAATTATTTCAATTGACAGAGTAATAATTTTTTGATCTACAATAACCGATTTGAAAAGCGGCAACTTCAAAATATCTTTCCGTTTTTGTTTCGCTACAAATACTGCAGCGAAATAAAAATATTTGACATAGAAAAAATTTGAAAATTAATTTTTATTTAATAAAAAAATATTTTATTTTTATTTTTTCGTTACTACGCACACACGGTGGTACGTATATACGTAACACGCCCACAAAATAATTTGTCCTTCTAATTTAGAAACAAAGTGGTTAACAAACAATTTAATTTTACTTTCTATTTTTTTAAATATTATAAGTAGTTTAAATAAATTGTGCTTTTAATCCTAAATATATGCAATTTTTTGTATCCTTTTATTTGAATTTGAGCTTTCTTATTTGAAAACATTAAAATACAAGCGCAAATTACCACTACAAATGCATATCAAATTTTAAATGCAAGTTTCGTCGTCGTTTATGAGCGAACATATTCGTTTCTTTGTATAAATGAAGCGGACATGTTTTTGACAAAAGTAATATGTAATTGTTTAAAAACCAATAATTAATTTGACATTTTATAAAAACTTCCTTTCTAAAGTTAAATTTATTTTAATTTTTTGAGAGAGAGAGAGAGAAAAAGAGTCAAGTGCTCTTCACCTAGCATCGGCTCAAATCAATTGCACCAATGCCATACCTTCGGCATTGTGATAATATCAAATTTTTGTCTCTTTTTTTTTGATAAATGTCACTCAGCCAAATGTCATATAGTATAGAATGTTATGTCATAAATGTATTAATAGATGAGAGGGAATGGACGTTGATAGCAATTTCAAATGCAATATTGTATTGAGAAATATTTTACTCATTTTTCAGAATTCTCTCTAAATCAAAATATTTATTTATCCGCAGTTCATTACAGCACAATCTACAGAAAGAACGCAATAATTCGCAAATTTTCTAAATTTGCCAAATAATCGATTTGCCAAAAATTTAAAATTAAATTATAAGCTTTTCATAATTTCAATATTAAATTTCAGAATCAATAAGTAATTTAATTTAAATGAAATTTAATTGACTTTCGAAATTGCTGTCTCTTTTTTTAATGTCTATTGTTTTAAGAACGTTGACTTTACTTGAATACATACGTAAAGGCACAGCATTGTGAAAAACAATAAATTTTAATATTTTAAAAAAAAATTTTTTAAATTATAATTGAGGATGAAAAAAAAAATTTTCACAGTCAAAATATTAAAAAGACAAAAATGAAAAAAAAAAAAATTTTATAACGCAACTTAAAATTTATTTTTAAAAGTTTTTTTTTATTATTTTCATAGATTTTTTGATTTTGATCTTCGCGTAGCTGAACCAATAAAAAGAGAAAAAAAATTAAATAAAATTTTTCTTTTATTCTGTCTGGTGGCGTTTTTATTGTCACTGTAAATTTCAATTTTTATTTTTATTGTGAAAATTTTCGAATATTGTTTTTTTTTTGTTACCGGTCAATTCTAAGATATCTTTGTTTTTTCTATATGTGTTCAGAACAATTTAAATGCTTGCCTAAGTAATTTTTGCGAAAATTAAGTAACATTAAGTGAAATGCAAACAAAATATTGGTACTTGACAAACTTAATGATTTTATAAATAATGATGAATTCTTCTTCTAAACAGCATTTGTTATTCTAAAAACGTAATATACTCCAGGTTTCTGTAAGTAGGGTAGAGCTTGAAATTGTAAGTAACACAGATAATAAAATATTTTTGAAAATATTTTGTATTTATCCAAAAGTCAAGAAAAAGGCATAAAAATTTAAGGAATACAGACGCTGTGACTCTTCTTGATTGATTTTTCAATTTTTGACCAAATTTTCAAGCGTTGTACAGCATGGATCACATTGCTTGGTATATAGCATGAGTAACATGAAATATGTTGGTTACAAAAAACAATAGCTGCAGTATAAATTAAAAACTTTACGTGATCTAATATAAAATAATTGAGACACCTCTCAATATTCATAAAGCGTATAATTTCCTACTAGGAATTCATATTATTTTCGAATTCATATTCGACAATGGATTTATATCATCCATATTATCAAAAATAAATTCTTTAATAATTGTAGCACGGAAACGATGGCCGAAGTGAACTTAATTTTTGAAGAGAAAAGTCAGTCACCAAACTGAAGTGAACCACAAAATGGTAATAAAATAATTTGCGTGAGTTGGGTAAATCGGCATCTTTTTTTCAAAACAAATTTTGGACGATTTGAGTAGCGTTATTCATACCAATTAAATGGTGTGAATACCGTTTACATGAAAATGTTAAAAATTTACTGTAATATGAAAATTATTAAGGCAACAAATATTTCCTCTACATTGACATTCTTCTAAGAAATCATTGAAATTTTAAATCTCTTAAATCAGTTCCCAAAAAAAATAGATTATTGTAAGGGTCTTATTTATTTTATGCGCCAATGAATAGATCTAAATATTTTTGAAAGGTTAGCTGAAACTGAAATTTGAGTTCTTGATATTTTACGTCAAAATGAAAAAACAAACGATCTAGCTATATAATGCACAAATACACACACACATATATGTATATATAAAAGTGTGACAATTTGGCGAAAAATTACAATACAATAAATTGGCTTTAAATACTACACATAGCTATGTATAACTATAAAGATAGAGACAAATGTTCGAACATAAAAATTAAGAATTTTTTGGCAGGGCTTTTACAGACTTTACCTTGAAAATATTGTTGTTTACTTAAAAATTTTTTTTTTTTTCAAATTTTCCCTTTTTAATTTATTGTTACACGAATTTGTTCGCAAATTTTTGTTTTTTATTTTTCAATTTATCTTTTTAATTGTTTTTTTTTTATACTTGAGATTTTGAACTTTGAATAAAAATATTGAATGCCATACGGGAATGATTATAATAATAAAATTCTTTATAATTTTAAAATTTTAAAATAAAAATTTTCTTTTTTACTTAATATTTTAGGCACAATATAAAAATAATATTAAAAAAACAAAACAAAAAAACATTTTACTAAATATTTTTGAGTTTATGTTTGATGTCATTGCCAGAATGACAAGAGCATAATATATTCAGGGGCATTCATCGCATTCATAAAACCTATTCTTGTATGTATTAATGGGTTAAATTTATGCGAAATGGTTTTTGGCAGTAACAATGTAGCTGTACATTAAGGGTTTTATTATTTTATAAAACCATTTATGATTTTATAAAATTTTTTTGCATTAAAATTTGTGAACGTAAATTTATTTTCATTGTTAGAGTAATCTGAAATAAAATGTCGTGAAAAAGAGAGAAAGAGAGAGTGTGTTATAGTAAAGTTTTCATATTTTAAATCTCATAAAAAACTTTCTTAGTTTCATTGAAATTCTTATATTATCTCAATTAATTTTGAAACCTGCATCAATATGATTATTTAAATATTTAATAATTAAAATTTACTTTCTACAGCTGAAATCTTCTCGTAACCCGAATGACAATTCGTGTTTGCGAGTTGTCTTTTCCGCCATTCATCAGGTAACAATATTAAAAAACCGTTATTTTCTTATTTAACTTAACTTCTTAAAAGTTGAAGCGCTCTCCACGCATACGATTTTTTCTTTTAAAAAACTCAAAGGAATCATCTCCCGACAGTTTTAACACCAGAACGTGTCCACCCTTTTTTCTAAGTTATTAATTATAATTACGAAATAAAGAACAACATTGAATTTCAGATTGATTCAGAACAAAACCAGTGTCTGTCAATAGCAAAGAGATCCTGACATTCACGTGTTTGCGCTTTTTTCTTTAAATCTTTTGAAACTCTGTTTAAAAAGTGAGAATAGAGTGCAGCTTTTTTGGGAAATTTTTAAAATATTATAAAAAAACAGTTTCAATTAATATTTTGACAGATTGTAAAATTTTAATTGAAAAATATTCAATTAAAATTTTACAATCTGTTTTGCAGTCATATGTATAATGCTGTTTAATCGTTTAAAGCGAGTAATTATGGCATAAAACCCAAACTTTCAAAATAATGAAATAAAAACTGATCCTAAAAGTATGCAATTTTTTTATTAAAATATTTGTCAAAACTATAATATTTGTTTCCTTTACAAAATTTCAGTTTCATTTAAAAGTAGTCAAGTCATTATCCACCTAACATTCAACTTTACTATTACTTTAATAAATAAATAAATTAAAAAAAAAAATATTTATTTTATTTATTTACATTGTTTAAAAAAACAGGAAAACAATATCAATTTTTTCAATTTTTTATTGAATTATTAAACCTTAAACCCCTGTAAATAACCTCACTTGTTATCATAAGAACTTTGCTTTCTTTTTGCAAAATTAAATAGATAATACACAAAGATAAAAGATAAGTAAATAAATTACAAATGAAAATAAAAACTATACACGAAAAAAAGAGGGAAAAAAGTAAAAACTAAGAAAAAATTTATAAAAATTTTGACCTTCAGGAGGAATGACCTGTTGGCGCTGAGCTTATTTTTTTTTTAATTAAGTAACTAAATCATAATACAATAAAAATATTGGAAGATTGTTTTAGCACATGAATTTAAACACCATTTAGTTTTGGAAAATTTTTAAGAGTGTTTCTTTTTAAGAGAACTGCGATAAAAAGAGTTTTTTTTTTTAATTTTATGCTTTTTATCGTAAATATTTACGAATCATGAATATTATTTTCTCCCAAGTTTCTTTTTATGATATTTAAATTTGCATTAAGATTTAATTTATTATTTAAAGTCATTTAAATAAAATTTCAATTATTTATTTTAGAAGAATGAATAATTTGGAAATTTTTTAAAATAGTTGAGTGAGATTTCAAGTTATTTAAAAATATTTTAAATTTAGTACTTGAAACTATAGAAGGATTCAAAAATGTCAAACTATTCGTATTATGATGCGACAGTGATACTACACGGCTACAAAGTTTATGGGCATATTATTTTAGTAAAATTCCTTTATGTTCGAATTCGAAAATTCAGAGAGTATGGAGGAATGAAATTAATGAAGCAGAATAAAATTTTCATGAACATCTAAAAGTTCATATTCAATATTTTCACAAGAATCCAAATTCGATTTCTTTATAAAGCTAACTAACGATATAAAATTTTAATTAAAATTTTTAATTATAAAATTGGTTAAATTCAGACAACAAACAATTTTTACACTACAGTTTTTACAGCAAATTTTCTTAAGTTCTTTCATAATATTGACAAAGTTCTCTCGTATTTATTTTTATTATACAAAATTATGATAGAAAATTACTATATTTGGAAAATAAATATTTATTTTTTCATGCGATAATTTTAAAAATAAAAGCCAATAAAATATTTTTATTTGTTTTAATTTTTATTTACTAAAAAATAAGGTGCGCACCTATGCGTAAATAAATATATGAAAAAGGAAATTATTGAAACTTGAAGTACACAAGCAGGCTTAATTCTTAATATAAGTTTCCTTAATTTCATTTATTTTAGATTAAAACACAAAAGTTACGATTACACAATAAATATAAGAATTAATTGCAATATGAGATTTTAATTGAGTAATAACTAATTCATGAGCTATTTTACTCTCCTTGGCCACTATTTCAATTTCTTTAAGCTGGATTCACTGCTTCATTGATTGACATTTCACATTATTGTGTAAGCGACAGTCGCAAGAAGTGTCAAACTTCACTAATTTAAACACACTGTTTCAACTTTTGTAAATAATGAGATTAAACTTCGTATCGATCTCGAAATATTTTCAACGCCTCATGCGATCCTCGCTTTTTAAATTCAATAGGAAAAAATAGTACCTAATTAGTACCTTTTAATTTCATATTATGAAAGAGAGAAAATATACTTAAACTCAAATTTAATAAAATAATTATCTCACAAAATCAATTTTAATAATACAAAATAAGATCCTTATAAGGCACATTTAATAATTTTTTATAAATTGCAGTCTTATAAGAACAATTGAATTCATTCATTTTAATTTCTTTTTTGGCTAAATAATTATTATTTCATAATTATAAATAATTGCCGCTCATATATATATATATATGTGTATATATATAATTAAAAATGATTATAAATTTTTAAGCAAAAAATAAAATGTCAAAAAAAAAAGAAAAGAAAAGGGAATATTAAAACTTAGGAAAAAAATATAATAATTTTTTTGAAAAAAATCAAACAGGTGAAAACAATAACATTCACGTATGCACACACACTGTGCCATAAAAAAAAATTAAATACAAGGTATAAAAAAAATTGTCCATGTTAAAAAAGAAAATATTTTTTGTTATAATTTTCGGGGTAAGAATTGCAAAGTTTTATAGCTTAAAAATTCTCGTATTTTAAGAGAACTTTAATATATCTTGCATATATGTATAATAGCATTTTGGAATTTCATTCTCATTTTTTTTACAATAAAAAATTAATTGATTAAAGCGCAAATCAAAAAAACGGGGGGGGGGGGGGGGGGAAATATGGAAATCATTCCTTTTATTAAAAAAATTTTTTTTTATTGCTTGTTTTTTTTTTCAATTCTGGTATACAATAAAATAAGTATAGACTTACATAATAAAAAGATTCAATTTCAATTTCAAGTTCACTTTTATCAATAGCCAAAGATTTACGTCTTACATTAGAAATGGAAAAATTTGCAGTAGTAGAAGAAGAAGAAGAACAACCAGTATTGGATGACTGGTAATAATCAGATGTTATAATATCTTCCTTCGAATCAAATAAATCGATTTGTTGATGTTTTGCTTTAGATTCTTCATATTTTCTTTTATGTAATCGTATTGAATCCTTTTTAGTTAATAAAAGTTCCGGTTCAAAACGAAATTCCCGAACATATTCATCTTCAACTCCGTAATCAATCATTCAAAATGAGAATTTGATTTTGTTTTAATTTTAATTTTTTATTTAATAAAATTTTTTTTTGTTTTGGTAAATATTTTTTTTTTTTTTTTGTTTAAATAAAATAATTAATTTTAGCGAATGTACATTGTCAAATCAAAATTGTATGGATACGTGATGTAATTATAATGAATGCAGTCAAAAGGCCAAAATAAACGCAATGAAAAAAAAAAATCCCGTCAGAAATTAAGAAAGCTTTGATTTTCTTTGTAACGCACCTATATATGAATTTAATTGGATGGACTCTTGAGAGAAATTCAACTTGAGAAACACATATACAATATAATTCTAAATAAAAACAAAATTTTTATACATACATATACTAGAGTATTAGACTATTAGAGTGACTATTGAGGGTTTTAATATTATGCGTTTACACAATTTTTTTAAAAATTTCAATTATAAAATTTAAATTGAAAAATTAAATATTATAAAATTTCTCTTTTTAAATTGAATTTTCCTCGGAAACCGTATTTAATACTATTTTTTAATATCAACATTTTTTCTTCCTTAATTAATATCCTTTTTTTTTTTTAATTTTATTGTTTTAAATTTCGATTTCAATTTTAAAATTTTATTAATTTTTATGTTTTAGTTTTTAAAATTAATTCTCTAATAATTTAATTAAATTCACCAATAATATTGTATAAAAAATATCATATAAGGCATGTTTTTTATACAGTATACTTTTATACTAGATTTTGACAACAAATTTTGAAAAATAAATTTACGATATTATATACTTAATACATATGTTTGTATATAAATTATGTAGGTATAAAATACAATAAAAAAAATATTTTATTTTTTTTTTTTTATTTAAAAATAGAAAAACGTGTATTAAAAATAATTTTTTTTTTGTTTAAGCGTAAAACCTACCACAAAATTTTCTATATAATTTGAAGAAATTAATAATTTTATACCGTAAAAATTTTTTTTAATTGCTTTTTATATTATGAATAAAATCCATGAAACTAGATCAATTTATAATAGATTTATTTATAATAAAAAATAAAATTAAAATTTTTTTTTTCTACTTTATTTTTTCAATTTGTCAAGTATTTTATGAAAACACACACACTCACATAATCGAAAGATATATATTGAAATTAAATAAAAAATTTGTTTCTTGTTTTTGCTTTTTGTTGTGCAATTGTATTTGTAAGGATACTTTGTTGTCCCTAGGCAAAGCACTGTTTTATGTTTATTTTTATATACATATACAAAAAAAAAAAAAAAACAAAAGAAAAAAAAAGTATTATTTTTTTCTTATTTTTATTTTATTGTTTTTAATTTAAATTGCTATTTTTTTATTGTTTTGCTTTTTTTTAATTTTTAATTAAAACTTTGAATAATTTTAAGATCACATTTTTCTCCACTCATTTTTGCAAAATTTAAATTTAAAGTGTAATTTGCATTGTCATATTCCACAATTTTTTTTAAATTATAGAATTTTTCTAATAAAGAAAGGTGAAAATTCAATTTACGATATATCCGTTTTTATTATTGCAACGTTTCGAAACTTATGATCGAATCAAATTGACAACGATACACAGAATAATAAAAAAAAAAAAAAACTCAAATTAAGAAACAATAATAAAAAATTAAAATTGTGATGAAAAAATATTGAAAATACACAAAAACAAAAAAAGAAATAACGTAAAAACAAAAATTGTCCGTCCGCTCGCTTTTCTTTTTTCTTCGAATTTCAAAAATGAACTTTAGGCAAATTTTAAATTAAATTTAAGGTGAAAATTAGAAAAAATAGAATTTTCTTTTTATATACAAACATACATATATTAGGTAAATACAAACATATATGTATATGTATAAATATATAATAATAAATTTGCACATAATATAAATCGTATGCAAAAATTAGAACATTTAATAAAATTTATAGCATAATCAAGAGCAGCAACATAGAGTCAAAATTAAAAAAAAATAAAAACTAAAAAGAATGACAGCAACAACAAAAACAAAGAAAAACAAAAACTTTTAATCTTTTCTAATTTTATTGAGTTTTAAATTTTGTTTTTGTTTTTTTTTATTACCTACATACAATGAAATTTCTCTCACATTAAAACTTTTAATCGATGACATTTCTCATTTTTATCTTTCATGCTCTTAATTTCTCAATATCTCACAAAAAAAAAAACAACATAAAACAAAATTTAATTGATTTAAAAAAATTAATTTGATTCTCGTGAAAATTTTTTATTTTTGTTGTTATTTTTGATTTTTGTCAAATCTCAGGGATTTTCTCCTTATTTTTCTTTCTTTTTCTTCCTTTGTTTGTAAAGCAGACTGAGTTGACAAAATATTTTTTTGCTTTTGTTTATTCTTATTGATCAAAATTTAAAAACAAATGTACAAAGGAGAGAAAATTAATGAAAAAATGCGTGTATATGTACTTGAATTAAACAAGTCTAAGGTGTTTTCGGACTAAAATAACCGAAGAATTTTTTATTTTGTAATAAAACAGAAACTTAAATACATATCCTGCAAAATCTCATAATTTTAATTTTTAAAATTATCTTGCTTATAAGTTTGAATTTTTAATTGAAAAATAAAACAAAAACAAGGAATGGCAAAACAATTATTTTTTATTTGATCGCTTTTATTCGAACAGTAATGTCAGATTGTTTATTATTATTATCAGAGTTAGCTCTTCATTTTGAAATTGGAGTGGTACCATAATTATTGACAAAAAAAATTTACTATTTGAAAAAAAATTATCAAAATAAATTTAATAAAAAAAATCAGGCAAAAAATAATATCTATAAATTTAATTATTTTGTAGTTTCATAACTAATTAAAATTAAAAGTCGAAGTAAAATTAAAAATTTTGCGAAAATGAATTTTTTGTTGAAAATTATCAAAATGTACTAAATAAAAAATAGTACGTACTGAATTTTGAATTACGAAAATGTAGTAGAATTTAATGCAATTATACATATCTGTCTACTATATCTGTTATACTATGACATCATTTGTAATATATATTGTGTGTACAACTCTATATATATTAATAATCATCTCTATATATAAACTCTATAAACAAGAGCTAATATATATATATAATGAATTCGATATTGAATTTCGAATTTTCGAAAGTATGTTCTAAATTTTGTTTATTATTGCATGAACATTTCTCTATTAACATTATATATTTATTATTATTTCAGTTAATATTTTCAGGATGTTTTCAATGATCATTTGCCTTTGTATTAATTCGTAAATTATTTATTTATACTAAAAAAAAATTTTTTTTTCTTTTTCAATGTTTTATTTATAAATGTTCTTTGTACTAGTTCTGAATATTGAACTAAATTGTTGAACTAGTTATGTACCAATAAAAAAAAATCTGATATAAATTGTTATATTAAAATTAAGGGTCTCATTCTATATGTATCTCACTTTTTTAGTCACTGAGTAAAAAAATTTAAAATAATGAGTATTCGAATAAATTACAATAGCAATTTACAATAGCATTTTCAAGTGAGAACAAAATTTTGCTCCCGTTTTTCTAAAAATTTGAATGAATATAATATATGTACGTAATATACTCGTATGTATACAAAATTCAATCACTTTATTTTGGAAGGTGACAAATTTTGACGACATTTTAAAAATTTTGACATAATTAAATTATATGACAAATAAAATTTGACAATATGCTCCTACATAAAAATAAAAAAATCAATTTGAAAAAATGAGAAAAATAATATTCAAAATTAGAACATTTTAATTATCTTTAATCGAGAGTAAGAAATTTTATGATTTCATAATCAGTTTAATATTAATTAATTTACTCTAATCGTAAGCATTTACATATATATACATAAATAATTAACAAATATTAAAAGCGATTCTGAATATTATACCCCTTTCCTGATCATAGAAACTATTATAATGCTAAATGAAAGTTCATGATAAACAATTATAAGCCTGCTAATTTGAAATAAATCTACTAAAATGTTAATTATGAATATGTATATGCTAATTATTTAAAAAAAAATTTAAAAAAAAAATTTTTAGGAAATTTTATAATTATATTACAAAATTATATAAAAATTTCAACGTTATTACAGTGTTTGTCGTAATAAAAAAAGTTTTTAATTACCTATTTTTTTAATTACAATAAAATTAAAATTTTAATAAAAACTATAAAACAATTAATATGTAAAACGAAATGCTTTAAAATTTATCATCATATTTTACATTGTATTCGATTACAATTAATTTACATATATAAAAATGTTATTTTAATATTTAAAAATTTAAATTTAGTTTCATTTCCCTTTGTCATATTGTTTTCTTTGAATCACCAATGTAATTGAAAATTCGTATTGACTTGTCTTGAGCAGTACATCTCCCTTTTTTGTCAAAATTTTTAGAACATTTACCTCCATGATCTACATGATCTTCATCTTTATGATTTGCCAATGATCTTATATAAAACTATCGGAATGTACCAGTTAGTTTAAGAAAAACAGTTTTTAAATCAATAATAAAAATAATTTTAAGAAATAGGAGTATGGAGTAACAATTTGAATAATAGTAGTAGTAGTAGTAGAAGAGGGTGGTCCCGCTTCAACACCGGCAACCCTCAAACCAACAACCCACAACCCCGATATAAATCAATTCCAAAGACCACCTACCTGAACCAACCAACCTCTTTGACAAATTTCAAAAGCTGAACAATTCAAATAACACGGTTATAGATTTTTTACACGGGATATAGATTTTTTATTTAATAACACGGTTATTAAATAACACAGTTACTAAATAAAAAATCTATATCCCGATTGGACACAAAAACGATATTTAATAATAAAGTTGTAATAAGAACATTTCTGTAACGCATTTGATTTTTTGTGCAATCACATGTTGTTTTCCATAGATGCCATATTTAAATATTGTTATAATACTAAATATTTAAGGGTCGATTTAACTTGAGGGTTAATATTTGTAGTCATTTTATTTCACTTTCAAATATAAAAAATTCAATTTCTCAAAATTGTATACGTACACGTTTGTGCCTGTAATTGTATAAACGTCAATTTGGTATTGCATACACGATTTAGAAAGTTTTCAATATTAAAGGAAATATTTCGCTTCCGGTATAAAGTAGAATTAATTTACAGAATACTGCAAATTAATTAGCCAGAATTGAAGATAAAATTAGCATTTTTTTTTGTGTATATATAAAAAAAAAATTCAATAATATTACGGTATCACGTTTCGATATTTAAATATTGAGTTTTATAGCAGTTTTCATAATATAAGCTTTTCACATAAGAAAAGTAAAAAAAAAATATTTTAATTTATTTTATTTTCGTCTTTTTGTTTTTAATCTATTTAGAAAGTTCCTCTTTCATTATTCAATTTTATTTGTTGAATAAAGATTAAATTTCAAAAACAATACCGCAACTTTCATTTTTCGTTTTTTTTTCTTGTTTTTTTTTATTTCAGAAAAATATTTTTATTTTTTCGATTTATTGCAATTATAAAGATACTTTATTCTTTTAAGGGAGTGCTCAAGTGCCCAATTAAATAAAATATATTGTTAAGGGGATAAGGAATATTTTTGTTCGTTGGAAAATTTATGTCAAAATGGCAGGCGATCATTTTACTATTGAACTACCGATGCTTTTATGTTTTAACACAATCATAACGAATTTTAATTACATAAATTTGATTGCATACACTTAGGCGTAATGAATGTGGAGATGAATTCTGACGTGCAATTTGTGAACATGTGACAATTTTTTTTACCAACAACTTAATGTCACTTTGCCTGAGAAAGAACCGAATAAAATACAAATGATAAAAGCAATCATTATTCTCATTAATAATGTAAATTAAAAAAAAATATTTTCTTAGTTCAAATTTTTAATAGTTTTAGTTTGATATATGAAAAGTCATCAGATTTTATTGTAGATTTATTCCTAAATTTTATCGTATATGCAGACAGAGCCTCATTATTTAAGATGTAAAAAGAAAAGGGTATAATTGTTATAGGAAATGTTTTCCGCAAAAAAAATCGCTTTACAGATTACAAAATATTTCTTCTGCATTTTATTCAAATTACTCTCAGTTGTTTTGTTACAAAAATAAAAAACAAAATACGCAAAATAACTAAAATTAACTTCCTACGCCCTCTAAATAGTAAAATTTATTTTCCTAATTGTATTTAGCATAATTGCGTCTACATATTTGCTGTGTTGTTACCTTTAAATAAATCATTTGCGTTAAAAGTATTGCATTGGTAATAAAAATTTTTTTATTGTTAACAAAATTGACATTTAAATGAGTGAAATGAGAGAGCTTTTTTTTTTGCTTGCTTTACAAAAGTGAGAGAGAAATTATAGAAATTTGTAATTAAATTCAAATGACATTCTCATTTCATCAACAAAAAAATAATTTCAATTTATTTTTAATTTAATAAGCCTTCAAAGAGAATTTTTTGTTTCTTTTTTCTTTTTGAGAGAGAGAAAATTATTTTAAAGAAATTTTTTTTAAAATTATTTCTTTGTATTTTTACTTATTTATTAATGATTTTTGCAAAATAAATAATAATGTGAGAATAACAAATCGCAACATTATTCTTCAATGGGTCGAGTTCGAAGTCTTATATGTGCATTTGTATGTATATGTAGATCATGACCATTGCTGACGAAAGTGTAATTTTACAATGATTTCGAAAAAAAGAATGAATAACAAAACAAAATATTAATATTATAAATTTTTTTTTTTTGGGACACATTTGGACGCACACTCATTAGAATTATTTTTAGAATGCTTTTATGAATTTTGAAAAAAAAAAATTATTTATATTTATGGTTTTTTTTTTCTAAACACAAAATTTTAATTTTTCTTTTTTTATGTCGTCTATTCGATGTCATTATAAATTAAAAAGTTTTCATGTCGTGCATGAACTTAACCTAAATTGTATAGAAGGAAAATTATTTTGCACGAAAGAAAAATAACAAAAATTTAAGGTTATCCCACAAATCGAATTCGATGAAAATGCGTCAGAGAGAAGAAAACACATAAATTTGTATGTAAAATATGTGTTTGTGTGCGAGGAAATTTTTTTTTTTTAAATAAAAATAATTTTATTTTTAAAGGTAAAAGAAAATAAAATTAAATAAAATAAATTTTAATTACATTGTAAATACAATAAAAATTTTTACGATTAAAATTTAAAAATAAAATTTATATATGAAATTAATAAATTTTGAGGTAGTATGAATGAAAATAATAGGCTTTGTATAAGTTGAGGTATAAAATGTTCGAAAAAATTTTGGAAATAATAGAAATTTATTTGGAAGGGATGGAAGAAGGGATTTGGAAAATTAAAAGAATACTCTAAACTTTACTATCCTTAGAATTTTTAAGCACATTATCAATAAAATCGGAAAAAATCATTCGGTTCCGTTTGAGTGCTTACAAAACTTATATTTTACAGTTTACTTATTATACAGTTTTTGCCGCGAAATCTTTATTTTTTATAATTTTTACGTTCTTTCAGTGTAAAAATTATAACTATAATTCTATAAATGCAATATTTGCCCCCTTTATTTTGTTAAAATCGCAAACAAAATTTTAAATTGTAAGGCAAATTATACTTAGATAAAAAAAAGTGTGGATATTAACAAATTTTTAGGCACAATTTTCTTCTTAGATGTTAACTCGTATAATATAAAAGTATAAAATTTAACCAATTTGTTGACGTTAACAGATATTTAATTTCGGTAATTTCTTCTCGTTACAAGTTACCGTTTCTCTTAGTAAAGTTTTAATTTCGGAACACATCGTTTGCTTTCTGTAAAACTGACATAACTCAAAATTTGCACATCTGAGAAAATCGGATTTGAAAATTTTGGAGTTAATATGTTTTCCTCCTAATAGTATTATTTTATAATTTATTCTTAGCGACAATTTGCAACCTAGTCAACTTGAATTTTTTTACAAGAAAGAAATTTCTGTATAAATAACTAATATATCGTATTTTTTGAGTTATGTTACTGTTGCAGCATATGACCGGTAAATTTTTCCAAAACTCAAAACATTAGTTTTAAAATTAATACACTAAAAATGCTGTGCGGTGAGAAATTGATTTATTCTATATTACTTAAATTTATGACTAGACTACTTTTCAATAATGAAAACATTTTTAATCCTAATTAAAAATTTTATTCCTGATACTTACATATTGGGAGTATTTAAGTATTCAACTTTGAAAAAGCGATTTTCTTACTTCGAAATTGCCATGCTGTATGAGAAACTTTTATCATGCAATTTAACTATGTGTAGCTGGTCTATATCTCATGCCATAAAATTTATTAAAATTAATAAACTTACAAGGGTGTCCAAATATCCGAATGGATCATCATCTGATACAGAAAAATCTGAATCTCTACGATCAGATATATTAACTGGTGGACATGGATAAAATGCTTGTGATTGAATTTTTGGTTTCCTATGATGACGTTCCAATTCTTCTTCCATAGATGTTGTACTTGTACGACGTTGTCGTATTGTTTTTAAAAATTTCTCAAAATCTGCCCATTCTGAATCTTCAACATCATCATTATCAATATTATTATCATCATTATTAATATCATTTATTAAACTATCCCTATGAATTTCCATTGGATCTAATTCATATCCTGGTGGCAAATAGCCCATCATTTCCGACATTTTGATTTTTTTTTTGTGTTATCTCTTATTTCCCTATATTTATTTGTATGTATGTATATTATGCTTAGTTAAATTTTTATATTTTATATTTATAAGGATTATTTAATAAATTTACGATCAAAAATTGTTTCATATAAATTTACAAGACATTTTATTATGTGTAAAATAATTTTTTTTAAAAATATTTTAAATTTAGTAAAAGCATTTGATAAATACTTAATAATTTTTTTGAATTAAAATATTTTCTTTATAGTAGATTTTTATTCTTAAATTAACGATCCCCATCTTGGAATGCATCACAAATTTTATTTAATATAATATATTATATTGTCATAATTCATAAATGAACCTAATTTTCACATAACACTCTGCTTATACTCTTACTTATATGTATACGTATATGTATATTATTTAATTTTATATTAAAACTTTTTATATTCTTTAGAGATGTATGCGTATTTTCTTAAAATATATAACACATTTTATTATTGTTATATGTATGCAAACTATTTATTATATTTACGGTATATTGTAAAATATGTACAGTAAGAAAATAATCATTGCTTTATTATGGTGCGATCTTTTTATAACTAAATGAATATTGCCGTGTTGTTGACAATCAGTTAATAATATTTATTGGCAAAAAATTTTATTATTTCAGTAAAAAATTTAAGAATTTTTAAATTAGATTGCATTACACTAAAAACGGCAGTGAATTTAGAAATTACTCTTAAGAAATATACTTATAAGTATACCAAACATAATTTTTCCTGCAAAACAACTTGAAGCAAAAACATTTTTCAAAATCAATCAATGAATTTGTAAAATTTTCATACGTATATAAATAAATTTTATAAAAAAAATACATAAATTATTATAAATATATCTATGTATGTATGTCTCGATTTCATTATTTTTTACAGAGTAGTTATGGCCAACTAGAAGTAGAATTTAGTTGGTTTTTAAATCGAAACGTCAAACTTTATTTCAATGACAAAACAAATTCACATTTGAGCGTTCGCACATCTCCTCTCTGTAGGCGATAGTTAAACAAAAATTTGTATTAATTTTGCCTAATTTAAAGAATTCTTCCCTCCAAAGTAATGTTCTCCTTTTAATTTATTTCTCGCTTTATAAAACAACAGCATTTTCAAATAATTTTTGGACATATTCTCAATTATATATTTAAAATATTACAATGAGTTTTAAAGCCTAATTATATACATATAATCAAAAACTCAAACTTTTTTGACATTCAAATAAAATTTTCATTACCGAATCTGACATAAGCTATGTATAGTAGAATGACTGCTACCGATCAATCTATAACAGTATGTGCCATGAATTCTAATAAATAAATCATATTTTTTTTGTTGTTTTTAAACTTTGCTACATTTTGTCTTAAATCAAATCAAACGAAAAAGAATATTTAAGATATGTATGTATATAAGAATGTGATGAGTGATGACAATGTGATTTATTATGTGTAACTTCTGTATTATGTACATTTTACATTAGTAAATATTGATCATACCTATACGTATATAATATACGTAGCTAGAATGTAGAAGACAATAAAGTTTTGAATGCTATGTACAAATAATGTATAAATAATGAAACAGAACGGAAGTATAAACTAAATTATAAGGTTTTAAATGAAAATTTATTTTAAAGTATATATACCTACATTTTATATTCTTACATGTGTAGATATGTATATATTTCGTACATACTTATAATATTAACTCATTAAAGATTGTAAATATGTTGGTATTCATATATTAAGTTTAAGCGATTGCGAAAATTTTTATATAAGAATTTAAAGAATTTGAAATTCAAAGGAATTCAAATAAGCACATAATATATAAAGAAGAATATACACACAAATATGTGTATATATAAAAATGTAAATACATATAAATTCCATTGATTTTCCAATGGCACCTTTAAATACTCGTAATAAGGCTATTTGATATAAACTTCTTTATTTAATGCTTTAAGAAATTTTTGACGTAAGCAGCTATTCAACGTCAATCTCAAATTCATTAATATCGCAAATAACCTGGATATATTAAAAATTTATGATTAAATATCAATAATTAAAAGATAACACTTATCCAGAAATCTATTTTGACTGGAATAAATTCGTTTTTTCGCATATTGAGTAGAGAAATGGCAGGACTAAAACAATTAACTTAATTTGACACTGTTGTATTGTGAGTTATTGAACAGCAAAATCATATTTCTCGCACACATACATTTTACGCTTATTTTCATATTTCTTCCGTTTTCTCTTGCATTTTGACTCCCTTACGTACGTTACATACTCATAAAATAAATTTTATAGAATATTTATATTTGTGTACAATCCTGTACATATGCAGGGTTGCAAACATAGATGTACATATTATAAAATTTTATAATTCATAAATAAAGCAATGGTTATTTTAATATTTATGTACATATATCCTTTATTTATATTCTAACAAAAACGACATCTATATGTGATTTTCTTTAGTATGTCATTATATTTAGTAAGTGTCAAATTTATTACATTGTGCCTGTCAAGTACGTATAAATAAATAAATTTTTTCAATTAAAATAATATTGAAATAGTTATAATTTTCGTAATTTTAAATTAGTAAATGACATTATGTCATAATTACTTCAAAATGTGTCATAATAAACTAAAGAGAATGAAAAAATATAAATCATAAGATAAACACTCATAATTAATTTTTTTCTATTAAAATATTAAAAATTTCACTTTAGTTCAATATTAATTTTGTTTTTTTTCTTTTGTTTCTTTTTTCATCACATGAGTGCCATTTACTAAATACCGTATTAAAACTAAAAAAAAAAAATAAAACAAAAATCCAATTTTTCTTCTTTTATTCCATTCTGAATTTGATTTCCAAGAAAATTTAATGAAAATGGTCGAATTTAGAGATAGAAATAAATTAAAAACCCGGCACGACACGTTTTTAATCACTTTATTTTAAGTGAATTTTCATTCAGAAAATTTTATACTCGTATGTACTGAACGCATAACTACTTATGCATTTTTATTCTTTTACCGCAATTTGTTCTATACCGGTTGATTAGATGAGAAGATTTGCGAATACTAACTGGATAATCTTAATCTCATCTATCGTTTGACTAAAAAGTATCATCAAACGGCAGCGAAAAGAAAAGCAAAAATGAAAAAAAAAGAATGAATGAAAAAGAAAGAAAAAAATTCTTTTTATTTTGTAATTTTGTAATTTTTGTTTTCTTATAACAAAAAATAATACATAGTCATTGACTAACGGTATATAATGCACATACAATTATGTATTTATGGGTATACATGGTATATACATAAATCTTATTTACTATTTACATAGATATAGTTTTGGGCTTGATTTTAAAGTAGTTTCATTAAATCTTATTAAAATAAATTGAGAATAACTATTTGTCGTAACATTATGTACACGAATACATTTATCCACAAAAATATGTTCATATACAGTTAGCATTTACAGCTCCTATTAGCATATTATCATACTATAGTGTAAGTGACGTTGCCGTCGTGTTCGTCGCCGTCCTCGTCGAATGTATTTCTTTCGTGAACTTTAGACTTCGTTACAATTCAAAATTGACTTAAGAATAAATTATTTACCATTTGGTTTTTGTCTGTATCTAGATTTTTTGTAAGTATATGTAGGCAAACATGTAAAAATTCGAAATTTAGATCTAGATTGTTGATTTACACAGGTATTTATTTCAAAAATTTTTCACCTTAGGGAAAAATCCTATACGCCATTTAAGAATATTATTTCTAAAAAAATCTTGAGAATATACACAATAAATTGGACAATATATATGGAAAATTCAAAGCTAAAGCGCCGAATCGATATCTGTCATTTTCTGTCATATATACGTCGATACCTTAGATCATGCCGGCGTTTGTTCGCATGGAATCAATCTCAGAATACGATCTAACCATAAACGAACATATATGCATTCCGTGCTCGTTTCCCCATATTCCACTTAGACCTGATACCCAAATGTTTACAGCCCTATTTGCAATTCCCGTTCTCAGTTCCTCCTAAATCAATTGAGTTCTTTAAATATCGCTTCTCAGAAGGAACTCAATTGCACTTGTTTTCACTAGGAATAATACTTCTGTTCTAATAATTGGCGCGTTAAATTGACGCGCATTAATATAGCTAAATGTAGCAACTATAAGAATAATGTTGATACTGAGCGTACCAGCCTTTGTAATTATCAATGTTATCTGAGCGATTTTCTAAAGAGGAAATGAGTCTCGCTACCAATAGTAATATTAAAAATATATTTCAAATGTCATATCAGACATGTCTTTCGAATTCTATCAAATCAGATATGTAAACCAATTTGGATTTTATCCGAAATCTGTAATAAAAATCATAAATAGCAAAAATAACATTGTGGTAATGAAAATAATAATTTAGAAACGCGAAACATAATGATAATTAGTTAAAAAATAAAGTTAATAATTATTATTTCTTTCCTAATTTAATTATAATATTCAATAGTTGGCTTAAACCGACGAAAATAATATTAATTCAAAATGTTAATATGAATATTTTATAAAAAACAATTTGCATTTTAAAGGGTGACATTATTTTATACCTATATCACTTTGTACAAAACGAGACGTAATATTCACATACAAGATTTAATTTAAACCGGCCGCTTTTCTTTCGTACTTATCATATTTATGAATATATATGTATAAGATTTTGATATTTTAATAAATATTATGTACTAAACTAGGCGAGAAATAATTTAATACACAGAATCGGATTCGGGTTTTGATTTAACTCAGGTATACTGTGACCTCAAAATTGTAATTATACTGCATTACTGTAAGTATCAGAAATAACTAATAATTTTAAATTAAGTCAAGCCACCTTAAATTGAATGCATGTTATATTATGAACTAAACTTTTGGATGTTGCATATATGAATTTACACTTCTATAATCGAGTTGCAGATTTCTCTCCTTAAAATCAAGAAATTGTAAATTAAATTTAATTAATTGTTGGCTAGAACTGATGAATTAACATTTTATAACTTTTTGATTTTTAATAAATGAGAACAACAAAAATGTCAGTTTGACGAATTTAAGATTTAAGGCGTATATTTGTAAAGCAATAACTCCGACACTGATTGATTCATACATACATACATATGTCATTATACATAAATAAATTATTCAATATCATGACAATGTAAGTGTATACAAATGAACTTTTTGTAAAACGTGCAAAACGAATACCTTTTACGATTTGTCTTTTATTTTTTTATTATTTTTATTTTTCCTATTATAAATTATTTTATTTGATAAGCTAAACAAGAAGAAAAACTGTTTTTTAACCTTAATATACAAATATTATATTTATGTTCTTTTTATTTTAAATTAATATGAGTATATTTATAAATATTCTGAGAGTTCATTTTAATGAATTTGACACACTGTAAAATTATGAATTGCCAAAATTGGACCACGCAAAATTATATTTTATCTCTTCAATATGTATAAATATAATGTTATTTTAGGAAAAAAAGTGTCAGTCTAACCAGCAATGTAATTCTTTGTAAAAATCTAATGCACAAGTTTTATGATATGAAATTAGATAAACAATAAAGTCAAAAATACAGCGACCCATGTCATCTATCAGATTGATAGCTGAAAGCATTCTCCGAATTGACATTCAGAAAATATTTTCCGAAGCATTCCGAAGTAACAAAATTTACAAAAACAATGTTTAATGCTTTACATTCCGAACCACTTCGATTGATGTTTTCCGAAGCGTCTTGATACTGACTTAAATATTTTTCTTTAATTCAGTATCAGTGTGCTTCCATTTGGAAGACGGGAAAGGTTGGGTGCATCAAAATTTGCAACTAATTCTTTTAGTGCATTTTTCTATCGAATTTATCAGCCGATTGTTTTTTAATTTGAGCGTCGCATATTCAAACAACCTTTACAATTAGCAGATTTAAAAATATTATAATCAATTTCCTTCACACAAATGATTCTCAACACCCTGATTTTCATACAAATTTGAAAATTATTTTTGATTGAGTTGCATTTTTGATTTTCGGATTAATTCGAATATACGTTATGCATCGATATCAACCGGATTTCGGTGTATTAACAAATTTAGCTAATTTTTTTCTATTTTATTATTCGGAATATCATTCACTTACATTACATATTATAAGGAATATTACTTTTCCAGAAATCTTAATATAAATACTAATTTGTTTCTTATACGAGTATTGATGTATGCATTGACGCAAACAATAAACACATATACAATAGCTTTATTGAATAATTTTCATTATTTATGAAATTAAAATACCTCAAAGATGTGTCAACGTCAAATTTTCATAGTAAATATTTAAAGAATTTAATATTGCATAACAAATATGAATTGATTTAACTAAATTTTTTTTACTATATTTTTAAATATAACTATACATAAACAGTTTTGAATTTGCATTGTTTGTTTATCAGAAGAATAATTAAAAAATATTAAATCAATTTTATTGTAACGGCCACAAACGTGGCCGTATTCACAGTGGCAATTGCAAGTTCAATATTATAAGATTAATTGTATAGTATTATAAAAATAGAACACTGCTTTTGCTTTTAAAATAAAATTATCGGAATAGATTAACGAAAATTTAAATATATAATACCAACTATAACGGAAGACGTACTATTTATTACAGAAAATCAATGATTCGAATGTCATAAATATTTCTCATATATTTCTCCAATATGCTCAACACTACTAGCATTATATTTTACTGAATATTTTATAAACCTAGGAATATTTATTGCTTATACACACCATTACAAATCATGTTATCAATTATGTTATTAACAGAAGACTAATTAGAGTTTTCTGCACATAAGTTTGAATGACTCCGAAAACTTCCAAGCAATTTGCATTTGAAATTTCATATAATTACACAATTAAGAATAAGAAAAATTTACTACACCAACAAGAAAACCACAACATTTTGCGTGGTGCTTAAAATTTCCCACAAAATTAAATTGTAAGTCCTTTTAATTTGAACAATTAATTTTAAATAATAGAGATAAATTATATAAATTTTTCAACGTAAAAGTAAAATTTTATTCTAATTCAAGTGGAATGGCCAAATTTCGAAACTATAAACTATGAATTGCAAAATATTTCCAGAGCTTTCATTCAAAATTTCAAATTATTGGAAAATTTTAGTTTTTTTCACATAAGTATCACAAGTAAAATTTTAAATATTTTTATTCGATAGAAATCCCGCAAGTAAATGTGATTTATGACATGAACACTTTTATACTTTAAATTCAAATATTTACCTCAATAGTATAATATTTTGAATCCTGATATAATAAAGGATGAGGACGTCTTGTCCTCTCTTTATACAATGTTCTAACTTTTGGCATTATTAAAATGTTGTATGGAACACAAATTAAAATTAAAAAAATGTAAAAATTAATTAAAAGAAGCCCGTACCGAATGTTTTCATTCGAAAATAAATTTCAGACTTACAAGTTTAATATGCTAATTCCTGATTTTATAATTGTAATTAATATCGCAGAAATTAATTTTTTTTTTCTTTCCATAAACTCTTTTTTCCCTTCTAATTAAGACATCAAATGAAATTTTAACCAAATAATTAAAAATTAAAAAAAAAAACAGTTTGATAATTATATTTACTTTCACATATCGAATTTTTGTTTTGAGACAAACATACAAGTGATCCTAGAATTGCACTTACATTAAAAAGAGAATGAGTTTGGGTACAAGCGATGTAAAATATAATTTAAGCACACGTTACAAATTGATCATTACATTTAACCTTAGAATTGTAATGCAATTGATTAATAACCAGTTAGAATAACATTTTCATAATTGCCTTAATAAATTAATTTCAAGCTCCAGTGTTTTGTCAACAAAATAAGTCAGACATTTTGAAATGTTTTGAGAGTGAACCACTCATTTTGAAATTATCAAGAAGAAGAATTGCTTCTTGTAACTGTTCTTCTTATATAAGTACAAAATCTATTTGTTTGAAATTCTTAAATTGTCATAGTTGTAAGAGATTCCGTACATTTTTGCAAGCAAATCGAACTTCTTTTGGTAAATCAAATTAAATTTCATCAAAAGGTATCATAAACGAATTTTGGAATTGCTAATTTTATTCACTTTATTAAAAACAAAATTAATAAAAATGTTTCAGTCTCACATAGCCAACAGAATTATACCCTACTTAGTCTAGTTTTAAAATTAGAACCTAGAAGTAAAAATTTTTAAAACTTGTATAAAGCGTTGTATGGCAGCCATACGAGCCTGTTAACCGATTCCATTAAAATTTATAGAATATATTTGGGCTGCAATTGGACATATAAATGTCAAGTTTCATGCAACTTGACATTTTTATGTCAAGTTTTTTAAATATTTTAAATAATATATAATAAATAATAGGTTGTATTGCAGCTACCCGAACTCGTTGTCCGAATTAGTCCGAATTAGTTCAAGAGAAACATTTTGGGGAAGTCTCTTGATGTTTGTTTTGTCGGGCGCTGCCACCTCCTTCAAGCTGTTACAAACTTTATAACACAGTTAATTATGCCCTATACTAAGGTGAAGGGTATAAATATTTATATTTGCTCTAAATATTTGATTTCGGAATTAGGTTAGGATGCTAATAATTTTATCGCGTGTATTTTATGTACTTACAAAATGTAACTTTTATTTTGCTATACAAGAAAACAAAAATGATAATGTAAGTAAATTTTATTTAAGAAAAGAGTAAACAGAGAAATTAATTAATTTCGCGGCCCTTGAAACATTATAGATTCAAAATAAGTAAATAAGTAGGTAAGTAGAGTGAATTAATATAGAGTTCTGCCTATATATGCTTATTACTTATTGAATAATATGACGTCATTATTTTCATTTTATTTATTCTTCTTTTTTTATTTAAGTAAATTTTATATTTTTGCAAAAGATACAAGTTTATGGCGCTAAATTCATTTGAAAACTTTCGAAACGATAAACTGTAAATATAGAGGATATCCAAAGAATAACAGGATCAGGAGTCAGGAGTCAGGAACAGAAGTCAAATCTACTGTGTATACTTAATTAGGCGAAGTAGGGAGGGACCTCGGTTCATAGGAGGGGGGAGATGCTGGGGGACTTGCTCTAACGGTGGCGGAGTTACGGTCCTCACAAATTGCTTGATTTCATCAGGAGGGTGGGTCTCGACCGTGTGTTGTAGGGCATGACAAATTCAAACTGAACATTAAAATCATTGTGACTGCATTGTTCAGAAAATTTCAAAGAAGATATTGTTTTTTGCAAGAATAAGACAAAAGTGAACTATGGAATGAAAAATAAATATATATATTGATATGAGTAATAAATCGATTCCTAAATAGAATCGATTCACTGAAAAAATGACGAAAAAAACCGAATCGATTCACTTAAAGAACGACAATTTTCGAAATCATTGAACTTTTATATTTTTCCAATATTTTAAAGTTAATAAATTTCTGTTTCTATGGTTTCAAAAAAAAAAAAAATAACCAACAATATTTGCTATTTTTTATAAAATTAAAAAATCTCTAATTAAAATCTCTTACGCATAATAATTTATCTGTAAAAGTGTTAATAGAATCTAATAAACACTTAAAATATGAACGATTATTGCTAATAAATACCAAATATTTATTATGAAAACCAAACATACGAAAAAAATATTCTATCAATGCACATACACACTTACATACATATATATGGTGATATCGTAATTTTAAACATTAATTTTAACTTATATTTTTCATTAACATCAGCTGATTATTCAAGCATTTGCTGTAAATTGAATTCACGCATTTGAAATTTTTTCCTTAACTGTTACTCGTATACAAGTAAAAATCTAGTTATGACCATAAAAAACCAATTTAATTATTCTTATAGACATATACGCGGCTGTGTAATCACTCGTATGCAATAATTTACACACAGTTAAGCAAATTAAGTATATCTATGTACATATAAGACTAGTTTCTCTTATGTAACCGTGCATTGCATATTAAATTGTAAGATTAAATAAAAAATTTTGCCGTTGCACCTCATGAAAAAAAACTATGATTAGTAGAAATTTATGAACGTCATTATAAATTAAACGATAAACGTTTAGCGCCAGATCATTTGCTTTAGTTATTAGTGTAGTGTAGAGCAAAGCAACAAGTTGTAGTATTTCAAGTCTTCTTTTTTAATAATTTGTTTTATAGAATTCAATGTAATCAAATTATAAAATGCAAATAAAATCGGGAAATAACTTTGACATTTATTTTTACGTTTTTCCTAATTAGCATTAAATTTAATTTTATGTATGTATATGTATGTATGTGTGTGCTTATATGGAGTATTGGAACATAATTTAATTCTGAATTATTTGAATTTTATGCATTTATAATTTAAATAGGCGCCAACGCAAAATTTTAAAACGATTGTAATTGATTAATTTGTGAATGTGATTGCAGTAGGAAAGTAGAAAATTTTGAAATTTTAATCCTTGGTTTTAGCTCTAGATTGATTGGAATTTGATTTTTGAAATGATCTTCCTGAATAGATCCATACTTATTTGATCCATACTTATTATGGAAATAAATTATTTCCAAAAATTTCTCCAGTATCAGAAAAAGTCCACTATAGAGAACCAGAATAGTTGCAAAACTGTGAAACTAGAACGGAACAAGAAAATTAGAAGAATAGAGAAAAAACAAGAAAGAAATTTTGTTTAAATAAAATATAGGATACCTTAATGATATCCTCCAACTTTTAGGATTTAAAAACGGTCCTGACTTGTTTCATATACATAGGTGAGAAATTACTTTAAAAATTAAAGAAAACCCGACAACAGTTAACTTGAAGGGCCATTTCAATATTTTAAGATTAATATTTTTTTAAGAAAGAAGAAATAAGTAATTACTGTTCTGTTTTTGCCGAAAATAAGCTATACTTATATGATATAGAATCTAAACAAATTACAGTGTCAAAAACTTTATATTCTGAATAGAACATTCTTAAAAGGGGTTTTAGAAAATTTTGATCTATTACAGAAATAAATTTCGTACAAAAGTCAACGTGGTTTAAGAAATTGTCGCTTCCTACTTTGTCAACAAACAGATAGACCTACGAGAACATTGAAACTCATTGACACATTTTTCTAAAAAATTTACTAAAATATTTCCAACAAATCCTAAAATTACTCAAAAACTCGAAGCATTGTTAAAAAATTTAAATATATATCTTATTTAATAAATATAAAATACAAATAGAGAAAAGTATGCCCCCTAAACTTTATGATTTTATAAAGAGAGTAAATTTTGTTATATTTCTTAACTTTTTTCCTTATCAAATTTTTTTTTATGGATTTTTTTTCATAATCATAGCAATCTAAATATTTATTTTTTCACAATTTTTAAGTTTATATAGCAAAGATATGATAATAAATTAATAAAGTTGTAGAAGTTGTAGAAGTATAAACTAACAAATTCTAAAGAGTTTGCGACACACAGAAGTGCTCAACTCGAAAATGCAATTCAAAAAAATTCAATTATTGAAGTATTGCGACAGTAAGGAACGAGAATTTAGAATGAGGCTATTACTCAAGTACTTTGTAATATATTATTTACACTACAGAAATTATGTAGATTGTTAGGCTGATACCTACAGCTACAAAAGTTTCAACAATGCGTGCTTTTCGAAAACAAAACACTTGAATTAATTTGATGTTTTTCCAGAATAAAAACAACCCAAAATTAATTTTTTTCTTGTTGGCAATTAAGTTTTTTTTAAATTTAATATACTCAGTTTGTTTGATAGACAAATATTACAATTGCATGATAAGGCTTGTATGATAATACTTCATGTACCATTTCTGAAGTATAAAATTTCCCATCAAATTACCCTCTTAAAAGTAGCATAGTATAGCAATTATCATAAACACTTCAAATCATTTTAAACATCATAAGGTGTGACCTTTTAAAATTTAATTATGATTTTTATGAATTTACAAACCAATTAAAAATTTCATATTTAATTTTATATTTTACTTTTCCTTAATTGGTTATTATTTTATATCAAAGGGATCAAACATTTTCCCGTTTCCATTGATTTTCATTGATTTTTAAAAGAGGTTCTCAAATTCCATAAACAAGGTTAAACTGCAAACATTCTAAAAGTGGATCTCACTTCATTTAATTTTTTATTTAAATATTTACATAGTTTCAACTCGAAATTTAAATGTAGCAGAACCTGATAGTAAAATATTCAAACAGTTATGCGTGGGAAACTTTAAAACATAGAAGCATTATTTATCAAATACAAACTAATGAGAAATTCAGCCAATAAGAACGTAATAATTTTGCAAATACATACATTGAATGGGCTTTGTCATCATTTATGTTTATTTTCTATAGGTTAAAGGCTATATTCGAGCATATATTCTAAAGTCTACTAACGTTCTACTGCGCGTCTATCAGCGGCTACATATGACTTTACACGTCAATATGTATAATTAATGAAGCAGTTACATACATACGTATATATTTTAAGTAACCTATATACATATAAACATTTTTTTAAAAAATTGCTTACCTATTTAAATTTTAATTTTTAATAAAGTGCTGCATTTTTTTTTATAACAACCTACTTCTTTATTTTACGTTTTAAGTGAAAAATGCTGCACTAAGAAAAAAGACACGACGGACGACTAAAGTTTGCTGAAAAATATTATGACAGCAAATTGTTTTTAACAATAAAAAAAAATTAATTTTATTTTGCAACTTAATCAAATAAAATTATTTAATTCTCTTAATATATTTAAAAAATTTTTTAAGTATTGTGTTCAGTAACTTTCTTATTAGCTATATTGAAAATTTAAAAACAAAATAATAATTGACCTTTTGGCAATATTGTTCTAGAATTTTAAATTTTTGATTAAGTACGTTAATACCTTGTGGTATCATTAATTAAATTTCCATACCTTCACATTCACCTTTAAATAATTCACCATACATTCACCTTTAAATAAAGTGGAAACACTTAATATTTTTAGTGTTACCGTTTGACAAACGTTAATATAATAAAAATAATGATTGTTATTCGAATTATTCGAATTATTACACATACCTGAAAGTTTGGTACTAATCGGTTTTTCTATAATTACTACAGAATATCCCGCTGGTTGATAATATTATAAGACTCAAAACATTTAAAATTAATAAGAACTCTTTCATGCTTAGATTCTTTCTGTTAAATTACAAAATTTTAAAACGTACAAAATAATAACAAAAAAACGAAATGCATTATCTCTCAAAATCGCGCATATCATTATGACATTATTATGACATATTTTGATAAAATATTCATTAAAAAAATACTTTGTAAGACAGCTCTAATGATCATTAATCATGCTAAAATTTTAAAATTTTATTTAGAGCAAATTTTTTTCCAATGACAAACAAAATAACTTTTAAAATATTAAAACAAATATTTTTCCTAAATACTTTTCCATTGTGCACGCGACTCGCTATGCGTCAGAATTTTCCTCCAAATAAAAACAAATCATAAATCAAAAATTAAAAAAGAAAAACGTGCTTATAATTGTGCGAAACCCGAAAATTTTTAGATAAGAAGTAAGTATGTAAACAAATATTTTTCATTTAATTTGCTGATAACCCTAACTAGCTAAATAAAATTTTACAACGGTAATAAACTAAGCGACTGATTAAATGACAATTAATAAAATATTTTTCAATAATTTATAATATTGTTATAAAAGAAACTAACAATAAAAATAAATGACAACTAATAAAAGGTATCACGAGTACAATATTTTAGAAAATTTATTATAGACACTCAGAAGTACAATAAACTGCTATAAACAAGTTATTTTTTATTTTGTTTGGGTTCGAATTTTACAGTAGAGTTATGAACATTTGAACTGACATACTATTAAGTTTATGCTTAAACATTATATAATGTCGTTCAATCATCCTCTTACAAAACACACCTGACGGTAAAAATTTTTCAATTCAATTCCAATAAAAATTTGACATTTATTATGATCAAATGTCGCTTTTTTTATTAATTTGAATGTTTTTAGTTATTGTCATGGAATAGACACATATGACAGCAGATAATAAAACAGCATTTGTAGAATAAACGACGGAAACACTGATCTCGTTTCAAATTTTAATTTAAAAAAGTGAAATATTAAAAAGGAATGTTTGCTTAAACTGAAATTAATGAAGCGAAAAAACTTTTATGATGAGAAAACGATTAAAATAGAAAGTTACAAGAAAAAATTTATTATTTAAAATTTATAATGAAAATTTTAAATGCAAACTTTAAGAATCTAGTTTATAATTAGAATTTTAATTACAAATGTTATATATACGAGAAAATATTTTGTTTCTATAACAATAATGTAAATGTGTAAATTTCCATATATATTTTGGGTTACCAAATGAATAGAAAAAGGTGCATTGCTTAAATTTTTGTCTGTCTGTTTAAAATAAAAGTCATCTTTTTTCAAGATAAGTAGATAATTGACATTGTGTACACAAATCAATTATTAAGAGAAATCCATTTTTTAAAACTTAGACTGAAATTTTAATTACCCGCTTTTAAAGTTAAAACTCTTCAAATTATTAAAAATTTCCGTTTTTGATCACTTATTATAACGAAATCCCAAAATGTCATTGAAGCCCAAAACGTTTTGTGTTTTCCATCGTAAAACAGCTCCTATGTCCGGCCCTTGATAAAGTAGCTATTAATATTTACCATTAACTTATTCTATTCCTTTTTCAAATATTTTATAGAAGCTTGAAATTTGAACAGGTTCAAGGCATTATCAAACAAATTTATTCCGTCTCCGGCAAGTGTACAATTCCGATTATTGTGTCAATTTCTGTTCTACTCTTAAAAGTATGCAATAAGAGAGTACATTTTACAATGTTAAGAGAACGCAGAAAAAACATCGTTGTAAAAAGAAAAAATTGAATCCTTTAAACTTTAAAGGAAAAATGCTTCCTTACAAAACATTATTTTGATTCAATTTTATTTCGTTCCCTATTTTTTAAGTTCATTGAAATTAAATTCTAATGAAATACTTATAATTTCTTTGTTGTTAATAAATTTTAGTTATTTATTTATGAGAAAACAATTATATTTTTCCTCTTATATGTACAAATAAATTTAAATAAGTGTTATAAATGGGATTAAATAACATTTTTATATTTTTATTTTATGAATTTTTATTTAACATTATTCGAAGTAAAACTTTTTATGAAGATACATAATACCAAAATTTAAATTGCGAAAAAATTCAACTTAAAATTTATATATTCACCACAGCCCATTAAATTTTTCCATTTAAAATTTCGCGGTTGATCGTTCTTATCTTTTATAACAATATTTGTTTTTATATTTTATTATAACGTTAAAAGAAAATCAAAATATTTTCCATAACTAAAATACACATACATTCATACTACATGTAATTATAATAATATTATAAAATATAGAGGAGTATATATCATGTTATGTATATTATATTTATGGGCGAGTAATTCAATACTGCATTGAGCTTTTAAAAATAAATAAGTATAAATTGTGTAGGAACCTCATTTATTTACATTTTGTATTAAAATCAAAACATAAAATGACGCTTATCATTTGAATAATATGTGTATGTGCGTATATGCAGTTCCGAATTCATGATACTTATAAGCAAACAATATTTTGTTTATATAAGTATAATATGAATGTTTTCAATTACAATATGTTTGTGATGCTTATGTGCAGAAAAAAAAGGCTTGAAAATCAAATTTAATAGCGCCACTTAAATATAATATTGAATAGGACTGAAATTGTGATATTAAAATGATATTTGATAAATAATTAACTTAAAGAATTAAAAAAGGGGGAGGTCTAGCTACTGCATTCCTACATTTTTTTATGAAAGACTAATAAGTGATGAAAGGTGTGATATAAGTGAATAATTTAATGTAATTGAATATAATTGAGTAAATTATGGTGGAAGATAAACTGAATTGAGTACAAAATCATTTAACAGTAGTGATCTTTCTTAAAATGAGAGTTAGCATGGGGAAAAGACGCAAAGGAATTTTTTTTTTAAACTAAATCAATTGGATATTTTTTTCAAAACGACGATTTTATTATAATTAAGTTCAGTAAGTAGAATACTTCATAATTCATTTCGATAATAATTTCACTAAAACCTTATCAAATTAAAATGACGCCAATTTGTGCGAAAATTAAAATTTTAAATATGCATGTGAGCTTTGATTTATTATAGCGATTGATCAGAATGTACAAATACAAAACCAAGTCAATGATACACCAATTGATAGATTCAATAAAAATTAATGTAAATTTTTAAAATAAATTTAAGCTTAGTTGGTCACGTAAAGTAGTGCATAAATCTTACCGCCCTACTCAATAAGCAATCGAATAATGAATTTTTTTCATTCATTGTTATGAACTTTGAAATTAAAGTTAATAAAAATGACGATCAAATTAGAAATTCCTTTAATATTTTCATATTTGTATTGCATCTAAATTACTTGTATATATATGCAAATTCAATATACATAAATTAATTCATTCAACTTTTTCAAAAAGAAAAAAACTAACGAAATCATTCTCTTGAAAGAATAACTAATGGAAATTTCTTCATATAACTGCAGGACAAATGGATGACGTATTCAAAGGAACGAGTTTAAAGGCAGAAAAATTAAAAAATTCTTCTACTTGAACTGGACTCGAACCGGTGACTATTGTTCTTCACATTGGTGTATACTGTAATCTACATGATTACCAAGTATTGTTTACATAAGATGCTAGATGAAATCATCTATGTGAAATACCCAATCACATATTAATAAGTATTTGTGCCTATTACATTAATAATATTTACTAATTCTCTGGATTTTTTAGAAATTTAAAAATTATAATTTAACATTGCATATTATTAAGGTCACCGTCGTTTAATTTAAAAAAAGAAATAAAATAAAAATAATTAAATTTACTTACCAAAGTATGAGTGTATCCCAATCCTTCTTCATCTGTACCAACTGCAATTAATGGTGAATGCATTGTTTGTATATGAGCCTTCATTGGGCTATCAAGCATTTTTTGTTTATCACTCAGCAACATTTTTAATATTTTTTTTTATTTTCCCTTAGATTTTAAGTTTTGGCTTGAATTTTTTTTTAAATTTAGTGTTACTTTTAATTTTATTTTTTAATTTATTTAAATAATATCACAAATTTAGTTGCTTTTTGTTTTATTTATTATAATTTTAATATTAAATTTAATTAAATTTAAAATATTTTTTTAATTTTTATTAATAAAGAAAATTTTTCACTATAAAATTGTTTTATAAATAAAAAATTTTACTAGAAAAAAGAAACAAATAAAATTTGAATTAAAAATTTTTATTTAAAATATTTTTTAATAATATTAATTTAATTGCAAATACTTTTAAGTACAAAATAAATATTAATAATTTTTTTTTTTTATCTTTGTTAAAAATTTGTATTTTTTATTTGTATTAAAATTATAAAAAACATTTTTTTTAAGTGTATGTGCAATAATCAAGTATGAAAATGCCGCGATTATAATTAGCGTAACTCAAGTGCAATTCAAGTGCAGCTTATGATACATAAATATAAAAGTTTGCATTTCATGTGTCTTACTGCACATTGCCCTTCAAATATTTCTATCTGATTTTCAGTATTTATCTAATAATAAAATGCAAGTTATCAATATGACAAAAGATAATAAAATTTTTACACAATTCACAATTAAATTCGATATTTAAGAAAATAATAATTTTTTATCGTAAAATATATCGTAAGCATTTTAAAATATATAAGTTTTAATTATTTTAATATTCACAAATTGTTATATAAAGTTGAAAGATCAAAGCTGAAAAAAGACTAAATGGGCTTTTCAAATAAATCACCTATACAAAAACGTAGTCAACTTGGACAAACAAAACAAACGTTGTACTTAATTTTCGATTTTTTCTCAGTGTTTTTGTAAGTTCGCTAAACGCTTAAAAAAGCAGACATTTGCATGTATTCGAGATTTTTTTTTAAATTAAATTTAATTCATTTTGCTTAATTCTTTTTAAATCATGGAAAATATTAAAATTAATTTAGTATAACAATATCCGAATTTTATTTATTAAAACAATTATAGTGCCCAACCTAATTTTCCGTACTCTGCCAAAAATAAATTGAAGTTGAATGATTTAAATGAGAACTACCGCAATATACGACAAATTCTACGTTTAACTTTTAAAATTTTAAATCTGACAAGATGTACAAAAGTTTTTTGTACTGTTTTTCTTATTTTGTTAATTGCCATTATATAAAACTAAGCAGTAGATTTTTTTTTAATAAATGACAGCTCATAATTTCGATATAAGTTAACGTGGCGTTTCAACGTATTGGCGTATAAAATTAGTTTGACAAAAGGTGTTATTTAGGTTTAGGTACTTGCTAAATTTTAAGGAAAATTTTAAATTAATATTTAGAAAAAGAAATTCGAGATATAAAATTCACAAAAATTGTGTATAATTCTGAATTGATATTGTTCAATATTGTACTCCCCTTAATTAATAAATTTAAATCCTTAAATATTTTTGATATGTGCCATTTGACTTAAAAAAAATTACACTTAAAAAAAATATGAGTGCAAAATAACATTATAATCTCAAATACAAAAAAGTGTTCTACAATAAATTTTATATTTTTATTATTTAATTTTATTATTTAATTTTTTTAACAAATATATTTTAATTGAATTTTTATGATTTATAATTATCAATTAATTTCTATTTAATTGTGATTAAAATATTGTCGCGCGAATAAAATTTTTTTTTTTTAATTAAATTAAAATTATTTTTTTAATTGAATTAATTTTTATATTAAGTTGATTTTTTTTCCTTCTCACTATACTTAATTTCATTGACAAAAATAAAATTTTTTTTTTCTAAAAAAAACAAAAAAAAATTTTTTTTGTTTTTTACAAATTTTTTAATGAATTCAACAAAAAAAAATTACGTTGATATAATTAACACTTTTAAAAAAAAAACACACTGAGAAAAAAAAAAACAAAAAAAATTTCCATTTCTATTTCGCGCAAAATTTAAAAAAACAAACAAAAAAAATTAAAAATTAAAAAACGATAAATAAAGAAAATGATTTTGTTTTTTTTTTTCCTCTTATTTTTACACAATACCCATGTGAAAAATTATTGTTTTGTGTGTGCTATGAATTGGAAATAGATTAAAAAATAAATAAATAAATTGTGAATTGTTGTGTTTTGGGTGACTGACTAGTTTTCAAAATATTTTCCGTACGCGTACGCCACCATTAATCATTTAGAAAACTAAATGGGAAAAATAGTGTGTGTCTGTGTGTATTTGTTATATAGAACTTCTTTCTTCATAGAAGAGAATAAATCAACTGAATCAGTTCTAAATTGTGTGTTAATATGACTGATTTTCTTTTAATTTTTTTTGCTGTTATTTTTTTCTGTTTTTCTGTTTTTTTATTTCAGTAAACAGCTGACTTAGTTTTTTTTATTTTGCTTTTACATACACTCAACTCAACTCTCAACTTATTATTATAATTATAATTTTTATTATTGTTATTAATTACTTTAGTGTTATTATTACTATTATTATTTTGTACATATAAAGCTTTGCAAGTAAATCAAAAAATAAATACCTAAAAAATTATCATTTTATTATTATATGTTTATTTATTTGCATATATTTACTATATATATATAATATAATATACAATATAATTATGACATATATATACTTATTATATAAATATATGTACATTACGTGTATGAATGTATAACAGTATTTAAAAAAATTGTACTTTAATAATGAAGTTTTATACTGTATTTGTATAAGAATGTAAGTAAGTTTTAATTTTATATGTGAATCACTCAGTCATCATATCGCATAGAATTTTGTTTTTTTTTTAAATAATAATTTTGTATATAAGTTCACTGATCATTTTACATGTTCTATATATATATATACAAGTATGATAATATAAGTTGTTATATACGCAACAAAAAAAATAAATACCTTTTAAATCCTTTTAAATACAATATTTTGCAATTGAAATCTGAAAATGAAAAAAGAACAAATAAATTTAAAATTAATATTAGTGATTAATTGGTAAATAATGTTAATTTATGTATACAGATTAAGATAAAATTAAATGTGTATATAGAAAATTGTTATATCAGATATTCAATCTCGTATAACAATAAGATTATGTGTTACAAATTATTATATAATATTTTTAACATAAAGTATATATTTCACAGTCTAAGTAAATTGAAAGGCCTTCGGAAGTTCTACAAGACTATAAGTGGGCTGGAAAAAAAAATAATGAGATTCCGGGCCTGGTTACATTGAGTATATCTGCAAATTTGCAAAAAACATTTCAATTCAAAAAATCCAATGTTCTTATTAATCTCACTAATTATAGAAAGTAGATCTAAAGAAGACGAGAAAAATTGTCAGAAAATATTAAAAAAAAAAAAAAAACAAAAAGGTTTTAGAAATCTGAATTACCTATTAGGTAATAAAATGTACAGACTTTCGAATTTGACATTTCGAGATTTTTAAATTTATTTTTTACAGGTTAATCAAGTCAACTATTTCACTATCAAAATTACTTTTACCGTCAACTTTTTTCGGGCTAGTCGGTTTTAATTTCATATTCGGCGCGCATTGCACATTCCTGCTTTATACAGTCACCATAGTCATAAATATTAGTATGACTATTACAGCTGATACTTAAATTTATTATTCATTAAAATTTATTACATAACATTTAATAATAATTTCGATTTTTAATATTATAATTATGCAATAATATAATAAAATTTTTCAAGAATATTAAAAATAACATCTTTAGAATATTACAATAGAAAATAATTATCTTTTATTTTTATAACCGATAAAAATGTAAAATATTTATTAGAAAAACAATCGATTACATACAAGTAACTAAAGCAATTTAAAATTATTTAATTACTTTAAAAGTTTTATCACTAAACAATTTTTTACTTCAATAGTGCTTAACAGAAACACTTCTTCATTAAATTTACAGCATAAAATAAGCAAATTTACTTAATTATGTAATTTAGTTTTCAATTGTAACTTTGAAAATTTGAATAAGTAATATGAAAAATTCACACACAAATCAATTGTTACTCAAAAAGTGTCATATTTGATTGCAATCAGAAACGCCATTTGACAGTGTTGCAGCTAAATTATTAATTACAGTGTTTTTATAATGTTTACAGTGCACATTAGTGTTTTACAATTGCAATTTATGCGCATTCTTACACAAGATTGGCAGGATTACTTTTAAAAAAGATGTGCTATGATTAATCGCAAGAACCATCTATCGTTCTGGATAGGATGCATTTCGTTTAATGAAATTCGAGAAAGCTTTTCATGTCAAACTGAAATAGCTTAATATTTTCTTTCTTAAATCTTTTATCAGCATTAAATTATTTGGACATAATAAATCCCTAACAGAATACTCTATACACTCATTTAATAAATAGAAAATATTCACAATGTTTCCTATGAATGTTCACAATATTATTTTTATACATAGGTGTTTGACATCAATGAAATCTAAATACATATTTTGTAATAATGCTTCAGTATAGTAAATTAATCACTAAAATATTTTTTAAGCACACGTAATGTTGCTATATATGTATTCATCATATTATATACAAACACACAGATATATATATACATGTGTGACATTTTTTTTTTCAATAATAAATTATTTGTATTAATATTTATGAAATTTTTAAAAATAAATAAAATAATTTTTTTTTGAAGTGAATAATTTTAATAGGGTTGCCTTATCTACACAGTATATATAATAGTACTTTCATATATTTAGATATTTATTCTCATGTTTGAAAATATAATAATAATAAGTTGTATATAAGCTTGCCTATTGTAATTGTTCATTAAATTAAAGCTGTTAATTATATCTAAAGTTATTCTTAAAGTACTGGGAAAAAAATCAATTATTTTGTTGTTTTTGTTTAAATTAATAATCTACTCAAATGACCAAATTAAAAGCAAAAAAAAAATAAAAACAGATTAATGTCGTTAAAAAAATTTAATTATGTAATCACTGAATTTTATTTGTTTTATTTCATAAAGCAAAAAAAGTGGAACTTTTTTAAGAAAAAAACAAAATCAACGCATCATTAAAGCAAAAATAATTTCGCTTTTATATTTTTTGTTTCTCTACATTTCTTTTGCAATTTCAAACATGTGTGGTGAATTTAAATTAATATGTGGTGACTAAATATCAAAGGGTTATATTCACACTATCGAATAAAGCTTCAGTTTTGTTAATGGGTTTAAATTGTAGGTTTTCTTAGCTTTGTTTTAAAATGACATTATGAATATTTTTTAATGTCAAATGAAGTTATCACTTTTGAAAATAATCTGAGGTTGTGCTCATTTTTGCAATTCTAAGTTTTAACTTCAGTCGTAAACCTTTTTTCTTACTTTATTGGTAGATAGTAGTTTTGTAGGCCCGCAAAGTTGCTGCTACAAGCAAGTCAGCTTTACCACAGCTGCCTGTTTACATTTATCTTAACAATATTAAACTTGAATAATTCGCCATTTTTAGTTTTTGACATTAACACTCTCGGGGAAACTGTTATACAAATTTTGCTTCAGGAAAAACAGAAGAAGTGTAGTGTTATTTATAGGAAAATAAATTGAAATCTAACACCATTAATTATTCCATATATCTTAATGTTTTGAAATCGAAAATTAAGACGTCTTCAACCATCGTAAATCGGACTATAACATATTATAGAGAGAGTCCGTTTTATATTCTCCTTTAATTGAATGCTATAAAATGAGAAACGTTAAGTAATTGGAATACATGCAAAAAAGTTTATACTGATTTCCAGATTTGCAAATGGTTCGAAATTTGAATTTTTGGTTTTAGTGTTCGTTTACTAGTTCGCTCAATTCATTTGTGAATAAAAAATTTTTATATTTTTTTGACCCCAACATGTGCTAAAGCTGTGTTCTTCTTTTTATTTTTAACCTTGAAAATTTTCAAAAATAAAATTGATGGACAGTTTCCACAATTAAATGTCCAGAATAAGTACCATAATATTAAAAATATCAAATTTTCTTTTAAGTTCAAAATATCAATTCGAAAGGATTAGATGAGGTCATGTGTTAAAACAAGGGTACCCATAAATTATATCACATTTATATTATGCACATGTAGCAGAACATATGTAATTATCTACAATATAAATAAATCGTTTTGATAAAGAGAAGAGCAATCACTTTAAAAGATAAGATAAATAGATAAATGTAGGTTATCAAATAATATTGTAGTTACGGTATACAAGGTCGGGTTTAAGAAGTATTGTGTTTTTATATTCTGATTTTAATTTATTACATTGATAATTATTTTATAATGAAAGCCTCCAATCTGGTAGTCAAGAAAGAGTAAAAGCCACTCCCTGTGTAGAAATTTCATTCTATAAATTTATAATACACGCAATAAATAAATATTAAAAAAAATGGGTAATTTATTGAAAAGAGGAAAATATAGCCGGAATTATGGAGATTATAAAATTATCTTATAATTTTATGTATTTAGGGAATCATTAGTTCCGCTGAATGTAATCAAAGCTTGATAAAAGTAGAATTTGAATATAAATAAAATTTAATAAAAAAATCGAAATTAATAAAATTACCTTTAATTTTTTTTAATGTGACATTAATATGATTTTATTTGACAATATGGAATTGACAATTCGCTGTGCTGTCAAAATTTCACAGATTTATGTGAATTTGCCAAAAATATCAATTTAATTCAATGATATTTTTGTTTTATCACTGAATTGTATATGCAATAGGCTATAACGTGTAATATTAGCTTGGAACCATTCTTTTGGTAGAAAAGTTCTAGTTTTTTAGATTTTCATTCACTCGGAACACCATGTTTCAATTTTTATTTTGAAAATATCCGACTTAATCAAATTAAAAGAAACAGCTATTTTCATCTTTCAAAAAAATTTATCTTCCAAAGGGGTTCAATTGTGGACAATAAAGTTTCTCTGCAACCTAAAATGTCATTATTCTTTAATCTGCAAGGTTCACAATTTTTTGCATATTATACGATCGAGCTTTAAATTTGAATAAATAAAATTTATTGTAAAATTAAATTATAATTACTTCTTTTTTTGAAGCAATTTCAATCCCCATTAAATTTTAAACGTTCGATACAAAAAAGAAAAAATCCTTTGAAAATTGCAAAGTCATTTTTGTTTTTAGAATTTCTAAATTAGTTAATCACATATTTTAGAAACAAAGCAAACATTAATTCTTATTTTCCTATAATTAATTTAAAGTGTTTTTCTTATTAATTACTAAAAAAATAAGTGTTCAACTATAAAAACTAAAAAATTGCTAAGATTCCTAAGATCTTTGTAATAATTTAATAATTTTGATATTGATCAGAATATTAAAGTACTCGTAATTGATTACCACTTATATGAAATCGATCTTTAAACTCTACATCCTTGAGCAATTTATATATTGAATAATTTGTTTGAAATTTCGAAAAAGAGCAATAAATTTTTTTCCTCTAGAGTCTAAAAGCTCAAATAAAGTTAAAAATCTAAATTTATTAAACACGTGTAGTAAAGTATAAGTAATTAACTTTGATTTGAACGTTTAATGAACTTCAGAATAACCTACAGTAAACATCAATCATGAAAATGTCATTAGAATCACCATCAACATGATCAATGGCAAAATTTTAGTTTATAGCAGTCCATTCATTTCTTTTTTAAAGAAATTTTATTTCTCCACATCATACTAAAATTTTATTTAAAATAAATTCTCTATAAATTCTTATTCACAATATCTTTTAAAAGCAATTACGTAAGATTTAAAAATATTTAGCAAAAAAAAGAGAATATTAAAGAAAACTGGCCAACCAAGAAATTAATTACATCCGATTATCCAAATTATCCAGATTTGATTCTTACATAAAAGCGTAAAAAATGATTGTTTTCTTTTCGTTTCAAATTGATTTTTGATTTTTTTACTTTGAAATTTTTGTTATACTTTCATTGACTACACTTTAATGTTTCAATCACCTGAAACAACAAAAATATAAAAAGAAATAAAAGCAAGTAAAATTTTCGTGGTTGTACCAGTCACCTTATAATATCAATGTTTAAATATGTGCTAAAATAAAAAAATTATGTGGAAAAAAAATCTTATGTGACATTTGGATGTCATAATTGTCAAAAATATTTGCAAAGCAAAAAATATGCGTATTTCAAATTGCCAGAATATCTAGTTGAAGTAGTTTTTAAAGGAAACACGGTTTAAGTACAGAAGTCCCATTGTATGGCAATAAAATCTTTAAATTTAATAATATTTGATTGACGTTTATTTTCTACATAAAAATAAAGAGCCGTCTACCGGAAGAAAATTGGGTAGTTTAATTTTAGGCTAGGAGGATAAAGTTATACAGCAGGGTTATACACATAAAGTGTTATACGTAATATTGTTATACATTTGCAACGATAAGTAGAACTTCCAATAGGAAAAACGACATAGAATTAGTGATACACACATGTTTCTGTCAAATCGGACGACGTCTATTATAAGAAAACTGTTATACACGTTAAATGTAAACACAAAAGTTTTGAAAAATTAAAAATAAATAATAAACAATAGAAATTTGATTGGTAAAAGATTAATTTTATATAGAATTATAAACTTTCGATTTAATCACTTCCATTGTGATACTAATTGAAAATTGTTATATTAAATTTATAATATTGCGTATACAATTTACTTTATTTATACAAAATAAATGAGTGATTTAAATTACTTAGAAATGTTTTTATTACCAATATCAATAAAATACTTTTATTCCAGAATTACTACCAGAAACAACGATAATCGAAGAAATGTGTGTAATATGCGTGATAATAGACTGTTTATATTGCCAGAATTTATGAAGGTGATAAGAAGAAGAATGTGTAGTGTGAAAAAATGAGATTTTCTAAAAGAGATAAAATATTTTTGAGATTTTAAAATTTCTAAAACAAAGAGAACATTTTTTTATACAAATAACTAGCTATATAGAATCAGAAACTATATGAGCTTCAGAATATTTTACTAAAATTGTTAGAAAAATGTTGTTGTTGAAAACTATGATTGATTATGTCCAACCTTTAAATATATTAAGATCTTTCTTAGTTTTAGTTCAACAAACTGTTATTTATTTTTGCGCGTTTAAAATTGAGTTCCGGCTCAAATATAGATGAATTTATTTTATAATACAAAGAAAAATTTTTGAACTTAAAAAAAAATTAGTTCCAACTTTAAACACATATTTAAAGCAAGTTTTTTTGTTTTGAAATCATAGAACACATCAACTTAATTGTATATACAAGTTAAGAATCTTAATAACATTTTGGAGTGGCTATTGTTGAAATATCATAAGTTCTATTTCTGAAATTTAAGACAAGCTTATCGCAAATTCTATTTAAACAAATCTTTTATATTCTTGAAAACATTTTTTTTACAATACAAAAAATTCTCAACTTAATTTTGTTTTTTATAATATTATAGTCAAAGCTTCAAAAATCAAAGCACGTACATGTATAACATTCTTATTATATTGGATTAAAACAAGAAAATTCTACAAAATTTCTTATGATTTTGCAGATTTTTGCCTATATACAGCATAAAGCATTTTAAAATTCTTTTGATCCCAGAATATTATGCCCATCGGCAAAATAAGCTTTGTATATTCTTAATACTTAAAATTAATAAAAAAGTAAGTATTTTTAAAGTTTATGTCCATTATTAAGTAATTATTCTAATGGCACTCATAAAATTTCAAAGTGCTATACATTTAATAGTCTATTAAGGTTATATGACAGAATAGACTCGCTTAAAATCAATTGGTTGGTAAAATAACATAATTATTCTCTTAACCGCGTAAGTGTAGGGAAATGATTGTTTTTTTATTGAAACAGGTGTTTTATTTTATCATATTGCATATATTTAGGGGCTAGTATTATTATAGTAATCATTGTAGAAAATTCAACCCTTAACATTTTTCGGAAACTGACATTTTTCACTATTTTGCAATTTATATACAATTAATTTTAATTTTAATTACATAATTATGTCAAATATTTACAAGAAGCTTCTTTTATAACAGTAAAATCAATTTTAATGTTTTGTATAAGTAAACAATATGTTAACTACTTCAATCATTAAATGTCATGAAATCTATCAATTTTGTTTTATAATGTTTTTGTTTTTTAGTTGAGCACATCATTATAAAATTTTTAATATCAACAAAATCGCATTTGAAATAATTAAATAGTAAATAACAAATAATAAATATTTACAAATTTATGATTTGAAATAAATTTTACGGTATGTGCAAACAAAGAGTTTTAGGCTTGGGGGAAAGCTAAAGAAGGTAGTTAGTTAACATAGTTACAAAGCTTTTACATTGTATTTTATAAACTGAAGACAATGGATTAGAATCTTACTCAAGTAATTACATATTTTCTGACACATTAATTATAATCAATAATGGGACATATTCTAAGAGTTTTCCACGTAATATTGATATTTATCGTAATAGTTATGTGTAGTGATATAAACATATGGTAGCGACACAACAGATACATTGTTACATACAAGACAACTATGGTTGCCTATATATTTACCTCTTGTTTCTCCGTTTGGGGACGCCCTTTAGAACAACACAAACAAAATCAGTTATTTTTCCCTTTTGCACTATTTTACTGAGTAACACAAACATATGTAGCCAATAATGCACATTTACAATAATTTTTCTTTATTTATATATTTTATAAAGTTATCAAAATCCTTGAAATCATATGTTTGCATTTTCTATATAATATTTACAATTTCTATATCAAATATTTTATTAAAAATTCATTATTTTCTTTGTTTACATTAATGAACGAAGTGTGACATTTTTTGACTTTTGATTTCAGACTTATGGAAAACAAATTATTTATCAGCAATTTAAAACTGTACACACTGACCTTAGTGATTGAATGTTTATATTTTGTATTAAGGCAAATATGGGTCAAAAATATAAAACAAGTACTTATACACTAACAATACAAGTAAATGTAGACTTTCGTACACATACATTCATTAAATAGGTATATCATATAATATGTATATTATTTCAATTAAAAAAAACAAATAATCTTATTATTTTATACAAATTTATTTTTGATTAGAAAAATTATTTATTTTAAATAAACTTTGAAATCTATGCCCATCCATTATCAATCCGGTATGATAACATTTTGTTAAACCGGCAGCGCTCAGTATCATCTTTTTTTAACAAGTTATAGAAAGGAAGCTAGGAGAGGAATAAATTATACTCATAAATTTTTTTACTAATCGCTTTGCATACAATAAGGGAGGTTATATGATGGCACGAAATTTTTCATATCGAGTTTCGGCGGGAACGCACTTCTCCCTGGTAAGAAAGCATAAATAAATTATTTTTAGGGAGATGTCAGATTGTCTGACAGAGTCTTTGTGTGTACCCATGTATCTCAAGTGCGGCTGAACCGATTTTTATATATAAATTTTATATATAAATTTATTTTGGCTACGTTACGGGTTGATCACGTTTTGGGATATATAAGGTCTCAGGAAATTTTTGTTGGTTGATTTTACATTTTAGGCATATAAAGAGCAATAATTCACTAATTTCCTTGAAATTTGATATTTAAATTCGGGATTTGAACCATGAACCTATCAATTTTCTGAAGAAATCAAGGTTGGAAAACTGGTGTTTACATTTTTTACTATACCTACGGAATTAAATGATAGAATTTCTTGAATTTTAATATCTGAGTTCTGGTTATTGCCAAAACTAACTGACAAACTTTCCAGGCAATTCGGAAACTTTCGGCAAAGGCGAAACTCTACTAAGAGAAAAATTTACATTTTTCTAGGTATGTTAATTAAAAGTTGACTAGCGTCCTTAATATATCAAAATCTAATCATCTAAAATCTAAAATCTAAAATATCAAAAACTTTTATTGTCTTATACATACATAATGTACAGACATATTTTATTTATTAAGAAAAGCAGATAAGACGCTTTATATTTTGGATGAGCAGAACATATTATGATTGTGTAAAACACAAAATAATTATATTGAATCTTCATTTGAAACTACATTTTTGATTTCGGCATTAATAATTGAATTATCAATTTTTATTTCGACTTTTACTTAAAAATTTCCCACGCGTCTACAAATTATTTGGATTGGACTTTAAAGGTAAATATTTTTCAATTATATACACTGTTATGTAAATATATTTATTTGTTTTTATTATTTAAACTTTTTAGAAAGTTATTTTATTATTTATTCTTCTGATAACAATATGAAATTGATGTGTGGTATAAAATGATGCAATTACGAATTCCTGACGTTGGAGACGTCATTTGTAGCTGTGGTCTTAAAAGGCTATTCGGTAAATGAAATATAATATAAAGAAATATTAAAAAATTTGCATAATAGAAAGATGCTCTAGGAACCATAAAAATTTATTCAACTTTTAATATACAACAAAATAGTACAACACATAGACGCTCAGATTTATGAAAAATTATATAAGTACTTCTGTAGAAATTTTGTTCGAACTTTATAAACGTCATAAGTCATAACCAGTAACTTATATAACAAAAAAATGTTCTTTTGCATAATATCTTTATACATTCAATAAAAATGCTCTATAAAATAATTTCTTTATTTATAATAAATAATCATTAGCAAATCTTTTCAATTGCAAATTTAAAATTACCTCATTTTGTATTCTAATTAACTCTACATTAATTAAATTTATCAAAAATTTCTTTTATTTAATACTAGAACTTAAATAAACAACCTGAATTTTACTTACAATTTATGTGAATCATTTATGTATATATATATACTTGATATAGAAGTAGCATTAGGTAACGTATTTAATTTTTTTCGTCGGCTTCTCCTTTTATTAAAAGATTTATGATATTTTTTCAGTAATAAAACCTGAATAATAATTATATCTAATAAAATTAATTAACATTTTTATTTAATTCACAATATCTACATCAAAAATCTAAAGTTTTATTCATAAAAGTCACAAATTTTCAATAAAAATTTTCGAAATGACAAAAATAAATTTAATAAGTTATGATTTTCAGAACGTTAACACATCGTCTTTGCAGCAAAAGAGCTGCGACAAATTGATCTCCACAAGATGCTTGTATTTATCAAAAGGATATATCTCGAGTTGGTGCTTTAGGAGTGATATGTGGAACGGGATGGCAAAATAGATTAATTCTTGGATCTTATCAACTTCTTGGGTCGCGGTACATTGTTATACCATATGTCTAATGTATGTCATGAAATTATTTCTTCGATTATTCTCTGATGTATAACAGATTTTTACAGAATTTTTACACTATTTTTTTCCGAATTTTAAAAATCTAGAAATAATAAATCGGATCGTATACGCTTATTAATTAAATTTTTAATTTTATCTTAAATAAATTTATTATTTGTAAATTTTTTTTCTTATATGAAAAATCTAATCGATATACTCTAATTAATTTGTCTAAACTACTAATTAATTTGTCTAAATTTATTTTTATGAAAGAATTTTTACAGTTTATACGTACAAGAATAATATTATAATGGATCACTGAACTGCAACCCTTGTGCAATTTTTATATGTGAATCAAGTTGATTTGTACGATTCTTGTATACTAATCAACACCAATTATTTAGAAACTGTCTTATACAAGTTATACGTAATAATATAGAATATTTTTAATAGTAAATAGAAAAAAAATTTTTTTTTAACAAACCTTTAACACAATTCTTCACTCAACTTCTATCAAGCATATAAATTCATTTATTTACAAGAGAAAAAAAAACACTTAACTGGTGGGCTATTTTAATATATATCTATATGTATTCAAACATATATATATTACTTAATTAGTTATTCACTAAAATAAATGCACTTCATTTTCATTATCACATAAATTAGCATTAATAATGAGGTTTTCATGAAAATTTATACGGAAATTTTTTCGTTTATTGATGAGAAAATCAAAAATATTTTTTTTTTTACATTTTTCTACTCTAGTTTTCCAATACATTATAACTGTTTTTTTATTTTTTTCCATTAAATTATTTTCTATTTTCACGGTTAACTTAATTTGTATTATTTATTTATTTATTTTTTTTATATATAATATTTATAGCCAAGTGAAAATTTTAATAGCTGTAATTGCAATTAATTCGAATTTCGTATTTCATTATCATATTAAATAATTTATATTTTGCATTTTTTTTAATTTTTATTGCACCGATACATACATTACTGTAAGCTGATATCAATATGATTTATTTTATTTTAATATTAACGAGGAAAATGCATATATAACTGTGAAAATTGTATACATATATAGACATAATACAATATTTACAGACTGTATATATAACATATACAAAAAATATTTGAATATTATTTTATTTTCAATGATTATAAGATAATTTTAATTAATAACATTCAATTACTTCTGTAAATTTTTAATCAGTAAATAAATTTCATTTAAATATAAGTACATATTTCTATAATAAAGATTACATAAATTGTTATTCAATATTAAAATTTTTAATATAGCAATTTTGTATTTGTACAAGTACAATCTTCTTTATTAACATAAATTAGTTTTTCTACTCAACACTAGAGGTTATATTGTGTCCCCCGAATTTTTTCATTTTCTTTATTGTTAGTTTTTATTTTTCTTGTATTTTTTAATTAAAATAATTAATTTAAATATAAAATTAAAATATTGATTATTTTTTAATGATTTATTTAATTTTATAAATCAAATTATTGCAAAAATTTTATTATTGAAATTTTGAATTCATATATAAAATTTATTTGAGTAATTAAATGTATCATTAAAACCAAATACTATAGTATCAATAAAATACGATATGAGAATGAGATCTTCAAGGTTTAGAACTGTAAATGCACGCTATATATCAAAAACAATATCAAGAATTGCAAAATTATTAAAATATTTCAAATGATTTCCGATAATTGAATGTAATAAAATTATAATTTAAATTTATTATTAAATAATGTGCAATAACAAAATTAAAAATTAGTTAAATTATGTGGTAACAATATAAAATTTCAAATTTTACTGAATACAGCAAATTTTATTTTTTAGAATATTTGCGTGCAAGATCAGCTGTTTTAATTATATTTCATATAAATACAAAGAATTATAAAGGTATTTGCTATAGGGTATAAAGATTATTTTGATTAGATTTTTAAAAGTTATTTTAAAAAATTATATTAGAATATCTTACGATATTAGGGTATTTTTTGTTTTGGTGCAACCTACATAAATACTTTTTATAATTTTACAATTTTACTGAAATCAAATCACAAAAAGGATGTAAAATTCCATATTCTGATTCCAAATTGCATTTTGGATTGTATATAATTATATCAATTATAAATTTGAGACATTCTACACGAGCAGTGTTGCTCTTTTTGAGATGAACTTCAAAAAAATAAATAAATAAATTGAATTTCATTGTCCTTTATTCAAGGGCTTTATCAATTGTAAGTAATTTTTTCCAATCTAATTAGATAATATTTACAAAATTCAAGATTTTGTAATAGCTGGTCTAAAAAAATACAAAATATTTTGATTGAATATATTCACGGTATTTAATCTTTATTAAAATATATTTGCTTAAATTTAACATTTAAATTCATATTGTGAATTTCTTCCATAATAAATAATTAATATTGCAAAATTAAATTAAATTAAAAAATGATTGTATATCATGAACGTTAAAAAAATCCAAAATTATTTTTTAAATTTATAAAATTTTCGAGTTAAATTTTTAATCTTTAATCTTTTTTTTTTAATTTTCGGTATACGGATATACGAATGTATGCGAATATGCAGGTTATTATCGAAAAGATTAAAAAATTGATAAAATTTTCTTGATTAAATTACAATGAAATTATTATACATTAACGAATTAATACAAAACAAAACAAATAAAAAGCAACTAAAAAGAAAAATGTGCAAATTAAAGTTACTAACCATAGCTAATTAAAAGGTATTGACATTAAATTTTCTTTTGAATTTGTATATCGCGTCGCGTATCAGTTTTGTTTTAGAAATAATATGATTCACATTAATTATCGAAACCCATTTTATTATGTTCTCATTTTAAAATTCTATTGTAAGAGAGCTCCTATAATATTATTTTAATTTGTAACTACAAATTTTGAAAAAAAAAAAAAAACATTTTTTTTTTGTGCTCAGTATATAGTTAATTTACGTTTATACACTTAATTAGCGCGCATTTCACGTTCAGGGACGTAACCTTTTGAAAATTAAATTATCACTATAATAATCACAATATCTACCGCGATATAAAATGTCTATTGCTATTTGGAAGAAAGGAAATTCTTGTTCATTTTTTAATATACAAAAAAAAATAAATGATTTTTTTTATTTATTTATTTTTTTTTTTATAATAAACAATAATAAAATTGTGATCATAACAATTTATTTATTTTTTTAAGGTGGACATTATAGAAATATTTCTTAAGAATATGACTTATGTGTAAATTTAGGTAGTATGCCGGTTCTACGTCTGCCGGCGATTTAAATATTAAACTAGAAATATATAGTTAAAGATCAACAAACGAAGTAAAATACTTATCGATAACTAAATTATGTTTTAACTACCTTACCATCTAATTTCTATTTCATATCATTTTTCGGCGTTCTGCCGTCATATTGAACCATAGTGAGAAAATATGCATGAACTAACAAACGAAGCGGGCCGACTTTAGTCAACAAAACCACAGATTGAATAGGCTTCAAACATAATGTTATTAAAAACATAAATCTTTATGCTTGACTTGAAATCAACTAGATTCTGAGGTCGTCTCTGAGAAAGTCAAGGGTTTTATTAAATTGATGCGGAAAACCGCCTGGTAAAATACAAAATTCTCTGAATTCAAACCTGTACCAAGTAATTATTCTGGGACTATAACTGATTTCATAGTTCAAAAAAGAAGGACTGGACATAAATGGCAAGGTCGCGTCACCACGATGATAAAACGAATAGACTTTCTCAAACATTCACAAATATATAAAGAAGAAAATAAATATAGAAAAAACTCTTGAGTACTAGGTCGTAAGTGTAGATCAGCAACATACAACAAGGTGTTGATATATAAGAAATGATAAAGTCTATATGGACATAAGTATGGCTTGCAACTATGGAGTTATATCAAACACACACACATCAAACAAATACAAACTTTCTAGGACAAGGTTCTTCGTAATATGGTAGGTGATCACTGGTATGTATGCAATGGTGCTCGTAGGGATTCGGGTGTCCCACAAGAAATTAAGAAATAAGGATCTGTGTCATGAAACATAAGGCACGTGGAGCATCATGTAAATGTCGAGGCCATTCGACTTATGGGGGAGCGGGTTTGAACAAAAAAATTGAAACGAACGAGATCTCTCGATTAAGCCTAAAGGGCTGAAACAGCACTTCCGCGCCTTCCTTCACGAAATGTAGACATTAAAACACAACTAGCAAGAATAATCATTAGTCAGTTTGACTAGTTTCGGTAGTTTATGACCATCCAGACGCGGTTTAGGTTAAGTTAAAATCCCCCACTATTGATCTATTGACATAGTTCTGACGACAGTTTAGCACCATCTGTTTTTGCTATGAAAAAAAATTTCAATACATCACATATTTCGTCAACCTCACAGCTTATGTATGAACGCATAAATTTCATAGAATAAATTACAATTAGACAATATGGCTACTATTTTCTTCGTTAATAAAATATAAATATACACTCAATATACATAAATATACGCCGCTTAACTACATAAAATAATAAATAAAAATAATAATTTTATTAATACAAATTTTTTTATGATCGTAGAACAAAATGCATACTTTTCTCTCTAATTGATATTAATTTGATCATCACTTTTATAATTCAATCATCTAATCAAATTCATTTTTTATTGTACATAAGTATGTACAATGTATATTTATGTATGTGGGTACCTAAACTTAATAAATGATTGATATGTTCATTTTTATATATGCGAAAATTTTCAAATACTTGATGATATACGATAAAAATTATTATATAGAAACAAAAATAAAAATAAATAGTTAATAAAATAATCGAACAACATTTTTACTTCCTGATATGACCATCAATTTAAAATTACTATAATATACAATATAAACTTATAATGCTTATATAAAATTAGCTTGACCTTAAAATTTTTACGATATTTAACGTTTAAATAATGACAGCAATAATTGCAATAACATACTTTATATCAAAGTGTATAATTGAATTCATATACATACGTATGTTATGTGCACTGTGAGGTGACAGCTAAATGTTAACAACGCTTAAGTAAAAATATACATGACAACTACTTGTGTAATAAGTAAAGTGTAAGTATGACATTTAAATTGGTTAAAAGAAAAACGGTAGATAGATTTCATTATAAAAATTCACCGCTCGCGTGTTTAAAATATTTAATTTGGTTGTTTCTTTATATTTTTTATTATTTTGTTGTTTCTTATTTTTTAAGATTTATTTACTTAAAGATTTATTGTTAGTACATATACATTATAACACATATAAGATTATTAGTTTTTAAATATTATACAATTACATTGACGTGAACTTGTGGAACAGAAAGGTGTTAGTGTAGAAGAAGGACTAGACAAGAGTGCCATGTTTGCTGGCAGGAAAGATTACAGTTGGCATTTCAATGAGGCATTACTTATTGGACAATATGGCAAAAAAACTGGATAACGGTGACAGCAGATAGACATGCGACAGCTCGCTTTATATGTTCTATAATTTAACGCAGAAGGGAAGAAAAATTTTATTAGAGTAGCGATTCGGTGCGTTGAAGACGTCCGTTTGGTAATCTGTTGAAATTATTCAATGGACAGTCTAGTGCAAGATCCCAGCATTAGACGTATCATTTCACCTTCTAAAAACGGAAATTTCTTCACAAAACTACATAGAGCAGATGTATTGTGAGCAAAAGAATGATTATTAAAACAGAAATATAAAAATTTTTGCCCAATCAATGATTTGTCATTTTCCAAGCCGAAGCTCTAGCATACCTTATTGTTTGATAAATAAAACTGATAACAAACAAAAAATCTTTTTGTTTTACTATTAAAATTTTTTAGATAAAAAAATACAATCAATACCTTTATTGTGATTCTTAACAATAACCCGTAATTATTTAAAAAAAAAAACACTCATTTTTTTAAGAAAAAAATTAAAACAAAATGCAAATTACTGCAAGTAAACAAAACCTTTTTTTAAAATTTATTACAAATAACTGTAATAAAATTTTCATTAATAATAAAATTAAATTTTTCATATTTAAATTTACAGGTATTCAATTATGCAATAATTTTCTTAAATATTCTTTTGTACAAACTGAAATAAAATAAAAATATTTTTCTTTGTTTTGTTAACAAAATGAATGAATAAGGGTTGATTCACAATGAAATATAAAATAATAATGATTATTTGAATTGCATTTCCTTAAAACATAAAAAAATTTTTATTATATAAGACAGTAGATAAACTCTAAAAATTTACTCTTAAAATTGTAATTTTCGAATTAATTTAGATAGGTGAACGTACAATATTGTACTTTAATTAAAATTAAATAAAGAGTCTGTGTTTACATTACATGAAAACCTTGAGACGTATACGCTCAAAAGCCCATGATCTTAAAAATTATTCGTAAAAATATGATGAAGTAGACATCATAATGACAAATATATGACAGTTAATACGAACACATTATATGTCAATGCTAATTGTATTTCAAACGCTATCGTACTATTTACTATATTTGATCAATAATCTACTGTTATGACAGTGTAAATATTAAATTTTAAGTATGACGCCATGATCGGGTAATAAAACGCACTTGATCTGATTAACTTAAACTGTGTAATAACTTAATATACAAATATTTTAATTTTTCATGAAAATTTAAGAAAGAAAAAAAGAAAATTAAATATTTATTTTTTCATTCCAATGATAGAGTTTCTTAAAATTTTTCATGAAACTCAAAATTTCTATATTTACCAATTTAAACATTTTAACCAGTTCTGATATTTCTTTAGCTTTTATAAAGGTGCATATTCAAATTTATTCTGAAAATGCACGTAAAAACCGATAAAAAAAACCCACAGCTATATGCATGCTTTCACATCATTAACGCTTAATTAATAAAGATTTTTTTTTTTATAGAGTAAATGACAAAAACTGCATTTTAAAATTAGTTTTTTCCGCTGTAATCTAGTAAAATTACCAAACTATGAATCAATATGCATATGGGTAAAATTGTGTTTTTAAAATCATAGCAATAAATTAAACAAATTAAGTTTGGATTACGCACGTAATGCATTCATTAAAATAGATGTGGATTTCGTTTTGTTACACCATATAGAATTAAAATACTTAAAGCTTTCCGAATATTCCCAATTACTTATAAAAGATTGACGTAATAGAAATAAAATACTGCAATTCTGATTTTTTTTTAAGTTTTAATTAAATCTTTAAAATAATTTTATAATCATTATTAAATTATAATAATTTCAATGATTACGATTTAATATCTCTATATCTAGAAATCAGGGTTCATCATTCGATCAAATTCTAGTAGTTTGCAAAATAGAGCATTTCATTTTGAATTTTAAAGTAGAAATCTTCAAAGTCTTGTACCTTAAAATATAGAAAATAAATATCTATTTATTAAAATTATTACAAAAATCATCTTTCATCATGTTTTTAAACAAATCATGTTGCATACAGTTAGGAACAAATTGAAGGTACAATATCAAAAATATTTTGCATGAGACTAAAAAAAATTGTTTTTAAAAAAATATTTTCAAAAAATTCTATTTGCTTTTTGCAAACTCTTGTAAATTTAATCACAGACAGAAGCACACACGATTGAGCGGATGAACAAAGAAAATGAGAGTAATGAGAAAATTTTTAAGGTCAAAAGTACGGTCCTGTCACAGTAATATTAATTTGGTTGAAAAGGGCTAATTGCATTGTTTATCTTTTAAACTTCCTACTTTACATCTATGTAAAGTAGAATCTTAACTTATAGGGCTTTAAAGTCCTAAAATTTCCTAAATTCTATGAACCCATTTATATAGCAATAGAATCTAATGCATTCAAAGTTTTCACCTTAATACTTCTAAAACTTTTTAAAATATTATTTAATATATGTTCGTATGTATGTACAACATCACGTTTATTATAAGAAAAGCTGTCATTTAATTTTACAAAACATGTTTTTAACGGGTAAACACAAGCAAATAAGTATATTAATTCTATGAACTTTTAATACAATTAAACTAATTATTAAAAATTTTGTAAAAACAAAATAACAATCAGTAATTAATTAAAAAAACTTTAAAAAAAAACATTAAGTTTGTATGAAATTTAACATGACACAATCATAGACATTTCAATTCGAGTTTTAGAAAACCTGAAACTTTCCTTGCTACTAGTAAAAGTATGACTAAAAAATTCTGTATAAGATATTCTCTCTCTTATTTTAGAAATTAAAAAATAGCAAGTAAGAGTAATAAGAAATTTGAATTTCACTGTATTTAATCACGTTTTGAATAACGCTTAACTATAAATTCGATTTCATGTGCACATCAACACTATTTGAGTCATGAGAATAACATCACATTTATAATGTAAAATAAGAAAGTGGCATTATGTTAGCGCTACCTATACTGTTTGATTCGAGTTATAATGAATTGAATATTAAACTCAAACATAACAGTTTAATAAACTATTTCGCCCCCCGAAAATTATTACTTGTTTTAGTAATAACAACGAAACCTTATTAACTATTTTATTCAAAATTTAAACTAAATAGTGTAATTAATTATTACCAAATAAGGTCAAAGCAGAACTAACTGAATATTTTGTTTTTGTCTTTCATTTTCACCAATTTCGCTGTGACCTTGACAAAGTGCATAAACCAAAAATAAATTTTACATTCATTAAATTTGTTATTTAATTTTTTTGCTAAAAGGGTTTTTACTATGTACCAGAAAATTTTAAATTTTAAATACTGTAAAGAACTTGTTTTTTTTTTTTGCTGACTGGCTGCAACTAGATGAAACTGAACACTTTACAAAAGCATATTGCAAAAATCAAATAATATGTTTGAGTATTTTTAAATATAATCGCACAAGTTATTTAAGAAAAAGCAAATTTATTAAAAAGAATTAAGCAAACACCAATAGAAAGTGCATTTTTCTTAATGTCCCTCAAGAAATAAATTTTTATTTAAAAATTGTGACATTAAAATACCAAAAATGAATGTTTTTCTTTTCAAAATTTCCAAATGAAGTGAGTTTTGTCATTTCTTATTGTCATAGAATTCAACACATTTATTCAACACATGATCAAACATAATTTTTATTCGTTAGCCATATTGTTTGTTGAGTAATAGAGTAATTGAGAATGGTGGATAGGGGTGGCGTTTTTTCTTTTCAAAAATTGATCCATAAAAAAATTTCCACGTGAAAAGAAATTATAGTAAATAGGCAAACTATAAGATCTTAGCTTGATTTCTTAAGACTGTAGATTGTAGATTTGGACAATGATGTACCGCTACCTAAAAAATCTATTGCGCTCTATTGAAAACTGCCCATTGTCTTGCCAAGAGCACACCTCCAGGACCCACATTCATATTGAATCCACAGCGAGGATTTACTAAACCTGACCTTCTCTTATATATCAACCCTCTATACTTATTTCTTAAGATTCATTATAATTCTAAAATAATTATTTAAATAATTTGCAAAAATTCAATTTTCTTTTCTATTTTTAACAGCTTACCCTTATGTAAATACAATTTATTCGCAGCTCAGAATAAATTTTTCTGAATTTTATTTTTAATCTATTCAATTTTTCAAAATTATTTGCACGCTTAAAATAAATAAAAATAAAATTATAATAAACAAATAAAAAAGTGCAATATTTAAGTTTTCATTTCACTAAGAATATTTTAAGAACAAATAGAAAAATCTACCTAAGTACATACTTATTGTACTCGTAACTCCGAAAATTTTATTTAACCATCGTCAAATTCCTCAATCAGTTTAAAATTTATTAAAAATATTTATTGAATTCATTTAATATAAACTAAAAATTAATTCAGTTTAAATTAAATAACCCACCTAAAATTGATAGTGTCGTGTGACAAAATTTCAATAATTTGTTATTCACGATTTTTTTCTTAGAATTTTCTTCTTTTTTTTTTATAATTTCGAAATTAAGCAAATAATTGTTGTAAATTAACATATTTACGATATTTACTCTTGATGACAAACAAAAGTTACTTATTTTTTCTTTTAATACAACAACAATTTCGATTTAAATTAAAAGCGATACAGATATGTAAAATTTCTTAATCCATTTTGAATTTCAGTAGGGATGAACGAAAGTTAAATTTCGAATTCGGTGAAATTTTCGAATATGCTATGTAAACTGTAAACATTAACAAGCGGCTTTTACTATAAATTTATTGAAATTAACAGCCTGATCGTGTATCTCGCTTTTTTATTCACTTTTTATTCACTGTCAAATCAGAACTCTCAGTATTTTCTAATGGATATTTCACTTGCAATAAAATTACTCATATTTCTAATTGAATTTTTGAATTTTTTCTCAAATTATCGACTGAACGTCTCAACTTCAAAATGAAAGCGAATAAATTTTGTATACATTTTAGAAAAGAACGAGATACGCAATGCCGAATAATTCTTCTCACTCGAAAATTATACAAATATATGATAGTTAATCACTTTTCGAGTAAAATAGCGAGATAAACGATCAGGCTTAAAAATTTTAATTTTATGGGCCAGCGGAAGTGAGTACTTACATATAAGTGAATTCAATTGAGTAATTCCCACCAAAAATTGAGTAATAGAATTTCAATAAATATGTACTTATATAAGAAGATGGTTTTCAAAATGCAGATTACATTTGTAATATAGAATTTAAATTAACATTAACAGCGAAAATTTACCTCTGAACTTTGCAAAATTCAAATTTTATATTGCTGATATTGCATTTTATATAGACTGAAAAAATCTTTTCACATGTTCAAATTTATATGGCTACAGGTATAGGTGTATATTCCTGTGACAGTTGACATCCTTAAATATCCATAAAAGCATAGACTCGATCATTCGGTTGAATGAATATTGCTGTAAAACATAATATGTAATAACTAACGAAATAGCTTCACTTTAATTCAAAAACAATTCAGATTCTTAATATTCGCATTAGTTTGAGGTTGAACAACTTTAATAACAAGCAAAAAAATAACTATGATATGACAATTATGACTCAAATGCATTATAAATATACATATATTGTCACTTTCCAAATATTATGACTACAAATTTACTTTTAAAATAATAAAATCATTTTGAAATAATGAAAATAAAATAAAAATAATAAATTCATGAGAAAATATCGACATTCGTCAAACATTCACTTACGTCATTTACTATAAACAAATTAAATAAGTATAGTTTGATTTCCGAAAAATATGTTAATTTTATTATATATGTATGTATATAGGAAATCATCTTTGAGTTTTAATAATCAAAATATGCATGGAATAACCTAAGCCGTAATACACTACACATTCCTACTTTCCCAATAATTTTACAATTTTTATTACTTGTCATAGTTTTCTATAGTTGAGTACAAAAATTATAAAAATTGTAAACAAAAGGAAATTAAAAAAAATTAATGCTAAAAATTTCCCTGCATCTTAAATGGAAATTTTTCGTTTTTCCCCAAAACATAAAAAATGTATTAGAAATCTTATTAAAGAAACGAAACATATTTCTTTTTTATTAGCATTCTCTGATCGAGCACTATTTCAAATTCCAACAAATTGAAAGTTCAGCAAATACCTTTTGTTCTTCATGCACAGGTTCTCAGTTTTTAGGTTAAATAATTAGCTAAAAATGAGATACATATATTTTGACATTTATTTTGTCATATTGAAAACGAATATTATTTTTTTGCTTATTGACGCATACATATTCAAACATGCATACATAATAATATCTTATTATTTTTTATTGATTCATTCAAAATGAAAGTTTGAACCGAATCATTTTCATCAGAATTTTTGAATATATTATGTTAACTCTTTTATTATTTAATTAAATCAGTTATTGTCTTTATTAATTTGTTAATTCAATTAAGTCGGTAATTACCAGATGTTTCACAATTTTTTTAATTTCAATATAATTTCAATCTATTAAAATACTTCAAATTCTTAGCACTCGCATTGTAAACAACAACGGAGGCTCACTGAAATGTCAAATTTTTTAAGGAAATATGTATACATTTATTCAGGACAGCGAAACGTAAGTAAACTCTTAGAGAAATTACAACTTAATCAATTTTGCCGAAATTATTCAGGTCTGAGTTTTACTTAAGAATTGTGCTGAATCATCGATCTTTGTTGAACAGCAGAGGACCTCAATGGGAAAACTTCAATAAAGAGATTTTGTATTTTCATTTTGAATGCAATAGTAGGAAACGAACAAAAACGAACAAAAACTTTTAATTTTTAAAATATTTTCGGCAAAGCGTCATAAACGTCTATGGTATTTCTTTCAATCAAACAGTGCTGCGATAATCTATTTCAATTAATTGAAATTATATCCAAAATAAATTAATTTTCTTTTTACAATTTGAAAATTTTCCTTTCTTTCGCTTTGTATATACTTTTATCCAATTTCACAAAAGCTCATCAACGATTATTTTAGTCAAAATTGAAAAAAGCCAATATTTATTCTCAAAATAATAACGATTGTCAAGCAAAAAATAGTTAATAGATAAAGCGTTTCTGAAATATAACAATAGGTTCAGTCTATTATGTGAATGATCTCATATAGAAGCAAATTTCTTTTGTGTCTAATGATTTAATTTTTGCTATGAAAACAATATTAAAATAATCAAATTAATCAATTAGACTAAATATATACAAATATTTGCGTAAATACACTGTTTTAGATTCATAAATCATTCATATTTTATTTTTTGTTTCCTTTTGGAATATTCAACATGAATTTTAATTGTCTACTTCTTTTACGCAGAGTATAACACTGTTCTAAAACCGCTTTTCGCCGGTAAATTTTTATTGTAATTGTGTTTCCAGTTATTGCGGTTATTACAGTGAATTAATCTATTCTTTTTATTGTTTTCTTGTTTTTTAATTATGTATTTACAATTTCTGACTATAGAAACGAAATTTGAATCTCAGCTAATACATTATCATTCTAGATTTAATATTAAAAACTTCGGTTCAGATGAATTTATTCTAAAATATTAAATAGGATAGAAGAGCACCAATGTTAATTGAGATTAAAATGAAGAAAGTTGAAAAGTAAAATTTTCGCAACAAAATCTTTTATTACCAAAACAAAAATTACCAAGTTTATGAATTAAGCCCACTTCATGTTGCATATTGAAATAAGTAAATGTAACTGTTGATAAGAACATATTTCTGTGGTTTTAAGAATAATAAGATTGCAATTTTTAGTAGTTTTGAAAAAGATACATGAAAAATGAAATTTTTGATTCTTAATCACATAGAAAATTCGCATTTTATCATTTCTTATATAGTTTAATGTGCGAATCAATAAAATGTCAAATTTTGACTATAAATGAAAATTTTTGTATGTGTGTTAGTTTACATATGATATGACGCATACTTATACGAATTATAAATACGTTCTTGGTATTTGTAAAATCGTGCAGTCAAAATATCAAGCTAAAGAATTTTTTGACTAAAACTCGTTTGTTTTTGCACATCAAATCAAATAAAATCTTAAAGGAATTTTGAATATTTTTCTTAACTTTTTCTTCTTTTCAATTTTTTTACCTATCGTATTGCATACGGGTATTGTAATCGCACCGAATTACAGAACGAAGAGAAACATAAAGAAACTAAACTATTCTTGACAAGATCAGCTGGTCAATTTTGTATTGCGACCTCGGCTGAACTGATTTAAAAAAAAAAAATTTTGTGTTAAATTCGCCTTTGTAAGCAAGATAAATTGATAAAATTTTTCACCACATCAGGTTCAATAAACTGAAACTAGGTCCTTACAAAGGCTCTCTTTCGAATTTTTAGGGACATCTTGCATAAAAAATCTACTAACTTTGGGGTGTGAAAAAACTTTCGCCAAGCAGACTTGCAAGTGTATAAAACCTTCGTCAAGTAAATTTCTATATATACAAACGAAATGTTTGCTAAAATTGTCCCGCTCGGTCATAATGATGGTCTTATCAGATTTTTTATTGCGTTTTGTTTTTTTTTTCTCGAAAAAAAAAACAATTTCTATTCACATCTTTTAAGAATTCTTTCAATGTTTTATTGTATTAAATATTTTGAGACATCCTTGATATTGTTCATTCAAGGATTAAAAAATATAATTGTATTTTATGTAAATTTTAAACTGTACATAAAGAAAGGTAAAAAAAAGTGATTCAATGCTCTTTTTTAAATACAATAATTTCGACATTAGTACACGTAAGTACTATGTAACATTCGTGTGTAAATTTATGCGTATATATTGTATATACTTGGATATCAAACAATTAATGCGCAATAAAATATGTAAACAGAGGGTCTTGTTCTTTCTTAATTTTCTCGAAAATGCGATTTCTTATAAGAATTCTCGTAAAAGTGTTTTAATAAGGTTACTCAATAAAGGTACATAAGTAGCTTATAGAACTGCACTTTAAATAAAACATAAAGCATCTAAACTACTGGGTATTTTGACCATAATTTGTGGATCGATAAAAGAAGGCGTGAATGCATCAACAATTTCAATAGTATAATTTAGTTTTATTCTTTTTTATCTTTAGAAATTAATTTTAAACTCTAAAACAAAAGTAAGTACAATCCTAACATAGCCATAAATTTACCTACATATCATAAATTTATTAGGCACTATTGTCGTCATCATTTTCTATGTTTTATGCTACTACATCATTATTGCTATTAATTACATAAAAATGACATACGTACTCAACATTAAAAAAAATTATTACACTACTGATAAGAAAATTTCATAATTTACAAAAGAACTCAACATAACCTTATCTTTACTTTGTTATCTTTTTAAACGTCTGTCACCTTTCACTATATTATGTCAAATTCGTGTAGTTCTAACTAAAATGTTACAAACAGATAAATAGGAATAGATACGGAGTTAGTAAAATAATTTTGCAATTATGTTATAAATATGTATACAAAAACTAATAAAAATTATAGTTGTTCATGTTGACTATAGCATGTTCATTCAAAAAAAATAATTTTGCTGATTTCGAAAAGAATCACTGCATTGCTTTATAAAAGTTGCAGCGTAATCTAAAAGTTAATCCTTTTTCATTTATGCCCCATTACTTTAGACATTCTAATCGAAAAAATACGACTACTCAATTCAGCAATTACATTACGTCATCTTGTATGTCAAAAATCTCTGATTTCAAAATTGCTGGTATTAATACACAATTCAGCTTATGAGTTCTAATTGCTGAATTGTGCAGCAATAAAATTTTACTGCAATTTTGATGTCACCGTTTGTATTACTGTTTGTTTTAAGGTAGTTTCTGACATTTTCAATTATTTTTGAAACTTTATATAATGAACTATAAATTTTAAAAACTTACAAATTTTCTTTATACATATAAAAAATAAAATATTATCCATAGAATACATGAATCAACCGCAATTGTGTTCCAATAAATCTTTTAAATTCTTATAATAAATATTAAATTTAAAATCATCCATATAAGAAATTGATCGTGTTAAATATTAAGTCGCAATAAAATTATGAAGTGCTTCAAATATTTTTTAGATAGTTGCATAACTTTTTTTTTCTATTTTTCCTGTAAATATAAAAACACTCCTTAATACTTAAATAAAATTTAGAAAGCTTTCCTGATTTAAGAAATTTTATAGCAAATATGGTTAAGTTTTCATAATAGAAATAGATACTTTTGCATTCTATTAGGAAGATAAATTGAGTTTTTGTGTTAGGCAACCAAAAGAGTAAAGCTATAAACTCAAGTAAAACAATCGACACAACTGTTTTTACTACAATAAAAAGAGAACAGAAGGGTAAACAATGATTGTAGAATAAAATGTTTTATAGTTCTCAACATGCTACTGTAAATAATTCTGTGCATCGACTCTTTGTCTCTACGGTATGTGTAATACAATTGTTAAAAATTCTGTATTGAAGTTCTGCAGATATTCTAAAATTGAACCAAGCGAAAATAAATATTACCCCACAACTGTTTCAATATGTGTGAAGTTCCGGTGTTCGTATATCAATACAAAATAATTTCTAATTTAACAGCTTACTCTTAAAATTGAAAAGTCAAATCCAAGTTGAGATTACTGTGTAACAATTTCAGAGTTCTTTCGAGTTATTAAATTCGCTGACATGAGATTTCCCCTTACTTACTGTTTCAATACATTATTCAGCAATTCACACTTATGAGCTGAATTGAATAATACCATATCTTGACATCAGAATTTCTTTAATAAATTGTTGTTATGCAATTCAGCTTATAAATTGTAATTGCTGAATTATTAAATTACTTAAATTACGATATGTATTTCAGCTTTCGTAAATTTCTTAAAAAGCTCAAAAATTTTATTAAATTCATTAAATTGCTTTTGAATTAAATTATTCCTTATAGATTTAAAATTTGTTTTTTTTATTAAATTTTGTTTAACTTTGTAAAAATCTTAAATTACAGAATCTTGCGATAATACGTAATAAAAACGTTTTTGTTTTTCGTTTACGTAAAAGTTATGTACGAAATTTATATGGGAAAAATTCAATACTCTTATTGTTATCCAATGAAATATGAGAAAAAATTATATAGAAAGTGTAAAATTTAGACAAATTTTGAATAGTCTAATGAATTTCGATAAAAACCACAATTGAAAATTGAAATTGTGTTTTAATAAGCAAAAATATTGCCTAAATTCAAAAATTTATAGATTTTATCTAAATCATTATATTTCTCAAAATTTAAACAAAATATTTCTTATTAAGCGAGAATTCTACTGAAAAAAATTTCATGTAGATTTAGAAACAGTTATTTTGTGCTGAATTAATATATTTCTATTATTTATTTATTAAATTTCTAATTTAGAAATTGAAAAATCTAAGACATTATTTTGTTTATAACTAACGCATATATCTAGGTACCAATGTGATATAAGCACTGACGCTCATATTATAGTTCTACTAGTAGTAACTTTTCTAAATCATTCAGTATATTATTATTATTTTTGATTATTTCCACCATTCCCGTGTTTCTATTATATCACAAATAATAATTAGTTATTAATTACTAATATATGATTATCTAATTTTTTAACTGATTTCATACAATATAATGAAACCCTATACAACTGAAATCAAAACTTATTATTAAATTACGATAGTGTTATCCAATTAATTCTAATACAATTAAATTGCAGATAAAACATTTCAGTTTTATATTAGAACGTAACCAGATTATAATAAATAAATAATTAACTAAGTACCTAATTAATAAATCTTTAATGACAATGATGCAAAGTTTTTATTAAAATTTTTTTAAAAATTTATCGAAATACTTAGTCAATTCATATTAAACTCAATTTAATGTGTAATCAATAAATCTAAATGCAATTAAATAAGAACTTATTAAAATTAGACCCTTGAAGAAAGCTTAAAAAATTTCATATATGTAGTTACGAGCAGTTTCATTGCAATTATGAAATACGAATTTTTTAATATAGGAAAAATGTAATATGACACAGCATATGAGAATAAAGTGTAAATTATTGAAAATAGCAAAATATTTCTCGAGAAAAGAGTGAAAGACCAAATATTTATTGAAAAAATTCAATAACGCAGAAAAGGTTTTACTGTGAGTGAAGATTTTCACCTTTAACAAATAAGATTAATCTGCCTTAAAAGAAGAAACACCCGCCCGACAACTAAAATTGAAAGTAAGACTAATCTACTAAAATTAAACAGTTACCAGTTACAAGCTGAATTATTTAATAATTTCATTCATCTCTAAAACTTCAAAAATTCAACTAATACCGTGGTATTAATGCACAGTTCCAGCTTATTAGTACAAAATTACTATCGTTATCAAAATCAATAAAGAAGCCGGATGAATAAAATCATTTTCTTTTTCTCTCTTTTACTTTTATTTTTTTGTTCTCATCAAAAGGAATTAGTGCAGAACTATATATGCACATTTTCCTATTAGCTTTACATACATAAATATGCACTTATAAATATAAAAAAATTAAGATTAACACGCAAGATATTTTCAATTTTGTATACAATAGTTTTAGATGGTAATCTTAACAAAGCAAAATACAAGTGTATACCTCTGCAAAAGAATATAACATGATTTATATACAAACACATACATACAAAATTATTATTATAACATAATTTTTATATTTTTCTTTTAAAGAAATTTCTATTATATTTCTTATGTTGCATATATAATGCATATCTACATGTATATACAATGCAAACCCGCACCCGGCTTAAAATCACAATAGAAGACTCTTGTATTTATTCTTCCATTGAATTTTTATATTCCATAATTTCACATTTTATGTGTGAATATTATTACAATTAGTGTTTTTTAATAATTATCAAAAAATATTACATTACTCATTTATTAATGTGTATAACAGTTATTTTTACAATATTTTCTAATTATTTTACATGTATCTAAAATGAAGTAATAAAATTATGAGTATATTATAGGTATAACATATGGGATTGTAAATAATTCATTAATTTTAAATTTTTTTTGAATTATGATTATAGGAAAGAGAAAAGAGATTTTCAATAAGTAAGTATTTAATAATTTAATATTAGAATTATAAAGCGTATAGTACAACCGAATGAATTTAAAACAAATTGGGGCATAACTCATATGATTTTGTGCAAAAGCTCTAAAATTTTTAATGCATTAAAAGAAAACTCCTTTTTATTCGGGATTCGTGATATTTATTTCTGGTAACATACATTTCGTGCTCTACATTTTGTGCTCTACTTATGTCAAACTTAATCTTCTTGTGGTACAGCGTGTAAATGTAGCGCACCAAATATTTTAATAAATTAAAAATTTTTACAATACTATTTTGGAAAATTATCAAAAATTAGTCAAAAAACGTTTTTGAGTCCAATTTATTCGAGCCTCCGAGAAAAGAAATCAATGTTATAATTTTATTATAAATTTAATTTTAATATAAATTTAGTAATTCACAATAAGTATTTTACTAACTATAATTAAGTAATTAAATTTTGATTGGAAAATTATTCAAAATTACGATTCCATTGTGTTTTCTTTCCTAAAATATTTTTTTGTTTTATTATAATTATTTAATATTTTTAAAAAAATAATAATTGACTACACCCAAGTACTTAATTCGTATTATACGATATTAATCACAAGAATTTTGTTATAAATTTATTTTCATTATTAAATTTACAAATTTAATACTTACCTACATTATTTTTTTTATTATATCTTCTTCACCATTTTTTAAATATTTTTTTCTCTTCTTCTTAATTGTTTAAATGTTTTTACTATCACTATCACTCAAATAAATATTTTCTATTAATTTATTCAATTATTTATTAATTTAACATTATTTTTTTTCTAATATCTTTAAACTTTTTTAGCAACAATTAAACTTATACTAAATATCGTATTTGTTTTAAAATCTCGCGCTATATTTAAAAATAAAATCAAAACGATACTATGAAATTAAAACATTTGCATTTATAAATAATTATTATTAATTTATTATAATTATTATATCAGAGTTTTTATATAAATCACAAAAAAAAGGAATACAATAAATAAAAATTAATGATTAATGTGAAATGATTTTGTTTTTTTTTGTGCAAACACAAAAAAAAAAATACGATCATAAATATCGAAATATTTTAAACTTTTGTTTTATTTTTTTAAATAATTCAATTTTTTTCTCTCTACATTGATTAATTATAATTTAATATTAATTTAATATTAATAAATAGAAAAAAAAAACAAGCGCGAATTTTATTTAATACCGCCGTTCTTATATGGACGGATGGCACTTTAAGACTAACTAGTAAATTTCAATTGATTGTTGACTACTTTATTTTTGATTGTTAATATAATATTCTCCAACACCTAATCGACAAGTAAATCGACCAGCTGGTCTCTGTTATTATTGTAGTATTACAAAGTTATTATGAATTATTTCTGATTTTATTTTACTGTTGTGTCAGTTTTTCTTTCTTATTTTTCCATTTGCTTTCTTATTTGTTTGTTTGTGTGCACAAGAGTCTTTTTTTTTTTCTCATATTTTGTTTTCGCTCTTTTCTTTTTTGATTTTCTGTTTCGATTTTCTATTATGATAGTTAAGTTTATACAAAATTTTACTGATTTGTTTTTTATTAGACACAGAAACACATACACATTACTTTTAACATTTGTATACCTAAATATAATATGTTGCCGGTTAAATTTCTACATACATACGTACATACGTTGTGTTGTGCATCTGAATCAAGTGATTTTTTTTTTCATTTGGATTTTGTTTTGTTTTTGTTTTTGCGAATTTTAGAATCAAAAATTTGATTTTTTTTTTTGTTATGTATGAAATCGATGAAACGTTATCAAGTAACGATTAATACAGGTACAATATACATATGCAGGTATATAATATCTGCTCTTAATAATAGATATACATACATTTGTACATATGTATAAAATATTTGTTATTTGTATGTATTTGAGTACATTTGCGTATTATGTATGTAGGCAAATTGTTAAAAGGACGATGAAATCATATTATATACCTTTTTAAAATTAAGTTGGTAAAAAAAGAAATTAAAATATTCTCCCCATAATTTTTGAATAAAAAACAAAATTTCAGAATTATTTGTTTTGGGGCATTCTAAGAAATTGATAACGTAATTACAAATTAACAATATACATATATAATTTTGTGGTATGTCGTCTCGTCTGTTTAAAAATATTTTACGTATATTATGACGTGCGTATAAAATAAGTATGTTTATTGTATTATATAAGAATATACCTACATAATTATATATACATACTATGTTACTCGTATTACAGGGTTAAAAAAATATTGAATGAGCATATATAATGTTGATGAAAAAAATTTATTGTGATGACATTGTCGTAAAAATATTTTACATACAATCCTATTTGAATCAATGGTAGGTTAGGCATAGGTATCTAAACGCGTATACACTAGCCTTACACAATTCTTGGAAATATAAGAATATCAGCTCAATTAGAATATTATAATGTTGTAAAATACTGGTGAACTCTAAGAAATTTGTATAGTCGATAAAATTTATATTAATTTATAGAATTCGAAATAGACCTTCAAAGTCGTTTTCTTTAAAAAAATTTGAAATAGACCTTGAGATTTTCTATATTAAATATAATCATAATGGGGTACCTTTAAAAAGGTCTGAGAAAGTTCTAAAACTATTGTTCAAGGATATTTCGAAAATCGACTTGGTTAAAGCTCAGGCTCGGAAAAACATAAGTTTTTCATAATATACATATTATATATTCCAGGAGGATTTAAAACAAAACATATCAAATATATAGTCGAGCGACATACTGTAGAAAATATTTTTAAGAGTTCTTTCTATATGTTGTTCTGAAAATTTCAGTGATTTTTTCAAGAAATATTTATTTTTCTTATGCATGTGCCTGTCTTGTTTTTAGTTTAGGTAATCGTAGGCTATACCATTTTACTTTTTAACAAAAATGGATTTTATTTAAGGAATCGCAGCTAGTTTTGAAATAGAGAGTACTTGCCTCCCATGTGATTTCATATGCGATCATTGTGATTATCGTATGAATTTAATTAAATTGGCTATTCTTATTTACTGAAAATTTCAGTTTTTAATTATTAAAAATAAATAAGTAATTTATTTAATTTCATAAGAATTCTTTCTCGAATTATAAACATAAAAGTACCAAATAATTTCAAATTTTCTACAAATTAAAAAAAAATCACTGCCTTCTGTAGCTTCTTTCTTTTCTTTTTTTTTTTGATTTTCTAAAATCAGAAGAAAAAAAAATATAATTACAATTTGAACACCTGCAAAAAATTTAACAAATTTTGTAATGAGTATATACTACAGGTGTCAAAATTACGTTGTTATAATAGCATTTGTATTCGTTGTTATATAAGAAGCCATAAAAAAATTATCGTTGTAGAATATTAATTTATATGAGTAAATATTGAAGAAAAACCTTTCTGATGTTACTTTATTTAATTATTAAATTAAAATTCTTTAATTAGGGATGCTCAATAAGTGGTTATTCATCTTTTACGAATTATTTTCTTATTTGAATTTTGAATAAATTTTTATCGTAACCTGAAAATTTTTAATTTCATTTTCTTTTTTAATTTTTAATTGAAATGTACATATTTAATTTAGTATTTTATTTTGAAACACTAATTGGAATATGGTCATCATACACAATCGGAATGTAACTGGCATGTTATATGATTGCATACATTTTCCATTATTAACAACTACACACAATTTTATATAAATTTAATCCACTTTTATATTACGTACCGCACGCTACGCGACTTTCAAAACTTCAAACTTAATTTCGACATTTGAGAAAATTGTAGCCCAAGATATTACAGTCGTCACAATATCGTTTTAAAAACAATAAAAAATCTAAAACCTAAATATTTGGAAAAAAAACAAAACCTGGCTAAATTTTTTTTAAGGAATGGAAAGTTGCAAAAAAGAATATTCACGCACTTTTTTAAATTCACAATGTCCAAAATGCACTTTGTTTTATGTGTACACTTGTGATAATGTACAGCAATTTTCTGAAAAAAAAAGTTGTATCGTAACACAAATTGCCTATAATTATTAAAATTTCAAATTTTGAATCTTCGCTTTAACCCATATTAAAAAAAATGTACAAGAACACATATGTATCCACGTTGGTGTTGCCACTCTTTCAAGTTTTTTTTTTTTTTCTTTTTGCTATTAAAATATTTCGCTTAAACTATTGGCAAAGTCTATTATTAGTGGTGGAAAGTTATTGAAATTTGAAACTCTGATTTAATTACTTACACAGTCTAAAACTGTAAGTCAAATTGATTTAATAAATTTTAAATTATAATTTTCATTCTCTTGTAATATTTTTTAAATCTGATTATGTAAAAAATCCAATATGAAAAGTAATTATTGATTTATTTAGTGTTGCTAAAAAAAATTAAAATTATTATGCAATATATGTAAATGATTTATTATATGCATAAATATAATATCTATTTAATACTATTTAATTAGCATTTTTATATAAATTAAATTACTCATGCATACGTGCAAATTTATTCTTATATACGTATGCACATATATGTACAATATGAGTAAAGTGCATATTGCGAATTTCAATGTCAATGAAAATAAGAAAACGGAATTTCAATTGTCGTATTTTTTATATTTTTTGAATTGCATTTATTTATTACAATGTAAAATTATTAATTATGTAATTGAATTACAAAAGTGTTCAATAATGTAAGTATGTATGTAGGTAGATTTGTGAGCTAACTGAATATTTAAATTACAAGATTTAATAAACTAATTGTAAATACAATTATTTTAAACCAAATTTTTAAAATTTTTGCAGTTTCTGTTATATTGGGCCCTAATTAATTAGTCTGAACGAAGAATAAAAAGCAATAATTCCTCAAAACAAATTGTTAACCTAATCGCATAGTTCTAAACTTTAAAATAAGATATTTTAGGGTAAATTAAACAAATTAAATTCATTTTTCATTTAAATGGATTTAGAAGAGAAATTTAATTATTTCAATATAGCAAAACGATTTGTTTTGGCAGAACCATTAGCAAGCAATTGATATTTGTTATACGATACCTATTCATTTTAATCTTATAATCTGAAATTCAATTGAAAAACATAAAAATGCTTCAGCATTATACAAAATATTCATCCAACACAACCACATAAGCGCGCATCCGCTGAATTTCTTTATATAAAATTTATCTACATGGTAACACTATTGTATAATTTTTTGTTAAAAAAATTTGATAAATATTTTACTCAAAATTATTCTGGTAAAAACTGGAATAAACTACCCATATTCTCTTCCCAGACAAATAATGGTCTTTTTTGGTATTTTTTTTTAAATATTTTGAATAACTTAAAACAATTTTATACAAAAAATTGATTTTTTGTAATGGTATACGATAATGTAAATTACCAAAACAACTATGGTTCATAACTAAAAAATTAATTATTTGAAAAATTCGGAATTACATAAATTTTTTTAAGAAAAAAAATAATTATTATCTCATGTTTATTAATTTAATGGTACCTAATCAGGAGAACATTTCTTGTGGAAGCCATAAGAAGTATAGCCAGTTGTGATTAAGATCTAAATTTAATTATAAAACGAAGGTATAATGAATAGTTTTTGTGGTCCTATGTGTGCGTTTGTGCTTCCAAACTATTTTCCCTATCAATTAAGGACATTAATTATTATAAATTATTTAAGTATTTTCTAGCATCGAAAGTTTTTCTAGCATATTTAAGAAAAAAATAGAAAAACTGAGTTTCGCACTACGTACAATATGTGCATACTGATTATAATTATGTATTTAAAAAAAAATTAAAATAACTAATCTAATTAAATCAAATTTTATTTGTATATTTATTATTAGGATGGAATTATGCACATATTTTAAACTAATGAACTATAACTAATTTTAAATACAATTAGAAGTTAAGCCTTTATTTTACATTAATAATTTTTTTCTTTTCGTTATAAATGCCGTGTTATTTATTCTGCGGTCCTTTTACAATACATTTGTACATGTTTTACAAAAAATCACCTAGCCAAATAGAAAAAAAGCGGAATTACTCAATGAAAATTCATTAAAACTGGAATTACTAGAATTGAATTTTATTACAATAATGGTTTTGCTTTTAAAAAAAAAAAGCCGAAAACTCAGTATCATTGTTATCCGTAGAAATACATAATCAGTAAAATTAAATTTGCAACCCCTAAAATAAAGGAATCGATGTTAGCTGTGCCAGCGAACAAATAAATTTTGGAAATACTCGTTTTTCCGACAAAGTAGGGATACGGAAAAGTTAAAGAAAAAAGTAAGACTTCAGAGAGCGAAAATGTTTTTGTTCAAACATTTAAAATTAAGGCAATTATCAATAAATTGTACTTAGTTTCAAAGATTCCCTTTCGAAAACTATTTCACTTTCTCGTGAAATAAATAATTTAAAATGCTTTTATGTAAATTAAACACAAATTTCAAAAAAAAGGCAAAATATTCCAAAACAAAATTTTAAGGTCTCATTTCATATATCACCATTTGGCCATATTTTTTTGGAAAGTTTTCATTTCAAATTTCACATTTTCAAAATTTTTTTTTATAATCAGATTCTTTTTTTATCAAATCGAATTTCTTTATTCTCTTTCCAATATATCATGCAAACTCGAAAAATCGACTAATCCCGGGACCTTCTAAGCAATCGATTTAATTTAGTTGATGTATAATACCGAGAAAATCTTTCTATATAGGAAATATAAATTTACGTACCTAAGCAGACAAAGAACAGACAAAATCAGTTATGAAAATTATAGCATATTTTATTAAGTAATTAATATGATAATTCTGGAATTAAATTATTTCCACTTAAATTTTAGAATTGTTAATAATAGTTATATCATTTCAGTAAAATTAAATTAAACCATATAAAATCGTTTCAAGCGAGTGATCCTTCAGATACTTATAATGGAGATGAATTTCATATAACTAAACGCCCTCATCCCTATGGTAATTTATGCAGCGATTTCTGCATTTACAAGCGACGTGGATTTCCACCACTGTTTCCACTACTTCCCATTCTCAATTTTCCATCGTAGAACAATTCAATGTAGCGATTTCCCATTTGCTTGCGATGTTTTTTCATCGCTAGTTGTGATTCTTCATGAGTTTCAAAAAATGCCTTAGCAGTTCCACTATGCAAACCTTTGCTGTTGTAAATGATTTCAACATGGTTTGGACGGATTGGATCAAAGAACTGAAAGTTTTATTAAGAAGTTTTTTTAAATTTTAATTAAGATTCCTTGTTTTATACCTTATTAACGTCATTTACAAAGCAATAATATGGCAATCCTCTCATATGCACGCAGTGTCCTTCACAATCTCGACTGCCCGATCGGCCACTACCAACCGGTCCAAATGAATTTCCACCTCCATTTCGATCAGAACCAAACCCACCAAAATCGCTATTGTTAAAGCTGTTACTGCTACCATTCCGATTGAATGGGTTACCGCTGCTGCCACCACCACTACCGAAACTGTTGTAACTGTCAAAGCGGTCGTTATCTCTATCATTGAAGCGCCCACCACTGCCGAAGGAGCTACTTCCAAAGCTATCTCTTCCATTAAAACTACCTGAAAACAGTTATGTTGGGTTGTAATAAAGTGTTTTTAAGTGTTTTTGAGATATATTTTTACTCATCAAAATAATTATAAACTATTTACCTCCCCGTGGACCGCTGTTACGGCTACTTCTGGCAAAATCACGACCATTTCTTAAACCACCGCCACGATCTTTTCTGTCATATGGACCAGATCTTGACCCAGATTGTCGCCGCATCTCGCCAATAGAACTTCGGAATATTTCAATGTACCTAAATAAAATAATGCATTTCTTTTTAAAACAATTGAAAATTTAGAATGTTGAAAAAATTATTATGATGTTCATATTTTCTTAAGACTAATGTTACAATTATATATATATATTTTTTTTAAATAAGACAAAAACGAATAACGCCAGATGCCCAATGTGTACCTAAAAGACCTAAAATTATAAGAATTCCAAATCTTAAATTTAATTACTAAATTTGATTTTTATTTTTCTTTTTATATCTTAACTTCTTTTATTTTTTGTTTATTTTCAACAGAAGCCACACAAATTATTTATATAATCAAAGTCCCAAAGTAGATATTACATAAAAAATCTGTCATGCCTTTAGAATTTAACAAAACAAATGCATATGTAAAAAATTGAAACAAAATATTTTTTATGGTTAAATAATACATATTTTTAATATACCAACCCACCTGTGCCCAATTTTTTCCCGATTACGCTTTAATGCTTGTTCAGTATCTTCCAGAGTTTCAAACTGAACATACGCTTCCCCAGATGCACGACCCCTTCTGTCCATAACAATTAGAATCCCCTCCCGGTCTGGTTTGATCTCCAACCCTGCCCACGATATATTTTACGAAAATTTTATGTATAACTTCAATTTAAATAAAAATTTTATTTAATTTTGTTTACAAATGTTAATTTTACATTTTTTTATTCTAGATATCCTTTTATTTTAATTTTTATTGACACTGTTGTTAATAAAAGCGATTAGACAGGGAAAATTATGATGTGAAATGCTCCGAAACTTTTAAAAGAACTGCTTTCAGTTATTTACTGCTAATTTAAAATTAAATGGTATTTATTACTTAAATAACTTTAAAATACTTCAACGTATTAGCAAATTTTTTTACCCTTTCATAACAGAAATATTTTGAGACATTTTAACCATTAATTTTGAAATTCAAAAGTAAAAAGATAAAATGAATATTATATTTTATATTTAATTGTATAGACTTTTCATAAAAATTTTTTTTTTGGATATATGGATCATCGAAGACACAAAGCTATTCAGAAATTGATTGAGGACAACTTTGTTGCCAAATAGAGGTAGCGCTCTGTTAAGGTCAGAATAATTAGTTGACTGAAATTTGTAGAATGTAACGCAAGATCTAAACACTGCCTTGTGTTAAATCGTAAAAACCGCAAGCAAAATCTCATCCTTTAAACGATTATTTTGCAAGAATGATATATGTACTATAAAAAGGATAAACCATTGCTAATATAGTCATGCATCCAAACCAAAACGTGAACACTTTCTTATAATTATATTCAACAATTACTTTTCAATGCAAACTTATATTAAATTTTATATAATATTAAAATGAACCAATCCTTCTAGTTTTTAGATGAAAATTTCTTACATAATTTCCCATTCTGCCCCGCTAAATGTACATTATAAAAAGACCCAACAAAATATTTTTATATAATGTATTTATTCAAAAATAAAAAATACACTCACCATCAAAAAATTTCTCAATTTGTTCTTCAGTAATAGAATACGGCAGGCCTCTCAATTTGAGCACATTTGAATTAGCATTCGGTTTCTTCATTGCATGTTCAGCTTCTTCATTAGAAGCACTAAAAACTATAGTTCACGTAAGTACGTGTCGGTAAAATCAATAAAATAAGTTATTTTACTTTCTATATAGCGATGTCCAATAGTTTCTTTATTATGTTTAAAAGCTTCTTCTTCATCTTCTGGACTTTCTAGTTCAACAAAAGCCTCTCCAGTGTTTCTTCCGTCACTTTTGTATGTAACCATATAGACACCTTTAGTACCCCCTACCACATTAACTCCACTCAAAAACTTAAGAATGTCTTCTTCATTTGCCGACCATGGCAAACCACGTAAACGAATAAAACGGGTCATTTTACCTTTGAAAAAACTTTAAATTGAAAATATTTTTATTAATATATGTAGGTACCAAACAAATTCGAAGATTTATTTAAATTATACTTGTAAGTATAAAAATTTTTATTAAGTATCAATCTTTAACAAAGGTAACGCGTCCGCACCCAAATTACATCCCATTTAATGTAACATACAGAAGTGTATATATGTATGTATAAAACTTTTATGTATGTTTTGTTTGCATATTAAAAATATGTACATATGTATAGACACATTATGAAGTTATATGTTCCAGCACACAGACGTATTAAACACGTATATACATATATACATTTGTATGTACATATTTATTTTTATACATTTAAATTTAATATATATTTTAGTAAAAAATTCTGAAATACAGGTTTTAGTATTAGAAATAGCTTTTAATTTTAAACAAAATATCAAATAAGCTGCTCACTATCAGAAAGCAAATAACCATGCCTTATAAAAATTCAATCGTATCGCATCATACAAGCTGCGCCATTTTGTTAAAAATATCTTATATGGATTAAAAAACATACCTGAATGTTTTACAACCTTTAAAGAATTAAAAAACGTTTTACTTATTTAAAAAAAATTTACAAAGCCGGTAACTAATCAATAAATATTAATATAATACTTTTGTGAAAAATAGGTGATAGCTTTATAGGTTGTAGGACTTTTCAATTCAGCGAAGGTTTAATGAATAATCAGGGATGAAAATTGCAGCAATCAAAAATAGACAATATTTCATAAACAAAATCGATTAATAAAAATGATGTTCGATGCCAAAAATACAAAAAGAGAGAAAAAAAGTGAGTTTGGTATCAAAGATGAAGAAGTAAATATGTCAAAACAATTTTTTATACTGAAATTGTAAATTCTAATTTGAATGCTTCTTTCAGAAACAATTAAGAAACGTATATTTGTCATATGTTGTTTTTAAACTTTAAATGTCATTGTGAAGCAAAGGATGTACTTTAAACTTTGATAGTTTCAAAGTTCTGTATAGATAAACAACAACAACAACTTTACTTCAAGACGTATTATATGACAGACAGCAGATTCAAAATTTGGAAATAAAACAATTTTGACGTTTTGCTTTGCACTTTCATCTTTGCAGCGTAATTTTTTTTTTGTAGCTGTAAAATTTTAAAGTTCGCCTTTGCATCCTGAATATGTTTATGACTTATCACTTATATATGTATATTATAATTTATGTGAACGGATAATCATTCTGGATCTACATTATAGCTAATTGCAGTCACATATTGCATTGGCTAATTTTTTCATTAGCTTTGAGCCCAACTTTTTAATTTATGTACATGTTGCCGTCAGCTGTGTTTTAAAACGACTATTGCATCGATATTTGAAATACATTTCATTTTAACTTTACAAATATCACAAAATTAGTTTAATGGTGTAAACACAGGTATTCAAATGTTTGCTTTGGCGTAAAAGTTTCAAGTTAAACGAAAACAAATTTCAAATTAAATCAATCTGTTATTTTTGTAATTTCCACAGAACCCTTGTAGAATTCCAGACAGATTTTTTCAGCAGTATTTAAACTATCGTCGGTTTGACGATACACTAAACCGACGATCTATTACAAAATATAAAATTCGATAATATTTTTTAATGTTTATTACCAACTATTATTCATTTCTACTTTGGTTTGCAGTATATAACCCAGCAATTTGACTTTCTTGTAGAGGTTCATTATAAGAATTATCGCAAAAGTAAGAAGGTTCACTATAATATTTCGCATTTATTTTGCAGTATAATTATTTTATATTAAGTTGTTAATATCCGGTTTCGAGTAGACTTGCAAGACTATGAAAGGTTAATAAAAAATATATTCACCTTACGGCATACAACGCAAGCAAAATAGATTTCATTCCGACCTATTAGAATTATCAAACTCAAAACTTCAAAATTGACAAGTTTGTAACATTGTTTACAAAAATACTTCTTACAAATACAAAACAAATCATAATAAGTGGTACAATTTACATTATTTACAATAGTGTTACATAAATTTACGGATAAGAATAAGAATCAAACTATTAACCCACAAATAATAGAAATAGCTAAAAATTGTCTTAACATGGGTGGATGGGCATTAGAAGTGGGTAAAATGGCTATGTATATGACTTTCCCAGTAGCACTATTTCACATTTTTAATCAACCAGCCTATTTTGAAGAGTGGGTTACAAAAACTAAAAGGGAACTGTATCCACCAGAAAATAAAAGCCATAGGAAAGAAATTGAGGATACCATTCGAGCTCTTCGAGAAAAAAAGGATCAAGAGATTCTAAAAGCATTAGAATCAATGGAAAAAAAGCAATGAAACTCGTTTACTGATCAATCCGTATTGCTGGTTTTCAATGTTACTATTATATGAAAGTTGTTTTGTAAAATTATTAAATTTAAAATAAATAGAATTTTAAATTATATTTGAAACAAGTTTATGTTTTCTGAATCGAAAATAAAATTTTAATATTTATAACAAAAACAAAGTCAAAATAATATCAGCTGTTTTGTATCAAGTTTCATAAGTGATGGCGATAATTTAGAAATGTAGTTTTTCTACACTCATATTGTGCGCTATATGCTATTCTTGATGTTTATAATGCTTATAAGAAAAATATTAATTTATTAGCCTTTTCTACTTAATTTCATATTAAATGAGTTCAATATAAATTACACTTGCATGTTACTCGCATACTTGAGGAGTTGAAAAAATTAATATTACTTAAAAGAAGTGTAGTTATAAAATAACATTCACAAAAAATAATCAACTAATCAACACTAAGTATTGGAATAAGCACGTGCTACTTTGATTACTGCAACAATTAGTAAGTAAATAGCAATAGCATTTTATTTTTAACAAGAAAAAATAAAAATGGGTGGAAAACATAAAAAATTTTTGCGATCTGAAAAAGCAAAAGTTAAATTAAAGGGTGCTAAATTACCAAAAGGCTTAAATATAACTAAAACTGAATTCAAAGTAAAGAAAATAATTTTAAGAGAACAATTACAGGAGCAAAAATTTGAAACTGGAAAGAAAAGACATGATATCAAAGTAAGTAATCTAATTATCTTTTTACAAGCTTATTTTAACATTTTTACATATTCCAGGACGTTCTGTCACGTCTTAAGCATCACAATGTTTCATTTCGCACCGAAGCTTTGAATAATTTAAGAGAATGTCTTTCATATAATTCTGATGAAATCTTTCGTAATTTAAGTCAAATTATACATGGTTTATCTATGTTATCTTTAGATATAGAGAAAGAAATCCGTCGGCAATCATTCAAAGTTTTTACTGAATTGTTCACAATTTTTGAATCACATGTTATAGAACCATTTTTCAATATCATTTCGTCCTATTTAAAATGTTCAATGTCGCATCTTAATCATTCAATTCAAGAAGATTCTCTTTTATTTCTTGATGTTCTATTAAAGTATGTTCCAAATTTAATTATGTTGCATCATAATCAAATATTTATAAATTTTCTGGACATGATATCAAAATTAAGAATAGATTCAAAACCTGGCAGAATGTTGACTGTTAATGTTGACAGGAAAAGTACAACAATCAAATGGAGAAGTAAAATTTTAGACAAATTGCAAAGATTACTTCAAATAATAATTAAAGATTGGACTTCCAAACTAAATTCTTTGTCAGGAATGCAGGCTAAACCCAAAGAAATATTTTTGGGAAGTAATACATTTTATTTAGAACTCTATGATACTTCAGCTTCAAAAGTTAATTTCGATTTATTTAATATATTTAATAAATCGGTTGGACAATATCGGTCGGACACTATGGATAATGTTGAAAAATCTAAGAAGTATATTGAAAGTTTGTGTCCGTTATTACTTGAAGCTTGGATGGAAGTACGGCCAAACTTTTCCGAAGAAGCACCAATAAGAGTAGAAATGTCATTATCATTTGAAGCTGCTTTCACTCTGAACACTGTTCTTACTATTTTAGAATATTTATGGGAAATGGTGGAAATTTGTGAACGAAAATTGAATATAGATTTTAGTTTAACACATTTTTTTCAAAATTCTTTTGCATCTGAATTCAAATCTCAAATATTTAGGAAATTTCCGTACCAACAACTTGATGTTGGAAACAAATATGAAAAAAAAGGAAAACAAAAAATTCCAAAAGACCAAATATCTTCCGATTTAGATTGTTTCAAATTAAATTTGACATTGGTTTATCTTTACAATAAATTTTATAAGTCGGCTATTATGAAAAACCGAGATCATTCTATAGCTGTTCTGCAATACACACAATGTAAGTCGAAAAATTTTGTACTAAATTTATGATATAAATATTTATCCATATTTGTTCTTGAAATATAGTTGTTTTTGAGAATTCACACGTTTCATTTGAAAATCTAATAATATTTGAAAAAACTTTAAAATCTATATTGTTATGTAATGGGCACTATTTCATAAAAGTTGATAAAATTAAGTGCATACAGCTGGTAAAAATTTTAATAGAAAAATACAAAAATGAGGAGCTTTCAAAAAATTTATCAGCAACCATTTTAGCTGTATTATGTGATATAATATTGGATGACCAATTGTTATCTCTTTATGGGTTTGTAATTTTTTAAACAGTTCAAAAAAAAATGCTTCATTAAAACTATATTTTTAGGGCAGACGAATTTTCATCATTTTTAGATGTTTTACCTTTAATGTTAAAAAAGGAAACTATATCTGTAAAAGTTATTAAAACTCTTACTAATTTAGGAAAGCGAAAAAATGAAATATTTTTAAAATCTTTAGGAGAACAAATAGAAAATGTAATTCAAAACATTGAAACAGTCAAAATTTCAGAATGTGAAGAAATTTTTGAAGGAAGAAAGCTTATCATGAATTTATTTTATTGGATTGACTATTGGGATGAAAATACCCGAGCAAGTTTAATTAACAAAATTGAAAAAAATATAACAAATGAAATTTATTCAAGCTATTTCAAATTTATAATTGAGAAAGCGTACATGTAATGTTTTACATTTCAATTACTAAGCAATATAATAAAAAGGTTTCTAATTAATAATTATGTTTTTATTGTCCAATAATATTCTTGTACTTTAGGGTTCCAAAGGCATTTTGTTGGAAATAAGTTAAAGTTTGTAAAGACTTAAATTTCACTGTGATAATATAAATAACCAGAAATTAAAGTTCCATTTAATTCGAAAATGATTTTATTTAAATAGAAAATGCTACACCAGTGAAGAATTTTTCGTCAAATATTTTTCTTGTATTTTGTAATGAATTTTATTCTATAAAATGCATTCATATTAGAGCACTTTAAATTTGCGATGTATGTATATGTAACTGTATTATATCAGAATCTATGTAAATATGCAGTTTCCGATTATATTTAATTTGCAATTGTACATTCATTATAATTGTACAAAAATGCTATAGAGGTACTATGGTATTTACATTTTTATTGCACAGAAGATTACAAATGAAAAAGCAAATAATTTTCAAAGATTTATCAGCAATTTTTAAATAATTTAGAAGCATAATAGCTCTCAATATTTTCATAATATAAAAAACCAAGGGTTTCAAAATAAACTAGGATTACTATAACACGCCTATTAATAGTTTTTATGGGAATCTTTGTTTTTTCAAATATTTCTTTCTTCGCGAAACGGTTGGAAATAATTTTGCCTCTTCTATATTAGTAAACTTTTCCTAAAGATAATTCGCGATAACTAGTTCTTATTCTCATTCACTCACAATACTTTTCACTCACAATTTTATTCTTAATGTTCATTTATATCTACATATTTTCATGTTGATATTTACGCTGGAAATACATACATATTTACGTTATGTATTGGCCGGTATATACTTACATATATGTATAGGTCAATATCTACGTTAGCCTATCCAATTCGAAAATCCATTCATATTTCGTTACTGTATTAAATTTTTAGTAAAAGTTTTGAAATTACGTTATAGCACAAGTGTTTCGATTAGAATTTGCAGCTCTAATAAATTTAAAGATTGTTAATTGTTATGTAGCTACGTATATACACAAATATAATATACATAAATATATATATATACAATTTTTTCTTCGATTTTAGGGGACCTTTTTACTTTTTCGAATTTATAATACAAAAGTAGCAGAAACATGTTCATTAGTCAATTCCCCTGTTTAATTGGCTTTATTTTCCTTAAAAAAACAAAATTTTTAACAAATTTAATTAAATCTTAATTTCTAAACGTAGTTTAATTTTTATAATAACAGTAACAGCTAATAGATCTATAAAAAAAAACACGTTATTATTCAATATTAACCGGCATCAGAAATGATACAAAATACTTGCATAAAATATGTACTTAACTGTCCTACTACTTAAGACATATTATTGTTTACAATAGGAAAGGAATTATTCTTTTTCTTTACAGGAAATATCCCCAAGAAAGAGGGAACGCAATATTTGTTGTTTTATAAATTTGAAGAAAAGAATTTCACTCTCTCAAAAGTTAAACGTTAATAACAGTTCTTTAAGTTTTATCAATTTTAAGCTCATTTACTCAATATTTCATTTCATTGACAAAAATACCACTCTAATTTCAGTATGAAACTGGCAGGCCACTGTAATTGTAGTTTTATTTAGTGAGCAATTTTATTTTTCCACGTTTCAATATAAAAAATTCTCGCGTTTTTAATTGATATATTATCATGTTAGTATATGTGTATATACATACGACTATTAAATAGCTAAAAAAAATTATTACATGTGGATAAGTGTATTCTAAATTATGTACATATAAGTATGAATAGGTACATAATATAGAACTGGCTTTATCACAAATTATTAGTGAATTTCTAAATTATAGATTAAAATATAAATTATCAATTAGTTTTTAATATTATTTTGTTGTTCTCATATAATATATGCCTACATACAATAAATCTTTTTTAATTTTTATTCAACAGATTTATAATTAATTGCAATATTTTAAAGAAAAAATGAGCAAAGTTTTCATTGGACAAATTTTTAATCCGCAATCTTTTGATAATTTTGATGAATTCATCGATGGATTTATCATAGTAACTGATGATGGAAAGGTTTTTACATTTTCTAACTACAATATATATTAAAATTAATTAAATGTATTAATTATTTATAGATAAAAGCATATGGAAATGATTCGAAAAAATGGAAGGAAAATGTTGATGCAAATGAACCAGTAGAAATTATAAAGCTTAGTAAAACACAATTTTTAATGCCAGGTTTTGTAGGTATGTACATGCAAATAGATTATAAATATTTTAATGTATTTGTAATTTACTTAAACTTTTGTAATAACAATTTAAGATTGTCACATTCATGGACCACAATTCCCGCAAATCGGCCTTGGACTGGACTTACCGCTATTGGGTTGGCTAAATAAATATACATTTCCTTTGGAATCTAAATATAATGATGAAGTTTTTGCTGCAAAAGTTTATGAAAAAGTTGTGGTAATTAGCGCTACAAAAGATAATAAATTACTTATGTGTTAATATAAAATAATTTTGAAGAAATTTATTTTTAATAATTAGTTATTTATAAATACTTAGATAATGTAATTATCTTTTGATTATTTTCAATTTTTTATTATTTGTATTGTACAATATACATTTCTATAAAAAAGTAGTATTAAGTTGATAAGAGAATTACCTATATGTTTTATCATTTCGTATGTGAGGCCACAAAGCCAACATTTTAGCCATTTTAAAAATTTGCGATTACTTGTATGATAAATTTTTTTTCTAGACAAAAAAAAATAAAATAGTAATTTGATTTTTATATCCAAAAAAATTTTTATAATTTTCATAAAATTTATGTGCAATGCTAGTGATTTGATTTTTACAATGGGTTTCTTATTCTCATCAACAGAATACAACAATACGTAATGGAACCACATTTGCATCCTATTTTGGTTCGAATCATACAAATGGAACAATAATTTTAGCAAAAGAAGCTGTGAAACAAGGTCAAAGAGCATTAGTTGGAAAAGTATGTTCAAATCAAAATTGTCCTGCATTTTACATGTAATTAAGATATTTATGGTCTAACTTTAGATTATAGACAGAAGAAATCAATTGAAAATTTATTTTTCAGAGAAAATACAGATGAATCAATATCTGAAACTGAAAAATTTATCAAACAAATAACAGAATTGAAAAATGAACTTGTCAAACCAATTATTACACCACGATTTGCTGTAAGCTGTTCAATGGACTTAATGAAGAGTTTAGCTGAAATTGCAAAATCAAAAAATCTTCATATACAAGTAAAATATGAAAAAGATTAAAAAGATATTTTGGAAAAAAATTTATAAAAAAAAAATTTTTTTGTAGAGCCACATATCGGAAAATTTAGATGAAATTAAATTTGTCAAAGAATTGTTTGGAGAAAAAACATATTCTGAAGTTTATGATGAAGCAGGATTAATGACAGACAAGGTAAATAAAATTTAAATTCTGTAAAAACTAATCTAAATCTATTATAAGACATATTTTTAATTTATCTCTAAAACACCTATTTAATTTTTATATATGTATGTATGTATGTTTGTTTTATAAACATATGTACATATTATCTTTATATATGTATATATCCTAGATCTATTATCTTAATATACCTATTATAATATGAATTTTTTATTTTCAAAACAAGACGATAATGGCTCATGCGGTTCATTTAGAAGACAGTGAATTAAATTTATTTGTTAAGAACAAGACTTCAATTGCCCATTGTCCAAGCTCTAACAATAATTTAGGCTCTGGTAGATGTAATGTTCAAAGACTTCTATCAAAAGGAATAAAAGTCGGTCTTGGAACTGGTAAGTTTTCAATTTCATATATAATTTAAAAAGCACATTTATTATTAATAAGTATTCAATTAACAGTTTCATTTTTTATATCTGATGTGATAACATTTTTTTAAATATTTTAAACTTTTAGATGTATCTGGAGGAAACAGCCCTTCTATTTTAAATGAAATTTTGAGAGCAATGGAAGTATCTCATCATATTGCTTTTAATGATAGCAAACATAAAGTAATAAATTTCAAAAACGCAATTTATTTAGCAACTTTAGCTGGTGCAGAAGCTTTAGCTATGGATAATGTTACTGGAAATTTTAAAGTTGGAAAAGATTTTGATGCATTATTAATAGATATTGATATATTACCAATTGTTAACATTGAAATACCAAGAGAGGAAACACCATCTCCTGAAGCAAATTTCATTGAAATGATTCAAAAATTCATTTATACTGGAGATGATCGAAATATTATAAAAGTTTTTGTTAAAGGAAATAATATCAAAAAATAAAATAATTATTGGTTGTATTTCACGAATTTATTTATACATAACTAACTAAGAAGGAAAGATATTTTTGTAAATTGCCTACGTTAGCTTATATTTGAAATTGAATTTTTTTAGAATCATTCTAAATAGATTTTTGAATTAAAACATTTTGCAGTATTTACGCACAAAAGTTTCTCTTTACCAGAGATATTTTTTGTTGTAGCAATATTGATTGTCAGTAAAGGTCTAAAGAGTAAAACAAATTACATAAAGCATAAAAATTCCGCAGATATTAAATTCATAAATAATATTCATTCAGATATTGATCCCTTAATAAATTTTGCTAATGTTTTATGTGAAACTCAATTGCGTTTGGTAAAATGTTCTGTAGCTAATTAATATTCATTGATGAAATTTTAAAAAATATATTTCGTTCCTTTATCTATATCTTAAAGGTCAAGAAACTTTTGGTACTTTTAATAATCATTTATATTTTGAAAATTAATTAAAAAATTTGAAAATAGCTATCTATTTTAAAATTTAATATCTGCTGTGCAAATAAAGCTAATTAATTTGTACAAATTCTTAAAATAAATTACATGTGTATTTTATGTGTTTTATAGTTTGGTCATTGACCTTATCCTTATCCAATTTCGTATTAAAATGATTCCATTTTACTATTTAATAAAGATTGTTGCTTTATTTCATTTTATTCAAATTTTAATTGTTTAAGAATAAAAATTGTTTAAAAAAAAAATCTTTAAAGTTTTCAGTATAAAGTAAGTATAAATTTATTGTATTTTTATGGAAATATTAATTGAAATTAAAAAAATATATAAAATTTATTAACTTTTCTTCATAGATAAATTGATAGTTTATTTTAAAAGTGATCTTAAATTAATTTCAAATGCAAATGCACTATTGGATCGTTTCGGCTTAAAATAATCAAAAATCTGGGTAAATGTTTATGTGTTCTAAAGTGTGTATATTTTTTTTTTATCAAACACATAAATTTCTATTCAAACTATTGTCAATTATCACTCTCTGAAAAATAAATGAGTTGTGAAAATTGCAAATGGATTTCAATCATTTTTAAAATAGACAATCCGAGCGGCTGTGATTATACTGACTGACAACAAATTATTTTTGAGTTAAATATTTTTAGAACCAAATTTCATTAAATAAAATTATTTACTCACTTCAAAATTATCGATTTGGCACAAAAGAACAAAGATTACCAGTTGAAATTTTTTTTATTATAAAAATAGCTAAAAAATTTTTATAATGTGACTGGCACGTGACATTTTTTGTTTTTTGCATTATCGGTTATACTACAAAATATAGATATCAGCTGTTGGCAACATTAAAAATTTGTTAACTGCAATATCGATTAAAATGCAAAAGAATTCAAGGTGCAATTTTACGTTATCGATTACACCTTATAAAAAATTAAAATGAAAAATATCTTATAATTTTGTATTAAACGAAAAATTGTACTTGTTATATGAAATTTAAGTTGTTGATTTCTGAATGAAAAGCGTACAATATAATTATAACTAAATTGAATTTAAAAACCTACTTATGTATAAAAAAACCTACTTAGCTCTTTATAAAAGAAATTTTCAGTTATTAAAATAATTTTCGTTGTTAAACATTAATAAAATTTTTTTATAAATTAATAAGAAGTACTTAATATACTGATTTTTAACTAATATTGTTATATTTATTTTGCAGTTATACTTGTGGACACGATATACATATTTTCCAACAAAATTTCACAATGAAACTGTTATACAACGTCCTATTAATTTCTCTAATTTTAATTAAATTCAGTTGTGCAGGTAATTTTTAATGTTTTCTTTTTAAAATATACAAACTAAAATTTATATATATATTTTTTTTTATTTTTAGATAAACCAGCTTGCTTTTTGCAGCCAGATACTGGACCATGTTATGGGGCATTTACCCGATATTATTTTAATCCTTGTACAGGTCAGTGTGAACTATTTAGTTATGGAGGATGTGGAGGAAATGCAAATAATTTCAAAACATTAGAAGATTGTCAAAAAGAATGTATAAAATAATGAAATAAAGAGAAAATAAATAAAAATTAATTAATAATAGTGGGTGCACATTCTTTATTATAAAATGAGTAGAGGTTTATGGTAAATGAATATAAAAATAAAATGTGAGTAATAATTTCGAGTTGTCATACTATTACACAAAGGGATTACTTAGTTTCTAAGTGCAGAAGAAAATAATTTTCTTTTATTTTTGTAAAGTATAATTGCTCTGACGTTTTATTATGACTATTTTTGATTTGTTTGCCTGATTTTTTTAATATTATGGCTATAGCATCTATCGCGTAGCCGGTAATTTTACAAAAATTAAAGATATTATTGTAATCCCGTTAATATTATTGCACTAATTAATTCGAATGTACTTAATAAAAAAGAATATGATAGAAAGATATTTTCGGAAAAGCTGTCGGTTTGAGTTCATATATTTACATATTGAAGAGAAAATATCCGGACACCAAGGCTAAGTAAATAATTTTACAGCATAAACAAGGCACCAATTGAATAATTAACGTTTTTGTCTTGATATTTTTAATTTTTCGAGTTTTTATAAAAATTTTTACAATTACACATACACATACACATCAAATACATATTAAATAATTTTCGCATTAATAATAAAAATCGTGTATGACATATAAAAGTTTAAGTACTTATTTTATAACCAACATTCTTTTTCATCAAATTAACAGTTAAACGTATAAGCACGCGGTATTTTTTCCAATTTAACTTCGCAATGAAATTTATAATTTCGCTAATTCTAATTAAATTTAGTTGTGCTGGTAATTTTTGGGGTTTTCTTTTTAAAATACAAAGGAGATTAATGTTTTTTTTTTTCTCACAGATAAATGCATTTGTTTTTTGAAGCCGGATACTGGACCATGCGATGGAGCGTTCACTCGATATTATTTTAATTCTTGTACATGTCAATGCGAACGATTTAGTTATGGAGGATGCGGAGGTAATGAAAATAATTTCGATACATTAGTAGAATGTCAAAATAAATGCATGAAATAAGAAAACAAAGCGAAAATAATTATTTTTATTTTTACCTATGATTTTTATTCAACAGTAACAGTTTGTTTTTGAGTAAATAATGTAGCCAATGGGATTTATGATTTTTAAAAAGGCACAATTTCCGTTAACAATTTAATTCCTTAAATCAGGTATTTATAGCAACTTTGGGGCGACTACCGAAAATGATTAATTGAAACCTAATTCTCATATCATATAATTTTGCATAAATTTAGGAGTAATCTTAAAGTAGTACGTAACACATTTACGAAGATATTTCTAAAACTTGAATTTCATTACTAATATTAATTTAGTTAGAAAAGCGATATTAGTTTATTTAGGAAGACGATTACGACCACATTTTTGCCTTTATATAATTTCAATCGAATTTATTATATCAAAAAAATAGGAGACGCAAAATTGACATTTTTCAAAATTTGAGAGTGTTGAGAAAGAAGTTACAGAGAAAATTTATTAAACCATAATGTACTCGTAAGAAGATATTATTATTGTTATATAAAACAACTGTTTATTTCAATGCTTATTTGCATATTCAACATACATAAATGATATACAGACATTAAGTCCAAATCAATAATTAAGAACATAAACAGAGCACCAGTTGAGTAATTAAAATTTTCGCGTTAAAAATGAATTTTTTAATACTTTCAATTTTTTAAAATAACTGCGGTTTTTTGAGTTTTTATAAAACCTGATCAAACTTTTTACAATTTCTGAAACATGACCATATTTATTAAATAATATTGAAAACCATAATAAAAATTTAATTATAAAAGTTTAAGTATTTATTTTATAACTGACATTCTTTTCAATAAAATTAACAGTTAAACGTATAAACGCGGTATTTTTCCGAAAATAGTTTCGCAATGAAATTGTTCTACAACGTGCTGTTATTTTCGCTGATCTTAATTAAATTGAGTTGTGCGGGTAATTTTTGGTGTTTTTTTTTTAAATACAAAATTATAGATTTATCTTTTTTTGTTTAATGCAGATAAATCGATTTGTTTTTTGAAACCAGATACTGGACCATGTAAAGCATTATTCTTTCGATATTATTTTAATCCTTGTACATGTCAATGTGAATCATTTTATTATGGTGGATGCGAGGGTAACGCAAATAATTTCCAAACATTAGATGAATGTCAAAATAAATGCATGAAATAAGAAAATAAAGAGAAAAAAAATAAGAATCAATTTTTGTTAGTGTGTTCAGTCCCATTTAAAGCACATTATAATTACGTATACGCGGAAGAGATGAGACGAAATTTACAATTTACGTGAGACGAAATATTTTCAGTTCGATCATTCAAATATTTATTATTTAATTTGAGTAATAAGAGAAACTGCGACAAATAGAGACTTTCAAGCTGATATTCAAAAGAATAGGGTGGTCACATCATTGTGATTGTAAGTTTTATTTTATTGAAAAAAAAATTATATGGATAACATCGACTGAAAAACATGGTTTTGTGCCACAAAATTTTCCCGTAATAAAGTTACATTTTTTTCTATCTTCTCCCATTTTTTTGACTTTAGAAAATTTAAATTCTTAATTGCATTTTGATTCGTTGAACATCAAAATTTTAAAATGCTTATATGCTTACACAATTTATTGCAAAGTTCTATTTTCCTTGCCAATAAACCTTGTGAGCAAGAAAAAGTGCAATGTAGTGAAATATTGATGCTAAAGCTGTCACGTAAACAAAAGTTACCATAAGATTTTCTGCTAGATTTTTTAAGAAATAACTCCCTTTTCATCAGACTTACTACTCGTATCAGATTTTTTGAAAATAAAATGGAAACAAATAATTTTTGAAAAAATTTTAAGCAGCAATCATCTAATTTTTAATTTGGTTATAATTTTAGTTGACGTTAATTTTAAAACTTAGCAACTTAGGGTTGTATAGCACCTACCCAGACCTGTTGTCCAAATTGGTCAAATTACAATTGCAGCCGCTCTGGGCAGAAAACAATTCTTTTCTGAAAGTTTGAATTGTTTCCGATCGGGTGGACAGACGTACACATTTTTTTAGAGCTATTCGGGTTAGATAAAAAATCGAGTTCGTGTTATTACTTGCTATTTGCCAAACTGGGTAAATTGGATTCCCTTTTTTGTAGATTTGGCGGAATAGTGAAGAAACAGCTGTACACATTCTCAGTGACACTGTCCTGCTCTGGTCGGCAAAAGGCTCGGATTGTTTGGGCGGTACTTTCTCGGAGCTCAATTCGCTCAGAAATATCTTCGGGTATTTACTTGAGATGAGTGGGTTATGCGGCTAGAGCAATAAGCCATGGTTGGTTTTGGTGGTCGTAGGGAAGGTGTTCTTTTGTCTATATTTCTCTTCAATAATCTGTAATTTACTCATTTGAACTCCCAAATAAAACATTTTTTTTTTAATTAAAATATTAAAAAACTATTGATTATTATAAAATGATCTTTGGCCATGAATGATTCATTGCAAATAAATTTTAATATTAGTAAATATTTTCGAAATTGCTTTCATATCATAATATAAACAATTGCAACAATTCGTGAAAGAACTAAAGATGAACTATAGAAAAATTATTAAGTAAGCACACAAAACAATCACATTTCAGACGGACAGAACAAAAAATAAACTTCTGTTGTCTTTAATTTTTTTTTTTCATTTTTTCAATTCTTTAAACAATTGTTGCAAATATATTTTTAATCATCGATATTGTATGATGTAATCATAAATCTATTAAAATGTAAAATAAACACCGGTAATAAAAACAAAAAAAAATATTTTTTTTATTATGAAAACCTCACCAGGTAATTTAATCATCTAATTTTTAATTTGGTTATAATTTTAGTTGACGTTAATTTTGACGTAAAGTCTGAGATAATTTTAGTTTGATATGTAAACAGTTTTTTTGTTGTATAACAGTTATTTTGTTGTATATATGTGAAAGCAGTACCATAGATTTACCAACAAAAAATGAATCAGAAAGAAGAATTTTATGAAAGCAAGAATAAATTTATTACCATTATGTTGATGATTGGATCCAAACTGGAATTCCATATTAAATCATGAATATACAAAAATGTTCACTATGTAGAATAAATAGAATGACTTAAATCAGAAATTAACGTGAAAATAAAGCTAGAATTAATTGAATCTAAAAAAATTTCAAATTACTTTGTATCAAGTGGAAAAACGTGCTTCTTGTAAAAAATATTTTAAATTTTTCCTTATCAATTTTTTAAAATTTACAAAAACCTTCTAATAACCTAAGCTAGATAATTAAAATTTTCGTTTTAATTTATGTACGTTTTTGAGCAATATAAGAAAATTTATTTGTAATTAAATAAAATTTTTTTATTACACAAAAAAAACACGAATGGAAAATGGTTTATATTGGAAGTTTAAGTGTTACCTGCTTATCAATTAATATTTCTTTAAATAGAGTTGTTAGGCGAACACATAATATGAGTTGCACATATTTATTTTTCGGTTGAAGGTGTTGATTTTTTCTTTCAAATAAAATTTCGCAATGAAATTGTTATACAATGTGCTAATAATTTCTCTAATTTTAATTAAATTCAATTGTGCGGGTAATTTTTGGTGTTTTCTTTTTTAAATACAAAGTTATAGATTTTTGTTTTTTTATTTTCCAAAACAGATAAATCAATTTGTTTCTTAGACCAAGATACTGGACCATGTACAGCATTATTTCCTCGATATTTTTTTAATTCATGCACAAATCAATGTGAACAATTTACTTATGGAGGATGCGGTGGAAATGCAAATAATTTCGAAACATTAGAAGATTGTAAAAATAAATGCATAAATTAGGAAAAATTAGTTAAAGTTAGACTCACTTACAAACTTTAGACTCACAGGTTTATCATTTACAAATTTCATATTATAACTCTTAAGTCTGAAGGATAGTCTAAATGTAAGTCCGAGAAAATTTAAAAATTTTTTTCTGTAATTTTTTTATTTTACATATTTGTATTAAAATTTTAATTGACTTTGGAAAATTTTTAATTTTAAATGATTTTAAATAATGGAATATGGAATAATTGTTTTTTTATGAGTTCTGACGTATTTTAAATTCAACATTTTGGTTAATAGTTTAAATTGTAATTTTAATTTATTATAAACAAATTAATTTAAAAAATACACATATACATACATACATTTTCTAAAATTTAATAAAAAAAAAAATAAATTTGAATATAAATTAAAAAGCAAAATTAGAACTATCTCCCCAATGTACTCTTCTATTATTGTCAATATACTGTAAGTGCTCATGTATGGTTTGTAAAGATTTTCGATCTTCATTCATTTCAGCAATTTTTTTATATTTTAATATTAAATACCAGCAACCGAATAAAAGTGCAATTTGAAAGATAATTCCAAAAATGATTAAAGCGACTAGTAAACTTGTATTGATACATATTGTTCCAGGACTCGAATACATAGTATTTTCTAAAAACGAAAAAACAAAAATTTTATTTAGCCAATTTTAATTGTAATTAAATTATAAAAACAAAAAAATAAACATACCAGGCTTTAATGGATTTATAACTAAACCATTATCACCATATACCATTCCCTCTTTACCATCCCATAATGGTTGACCATGAACACTTAAATTCAAACTTAATGGAACTTCAATTTTGGCCAACAATTCAGTTCCATTACCTTCTAATTTTCTTTTTTCACCTATTGATGTCACATATAATGAATTTTGAACTTGTATCGCTTGATCAAATGCTATATTTTCATTTTCATTATCATTATTATCAATATCATCACGTCGTTTTCTTCTTCTACCTAATAAATCTGTACCAATTGGATTTTCACAATTTGATGATGGACATTCCATTAAACAAAATTGTAAAACAGCATCAAAACTAACTAATGATGAACCAGCAAATTTAAATGCATTAAATTTAGCTCTAAGAATTTTTCGATTATTATCAATAATTTCATCTAATTGTGGAAATATTGCTGGATCTGTTGGACAACCATTTTTATCAATTAAATGAAATATTTGTCCATTTGATTTTGCTATTAATGATGATACTTTAAAATCATAATATTTATCAATTGGTGATTCAATAATACGAAATTCTAAATTTTGTCCAATTTGAACATCATTTGTTTCAAATTGTTTATTTAAATCTATTATTTGCATTGATATTGCACTTGTACGATTTGTTGTAGTATTTAAAAAGATTTGTTCTTGACGGGGAGTTCGTTCCCTAAAAAAAAATAGACAAAAATTAAAACTTATTAGAAATAGAAGCTTATCTTAAATTAAATATTTACTAACGTTTCTTGGAAATCTTTTTCCGGAGGTGATACAGTTACAGCTTCAAGTGCTAATGCATTTGGTAATTTATTATCAGTTGAAGTTATAATACAGCCAACTTTTATTATACGATCACCTTGTGTTTGAACGTTTGCATTGTATTGAACAACAAGTAATGTCGAAATAAATGTTCTAAAAAATTGAAAATAAAATTTTTTAACAAATATTCAAGAATACCAAACACCTTTACTGTATATGTACCTTTTATAAGACGGAGTAACTTCATAAGCTCTAAGTATTCCACATTGACTTTCTTTTTGTTCTGTTCCAATTGGTAATCGTAATATCGTACTGAAATTACAAAGCAATCATTGAGCATTATAGTCACTTCGTTTCAGAAACATTGCTATTTAATTTGTCATATTAACTTACTTCATTCCATTTCCTTCAGCAAAACAGTCCTCAGAATGTGAGTTCACATATAATTTACCTCGGAACCAATCTCTTGTTACAAATTTTATAACCATCTCATCATTTGTGCACTGCACAGAAACTGTTCATAAATAATATAAATTGGTATTAAATTAGTTGAGTTGATATGAAAAGTGAAAGAGTGTTCAAGTGTTAATGTTAGTGTAGCTATCTTGATACATTTGACAGCTTTTAACCAACGGCGCATTTACATCTTACGCACAGTTTAGCTTTTATTTTAATTAAAAACAAAAACAAAGAAACCAAAATTTACTTACCGTTAAGACAATTTACGCGTCTTAAGTAAATTGAATTCTCTTTTAATTTTAAAGCTTTAGAACCAATTGAAATGAAATTTTCCGAATGAAGATAACATTGAGATTTTCTATCATCAGTTTCATATTGTATAAATGAAGCACCTTGACAATGGAATCGAATTTCTTTTGAACAGTTTTCTTGGCACTGTTATACAAGTATATATAGAAAAAAAACCGCATTTTGTTAATTTAATAATTTTTTTTTTAATAAATATATTTTTAATATTATGGTGATTCAGTTTATTATTATGCTTATATAATAAATAATTAAAAAAAAAAAAATATTTTAATTTTCATATTATTCAATAATATTACCTGTTTTTGTGTTAATCCATCATATCGGATTTCAGGTATTATAAACGTGCTATTTGAATATAATTCATATGAACAGTTAATATTTTCAATTGGTTTGGCTACACATTGATTTTCAATATATTCTTCATCTATTAAACCCGATTTATATGAATCTGGTGATTGATTTTTATCTTTGTCATTTAATACGCAACTACCAAGAATTTCACCGGATGATATTACATCACTGAATCTATTCGTGAAGTATATAGGAATTAAAATTTCAATTATTTAATAATTTTTTTGATCTTGTTTACATACTGTTGTTTATATGCTACATTATGTTTTAGAAATACTTGTAAAATATCATATTAAATCAAATTCAAGCATAAAAGGAATGTAACAAAAATAGATGAAAACGTTTCAGTGGACAACTGAATTATTACTTAAATCTTCACCTTTGTACACCTTTGTTTAAGGTTTAGTTCGGGGCAAAATAAATCCCTCAGGTCTCGGTGTATTGTCGCTTATTTCTGCAATCTAATCTAAAGGTTTAATTCGACACTTTCCACCCAAATTTCACAGAACTATTCAAATAAGTTTTAAAATTATTTCAAAATTATATTTTAGGGTTGTATAGCACCTACCCAGACCTGTTGTCCAAATTGGTCAAATTACAATTGCAGCCGCTCTGGGCAGAAAACAATTCTTTTCTGAAAGTTTGAATTGTTTCCGATCGGGTGGACAGACGTACACATTTTTTTAGAGCTATTCGGGTTAGATAAAAAATCGAGTTCGTGTTATTACTTGCTATTTGCCAAACTGGGTAAATTGGATTCCCTTTTTTGTAGATTTGGCGGAATAGTGAAGAAACAGCTGTACACATTCTCAGTGACACTGTCCTGCTCTGGTCGGCAAAAGGCTCGGATTGTTTGGGCGGTACTTTCTCGGAGCTCAATTCGCTCAGAAATATCTTCGGGTATTTACTTGAGATGAGTGGGTTATGCGGCTAGAGCAATAAGCCATGGTTGGTTTTGGTGGTCGTAGGGAAGGTGTTCTTTTGTCTATATTTCTCTTCAATAATCTGTAATTTACTCATTTGAACTCCCAAATAAAACATTTTTTTTTTAATTAAAATATTAAAAAACTATTGATTATTATAAAATGATCTTTGGCCATGAATGATTCATTGCAAATAAATTTTAATATTAGTAAATATTTTCGAAATTGCTTTCATATCATAATATAAACAATTGCAACAATTCGTGAAAGAACTAAAGATGAACTATAGAAAAATTATTAAGTAAGCACACAAAACAATCACATTTCAGACGGACAGAACAAAAAATAAACTTCTGTTGTCTTTAATTTTTTTTTTTCATTTTTTCAATTCTTTAAACAATTGTTGCAAATATATTTTTAATCATCGATATTGTATGATGTAATCATAAATCTATTAAAATGTAAAAGAAACACCGGTAATAAAAACAAAAAAAAATATTTTTTTTATTATGAAAACCTCACCAGGTAATTTATCTTCTTCATACTGTACAAATTAAGCACATAAAAAATGTACGAGCACGTTATTACGTTGTAAGCAGTACACTATGGTTTGATTCACGTACACTAATATTCCCTTTAATTTGATAATCATGCTCTATGTTTGTCGATATTTTTGTTTTTCACCTTATTTGTTTTTTTTTTTTAATTTCATTAGATGCGGTATTCAAATTTTGAAATTTTATTTGTAATGCCTTAAAAACCGTGTAATTTTAGTGATTAATACGCATTACAATGCGAGTAGCACATTTGTCTATTATAAATAATTATTGTCATAATTATTTTTCTATTTGCATTGAATTGTTTTGCCAGCATTACTTTATTCCTGAATTATTATTGTATAAAGATTTCATTTTGTTTGGAGTTTCGTTAATAAAAAAGTTTTCAATTTTCGTATTATTGCAATACTCAAATGAGAGTCCATGTCGGGCGTCATTTTATCTATTGAACATTACACACCGAATGAATAACTAAAAAATCAGAACTTATATTTCACTTTGTTTTAATTTCAGTTAGAGGTGTGCACAAGTATTGAAAAAAATGTGTTCAATTTACGTTATTATATGATATTCAAACGAAACTCCCTGTCGGGCGCCATTTTCTCTATTGAACATTACACACTGAATATCTAAAACATATAAGAGCTTATATTCCCCTTGCTTTTAATTTCAGTTAGAAGCACCACAAGTATTGAAAAAAATGTGTTCAATTTACAATATTATATGAATCAATGAAATCCCATGAACTCAAATGAAACACCATATCGGGCGCCAATTTTTCTAATCAACGTTCCACATCGAATATCTAACTAACCAAAATTAATAGTGTTCAACTTATATTATTATAATATGAAAATAAAAACAAACTCCATGTCGGGTGGCATTATCTCTAATGAATACCACATACTGCATTATGTAAAATATCAAAATTATACGAAAATATTAGAGGGACGATAAGCAGAACAAGTTCCAGAAAAGCTTTCAAAATTTCTAGGAAATTAGATGAATATATTTAGTACAAATTTTATAATCATCTCATCATCAATGTATTACACAGCGATTTGACAAAAAAACATTGGAACAAGGAAATAATAGAATAAAATTATAAATGTACTAAGTGTGTACGCATGTTGATACTACCACCTAATCCACATTTACAACAATTGGTTAAAATACTCTATAGTTGAAAGAGAATAACAAAAATTACTAACAAACATTACAATAAAATTCTTTTTTCATTATTCTAATGAAGATAGTTTTACTTTGTGTTCGTAAAATGTGTATAAACTCCTATAATAAGTATTCCTAAATTACATACATGGGTGTACAATTAAATTACGATATTTGAATACATATACGAATAATAATAATAATAATAATAATAATATGATATAGAACACATATAGATATAAAATATATTTATAATAAAATTTTAATATTTTTTTTTTTGCGCCTTAAATTATAAATCTAACCTTGCCTGATTATTTTTATATGATGGTGTAAATGTTGCCGATAAACAAGTGAATTCTGTTTCAAAAATACATCTTTCTGCACATTCACGCTTCGTGACTAATGATTTAACCATTTTCTTTCCTTGATATATTAATTTACTGCCGGGAATTTTAATTATTGGCCAAAATTTTCCCTTACAATTATCCGGAACTAAAAAAACAAAAATATTCAAATAATGATTATATTGACTGCTTCTACAATATCATTATTATACGCGATATGAAAAAATATTACCAAGTATGTAAAGTGATTCTACATTATTTTAATTAAATATCAACATTTTTTTTTTTAATTCTATTTATTGAGCATTTTATTTATCTTAATTTAATATCTTTGATTCAATAATATTGTTCATTATAACATTATCGTAATTATTATTATTTGCTTACCATTAAGACATGTTTTCTCAAAATAAATTGCATTTTCATCTAGTACTAGGTCAATGTTTTTTTGTATTGTTTCATATTTTATGGATTTATTTACATTTTTAAATTCATAGCACTTTTGTTCATCCATTAAATATACATAACCCATACAGTCTTCATTATTATGACAAATTTTCCAACAATTAAGATTAAGAAGATCCAATGATGTTTTTGTACTTATACTATTATTATTTTCATTGTTTAAATCATTTAAATGAAATGGTGTTAAAAAACTTCGAGAAGGTCGATATCCAATGATTTTTTGAAAATTTATTTGATAATAGGGGCATCTCATTAGGACAGCATCAGTATCTTGTTTTATTATGTTTGTAAATGAAAAAAAAATTAATAAATAAATTTTAATTTAAAAATTTTACAGATAAAATTTATTCAAAAAAAAAAAAATTTATTTTATCTTTTATTTGTAAAATTATTTTAAAAAATCATGTTTAGATATTCTTTATATATATATATGTTTTTAATATTATATACATAATTTCATACTACACGGTATATTCATTAAAAGTATTTAAGTATCTTGGTAATTTTTACTTTATCGTATTGAACTATGGCTCTCTTTAAGTTTATAAGTTAAAGTTCTTAAAAAGTAAAAAAAAAATGATGACACTAATTAATAAAAATGAAGTCTTAGTATTAATAATCTAGTGTTGCCTTCACAATAGTTTTACGAGATATTTTACTATCTATTAACTAACAATTATGCATTTATTCGCGAATTTGTCGATTTCTCTTAAGCTGGAGATTTCGCTAGCGTTTAATATTATGTATGACAAATGGATTTATTCATAAATTTTTTTACACAATGACAGCATTGTATATTATTGAGTAATAACATTCATACTACTATACAATAAAATTCTTTATATTTTTGACAAATTCGCGTAAATGTTAAATCATATTTTCATTCGTTAAATTTTTTGTCAAATTCACCATACATGATATTATTCTACCAAATTCGCTAAGTTACTTAGCGAATTCGCCATATGTAATAAAATAAGGTTTTTAGTTTTTTATTGCTAAACATTTTAGATGTTGGAATACCTACTAAAACCAGTTAATAAATTGTAAAAATAAATTGTGTACATAGTAATAAAGGTAAGTATAGGAATTATTAAAATAGTGTTAAGGTCTCGTTTTCGCTTTTACGGTTACTGACTTAGCGGGGTTCGCTTTTTGTGTAATTATTGAATAAAATTGACATTTTATGACTTCTATTTTGCATGAAATAATTCTGTTCGTAATTTTTTTGTGGAGATCTAAAAATAAAAGAGAAGTTTTTGTGCTTTGACTCGCGTTATTTGGATCTGTTTTGTCCTTCTATTTAACTTGATAACTTATTTTCAAGTTAACTTATTTCTTATTTATTATCTTCTTGATCGCTTGAAAATGAGTTATTTTTAATCAATTCTCCGGGGTTTTTCCGTAGAGTATTTTATTTATCAGTTGACTATATTATCGACTTTAGCATAAGCGATCCAATTAGTTTATGATGTTGTGTTTATTAAATTCACACTCTTCTCTTCACTTTTGGTAATAGACTTTTTAGGACCGGATTTTTCAGAAATTTGAATATTTAGTTGTGTACTATCAAGTGTTGTATTTTGCTGCTATATAGTAAAATGTAATTAATTATCTATGCTGTTTATTTCACCGACCGACCTTACCGTCTTCATAAATAATAACTTTTATTTTGTTGTTATGGTTTATTAATAATGATTTGTTATTGATATTATAAACAATAATCTAGAAATTGTAATTGATTGAAGTTTAATGTGAGCGAATTCCACTCTCTTCTAAGCTAAACAACTAAAAATAGATGACTACTAAGACATTATCTATACTTAACACACAACCTTCCATGGGTATATCAACACACTATATACTATTATATTATATTAAACCTTATATACACAAAATCAAAAATGAATTGTTTTTAATAAATACTTTTAACTTATGTCAACGGAATTGATTACAGGAAGTGGTCTTTGTTAAAATTCGGTAAAAAAAAAACAAAAATGTCAAATTTATTATGAGATTTTTCTTTCATTCTTTTTCTGTTTTTTTGCTCCAATAATAGATTTTTTTTTAATATGCTCGTAAATTCTTCATATAATCACATAATTATTCACATAAGAGAATCTTTAAATATTTACTCACAAAGTAACCATTTAAGTGTGTATGTATGTTTATTTAAAAATAAAGGTGTTAATTAAATAACTATTACATATGCTTTAAATGCCATTAAAGTTAAAAAGTGTCTACAAAAAAATGTTTAATAAAGAAATATGGAAAAAAAACAAAATAAACAAAATATAAAAACAAAGTTATAAAAGCACTACCCTCCTGCCCTTTGTCAAATCTATAAAATTGTTATGACGAGCAAAGATGCGTATGTATGTATAGAGTTTGTGTGTAACAAACTTGTGAAAAAATTTAATGGAATCTTTAATAAAGTTTGAATTTGGAAAGCTATTGTAAATTTAGAAAACTACCAAGTTTCTGCTTTTCATACCAATTGAGCTGCCAGTTTAATTTTTGCAAAAGAAGAGTTTGTGTACTCAGATGAGTTGAGTGTTATTTACTAAGAAACTAAGAAAAAAGAGAGGAATGACTCGAAAATATGGAGAAAAATCTCATTTTCTGTTGCTTCTTGTTATCTCTTTTCTTTGGAATTTGTTGTTTGGTAATGATTGGTAATCAAAATTCGGCAATTTTCCCGAGAGATAAATTATTGCTTTTTTCTCATTTTTATGGTTCAATTGTTCTTAAGATTTTTAATTTATTGTCAGTTTATTTCAAAGGAATATGAATTAGTTTTACGCAGAATGATGCACATACTTATTTTATTAGTTTGTCCGTCTTTGGTATAGAAAGCTTATCTTTTATACACAGATCTTTAGTAGAAATTTATTTCGATTGATGGAAATTTTTATCTAATATGCCATTTTTTAGAACGAAACCAAAAAGTTAGCGACATGCTTCTTCTACTGAGACACGAGTCAAATAAACTTAAAAGAGGGAAAATGGCCGTCAAAAGTAACCTTTAGCTAAAACACACTTTTTTAAATTTTAAGATTTGCATCTAACTAGATTGAACTGTCTTACAAGTTCTGGAATTCTGAAATTCTGACACTAAATATTTTATGGGAAGAACAGTTTATTTCACCTCCATACACCGCCCGAAATTCGTAAATCGCTCGAAACTCGTTGACGCTACCCGAAATTCGTAACTCTATATCAAATTTTAGATTCTCATAATTTTCGGACAAATTTAAAAAAGTAACAATTCTGATTGGTTTACCTTCAAAATTTTATGTATGCTCAATCGAAATTATTTGCTCTACAAAGTACTTATTCATGTATATTGTTAATGCAAACATTATAATTGATTTAAAAATATTTAATTTTAAATTTTTGAGTTTATTTTTGTATTCTTTAAAAACAAAATTTTAAATTCTTTTGCAGAATCTTAAATCACTGAACCATTTCTAATTTTATTTTAAAATTATACATGAAGTATGTCCAAATACTTGCTCTCACATATTTATCTTTAAACTTAAACTCAACTTAAATATATATAGATTTTGTATTTAGAGAATCACGATTTAAAATTGTAAATATTTATTATTAAATTAATTATTAAATATTATGGACTTTTCCATTATTAAATCACAATATTAGAATTTATGATGAGCTCTTTTTGCTTTTGTATTATAAAGACATTTAATTCATGATGAGTAAATTCTAAAATAATTTTATGTCATATATGTAGATTGCATGTTGTCATACTCGATCGTGCTGTTTTGTTGACAATATAACGATTTTAGTACAAACAAATTTTTAAAAAAAGAAAAACAGCAAAATTCAATAATACAAAATGAAACTTTAATAATAATTATGGTAATTCGCATACTTACGTATGTACGTCTGTATCTAGGTACAGTGTACATGTGTACAATATTCCCTGTTAAGCAAAAACTTTGTAAAAAACGTAATGATCATTGTCAAGGTCGTTTTTAAATAATAATTCCAAAAAAAAAATGTACTTAAATTTTTTTTTTTAAATGACCTTTTATTTTGGTATTAATGATAATTGATTTTGTACAATAATTAGTACTAAAATTATAACAAAATTGAGAGTATTTAAAGTGAGAAAGTTATAAGAGAGAGATTTACGAATTTTCGGCCTCAGCTATTCAAATTTTTTAAAGACTTTATATGGTTAAATGAATTTATATTCTCGAAGGGAAATCACATTTCTTTCTGCGAATTAAATGCTATGGACCTAAACCGATTTATATAGGACTCCGGTTGGTTCACGTGAGGGTGGGGATATTGAGATCATGATGCATCATATCGGGCCCAAGTGAATTGGGTGAATCATTGAATGGCCGCGTCAACCTAGCTTAGGTTAGGTAAATTCTAGGTAAGTAATTAGGTTAGGTAAACGTATAAGGGAAATGCCGGCAAATTTATAGATAAATGCATACTGTTTTAAAATTTGTTGTGGGTTATTTAAAGTAAATAAATGGGCATAATACAATTTATAATTATTAATTTTCAATAAAAATGAAGATATCAGGAGTAACTGCTTAAAATGTTACCATATACTAAAGAGGCTGTTTTCTAGCATTTTTTTTTAATTTTTGTTTTAACTAAGAACAAGACTGCTGGGACTTTTTTTAAAATTTTCTGTACACAACTCTTTTTAAATAAAAAATTTATTGAATTATTTTTATTGGCCATCTATGTATAGTTTTTCTAAAGCAATATCATAAATTTTTCACTTAATATTAAGGATGTTTTCGTTCCATATGGCTTATGCTATATGGCTTCAAAATGTCAGAAAAAGAACTTTTTCTTTAACATCTATAAACACTGGCATATAACATACTCAAATCTATGCTTTAGAAAAAACGTGGCTAATGGAAGATATGTATGAATACTTCGGAAAATAATTTCATTTTGGTGAACTCATATGTTATGAGATTATACTTTTCAATTCTAGGAAACGTCAAATTTTTCAGTGACGTAATCAATTTTAATAGATTTAATTAATTTCTCAAGCATCTACCAAACATCCATAGATTTAATTAATAATAATCAAACATATTTCTACCCGTTAAACTTTATTTAGAAGCTCTTTAAGTTGGAACTTTACTTTATAAAACATAAAGGAATTTCTTTGATAAAGATTAAAATTTTGTCATTAATTTCTCTAGGACTCGAATGTTATAGAAATACAAGAAATATTAACTAACAGTTAGAGAAAATCTTAAGAACCAGAATCTTAAGAACCAGCTTAATAATCTCTCGATATCTGACCTTTAGTTTGCTACATCAAATATTTTAAGCCGGAGCTAGTTGAAACTTAATAGACGGTAAAGAAATGCAAAAACTATATATGTATACAGTAGAGTATCTTTAATTATAATGCAGAGAAAAAATTATATCTTTAGTAGACTTCTTTAATTATAATTGCTTGCTCAGCTTAAATACTAATCACATCTTACGAGTATAACAATTTTAATTCTTTACGACCTGTTTCATTAATCTCTTTATAATACTCGTATCAATATAAAGTGAAGTCATGTGATATTTTCCAACCAGTAAATTACATTTGAACATGCATGGCATCACTGTCTCGTTGCAGATAAAAACTCAAATATTGGAACAGTTTTCATATAACAAAAAAAAACATTGTTTTTTTTCTTTTATACTTACATTTTAAATAAATATCTACTAAAAGTATTAAAGTGAAGCGAATTAAAAACAAATATGATTTCTCCATCGCTTTTCAAATTTTAATTTTTTTGATTTTAATTTTTTATTTTGTTGCATCGTTATGAAAAATAATTAAAGCACATCACTCACTATATATGTATGTATACATACAGTTGTACTTGTAATCAAAGCACTGTAAAATTTATCGTGTTTGAATTTTTTTTAATTTCACTTTTTTTTTAATTATATCTTAAATAATTTTTCAAAAATTAATTAAAAAAAATTTTCACTTTCATGAGAAAAAATTTTTTATTTTTTTTTTTAATTTTTTCTTTTTTTTTTTTTTAATTTTAAATAACAAAATCGGCAAATTGCAATTAATATGAAAAAGGAAATGAATTTATTAAAAATTAATTTATCCGAAAAAATTAAAGCATTAAAAAATGTAAGGAAAATTTTTATGTAAATACTTTTTAATTGCACGCAATTTTACTGTTACAACACTTTAGTTTATGTGTGAATCGTACCTTTCTGTGCAAATTTAGTTTTTAATATAACAAATTATTAAATTTTATAATTTAATTTTTATTTCACAAATAATTCCACAACCAAATTTAAAGGCTGACGTCCAAAAATTTAAAAAAGAATTTTATTTTTTTTTTTGTTACTGTTATACGCACAATTTCCAACTTTTTCAACTTTGTCTTCCAAAATTTACGCATAAATTTAATTAATAAATAAATTTTATGGTGTTAATTAAAAAAAAAATAAGAAAAAAATATTAAATAAATTTTTCCGTGTCAAAAATTATAAAAAAAAAAATCACAGGAGTAATTTTGAATTTTCTTTATAGAAAAATTATTGAATTTTTTTTAATTAAATAAAATTATTAAAAAATAATTTTATTTCGCACATTTAATATTGGATTACAATTTTCAAATTCAAATTAAAATTAAATTAATTAACACTTTGTTTTTCGATAATTTCTTTTAAAAATAAATGCGTTTTTGCGTTTGCAATAAAAGTTTTCATTCATCGAAATTCACTACCGTATTATATAACATTTTAGATAACTATAGAAATATCGTAATTAAAAATTTTCAATTATATAAAAAATATTTTATTTCTTATGATTTTTTATAATTTTTTTTTTTATATATTTAATTTCTCTCGGATTACTGTGTTTAATTTTAAGTAGCTTTTAATTCAAATGCTATGATCAATTTGATAGATTGTCGAGAATAAACTAATAAGCGAGTATTAAATTAAAAAGATGAGCTTATTCAACCGAAACTTCATAATAGTAAAAAAAAAGTAAAAATATAAAAATGAGCAGCTAGCTACTAGGAGAAGTAAAAAATTAAAAAAAAAAAATTGAAAGCTCTCTTATTTTTTTTTATTATGTTTGTGTTTTTGTTTTTGAATAACTATTATTATTATTTTCTTTCAATACAAGTTAGTATTCAGATTCAGGAATTATTTGTATTACAAAATGAATTCAAAGTACATATAAAGATTTTGAATTTTGATCTACACGCTAAACGCAGAATGTATTATAATCCTATGCTCGCACATATATTTTATTTATGTGGACATAGGATTGTTATCAAAACCGAATACAACTACTCTTTATCGTATAAGCTACTTCCCTTTAATTTGAATAGAAATTAAATTTCGACCTTTAATTTGTTTTCATGAACAATTAACAAATTGTGACTTAGAATAGTTGCGCTCTAGACAGGCGAATTTTACTTAAATTTATTGCAATTCAATATCAATTGTGCTAAAATATAGAACTTAACTCCTCTCACGTATAATAATTTAATACCATATTTAAAATTTTAAATATTTACAAAAGAAAAATTTTAATGTAGAATCACGTCTATATTATGTGCTAATATGGCAGTAAAATAAGAAACACAACAGTAGAAAATGAAAGTTAAAAAAAAATTTTGATTTGTAACAAACGAACAGCGAAAAATATTCTTTTAAGCAAATTATATAAAATAATTCATATTTAGAAAAATTTTGTTTTCAGAAATCTATTTAAAATTATGGAAAAAAAAATTAACAAAAATAATAATTTTAACTTTGAAATTTTAAAATAAATTGAATAGTAAAAAACGCATAAGATTTACGTGAGAAATTGTAATAAAAATCCATAATGTCCGAAATACAATCCAAGTTTATTTAAAATAGGTACATTTTAGGAGTAGTGAAATATTGATATTGTTTAGTTCCTTAGTTATAAGATTATGTTTGTTGAATTGTAGCTTACTAAATAATTTTTATGAGTACCCTTGTAAGAGACAGGCGCTCTTGTCGCTTATTTTTCTGCTGTATAGCGTGTGATTATTTAAATTTTCTCTCTGCAAATAGTTTAAGTCTTGAATATGGTATTCAATTATTGTTATACGGAAAAGCAGCAGAATCGAACGATTATATCGAAAAAATATAACTTAAAAACAAATAGTACTTTAATTGATAACCATTATAAACGGACAAGTAATTTTATAATAATCTTTTAAAGTCGATCGTTTATAGTAATTAATTAATATTCAAAATAAAATTATAATATAAATGAATAGGATGTTGTAGCAAATATGTAAAATTATGGGAAATACAATTAATTTCAGTTTTTAACATAATATTATGCAAAGTGTAAATGCATATTTGTTCTCATACAATTTTATTTAAATTTTAGATAAATATTTAAAAACGCTGAAATTATTTAATGAAATTGTTTCTTATACATTTCCTATCGAACTCATTATTTTTATTAAATTCAATTTCAAAACACATGAAAAATTATTTATGTGAATTTTGAGTGAAAAATAAAAGTTAAACATTTCGTGACACTAATTAGGTATACATAGCAAACTTTTGCTCTAAAAGTGAAAATTATTAAAATAATTCAACGGGGTTTTTCCATCAAAGAAAAAACAAAAATTTTTTTAATCAGAAATTCATAAGCTTGCGCATTTAATTGTAGATAAGATCAGATTTATTAATAATTTTTATTTATTAACTTTAATACTCGTATAAATAGAAAATTGCAAGAAAAACTGCTGTAAAATTGTGCAGTGCTATTTATAATAATTTCATTGGAAAATAACTTTTTTTTTTGATTGGTGAAAAAGAGACGTCTTAAAAATCATAAATCAAAATTAATCAACTAAAATTTAATTTTTAATTATCTGCTTCTTATATACCGGCTTTCTGGACTATGTTTTAGTCTTGAGGAAGCATCTTAAGGTCCACTATATTAAAATTTAAAAAATTTCTATTAATTTGTCAATTAATTACAAAATTGTATCTGAAATACAAGTGATAAATAAAAAAAAATTAAAAACGAGAAAATATAGCAATAAAATGCTAATTTAGATGATGTAATTTTTGACATGATTGAGGGTATAAATAAGATTTACAATATATTTGACAATTAAATGTAAAATGTCATCATAGTTCTTATATTGTACGCAAATAAATTACAACGTAACTAAAAAAACCTGTTCTCCCTAAACAATTATTGTTGTATATGCAAAGTTATGTATTCTAACTCTGTGTATTCTCATTTCTTCATACATATATTATGTCAAATTCTCTGTATACTACAATTATTGATCTGCTTTTAATTTAAATGTCTGACAAATGCATAGAAATAATTTTATTTATGTATACCTACCACAAATGTGGTAAACTTTTAAAATGCTTTAAAAGTTTGAGTTAAATATTTTTATGCTTAGCAATAAATTAAATAAAATTTCAAATATAAACATAATATATTCAAATAATACTTACTGGCAACAATGCAAAATTTAATTCTATGTTTAGAAAATCATACGTATACATATATTGATACGCACCTTGCTATGCAGAAAATTTTTGAAATTTATGATAACAGTGTTAATTTAATATCCTCTCACACTTTTAAAAATAACTCTTAAAGTGTGAATAATTTATCATAATTAATTATGTATTTTGTTTTATTTATAAACTGTACAAATTTACATTTATTTTCAAATTAGATATGATATAATGTATACAACAATACATAGAATATTTAAAAATGCAGTAAGGTTAACTATAGTTACATGAGCATTTTTAATAATATATATACATTTTGAAAATTCATGAAAATTTATTATTTTAATGATATATAGCATCTTCTTATATTATAAATTAAAACTATAATTATTACTCGTATATATTTAAAATTAACTTCACTTGTAATCGCATTGCATTGGTAATATATATAGAAACTTTAATTAACAATTTCATGAAAGATTATAGGTTTTATATAAAATAAAAATTTTTACACGTTGAATATAAAAATTATAATTATAATTGAAAGAAAGAAACACAAAAATTATTTATTATTTAACTAAAATATACTTTTCAGTATACAAAATAGTATAATGAAAACCGTGATTATATTAGGAAATTTTATTTTCATACAGTAGTAATTTTTTTTCAAATAAAATTTAATATTATGGTATGCACGAATAAATTTTGCATTGTTTCTATATACATAGATATTTATAATATAAATGAAAATAAAAATAAAATCCGAAACAAATTCAAGTTCTTCTTTACGCGAAATGAATTATCGAAATTAAGATTTTAATGAACTTGACAATATACACGTAATTTGCGTAATTAGAAAAATTTTTCTATATATTATGAATTAAAAATTTAAACTTTAAAATTTGTATAAGATAAACTAATAATGAAAATTCCGGAAGTATTGAATTTTTATTATAAAGATTAATTTTATTGAATATTAAATTGAATATATAAGTTGTAGGTTTTCATTTCACTAATTTATATAGAATCTATAAATAATCTTAACAATAAATATAATGGCCTTAATTGTTATGAATATATAATGTGTCAACAAAATTTTTCGTAATATGTCATGAATGTCTACTATAGGTATTGACATTTTGTCTATTTTTTCACTTTTCAGTGATATACCTAAATGGCACCGTAGGACACGTACTAAATACGTATATGCGCGTAAGGTGACAGAATTGAACACCAAGTTATCTGATATTTTTGTTGTCAAAAATTTTAGTTTCGTAAAATTCAAAATTATTTTCAAAAAGCAGTTTAAATTGTTAAATTTTCAGTTTGCATTTTTTACATATGGATGTAAATATAAATTTGACATTAGAGAAAAAAAAACAATAAAAAAACGAAAAAAAATGTATTTACGCGTTATCAAAATTCCAATATGTTGCGTAGGCGCGTAATTTATTTGGGTAGTTTGATTTCCATTCTGCATATATGCATCTAGTGCAGTTAATGCGTAGTTGTTTTTGAAATATTTTCCAAAACGCATAAATCATACCATTGACAGCTGATTCAATGCTCAGTTGTCATATTGGAAATCAACTTTAATATTAAGTGAGGACTAAATCTTCTCTGCGATAAATCTCTATTCTATTTATGTATATTTTAGATATTCAATTTTATTATAGAAAATTAAAGAATACTTTGTTCTAAATAAGAGAGAATATTCCAACAAATTTTTGTTTTTAAATTAGATTTAAAAAAAATCACCTTATGGAGTGCCAAAAAATCATTTGTTTTCAATTTAACTGAAAAATTCATAACATTTTTAAAGAATTCTAAAAAAAATTTACTTTTATTTTTACTTAATGATTTTTCAACAAAACATTAAAAATCGGTGTCAAATTCATTCATGCTAAAAATAAAAAATTGGAAGAGAAAATATCAAAAAAATTTTTCCTATGATTATTTTTTAAAAATAATCACAAAATTAAGTTTTATTTTCAATAATAAATTGAATTTTCAATAAAATTTGACCTAATAAAATATTGTATAGAAAAATAATTAATTTGATTGAAATTTTTTTTTTGTCTAAAAATACGAAATTTTATTGTACAAACCCATTTTATTGCATACAATTTAAAATTTAACCCAATTAATATAACCACTCCTTACCTGTGGTATATTAACTCGTGTAATATAGATCGTCATTTAATCAACATTTTGGTCAAATATACAAACTTTCATTAATAATACCCATTTGGTGACCACATGATGCAACATAATAATTTTATAAAAAGAACCACAACAATTTTAAATAAAATTCATCTTATTATAATATAGAGAGCACTGGAAGTGAGTCTAACAGTAACATGACGTCTATTAATGTTTAATTCTTGTTATTATTATTGTTTTTGTTTACATTTTACTTTTTTATTTTCTCTCTTTTTTCTTTATTGTTTTTATTTTGTTTTGTATTGTTATGCAAATTTACTCACCTGATTTTCATCTGTATTATTTATGTTTTTATACTATCATGCTTTTATAATATTTTCGCATTAAGCAGAGGCTACTGTTTTTCACGTTTATTATTTTTCTTATTATACTTATGTTATGCCAGCAGCTGTATATTGTAATTTTTGTGTTTCTTGTTAATAAAATGATATTTTTTATTATGAGTTTGTATATTTGTGAGAAAAATTTTTAATCAAGGCTAAAATACTTATCATTGCGTTTTATTATAATTATTATGAATAGAAAAATTATAGAAAAAAAAAGAGAATAAATAAAACAAACAAAAGTGTTCTATGAATTTTATGTTAATTTTTTTGTTTTACAAGATAATGAAAATTAAATGTGTGTTATTTGATCATTTATAAATTATTATTGAAAATTTATTAATAGAAGTATAGAATTTTTTACACAATGTTGCATATAGTGTAAATGATAGCAGTAAATAAATTATATATAATACTGTAGCATGTAATGTGTATCTACTCTCTATATAAATGGTAGCAGTATTCTTGTGTATGTAAGTGCAGAGAAATAAAATTGTTATATATTTTGTAGTATCTTTAATAGCACATAATTGAGCATATAAAATTCTACTTTAGACATTAATATTTACTTTTAAATGTTCAAATATTTTCGAACATTGCTATTGTACTTTAATAGTAATTTCCTTTATACATAGTCTTTTAATTTATTTCATTTTATTTATTATTGATTATTGTAAATGTAATAAAAATTTTTAAGAATATTTAGCTGAAAATTCAAACTTATTATCTTAAATAGGTTTTAGAAATTTTGACAGGAAAAACACTTCCCAATCATATATAATATTCTTTAAAGTTTTTAACCACATATACATATTGGTATGCATGTATGTATATCAAAATTTTTAATTTTATTACTTTTAATCACTTGTCAAAAAAGGACTAACTACCGTATACAAAATTATATAATTTCATGATTTCGAGATGAATCAAAATATTGTCGCTCAATTGCGATTCTTGTTACCGACAACTTATTTAAAATAAGACCAATTATTTATAAATTTGTGTAATTTCTCGTAAACAATTTTAGCGAGAAAGGCAGGGTGTAAAAAAATTAACTTTTCGAAAAATTAATTCAATTAAGTAAGATTTTGTTAGCAGTTATGCACATAAGAACGTTTCAAAACATAGTCGAATAAGTCCATTTTGTTTTAAAATTATATTGGAAATATGTTAAAAGTCATTCCTCCCATAAAGTTCATCATAATAACAATTACCTATAATTAGTATTAATATATAATAAAAAAAAAACACAATAATAAAATTTTTCCTAGGAAGTTATTTTATATTTTTATTATTAATGGAGACTTAAAATTAATTATTTATAATAAGAATTATAATAATTAATAATTAATAATAATAGTAATAATAATTCAGAATTAATAATTAAATTGCTTTAAATTTTATATAATAAATTTAAATTAACATTTTTGGAACATAGTTTTTTTTCTTTTAAATTTATAATAATTAAAACAAGAAAAAAAAATTAAAAATATAATTAACAAAATTATTTAAAAATAAGTGAGGATTAATATTTAAGAATTGAAAATTATTTAACAAAAAAAAAACAAATTAATTAAATTAATAAATTAATTATAAATTATTATATTTATATTATGCTGTAAAATAATATTTAATATTAAAATAAATTTTTAAATTTTTATTTTTTCTTTTTTATTCTTGTCTTATATAGAAAAAAAGACATACACTTACATTCTAATATATATTTTTTATATATATATATATGCATATATATATATATATATATATATATATTGTTTATATATGTATATATAATGCATTTCTTTATTATTAATTTATAATAGTATATGTATATATATATATGTATTTATATAGCTTATTAGAACAAAAAGGACGTTTTAATTTCTCATATATCAAGTTTTGGTTTCAATTTTTTTTTCATATTATATTTTTCTTTTGTTTTTTTTTTTTGTTTTTTTGTTTTTAAATCTTTTTATATATAATTAAATAAAATTTTAATAAAAAAATGTTAATATATACGATTGTTATATAAAGTTAATATATAATTTTAAACTGGCAACACTTTAAAATTAGAGATTTTCGATGATTTAAATTGGGTATGTCAAGTAGCTGTATTTAAATTACTTCCTTGTATATTAGGCATGGTATTCACACATTTGGACTTAATTTTTCAATACAGAAAGTATATATTTAATATTATTTTAATTAATGATATTGATCCTGCCTTAAAAATCTACTTAGCATTGATAATATTAAAAATATTATTAATTGTTTTGCAAATTGTTTGCAGTACTATATTATTTTTAGACAGCTGAATAAATTATTATTAATAATATATTATAACATTCCCTATAAATTATTTTACTGTTATAAAACAATGAAACAGGAGAATGACATATGATGTGATGTTATTCTCTCATATCGGAAGTAATAAATTTAGATGATAAATTGTATTTATATAATGACAATGACAAGTATGTCATAACAATCAAAAGCATTTGGTTGACTTGCTCAATATTATTAGTAAAATCAGACGCAATACTAAAATTTAAGAGTTATTTCAGATTATTATTGCCATATCATTGAGGAAATTAGTGAATATTTTAATATTTATATTAAAGTTTATACATTGTATAAGATATAAATTAAAATAAATATTTTATATACAATCGCATATATTTAACTGGGTTTTTTATTTAAATTAAAGATTGTTAGTTTTTTCTTTCTTTTGTTTTTTGTTTTTTGTATTTTTTGTATTATATAATGTTTTCTTCACCTACACATATTTTGTCTTTATATATCTTTTAAAAATTTCTCTCTCTTTTTTTTCATTTCTTTTGCTTCATTTCTAAATGGCTATTCTTTTTTTTTTTTCTTTTTTAAATATTTTGTAAATTTTTCTTTTAATTAAATTGAACTACTCCTTTATCATTGAATATACGTATGTATGCGTGCATATGTGTGTACTTATATTATCATATATATATATTTACATACACATAAATTACAATTACATGAAGTATTTTTTCAGTTTTCATATTTTTGATTAGGTTACTTACATAAGCCTTATTTAATTTCATATAAATGTTTTCATTTTTTTTTTGTTATATTTATTATTATATAATTTTTATGCCAAATAAATGCCTTAAATTTTTTAAAATTTAATTTTTTTTTCTTTTATTATCGTTTAATTATAGCCATTATAGAATTTAATTCTTTTCTTGCGTTGTTTTTTGTTTTCATTTAATATTTTACATACTGCACATTTTTTTTTATAATAATATACAATATAGTTTTCAATCAATATTTATTAAATTTAAAAAATCTAACCAATTTAAATTAAATAAATCAAATTATATTTTATATGACAGTTTTATAATGTCACACGCATGCAAATTGTTCATATTTGCGCCGATTATATTTATTTTGTAGTATAATTGTAACATTATTCAAAACAAAAGTAATTGAACAAAATTATTTTTATTCGATATTTTGATACTCAATTCAATTTCATTTTACTTGTTTGTCACTATTGTTTTAGAAATTTTTTCAAATATATAAATTGTTTATATATTTTAGCAAAACTTTTTTAGAAATCAAGTTATAGGTTTGATAAGTATACGCTATAATGAAATCTCATATCTTTAGACATCATTTAAAAATTATCGCGAAAGCTTTCAATTCTATAAAGAATTGGAAATAACAAAAATTTCTATACAATTTAAATGCAATGAATGTCAGAGAACTCATAAGAATATTATTATTTCAGCTAGAATCCGTAATTTCTTCATAATATGGACATGGCTATAAAAAAAATATTCTGAAAAAAATTAAAAAATTGTCAAATATTTTTTTATACTACCACATAGGGTATAATATTAACATTTATAACGGTACGTATAGTGACAACAAACAGTTCTCTAAAAATCGCTATTTCTTACAACCCTCTTAAAGCATTTCATCTTATCATTATCACTATTCCATTTTAAAATAGAACGTTTTCATTGAATAGTAAAAATAATGTACACTAAGTGAACATTTTTTGAAAAACTAGGGTTAGGCCATTTACCTCAATGCAAATTGATCAGCAATCTATATTTTGTTTACCAATTAAATTTGAATTGTTGAACAAATAAAATAAAGCCAATAAATCTTTAGCATTTTGGTAGACCTTGGAATATATATATATTAACGTCATAATAACGCCATAATAACGCCATTATAACGTCATAACAATGTCATTTCCAAATAGTTAAGATGATCATGAATAGTTTAAACAGAGTGATAGAAAAGACAATTATGACAGATAAAACAAATAAATGTGTTAGAAATGATAATATGAAAAAAATTTTAATTATTTATGCACAGAAAAAAATTTATATAGGTTTTTTCTTTTGTTTTTGATTTTTTTAATGTTAAATGCAATTATATAATTGGATGTATGTATATAATATGTAATTAAGTCATTAAATATATATAGTAAAAATTATTATTTATTTTTTCTGAATTAAAAATTAGACACTACTTGTATGATGAGTTGAGTATTATAGTAGAAAATATTTTTTTTTTACTTTTTATTTTTTTTTTGATGAAAATGCTTTATTATTGTTATATTTTCATGATTTTTAATTATTTTTTTTCTCTCTTTTGTATTTCTTTAATTATAATTTTATGGAAAATATACTTATTGGTTTATATATAATATATATATACATATATTCATTCCATTATAAATATTTTGCCTATATAAAGATTTTATTTTTATTAATGTGTTTATTTTTGTTTTTATAATATGAATTTTGCAGCTATAAGCAGCACTTTAATTCTACATACATACATATATATATATATATATATATATATATATATTATATTTATTTATTTGAATACTATATTAAAGCACATATTATGAAAATAATTTGAATTCAATATTCATTCTATAATTATTACAAATTTTTAAATTTTTTTTTCCAATAATTTAAAATTAATAATAAATTTTTTATGAATTGAATAAAATACTTTTAGAAAATGTAGTTACTTAAGAGATGATTATTAAATCATCAGATATAATTATAAATATTATAAATAACATCTATGCATGATTTAAAATGAATTTTAATTCATTATTCAAATTATTTTAAGATAAACTATATGGTAATTGAAATTATTGTTTTTTATTTATTTTTAATTAAAAAACTTCAACTTAACATTAAATGTGATGCAAACTAACATTCAAATCTCAAATGTCATACAACCGGTTCTTGCGTATTTTGTTCAAATTTATATGCAAAAATATCAGAAAAAATGTCAGCAATGTCATTTAATTTCATAATTTGAAATTCATATGTAATATTAATTATGAAATTATCATTTTGCAAAATCAACATATTAGTTTACGTATTTTACAGATTTAAAACTTACTCTGCAGCCAGAAATTGTAAAATTATTGCTAATTTACATTTTGAATTGAAACTACTTAATTAGTAATTGTACGATTATTCAATTCGCGTTTGCAGACCGTTTTTGTATTTATTTTTCAAAAAGTAGTTTGCTTTAATTTGTAGTTCTGTGAAAGTTCTTCAAAAGAATTTGTCACAAAAAAATTAATACTATACTTTAGTGCAGCAATTTCTGTTTTTTTATTTTGGCAATATATTTGCCTTGTTTTTATCTGGCATATTTTTAGTTTTGACATTTACTGCAAATAGACCTTTTTACTGGTTTATAACTCTAATTTGTTTTGGGTTTATCCTGATTTAGCTCTAGGTATGTATATAAGACCTGAATTGGTGAGGTATTCGAATATGAACTCAACCTTTATTGACAAATTTTTTTATTTATTGTCAATTTTATTATTTTATTATAGAACGTCCTATATAAAACTAATTGCAATAAATTACTGAATCTGAACATTTCAGAATTTCTAAATTAATCTTTGAATTTAATTAAATTGAATTAAGAATAACAAATTGAATAATTATGGAAATAAAATATATGAATTCAAAATGATTTTCATAAAAGCTAGAATTTTTTTTTCTATTTGTTTTGCTTGTTCTAAGACCAAAGTGTACAGCATATAAGAAATTTGACATTTTGTTTTTATTTTTTGTTTTGAATATTATCAAATTTTTGATTTTGACAAATTTATTGTTTTACTACATAATTTTGTTTCTTATATTTTTCCATTACACAACTATCAAGCATTTTTTTTTCATATAGAATTCTAATTTAAATTTAGCTATTTGTTTTCTTTTTTTGCAAATAATTTTCCAAAAAGGTTAGGTTTTATTTTTTAGATTTTTCATTTTTTTTTTTGTTATTTTAATCATAAGCCTTTTTTTTTTTCGAAAAAAAAAATTTTTATATTTATATAGGTAATAAATATTCTTAATTTTTTTTTATTATTTATTAAATTTTTTTAGACTCTTCGATTTGTTATTCATTTTTAATATTATTTTATAATAGTTATATAGAAAAATCTATATTATACATAATGTTATATAATATACTTGAATATATGAGTGTTTACTTTTGTATATATATATAAATATGACGTATGTATTATTTTCTTTTAGTTTTTTTTCTTTATTTTAATTAAAAAGTTATTAAAATATTTAAATATGAATTATATTTTTTAAAATATCATTGTTTTACATTTTATATAATATATATATAATCATTTTTGTTTTATATATTAAGAAACCAATAAATAAATGAATGAATTAATAAATTAATGAATGAACAATATTATTATGCTTGATACAGAAAATACAGAAGAAAATTAAAAAATATTTTTTCATTTTTTTAAGATTTGTTAAAGATTTCAAAAACCCTCCCATAAATTATATCCCATTTTTTTATTAATTTTGTTTATATTTTTGACGTACACGCATGATTTCCTTTCCTAAAAAGTTTTACTTTTAAAACAATTTAATATTTTATATTAAGTGATTTTTTTTTAGGAAATATTTTTATATTAAATTTTATTAGATTCTGTTCTGATTAAATAATTGCAATATTATTGTAATTTGAAATTTATATGAAATACTCTTTGGTTTTCAATTAATTTTACGATATTAGAAATTGAAATTTTACGATATTAGAAATTGAATCGAATTTTTTTTCGAAAAAGAGTTTATTTTTAAGAATATAGAATTGAAGTCTCAAATACGAAGGTTTTTTAGATAATCTAGTGCGAAAGCGCGATATAATTTCAATACACACAAGATACTACGTAATTTAGAGTTTTTCGAAAAAAAAAAAAATAATGTGATAAACTAGATTTTAGTGCGACGTGCGATACGTTCGGAAACAGCCTTAAATTATCACACATGTAAACGACGCGTTTTTTATATAGATAATATGGGAATAGAATGGAAGAAATGTCAATTTGTCAACAAAATTAATAATCAAAATGGTGGAAAATATTAAAATTTTAGGTTTTTTTTGCTCACAAATTTTTGTTAATTACATTTAATTCTTTTTTTACTCCACAAAATGTTTTTAGATTTCTTTATATGAAATGTGTAACCTTTATGAAATTAAAAATTGGATTATAAACAAGTATGGTGACAATTATTTAACGGTTGCTTAAAATACTCTTGTTTCTTTGCTTTTGTTTTTTTTTAGTTTCTTTTAACATTTAAATTATCGATTTTTCATTTTTGTTTTTTTTTATATAGAAAAAAAAATTTTATAAATTTTTTGTTTTTATTTTTGTCTTGTTTTTTTTTTTGTAAATTTAATTAACGGTGTTCTTAAAAAACTGTGCCAGATTTTTTCAGATTTTTTAATTTTTTTTTATTTTTTTTTGTAATTTCCTTATTTTTAAAAATTTTTTTCTCTTTTCCACTTATTTTCTTTTTCATTCAATTAAATAACAGCAGCATTTAACTTTCAATTTTAATATTATATTTTTTTTTCTTTTTTTTTGTAATTTTTATTTTATATATATAATATATTGTTTTTTTTTTTTTTGTTTTATTTTACGTAGCGAAAAGTTATATTTTGTTTTTTTTTTTCCTTAAATTTTTGGTGATTTTTCTTATTAAAATACTAATAATTGATCTGCACTCCCTTCCGTACTGTCATCATCATCAATTTCTTCATCTTCATCGTCAGATGTTATAGATGCTGCGTTACTAATTAGATGTTCTAAAATGAGTTAAAAAATTTGTATATAAATTATAATTTGTTCCAGAAAAATATTTTAAATTTTGTTTTTTTTTATTAAAAAATTGAGATTGATTTGAAATCATTCACGTTTTGCCTTAATATAAATATTATAAATGCCATCTGGTATGTAATCAGTGAAATTCCAAGTAATAGCAAAATGACAGCACTTATTGAACATTAACTTTATTGTTTAAATTATTTTATATGTCAAATATGTCAAGTTTATAATAATCAGAATCGAAAAAATCGAAAATATATTATAATGAGTGACATAAAGGAAGAATAATGTGTTAAGGAATGAAATCGATACGGAATTGATTGTTAAGGAATTAAATTTGTTATTTACAAAGAGTTTAAATTTAGAATGCTAAAAAATTCAAGAAAAAAAATAGTTGACAGTTAACAACCATAAATTAAAATTCTTTAACTTCAAATTATAGTTTAACTCAAGTGCAGTTTTAGTTACACAATATATAAATTAACGAACGGATAATATTTCCAAAAATATTTAAAAAAAAGTTAATTGTTAGTTTATTCAACCTTGTATAAGTAAATTCAATAAGAAAAATAATTTACCGCAATTCGGCTTTCCTCTAGTACGTGTATTAGCAAACTCTACTCCATGTTTATCAACACACCAGCAAACACCAACTGAATTATGACATTGTGTAGGTTTATAAAAACCTTGAGCATCGCAATCTGGCGCATATTCACCTAAAAAAAGACAATATTGTGTTCATTAGAATTAAAATTTTAATATTAGTACAATATTAAAAAATTAATTTACATTATTAATTTAAAAACTTACCAATATAATCACCAGAAATACGTCTTCTTACAGCAGCACAGGGACGATCAGTTCTTTCAAAACATCTACACCATTCACGTGTATTAATTGTGTTATCCTTAAAAATTAAAAACATTTAATAATTACTCTTAGCTTGTTCATCATCTTTATTTATTAATTAACTATTATAAGATTTTTACCTTATCCAAATCGCATGTATCAATAAATGGTTTAATACAACGTTCATTTTGATCATGTTCTAAATCATAAAGTTCTTGTAATGATAAATAACCATCATTATTTAAATCCAAATGTCCAAACATCCATTTTGCTTCTGCTTTACATGCTGGTGGAAAATGAGCTTTTGATTTTTGACTATGTTGACGTCTTTTTTTACTATCAGCCATTATTACTGAAAACCAATCTAAAAGTCGATTACCAATTGCTGTCAATTGTTGGGGTTTACATTCAATCGATTTTGATGGATATCCTTTATAAAAAAAGGGTAAAAAAGTAAAATTGAATTAAATTTTTTATTGCCAAGAAATAAATCCCAAAACTTACTTGAATTTGTATTTGGTATTTTATTTGATTTTTTATCAATAACTTCGTTATAGCCTCTGGATTTATGTTTATCCTCTTGCATATCCTAAAAATATTTAAGCCTTAATAAATATTTCTATTGTTATGTTAGTATTTATTAGTTGATTTATTAAGGATTAATGATTTTAAATAATAATATTAGCTATAAGTAATAATAGTAGCTAAATTAGTTCATTGTTTCTAAATAAATAAAATATATGACATTTACACTATCATTTTGTTCAAGAGAACAGAGAGACTCTGAGTTTTATTTAAAAACCAATTTATTTTTAGGCACAACAAAACATTTAACATAGTTTTGCATTCGGAAGCTTTTTTAAGCTGTGCTATTCTAGAAATTTGCTATTTCATTAAAACACCATCAAATATAAGTCGGCCGCTTTTCATTATCGGAAGAAATAAAATCATAAAATTTAAAATTTTAAGACTTTAATAAATTCTATAGTCTGCCTCAACATATCTATGAATAAATATTCCTTACATATAAATAGTAAGTATTGAAATTTAAAAATTGAAAGATTAAATCAAATTCACCAATTGCAGAAAAATTTATTATCATCGACACGATCGTATAGCAAAATTTTCTAATATCCTAATTTTATGCAAAATAATTGATAAAAATAAAATTCATAATAATTTTTTTTTTTTTGCTGCTTTCACCTTTTTAAATGAATTATACTTCAAATATTTATAATGTTTGTTATCGTATTTTATTTCCTCAGGCGTAAATGTAATTTGTGAATCAATGTGATTTAATTGTTGATTGTTATCATCCTAAAAATATAAAAAATAAATAATAAAAGTAATTATTATAAAAGTAATTTTTGAAATTACAAATTAAATTTTTTAACTAAATACCTAGGTTTAGGTAGAAATTTTTTAAAATTGTTTTTCAAATTGTTTTAAATACTAAAGCAAGTACTTCCGGGTAATAAGATATCTGGGTCAATAATCGTAATTGCGAGCAAGCGTGTTAAAAACCACCCCGGTTAACCTATACTTTTTCATAAATTAGTTTGGAGTGCTTTAAAATGTCAAATCAATTATAATGTCATTTTATGAATGTTGTCAAATTTTTAATTTTAATTTATTTGAAGGAAAAATATTAAAAATTTTGAAAATGTTTTTGTAGGTTGCTGTTTGTTTTCTATTCTAGGTCTACATTTAAACTGTTTAATTTAAAATGTAAGTTAGATTTTGCAAAAAGAAAAAAAAAACAAGTGATTTCTAAAATTTTCAATAAAAAGCAATTAGTTACACTTAACAAAGCATTCAGGAAAACAATTTTTTTGTAGAACTAGTTGAATCGCTGTTCTTCTCACAAACCAATTAAACATGTGGGGAGCAATTTGCTAAAAATGTCTTCATACCTCTGTAGTTCAGTTCGCAGAGCAATTGAACATAGTTTTCGAAAATAATTTATAAAAATTTTGTGATTGAAAATAGATGGCGTGACGGAAAAAAAGATATACCAATACAAAGTTTCATTCTTCATATAGGAGAGTAAAAACTATATTAGGTGAGCAGTAAATTTTAATTTATTTAAAATTGCCATGATTTTATTCGATTTTTTTAGTAATTTTAATTATTTTCTGAAAATAATAATAAATTACATTTTATTTTATTTTAATAAATTACCTCATATTTCATATCCTTTAATTCATTATTTTGTTCACGCATTACAAGCTTCTTATTATGTTTAACATTATTTTGTTTTGCATTCAAACGTTGTAATTTCATATTATCTACACATTCATATATATATATATATAATTAGAAAATTATTAATAATTTATTTTAAATGAAAAAAAAAAATGAATAAATGAAGAATTATAAAATGCATTAAAGTAACATAAATTTATACCTTTACAAGGACAGAATCCTTTACATGCTATCCTAATTGAAGTTGAATGTATACAATTATGATAATCTAAGCGACAAAGTGATGAATATGTACGATTGTCGGTTCCGCATAAGAATACTGGTTTAACAATTGGACATGGTTTACAATTGCTATAAAATATAATTTGCATTATATACACATAAATATTCACATAAATATATACTAGAATTAAAACTTAGATAAAATATAATAAAGAAATTTTAAATTATAATTTACAATAAGGTATTTATTCTAATTTTATATAGCAGGTATACTAACTCTTCATTTCTATCATTTGGATCATTCTCATAAAATACATCATCTTCTTTTGAATTTTCATCAGAATTTCCGGTTTCCTGTTCTTTAGCAGTTTCCTTTATTTGATTTGATTTTCGTTTAAGTTCTTCTTTCATATATTTTGATTTTGTTAGAATTTCATCCCTTAAATTTATATACAACAAGGTAAGAAATTTTTCTTTAAATGATTTGTATAATTTGCATACTTGTTTTTATGAAGTTCCTTTTTAGAAACACATACAGCACTAAATTCATCTTCCAATAAACAAATTTCACGTTTCTTACAATTGAGTGGACGACAAAGATCACCTTTAAAAATTTTTAATTTTTAAATTTTTAAATATTAATTGAAATCAAAAATGTTATCAATAGGTTTTAGAAATACTTACTGGAAGGATCATGAATATATCGTTTTTTCTCTACAGATGGATTCTCATTTGAGAGATTTTGTTTGTCATCCTGAAAATAAAATAAAAAAAATTCAAATTATTTACAGGAATTTTATTTATTTTCATTTCAAATAGAGGAACGGCAATATTAATATTTCGAACACAAAGATATATGAATTTTAATTTAATAAACATTGAGTTTCAATAATAAATTAATAACAGTTTTCCTGTAAACTCATCGAAATTCACATTAAAATCTTAAGTATACAAGCATTCCACATTTAAAATAACTTTTACCTATATTCAAAAACATAAATTGATATACTTTGTTCCTTGATTGGAAATAAATTGAATAAAAACTTTTAAACTTAATGTGAAATAAAAAACTCTTTAAAAAAATTTAATTATGTACCTGGTGGTACTAATTGGTACTACCAGAAAGGCTTTAAAAAAATATTATAATTGAGGGAAATTGCAATAAAGAAAACTATAAGTGGATGTTATATAATGAGAAAATTCAATTAATTTACTGTAATAATAATTGGTTACTAACACCCTCTCATACAGAAGGGTGTTGTTTTCTCAATTATATTACTAAGTTAAGAATTTCTAATTACGTTATTCCTAATAATGAATAGAGTACTTATGGTAAGTGTCAAACTCCATTACCGATATATTTCATTGACACCACTATTCTATCTGATTTTATAATGAAAATTTTCTCCCAAATTTTCAGTGCTAAATTAGGAATGATTAATTTTTCAAAGTAAATAATTAAAAATCTCTTTCAAAAAAATAATTAATCATTTAAAATTCGTAACTCTTAAGTTCAACGTAAAACAATCCTTAATTTATAAACAAAGCCAAGCACAAAATCAAAATCTTAATCGGGGAGCAAAATCAAAATTCGATTACTTTTCAGTAGGTTTTTAAATTAAATTTGTAATTTGTTTGTAAAAAACGTAACAAATTACGTTTGTGTACGTTAAACAATACTGAATACGTAAATTGTATAGTTGTCATATTTTGTAAATTGTATAGTTGTCATTTTTACTAAGTCCAACATTATTAATAACTGTACAGAAAAACATTACTATAAAATCATTTGAGGTCTAAATGTTAATCAGATTCACGATTTCGTTAAAGTTACGTTTTCTATTATTGCTAATAAATTAATCTTAATCCCACAGTAGAATGGAATTATAATAATGCAACTTAAAACTTTCAAAATTCTAATTATAACAATTATACCTTAAAGATTTTTCGGTATAATATTGCCGAAATTAAAAATTCATAAATTTTCTCAAGAATTCATAAAATTATAAAATAAAAAAAAAATTTTTAAAACAAATTAAATTTCTAAAGCAGTCACAGAAATTTGTCTCTTATAATTCAAAATCTCACAATAATAATATTTGAGCATAATTACCCTCTCTCTTTGTTTTTTTTTTTGTTAATCGTTTGTTATTTCTGTTTTGTTTTTATTATCGAACAGAAATGTAGTACAAAAATGTCATTGCAAAAAGAAGTTGGCAATAAATATAATATGACATTGCAAAAGGGGTCACCATACCATCATAAATAAATCAAAAATATTTTCATATATTCATATCATATGCGATATTAGAGTGCTTTTTTTTTGTAAATTTCCTCCGCATATACGTGACTATGTAATTCTGTAAAAGCTTGTAAGGATTAAGAAAAATCCTGTATACACATACATACATATTTGTTATTATTAAATTGGAATAGAATGTGAACAAAATAATATTATGTGCCCTCTTAGTTTATGAAATGAACTCAATTTTTGTTTTTATATAAAAAAAAATAGCAACAAAATTAAGATAGAAAATAAGAGAAAAAAATTTTTTTTTGGCAACTTTACTAAAATAAAGTTCTTTATTTTTAAAAATAAAAAAAATTTTTTGGCAATCTACAATTTTTCTAATACTGCATCCTACCAATTAAAAATAATGGAAAGTAAGATGGTTATTATATAACCTTTTATTTCAAATACATTCGATGTATACTCACATTACAAGTATAATACGCCACCTTAAATATTATACAACCGGATATATAACAAATTCTAATGTTATGATTATTTCTTGTAATTTCTCTATAGAATGAAAAAAGATTTTTTTAATATTTTATTTTATAATTACATCTAATGTCCTTAAATTAGACTATATGCTGTTGTGATTTATTTATTCTCCTTAAATTGTGCGGTTATTAAAATATTATAAAGTACATACTTATATATACTATACATACCAATCTTATATAATGCAGACATTATTGTACAAGAAAACTGTTATAAATGTATAAGTATCTAACTGTACTTACTTGTAAAATAAGTATACGTTATACATTTCAACATGCACATAATTATGTATATGATGTACATACAAATGGGAATAGATAAAGACAGAATTTAGTCGCCATTTTACTCAAACAATTCAAAGCAATTTAAATTATGTATGTAAAAATAGAAAATATTGTATAATTTCTGTAAACAAATATTATCTTTCATTTATAAAAAAAAAATTTAATTTCTTATAATAAAAAGAAAATCATGTTCCCATTTGTCAAATAATGTTCTATTTGACAGTTATCATAATAATAACAATAATAATAGTGTGAAATTGATTGCTTCATAACCTAATTTAAATTTTCGCATAATATGAAGAATATTTTCATTTTAGACATACATTATTATATACGTACAAGCATAAGATTTGAACAGAAATAATTTAAAGTAAGTATTGAAAATTGGGTTAAATGAATATATGCAAGTAGCTCTCATCCTGATTTTATTAAGATTGTATGTTATAAGGCAAGTTGCATAGCAAATGAAATAATTCAGGCGAATAGAAAATTATTATTATATTATTTGTTTTATGTGCATTTGTAAATAAGTGTTCTGCTGAAAACGCAATTCAATTCATTATTTATAAAATGAAATTTTAGTTGTGATATACAATAATAAATTTTTTTTATTATACAGAAAACGAAGTGATAAATTAAATTAAAACAACTGTGAAAAGATAATTTTGGCCTTATATCAAAATTAAAAGTTCAGCCCTATTTCAAAATATGTAACAATTTCTTCAAAATAAAAGACCTTAAACATCAAAGCCTTCTTCATAACAATGAAATATCATGTAAGCGATTTTTAAATTCATCACTGAACAAAAGGACTGTAGAATATTTAGAGACCGTTTTAATCATATGTATATGCCACATGATATTCGCTTAAATCTTTTTAGAACCATTTTTGGAATCTAAAATCTTCCATAGCCAATTTTCAAGCCTTGAATAAAAATTATATTTTTGCTGAATTCTTGAAAAGTTGTTACTGAGACCTTTCCAAACGTTTTCTTTCATATAAACGTAACGTATGCATATAACAATTGAAGCAAATTGATTCTGACCATTTGCGACACCGATTTCAGCACAAGAAAAATAAACATCTATTGCAAGTCAGACGGCCATAACTATGTAGGTAAACTTTGATTCTAACAATACAATACACTTTAGAGGATTTGAAATACCACCACCTTAATTGAATTTACATAGTCCAGGGTAGGCTTAAACCAATACAGTTCCATATACATATAGTACTACACCAAAATAATTTGAATAATTAAAATTCACATAAGTGTTCGCAACTCACACTGCATTTTGTTTTAACTCAAAAGACCATCTCACGTCTATGTACATTTAATATCTATGTATATTTAAATGTGACACATTGACTAAAAACATATAATTTTTAAATTATTTCAACTTATTTACAGAGAGGGCAATAAAATTTGCAATATTTAATAAACACCTAAAGCAGTTTTCACATTATCAAATAACAATGGTTATTTTTTTATTATTGCATAATCAACTATTTTCAGTACACAATAAAACCAGTAATAAAAAACTTGTATGTACAATGTATGTACATAATATTTATCATCATTAAAATACATTTATTATAAAAAATAAATTCATAAAATTACAAAGGGTTAAAAAAAATTATAATTTATGCAGAAAAAAAAAATAAATAAATTTATAAGTATAAATTTTTCTTCTGTAGCTAGTTATGACACCAAATTTTAATACTTGGAGCACTTAAAAATAAAAACAAAAATTATTTTTGAAAATATTATGAAGCCTTTTATATAATGGTCGTACTCTCATTACATAATGAGATTGTAAATTAAATTTTAGGGATAAATAAGTAATATTAAGCGAGCCTAAAATAATTCTTCATGCAAGAAAAAAAAAAAACCAAAAAATAAATTATATAAGAGATAATATCTTTGATTTATGCTAAGAGCTATTTAGAAACTAATTCTTAAGCATTTTGGGGTTAAAATTAGCATAAAAAGAAAAGGATAATATTTACATTTTTGGAAATTATGTTTTAAAATTTTGTAGCGAGAAGATAATTTTGCACCCTCGTCTCGTGACGGTGTCAATTATTGCATATAATTCTGTTTATTTATTTGGTTTTTAATTTTTTAATAGTAATTAATTGGCAAATATGTATGTATGTTTAATATTATATCATTTTTGGAAAATCATAATAAGGTTTACTTGGGCCCCAAATAAATCTTGTATCATTTAGCATTTAAGGAAAAACTAATAAATAAAATATTGGGATTTTAAATGAAAATTATATGCTTTCCAAATTAATTAGATTTATTGTGAGATAAATTGGATTTGTTGTGAGTTTTTGATTTTTTATTAATCGTAAATAACCTTGTCTGAATTTAATACGTGCTTGCTTTATGCTCAGTTGTTATACCTTTACTATACATATAAATCACATATACTTTGCATGATATTATTTTGTTTTATGGCTTTCGTCTCACACAATAGAGGAATGTATGCTAGATTTGAAGTCTAAGGTAAAAAAATTCTCTCATTTATGAAAATATTATATTTTTATGTATAAAAATATGTGACTCTTATGTGATATCTGCGATAAGCATTACAAATTCTGCATTCATATTTATTTTTTATCAAGCATCGGTGTGAAAGCGCATAATGATTTGCCATAAATGCACATTACTTGACACACTGCCGTTACATACTTGACATAAAGCCATTAATTTGACAGATAGAGAAACTATTTGACAGATTATTTGTGTTGCCTTAAGCTTGTCAATCAATCTAGATGTCATTTTTGTTCTTTCTTTAAACTATTCAATGAACTCAAATGCCATTTAAAATTATACCTATACGTCCTAAAATAAGTTCTAAAAAGTCATTTGACAGCTCATATTTAAGAAAAGTGCTGTCCACACGGTGAGATTAAATAAATTTTCATACTTGCGATTTTAATATAGTATACATTTGATTTAATTCAAAGAGCTATTTACCTTCTAAAATTATGCTAGAATAAAAATTGAATTATAAACTATAAAAACTTTTAATTTAAACAAAAATTTGGGAACTTGATGGAAAATTATGCAATATTTACGAAGAGCAAATAAAAGTAAAACTTACATTAAAAATACACAAAAAATTCTTTGCTCTTATTTAAATTTCAATTCAAAAGAATAAAAAAAATCATTTTATATCCTTTTCTTCATATGATTAGCGTTGGATATGTAAAAATAATTTTTTTTCCAACTCGTGCTGGTTTTAAATTATGTTGTTCTTATATTGATTATTTTTGATTTTTCCCATTTTTTTCCTATTATATTTTTTTTTTCGAAAATGATTCACTCAAACTGAGGTCAAGGTGATTAATAATGTGATTTGATATTTTTATTATACAATTAGTCCAACATTCAAACACAATGATTCTGTACTGCATAAATACCAAGAGAAACTCGTATATACTCAAATATTCTATAAGTTTAATGTATAGGCATTTATAAGTATGTACAAATGTATGTATATGCAATATAGAAGATATTGAAAATATAATTCGTGACTATTTTTTACACACTGTGTTGTAATAATTTGTGTCACGCTATAATTGTATTGAAAGCAATTTGTACATAATATGAAAGTGAAAATATAGCATGGGAATTACCAAAATTTTGCAAAAATAAAATTTAATGCGGCTAATCTACATGTAAATTAAGCCTTTCATTTAGAAACAAAAAAAAAATATATTATAGCTAATTACATTTTCCTTTTTAATAAGTGTCTCTAATAAAAACTTAATTGTGAAATATTCACTATATATTTAACATCAAAATATCTATATTTTGAACATACACTGTACATATAGTAGATCGTCAATTTTATTAAGTTTTTAAATTTTAACATGCAAGGAAATTTATTTTTTAAATAAACATTTATAATTTTATTTATTACGTTACACTAGTCACACCTATAACTATGCACGTAATTAATATTTAAACGAAAATATTAGAAAAATTATAGTTTCAGCCCAAATACATGCAATATTTTCATATAATTTCAATACCTTTATTTCTGCTACAATTAAATTGTTTATTTTTTTCAAATTATTGAGAATTCTGCTCTGAAATATTTTCTTGAAAAGTTTCAAAATTCAATTTGCTAGCAAATGCTGATCTAATGTCAACTTAACTTATTCAGCAATTAAAATTGTATTGCTGAATTTAAATCAATTTCACATTAAAATTGTATTTAGGTAGACGATTTTAGTATTTTTTTTTCGAATTATTTCATTTTATACATATTTTTTTCCAAAAAAAGAAAGACTGCTAAACTTCTAATGAATCACGAACCATAAAACATAAATTAACTGATTTTTTGTGGAAGTGGTTTAAGTCCATTTTTTCATGTATTGGGATATTTAAGAGAATTGCATTTGAATCAATATGCGATGGTATTGTACAGAAAAACCGCTTTTGTTTATTTTATATCTAAATAGAACTCAATTGAAATTGTGATTGTAACTGTGGAGAGAAAGGTGTAGCTGATCAGAATTACCATTAACTTAGTCTTTTTAAAAAGTGGATTTTTACCACTTTCAAAAAAGACTGCTCAAATGCATTTTTAGCACTTTTCCAAAAAATTTTTTGAAAAAAGTGCTTATTAGTTTCACTCTGTCCGTCCGTCCGTCCGTCCGTCCGCCCGTCCGTCCGTCCGTCCGTCCGTCCGTCCGTCCGTCCGTCTGTCCGTGTGTCTGTTTACAAAACTTCTACACCTTTGAAGATAGAAAGCTGAAATTTAATACGTACATAGATCTTCACTAGAAACTTATTTCCGTAGAACAAAATTTTTACCTATCTCCCCCCCTCTAGAAGTTATACCCCCCCAAAACCCTAAAAATGGCCTTTTTTAAATATTTGTTGCAATGAAACCATAAGCATTTTTGAAATTTTGCAAACGCAGAAAGGCAGTGGCTTGCTTCCCCTTGCGCGGTATACTATAGTTCAACTTAAGAAAAACAAAATGGCCGCTCAAATTTACCGTTATTTAAAGTCCTTTTTTTCCAAATTTTTGATGTCGTTTTTCTTCTAGACCCCAGACTGTAGAAGCTTGAAATTTTAGGAGCTTTTAGATATTAATAAATAGTTCATTTTGTTAGAAGAAAATTTTTTTCCATCTCCACTCCCTCTCAAGTTATCACCTCTTGAAATTCGTAAAATTTGAATTTTTGACACCTTATATTTCCGAAACCGCAAGCTTTTCCAAATTTTTATAAACGCAAAAAGCTAACGGTAAATTCTATGAAATTAAAAAATATAATTATTTTTCTTAACTCATACAATTAACCCTTAAAATCGAGCATTGTGTTAACCCCTTTTTATATGACTTTTTGCTTTATTTCAAAGACTGCATATATGCGTCATCCTAAATATATGCAATCCTTGAAATAGTTTTGTATATGAATGAAAATAATTTTAATAGTGTGATAGCTATACATAGACTGTATTTAAAAGCAGAATTTTCACTTGTTGAAGAGAAAAGTGCTACAATACAAACCATTGGTTTGACCCAACTTTATTAAATTCAATTTTAAAATTTTCGTTTATTGCTTCGAAATTTGGCATCAAAGTAGAGTCAGATTTCAAAACAGTTTAATTGCAATACACATACGTACGTACATATATATCGAAAATTTACAAATACAATAAACATAAAAATTTGGTAATTTTTAGTAAATTGCAAACCTAACTAAAAATTTTTACTTATTCAGCCAAAACCAAGTTTAGTTGCTGAATAACTTCAATTCATATTAGAACTGCAATGTCATGTCTGTTTTTTCTACAAACAAAAAAAAATCCAAAAATTTAACCGAACAAAAGCATTTTGAATAGTTTTTCTTTTCTATTTTATTATTTAATTATCTTCTCAAGGCCACCTTTTCTTTTTTTAAGTTTTCCAATAATCAATAAGGTGAGTACACATATGAAAAGTATTTAGAGCACTATATTCTTCAAATATAACCTCAAGGATAGCAATTATAATGAAATGAAAGTATTTTAGTATATTTATTCAATTTTATATTGAAGAAAAATTATAAGTAAATATTTTTTAAAAATTCTATTGTATGAACAATAATATTGATGATACCATTTTTTTCATTTAATTAAATTATATACGTAAGATTAAAATACAAGGAGTAAAAGAACAATTTCATGAATAATATGAAATAGACAACTAAAATAATATTAACACCTTAACCTATATTTATTTCCTTGTTGTCCTTAAATAATAATAAAAAATAAAACCATTCTAAATTATATTGTCTTTATTTTATAAATTTATATTTTATACTACTTGAATTTCTATATATACTAAATAACACTTCAATTTAAAAAATAAAACAAAGAATTATTTAGGGTATGCCATACATAATTTATGTAAAATTTTTACCTATTGCCATTTTATTCTCTTCGCCTATACAATATTCTTATTGTGTAGTAAGTTTACTAAAGGACATTTGATCAGAATAAGAATTTATAAAGTAAAGAAAGTCTTAAAAAAAAATAAAAACTAAAAAAAAAATTATACAGAATAAAACACAAAAAGTAAAAAAATCATGAAAATATTTCAAGGCAGAAATTGCAGGATTAATTTAGAAATACAACCGCTTTACATATTTTTCATTTTTCATAACCCCGTAGGTAAACAATATTGCCATAAGGAATCAGGTGAAATTTTTCTCATATTTAGAAAACGTGTTCCTTATACCAAATTTTTTTTTCTTTTTGTTTTCTTTTCTTTTTATTTCATTATAATATTTTTGATATCAGCTTATAAAAGAGGACCTTTTCTTTTTTTTTTCTTTGAAGGGAATTATGTTTTCTTTTGCGTATACATGTATGCAAAAATACAATAATGGTCTAAAAATAAAAAGAATATTTTTGTTATTTAATATTTTAGTAATAAAAGCTATGTAGTATTATTTTTCTTATTCTTGTTATTGTATAATAAATGCAAGTATAATACGCGTGCCTGAATATCTTAATTTTTTTATTAAATTATCAAAATAAAAATGAAATATTATAATATCGTATAATTAATTTTATATGTAAAAATCTCTTACTACTTAACCTATTTAACGTGGAATATTTGACTAGATTTTTTAATATAATTATATAAATTTAAACGTAAATTTAACTTGAGAGTGGCTTCATTTAAATTATATACTTAGGTATTTTTTATTATTCGTTACATTTGTTTAAACTGCAACCCAATTACCACACGAGAGAATACTACTTTTATGCCAATTGTATATGATGCGAACTGTGAAATCAATAATGTTTGTGATACTGCTGGTAATTAGTAAGAAGATGTCGTTTATATTAAATAACAAATATTTAATAACAATATTCAAGTTTTAAATGAATTACTGTCAAACAAAATAACGAAAGCAGTTAAATGACATGAAAATTATAAAACAAACAAAAATTTCGTTTAAAATTTATGTCAAATAACTTTTAATTTCTGTCAAAGTAGTTCCGTTATTCACAACCTTCTATTTTTCGATTGCCACTAAGCTTGTCATTTTAAATAATTTTTTGTACTGTAAGAGATGTCAATGTAACGGAATGTCATTACACACTTTGCGTCATCTTACCAAGCAACACTTCCATAATAATAACAAAATTGACACTGAAGAAAATTAAGAGTTTTAAAAGTGCATTCGTACGAATAATTACAGATTATTTACATTACCCTATTAGAAACATAATAAAAAAAAATTCAACCCAACGTTTTATATAATCGCATCAGCTATATGAGTGTAATTTAAAATCGCATATGCTTATTGAATTTGATTGACGCTAAATTTGAAATTTTGTTAAATGAAATTTTTAAAAAAATATACCAAATCGATTCAAACGCTTCCATTTAAATACATACATGGACTTATCAGTGAATCCCGTACCTTGAAACTTATTGCAATCCCGTAAATTGTATTGCAATTAATAATTGCGATTAATAAATAATTCACAAGTGTCTCATTGAATATAATATGGTTTCATTTTTTTTTATTTATAATTGTTTGATTACATAAGACGATTTTGAAAAATTTTAATAAAATTTTTCAAATGCAAATATTTAAAAAATTGAAAAAAAAAATTCCAATTTAATTTCTATAAAAAGAATTCAAGATCAATTAAAAACACCGCGGTAATTTAAAGTGGCTCTATACGTGCATGCAGAAATATGCAATCAACAAAATCATTAGCTTCGAATGCATGATTGAACGTCAAAGTTAATTTATAAAATTAAAATGTGTACAGTCATTCATTTTGATTTTTCCTCTTTTTTTTGTTGGTTTTATTGGTTTACCCTACAAAAGAAGAGTTTTTTTTTTTTAAATTTTTTTATTTTTCGAAATAAAAAAGTTAAAATTTATAAGGATTTTTAAAATCACTTTATGGTTGGATTTTGAAGCAATTATTATAAAGTTGCAAAATAAATTAGTTTTTTTATATTTTTCTATGTACGCAGTAATATTGACTAATTAAATAAAAATAAATTTATGTATAATTGTATATGCAGTATTTATGCGTTTGTAATGGCACTTTGAACAAACTTATATGCGATTTTAGTTTGCCTTCAATTTGAAAACTATAAAAAAAATATTCAAAAATTTGTTTTTTATTTTAGAGCAGCACAATTCTTTAACCCTAATTTATTTGAGCGTATTTAGTAAAATTTTTTATTTATGCAATTAATTCATAATGTATGCCTGATTGTGTAAATAACTAATTGAAATAAGAATTCTATAAATATGAAAAGGTTCTTACCTGATAAATTAAAATACAATGTATTTAATATGTTTTTAATTTTTTATTTTAAGAAAGAACAACTTACAAATTTATGAGCAGTTTTCATGGGAATGCATTTGCAAAACATCAAGAATGTAAATACTAGAAAAATTGCTTTCAATTCAACTTTTATCGATTTATACACGTACAAAAACTTCATAAGTGGAGAAAACTTTATTAAGTGGCTGCAATTCGAAACATAGTATGTACATAGGTACAGAAAGCAGCTGTATCCTTAATTCCGCAACCATATTTCATATTTGTGGTTAAGTATAAAAATATAATATGCAAATTATTTTATATTTTATTTAAGAAATTATTAGTATGGGTTGCGCTTGCTTAAATTAAATATATCTTTAAATAAAAATACCGAGCTGCCAAATTATTGAATCATTTGATACTTTTCAGCAATAATTAATAAACAATAGCCTTTTGTATATTTGCGATGTTGTTTCCTGTTCCTCTCCATTTGTATATTCTTTCATCTACAAGTTAGAAATTTGCTTGACGTAAAAACTTCACATTTTCTTACGTATTTATTGTTTACCTCTTCAAACTAATTTCAAATTAAAATTTTTACTCACACACTCAAAGCAACAGCTGGATGCAAAACACTAGTGGTAACTACATTTATGCTGTTGTCCTGCAGAACGCTGCGGAAGAGCTTTTGCTGTGTTGTTAAGAAAGTACAAAGAACCAGTAAATACCAATGATGTAAAATGGCCATCGATCGGACTATCAAGTACTTAATCATTATTTTGTCAATTTCAAGTATTAATTTTTTTATTTTTCTTTATTTTTTTTTGGTACTTAATGTACCATCGCTTACACAAAATATGTCAAAAACATAAACAAAACATATATACATACTCCTACATACATGCATACATATTTCTTATACATTTTCTCCTTATAAGAATAGTTAACTTTTTCTTTCTTATTCTTTTTTATTGTATAAGTAAATTTTATTTTAAAATGTTATTTTCTTTTTACTTAATTTGCCTCCATCTGTCGACTTGTATATAAAAGTTTACAAAACATTACAACATTATTTTTATATTTTTTTCTTGTTTTCATACATAATACAAAACAAAGAAAATTTTGCCTTTATTTTAATATAAGCAAATTAAAAATGACTAATGATTCATTTTTCATAATAAAAATAATAATCTAGAAAAAAATTATATGCATTACAAAATATAAAATTAAATTTACAACAAAGTTAGCAATTAGGACAAAATTCTTTTAATTACATACATACATGACATAATAATGTTTATTAAGAATCATGTTAAAATTATGTAGCCATGTAAATAAATTAGAATTTTTTTTATATATATGTACGTTTATAATATTACGTTGGTAAAATTAGAAGAGCAGTTAACACTTTAGTAAATATTAATTTAGAATATTAAATTTTCCGAAAATTTCTTTAAAAGCTGTTTATCATTCTTAATTGAATTTGTTCGGATATCGAGTATGTAAATTGAATGAAATTTTTAATTAACAAATTTGGTAAAAAGATATTACTCATATACTAATTGAAATAATTAATATTGCAAGTTAATAAACAAGCAAATAAAATTTCTGAAAATTTTACTCAATAACAATATATGCAGTTAGTTTTCTACTTAAAACCTTAACATTATTTTAAATTCTGAGATATCCTTTGACATATTTTGTTCAATAAACTATTATTGCAATTGTTCTTTCAAGTTGTACTTGAACAAATGTACTTGAACCAATGAAAAGAAAAAGATGAAATTAATTGACATTGACAATCAGTTGACATTGATAATTAACTGAAATTATTATATATTGATTTGTTGATGATGGTCGTCTTTATAATTGATTATTATATCAATTTTATATTTCAAATGCTTTTTTTCATTTTCTTATAATTTTAACATTTAATATTTAAATACATAGATAATTTTTAATAAACTGTCATAATAATGTCTTGTTATATAAAACCTATAAGAACCCACGTATATTTTAATTTATATGAATAAAATTATTAAATCACACCCCGATTAATATAAAATTTAATTTTGACATTTAATAATAATTTTATTGTTATATACGAGTATATATAAATATAAAAATGAGAATTTAATTGTGTTGCTAATTAAAGTTTGAAATCACGTTCAATTTTACCTTTTAGAGTAATTAAAACTAATACATTTTTAGATAATTAGGTAATAATGTCAGAACAATAATTGTTAAAACTTTTAATTAACCTCTTACTTAATTGTTTTTAACGTGAAAAATATAACAATTAAAAATTTTTAACGATTTTATATGGAAGTAATTTCAGATACAAAATTGATTTTTTTGAGTTTCGGCTATAACTATGTAAGTATTATGAATTACCTATAGCATAATTATTCAAAATAAATTTATTTAATAATGTCATTAACTTAAAAGTAAAAAGATTCAATCAAGATAATTATTAATATCCACACATATTTAGAAAAAACACAATATTTAAAATAAATAATTTTATAATTGACATATTTGATCGTACAAGGAGGGCAAAAATTATTTCATGATTAGAGAATTTTATGTATACTGAATTTCAATTAAGTTTTTAAACTTAATTGTACAAAACTCTGACAGTATTTTTAGAAATACATGAATTGTACAAAATAGGCGGTGGTCATCAAACAACCAAATATTATTAATGTCAAATAGTATGCCTAATATATTATGCTGTGCATAATTGCAAAAAGTTATAAGTGCTATTTTCATAACAAAAAAATTCGAAATGTCACACAAATTTCGTGCTATCCTGCATAATAAAATTTGACAAAAAATTTTTATTTCTAAACTCATAATATGTAATATACCTATAAAATACTTAAGGTAAATTTCATATTGAAAACTCAATATAATTTTAATGAAATTTTGATAAGAAAAAGTTATAAACTTAAAATAGATCAAATCGTTTTATAGAACTGGGGTTAATTGCTCGCTCATGTTTTATAACATCATAATTTTAGCATCTTTATTTAAAAATCATAAAAATAATTTTGATTGACAGTATAGCTTCTCTATAATATAAGTAAATTGGTGCGTGCATTAAAAAAATAAGTAAAAAAATGTTTATGTATTACATAAGATTTTGTATAATTTCCTTTAAATTACAAAAGAAATTCACAAAAAAATATTTAATAAAATCTGGTCCGTACTTTGCGGATGTTTTTAATATTAATCGTTATTACACCTAAATAAAATTCTTCAACATTTTTAATAAATACAAAACAAAATTTTAGTACTGGAACGGAGAATTCTAATTCCTCGAATAGGAATTATTTGTTGAAATTTCGCCACAAGGAAATTTTGGTTGAATCATAATATAAAGGTTTTCATAAACGCGTATTGCAAAAACATAACCTGATAGATATTCAATATATTTTTGACAATTCTATGAAAGCAAAACAAATTTAATTATAGGTGTTGTTGGGAATATAGCAGCATATGAAAAAATTGAAATGCAATATTTTTGTTTATGAACAAAATATGGCCTGCTATGTTATGATAATATTTTAACGCAAAATCAAAGAAATGAGCAGATTTTTAATATTAAAAAAAGTAAAATAAATTAATAATCTTAAATTTTGTTTAATAAACCAAAATAAAAATACTGATACATAATAAATAGAAAATAAAATTAGAACTATATTTGACATTTCATTTACGCAAAAAATCTTAATAGACAGCAAATTCAAAATAGACAAGGCACTTTTTCTATATTTTTAATACTTTTAACAGAACACTCGCAACAGAAAAATTTTAATTTTTTTATCTAAGTACCTTATAAGTTTTAATTTATTACAAAAAAATGAGTTTATATATGCATAAAATAGCAAAAATGCCAGACATGAATAAGTGATAAATTGAAAGAAGAGCTTCTTTTGAACACGAAAAATAAGAAAAAAATCATCTTAAAAACATCATTACACTCACAAACATATTCGAATTCAATTGAAATATAAAAGAAAAACGCCATCGTATATTGTGGATATATGCAGTCTATAAGTACAACAAGAAATGCAGTGCAGCTTTTGACATTTTTTATAATATTGTTTATTATTACATAAAAGAACAGAAAAAATTTACATATTTTACGCCATACACTTAAAGTGTAATTAAAAAGAATAATGTGTAATTATTCTATTTACGTACTTTATTACAAAAAAAAAATGTTCACGTGTGCGTGTACGTTATTAAGTACGACGTGTGAAAAAAAGCAAAATAAACAAGATAATTCTTGACGCGACATCTTTTTGACGCGACATATCCGTTCGTATTCACTTATTATTATGATACAACTTGTGTACTGTTTGTCAGCATTTTGCAATGCAAATAACCTTTATTTTATAGTTTAAAAATTTAATCCGAACCTAGTTTATAATTAAAATAATAAAAACAAAAAAATTGACTTGATATTTTTTAAAAATTGGTGTGTAATTAAATTCTTACCATTAAGATTAATGTTTGTAGAATGGGAAGCGTACGGGATATGAATTTCCAATTGCAAGCGTGCGTTGTTGGAACTAAAATATTATTTTAATTGTTTTATTCGTTTTGAACCAATTTCAATAATAATTTTGTAACAACAAAATATATAAAAACCAACTGTTCAATTTCAGCATGCCGGAACGGTATCATGTTATTTATTTTCCAGCCTTTGAAATCTCCCGTGATTTTTGAAAAGAAATTGTTACTTGAGCTTCGTTCCCGCGATTTTTAGTTCCTCTTCGTAAGATCAATTATCGAAAACCTGAACCTGTTAGTAAAATGCTAAAGTTATGCAGCAATACAAGAATAGATTTCACGTTTCCGCATACCGTGTGCATTTTGGGTTTATCACTTTAAAAAATAGATGTCATTACGAATGTCAATGCATATATTATTATAATACTACTCGAAAAGAGAGAAAAGGTTAGTCGTAACCGTAAATATTAAATCATTTTGTTGTCATTTTATGCTACAAAAGTATTTTTAACTTTTATTTAAAAAGAAATTTTTTTTTTATGTCTGTTTTCCGAAATTTCTTTCCATTTTTTATTTCGTATTTTTTTATCTTTTGTTTTAACTTCCTTATTTATACGTCTCCAGGTTACTTATACGTTTTTTCTTGGTTTCTTTTGAATCTTTTTTTTCTACATTTTTTTTTTTATATTTGGGTAATATTTTTCTTATATCTAAAAAGAAAAATAAATGTACTTTATTACCTTGTTTACCCATATAATATTTTCTACTATTTTCAAATGATGGTGGCAACACAAAAATTTTAGAAAAAGAAACAGAAATAAGAGTAACTGTGTATATGTGTATATTGAAAAATAATACTTCGCTTATATAATTTAAAGGTATTTTTCAATGCCTACAACATTTTTATGTCAAAAAAATAAACAAACAAAGAAAACAAAATAACGGAATAATTCTAATATATATAAGGTATAAATTTGTATTTAAAAAACATGTGTTTAAATGTTTGTTTTACTCTAGAGATACTTAAAGGATATCCGCATAAAATACACAAAATTATGTTGTGTACGTGTGTAGGTATATATATGTATGAACAAATGGGTAAAGAGTCAGGTATAAATGTGTGTTGTCATTTTATTATCATTTTATTTGGTTTTTGTTTACTTATTTTTTATTTTCATTTTTTGTTTTCATTCTGTTTGGTATTGAATTGACATAAAACAGGATTAACCCTAAAACATTTTAACTTTTACATTTTATATATGTATGTACAGGTACTTATGGATGCCTTATAAAATTAAAAATAAATAACAATTCTTTAAAAAATAATAAAAATAAATAGGTGTACTTTATTCTATTTTAGGTCTAAAATATTCATCTATAGTGCAGGTATTTCCAAAATTTTCAACATCGGAGCCACTATTACAGATAGCATAGTAATTTTTTCTGCCACTGGATCATTCCAGAAGTAGAATATGAGCAAATATAAAAATAAGTTGCAAATTATTTAAACCTGTTTTACTTGGATTGTCAATGTAATACAACTATATTATACAGGACTGGAAAATTAACGTTAAGTTATCTTTATGTTTTTAATATACTGGATTTATTGACATCAGTACTTTTACGGGTTGACATTATTATACCATTTATCAGGATGCACCAATCTCAATTATTTGTTAATTGTTAAACGCTTAATCTAAAATTTCTTCATGATTTACTTGCCATCAAACGCTAACAAACTAACTTATCTCGCAAAGTTTTCACATAAGCAAGCGAGTTACTATAGCAAGAAAGTTTCAATATACATTCAAAAATTGTATGTAAGCTCACTGAAATATTTCAACTTACCAAAATCTGTTGTCTGTTATCTAACTGCCACAAATCTAGCTAGCACTTGCATTCTCAATGAATTTGATTCACGTCTATGTCACTGTAGCCAGTAATTTGGCATTTTCAAATTTACAGTTAATACTAAATACGATTAATACACATTTCTTTCCTAATAAGCCGCCTGTGTAAACGGTCAGTCAGCATTAACAACAATTATAGTGATTGTTTTTATTTTATTTATTTATTATCTCAGAAGTAGACTGTATACAGAGCTCGTACAGAATGTATTTCTGATATTAAAAATTAAAGTTTTCAATAATCAAAGAGACTTTGTTTGTTTTCTAAGTTTTCTACATAATATGTGATTCGAATTAAACAAAAAAGGTATATTGATCAGATTTAGTGAAATTTCAGGCGGCCTATAAATTGCAGAGATGTCATATTCTTTATATGCTAATTTTATGAGCTCATCACAAAATATATCTCGAGCAGTTTAATTAATAATTTTATGTATATACGAATTAATCTACACTATTCCCTCGTCTTGATTTTGCACACGAAAGTACCTTTGTATATTTAGTTATTGAAACAAAACTTTGCTCATTATCAAGAGTCCAGGTTTCACTTATAATTATAACATTTACACTAGTACCAATTTTATGTTTTATACTTCTATAGCATTTAAGTATAATAATTTTAAAGAATCAGAATTATCAATATTTACGTTGAGCTACAAATTGAACAAGACATTTTTCAACATTAGCTCCAATGAATCAAATAATCATTCTAAAACCTAAGGGATGAATTTGGTTCGCCGGTCGTAGTTTAAGGTTCATTTATCTAATATAGACATTAAAAAAAAATCCTTGAAATTTCGATTTAATATTATGATGTATGATCATATACGAATATAAGTACACACGTATGTCCAATGTGGGTTCAATACAATATAATTTTACTCTATATGGACTTTAATGTTATTATTCAGTGGACTAAAAAAACAAGAAAAAAATGAGAGAATAATATTAATTTTCCAATACAAAATTTATTCATGTTTGATGTACCAAATTTTTTTTTTTTCCTATTTCATTTATATCCAATTTGATATACAATAAAATATTACGAAAAAAAAAAGATAATGTAATTAAAAAATATCCTTTATTACAATAATTACTCAATTAAAAATTTTTAAAAATCAGGTGAACTAAAAATAAAAAAAAACGCAAATTTACAATCACAGAATACTTAAAAAAAATTTTTTTTTTATTTTTATAATTTTATTTTATCTGCAATCTGTAAAAAATTACAAAATACAAAAAAAAAGAAGAATAAAAATTTAAAAGGACATAAAAATTTCGTATCGACTTTTTTAATTCAATTGTTAATTCGTGATTTATTATACAAATTTGTTTTTAATATTATTCACATGGGGGCATACACACACAGATAATTTTAATCCTTAAAAGAAAAAAAATGTATAACAGACCCTTACAAACCATTTTTATTGTAAATGCAATCCAATTGTTATAGTAATTATTCGTAACGATTATTATTATTACTTTTATAGTTGGTTGATGGGATCATGTACACCTTTTAGTTTATATGGTATCTTTTAAATTAAAATATATTATATTACAATATTATTATTGTCTTCGATAAGAGTGAATGAGTGCAATACACATATATATAGAGACGCATTAATGTGAACAATTCTTATATAAGTTTAAGAATTAAAAGAAGTGATAAAGAAATAAAAAAATTACATATAGAAGATATAAGGTTTATTTTAATTGTATTGTAGCTTTTAAATTATTAAATGTTTTACGATTGCATTCCAGACTATATGTACTGTCACAGCACTGCTAAGAATATAAATGAGCAAAAGGACTGATTGTGAATTTCAAATGAGTAAGAACACAAAACTTTTTATTAAAATTTTGTAAAAGAAAAGTTAAAAACAAATGCAAAAGTTTAAGTACTATGAATTTGAAAATTATTTTTTCATGAAAATCTGAGGTCATCTTTCAGAATTCAAGCAAAAATTATATCTTAATAGACAGTATTAATATCCCAATAAATTTTTTTTAAACAAAAAATATTCAAATATCAATTAGGAATGGTTCTTCAAATAATAATTTTGAAATTATAAGAAACATAAGCTTTTTTTTTTATATATTTTGGAAATTTGAAATTTTAGAACATAGCTAGGTAATTAATAAGCGTATATTTACCCTTGAACTAATTGTCGCTCATGATTAACAAAGTGCCCCTAAAAATATGCAAAATTTTATAAAATTTTAAACTATATGAATTAACAAAAGATGGTCTTTTAACTGCAACAGCATTATAGCTAGTTAGCTTAATTATTCTTTTAAATTTAATTTTTTTAAACTATTACATACTATATCGAATGAAATATAAAAAATATTTAACTATACAAATTTTATGTGAGACAACATGCTTTTCCAAACTTCAAATATTTAAAATTGAAATTTAACTTCAAAAAATTAAAATTGACAACAATTGACTTTGTTATTTTGGTAAAAATCTGGAAATATGTTAAGATATAGTGTGAACTCAATTTTCTGTAACATTTGGTTTATGGAGATTTCATGTAAATGTGTTATTCTCCAATAGTTTGAATATGGTGTACCCGTTTTGTAACGATATTTACCATGTCAGAAACTAAGATTATGATAGTTGTAAATTTCAATTATTTCTAATTTAATTTCTTTTAAATTCTATACTCTAAACAAATCACTATCTCGAATATTTACACTTCTTTCTATGTATACGCATTTTTGTAAAGGTTCTTAACCACTGAATATATATGTATTTAAAAACACTTCTATTTTCCAATTTTTACACTTTTATTATTATAATATTCATTTAATACGTAATTATGCTGAATATGCATATAGTAGAAATGTTTTTTTTTTCTTCTTATTTTTAATTATATGCGTATATTATGTGCAATAATCCCTATAGAAACCTTACACATAAATAATTATTAATACATTTTCGAAATATTTCGATATTATATTTAAGTATATAGTTAATATACAAGTACAGAAATAAAAACAACAATTTTATATTTTCAGATCTTCTATAGAGAGACAGTGAGATTACACAGAAAATTTTTTCATTTAATTTATTGGGTACAATTGCGGACAATTGGAATATTGTATGAGATTTAAATCGATTTTCAATCTCTATGGATGTGTAAAATAAAATTTTAAACGATAGTGTAGGGAGTGGAAAACTTGTATTTATGCTTCATTTTATCGTTAATAGTTATTAACGATAAAATGAAGCATCTATTTTATCTAGAAACTGTTACTAGTTAAATTAAGTTGGAAATTTCCAGTTATACATAATTTTTGAAAGGTTAAGCAACGCTATTTTGAAAATTTTAAAAATATCAAAGTTAATTAGCATACTCTTGAATTTAGGGTGAAATATTAAACTCTTATAAAATTTAATTCGAAGATATTGCTTTGTAACAAATTTTCTTAAGCCATACTTTAAAGTTTAAAAGAATTAACAGTATTTTATTCTTAAAACTTGTGTCTTTTCAAACTCTAACAATTTTTAAATTTGTGAATAAGTTCTCATCAAATTAATCAAAGATTCTGAATACGATTTTCATTCAGATCAAAACATTAAAGAGTAATCTAATAAATGGTGACACTCGCAAATTTCCAAATTAAATTTAAAAATAAAAGTTAAATTCCAGGAATTAAGAAATTACATGCATTTATTTTAGTTACAAAATCGTAGAAAATTATAAAATCATGCATAAATAATTTCGAAATAATTCAAGTTCATTATTGTCAAGACCACTGTTTTTCTTTTCTCTAGAATTTTTTTTGAAATTATTATGCAAAATAAGAAAATATGAAAATTGTTATTTTATTAAATATATTTTTCCTTAAAAGGAAAAGAATATGTTAAGGATTTTGTGAATTTACAAGTTTAAAAAATAATATTCAAAAGAAATTTTTTAATCCTTGTTATCCTTGGTACATACATTAAATATTATTTTCTAAATGAATTCTTCCATATTCTCTCCGATCACCGGTACTCGTTTTTAGAATCTTAAGAATTGTGAAAAGTAGATAAAAATTGTTGGAAAATTGTTTTTCGGAAATTGAAAAATAAATTTTTGTTATACTCTCTGTATAACAATTTTATCATATTAATTGAAATATTTTAGGCAAATTATAGACAATTATTATATTTCGGCCATAACATCAATTAATCGTAGTAATTTTCATTACTTTTAAAGTTCTAAAGCACAAACTCCCGTAAGATGAAATAACACGAACTATTATATTGTATTTTGCAACATGAACTGAACTTTATTATATATTTGATACACCATTATAAAACTTCCATAAACCAAATTTATCTCTAGCACGAACAATTTTTACGACATTTAAATGACAATTGCCTCCATATTTTTCTCAATATAAAAAATTTTACTAAGTAAACCAATCTCTTGCAAATTCAAGTAGTGTATTTGAAAATTATTAATTCGTATTTAATTTTTCAACCTCACTTAAAATTGTAAACTCTTCCGAAATTAAAAATTCATTGAAAATTGTCATATTCCAATAATAAAACAGGGAAATGGTTCATTTCTAAATTTTTTTCCAAAATCGGCGCTCGTCTACAAATTAATTGACAAAAGGAGACATTCATAATTTTCCAAATTTCAAATGCCTCATTTTGTCCTTAACTATACCTATTGACTTGTTGAACAGTTATACCGCAAAAAATCGATTTAATATTTTGATATTGCCAACATTGCATTAATAATTTTCAAGTACAATTGCATTAGCACTACACTTAAAGTAGAAATAGTTTTCTACAAATGACTATCCTTCAATTTTATTTCCCAAAGAATAAAAGATGGAAAGAAAATGCCCAAAACTAAAGCCCCCAATTATTTAATATTATAATCATTAACTATCAAGTACATTTTGTGATATTCATATCTGTATACCTTTATTCATACATATAGGATAACTGGCGGTTGATTAACCAAGAAGATAAATTTAGGTCAAAAGACAAAATTGCGGTAAAGTAATTGAGGACACAAAAACTAAAATAAAAATAAAAAATGAAATAAAGAACAACATAAATACCTAATTATCTCGGTGGCCTCTGGTAGATTTTGTCCTTTTAGCTACTACATTACAGTATAACTAAAGCCAAATTTATAAAATAAAGAAATTCCAAATAAAAAATTTTTTTGATAAAATTTTTGAAAATTTTATTTCAAATATTCAAAAAAGCAAAAACTTTTATTATTTTTCCCAAAAATTCCATAATTTTTATAAAATAAAATTTGAATATTTTTGAATCCTGTGTAACATTTTTGCAGGATAAAATTTAACTTTAATATTATAAATATTTTTTTTACCGTTAATATTTTATTTATTTATCATCCATACACAGGCACATAACCTTACTAACAAATACACATTCACAATACATAAACATTTTTTTTCTATGGTTTTCAGTTCAATTGCCTTAAGTACATTTTTTATATTATTATCGCATCTTCTACATTATCATCATGATCATCATCATTAGCATTAAAGTTTTTCCATGTAGAGAGTATGATTATTTGAAATTACGTGCACATTGGCAACACATACATATATGCATATTTACAAACGAGTCTATACGAAATATTATATGAAAATTTTTGTAACATGTTGAGAGGAAAACCTATAAAGTTTTTCTTTTTTTATAATAAAAAAAAAATAATGAAAACAAAGAGAGAAAATATTTTTTTTTTACATTATAGTCAAACTAGCTCCTTTTTTTTAGACATTTTAACTTTTAACACCGCGTCATTTTAACATAAGAGAAAATGAGAATCAAAAATAAAGTGTTAAAGATTTTTATGTAATTTTAAAAGAAAAATATTTTTACGTTTTTTCAATTGACAATAATAAAAAAAATTGATTTATACAAAATTAGATCAGCTGTTGCGTATTTCCGCAATCTCAGTATTTTAAAAATTAATTGAATGGTTAAAGATCTTCCTCTTGATACTACACATGAGATTGTACAGTAATTTTGTTTATGTTTAAAATTTCTGGTGACCTCAAAGCCCTTACCCTTTCTGTGATCATGAGTAGCGTCTTTTTTCTTAAATCTACAAAAAAGTTTTTACAAAATCCGTACGGTGCATAGAACTATGTTTAACATGTTTTTTGCTAAATTAAATTTTCGAGACCTTCGGCCTCACAGACCCGATTTTCAACAACCACCTGCAATAAGAGTAGTGTCGTATTTCCTGTTCTGTTCTCTGCCTTCTGCATTTTTCTCGAATTTTGTTGATGCATATTCTAATTTTTGTTTTCCTCCTGTGAGTATGCAATATGAAAGAGTGTTTTTACATTAAACAAATAAAAATTTCTAATTAAAATTTAATCAATAACATAAAAAAATGACGTCCGATTGCAGAAACCGATTCAAAATAAGTTGGGTCCGACTTTGTCTTTTCATTTAGTTCATTTTACGATAAAAATTTATCACAATTGTTTTTGAATAGTTTTAATTTTAGATAGCTAGCTAGTATTCTTAATTTATAAAGTATATAATAAAAACTTAATTTAGTATTCATACATTAATCCATTCACAACATAACCTACAAATAATAGAAAAAATATTACAGAATTTTTTTTTTAAAAAAAATTTAATAAAAATTTTATAAAAATTGCAACTTAAACTTTATTTAATTAATCAAAAACGCGTTAACGTTTTGCAAAATTTTCATAGTTTTTTTTTGCCGACATTTTAAAACTTCATTATCTAAGCGAATTTTCATAAAAATGTTTTCAATTATGTAAAAGCCAAAAAAAAAAAAGAAACTTTAGAGATTTATAGAACTACCCACTATAACTAGACTTTAAAAAGGTCCTCCACAAAACGCATGCAAAAATATAATCTACCCATTAATTCAAGATTTTGTTGGTAATTGTGAACCCACATGTATATTGTTGTGTTATGTCGCATCTTAAAACGATCTATATAAGACTCGAAGTATAAAAAGAGAAAAAAAATAAAAGAATAAAAGTTTTTTTTTCTTCCGCAAGAGTTCTCTCTAATCTTCTTTTCTTTTCTCTTTTTAATATTTACTAACTTGACCGAATTAAACTTTAGTTGAGGATGCACTCTTCATATTTTATCTTTTATTTTCTACTTTATTTTCTACTTATTCTTCTCTCTCTCTCTTTTACTTTAATACATTATACAACTACAATGTATGTTTTCTTTATCCTACAGGATGTTTTAAAAAATATGAAAAAATTATTTTAATTTTTTTTTTATTTTTTGTAAACATACAAGGAAAAGGAAAATTTTTATTTATGCATCTTACATATTATTTGTTGGGCCATAACATATTTGCTATTGTGTAATATATAAAATTATTTATGTACTAATAAATGGAAAAATTACATAATTAATTGCATATTTAAATGATAATTAAGCAAGTTGAATATTTTTACTTGTAGAATTTCTTAAAGAATAATTTTGTGAAAAGAACACAATTAAAACCACTGCCATGGTAATTTAAGATTCTGTCTACGTATTTGATGATTTAATAATAACATTTATGAATTAAATAAATTAAAATTTTAGTCATCTAGTTAATGTTTTGAAATTTAGTAAATTTTGTTTTGAAATTTTAGTAATAAAAATAATTTTCATAAGAATATTTATAGTGTATAGATTTAGTGAAATATGCAAGGGACATCTCTACCGCATGGATTCCACAAGAGGTCCAAAAAGAATATTCGAAGCTAGGCCCCTCGTTTAAAAACGCGTAGGAAGACCGAGGCTTAGATGGAGAGATGACGTACTAAATAATTTACGTAAAATGGGCATAAATAATTGGCAAAATATTGCCTCGGACCGAGAACAATGGAGACGAAAGGTTAATAAAGCTAAGGCTCATCCGGACCTGTAACGCTGATAATGATGATGCATATTATTTTAAAACAAATATTTTATTTAAATTTTTTTATAAATTCACAATAATTAAGTTTGAAATAACTAAAATCAATATTTCTATTAAATTATATTTGAACTAAGGATATTCTTATTAGAACCATGATTAGATAAACCAGAAAATAGGCAGCCGGCAATATTTTATAGTCAATTAGTTCATATGTATCATACTACAATGAAAAAAAATTTTGCAAAGTCTAGTCAATTTTAAGATATTCGAAATTTTTTTTAGTAGAAACCATAAAAACTGTTGAATTAAGATTAACATAATTAATTAAGAAACTTGTAAAAGCAGCACAAGCCACGTAGTTTTTCAAACTTCTTTAAAATAAATCTCTTAGCATATTCCTATAAATATGCAATACACATTTCGCTCAACTTTTCCACAGTTCTTTTAAAAACATAAAAATTAAACAAACAAAATTAAAGTTGTCCTGACATTGAACATGAGTACAAGCTAAGTCATTATTAGATTCGTATACAAAAACATTGTATACATTATGTCCGTATGAAAAATCACACTACGGCCACACTAGAAAGTACTACGCTTATGTCACTGCATAAAACGAACTATCAATGTAATCTATTTGTGAAGAAGTTGAAATTTTTAATGGTTTAAGTTTTTATTAGTGAAACGACCAGCTGATAACAAGGCTTCGTTGCGAACAAAAATAAATTTATGTTTTAACAAATATTTTATGTAAAACACATGAATAAAAATACTACAAACAACTCCTATCGGTATGAAGAAACAACAAAATAGTTGATTGCAAAAAAACTATCTATAAGAAAATTTTATTCATTTTTATTCTTTACTAGGCGTCCACTAAATCACTAGTCTTAAATTTATTAATGGTTTCTAAGAAAGTTTCTATAATCCTTATAAGAACAAAGTGTTGATACATTCATTTCACCAGCTTTAATACACAAACATTTTTTACCACTTTATTGTCACATAATAAGCATTCATTGCAATTTTTCTTCTCCTCGAATTTAAAATATCCCAAAAATTTTTCTATAATTTTATTATTTGTGGCGGCGATACAAAACAAAAAAATAAAAATGAGATAATCTTATAAAACTTTAAAATTTTTCCTTTTTTGTCAGCTTAAATCAATTCAAAATTTTTATAAAAATATTTTAGGTCAGCAACTTTTCAAAAACTGAAAAATATTACAAAAAAAAAACCAAAATATTTAAAAAGAAAGAAAAAGAAAACAACAAAATTAATTGAATTTCTTTATTGTTGAAATTTCAGTGTTTTGTTGTCAAAAAATTTTTATCAGGCATTTTACAATAGCAAAAGAGAAAACCAAAAAAAACACAATTTCTCGAAGAAAATAAAGGAAAATGAGTTTGCTAGCTAAAAGTTTATTTTTTTAGTCCTAAAGCAATTTTATTCACAACAACAAAAAAAAAATGTAATTTTTTCAAATTTTATTTATTTTATTTAACAAAGAGACCAATATTGCGGTCCTCTAACAAAAATCTAATGAAAATTTTTTTTTGTCATATAAATATTTAAATTTTTATTACATCGAAAAAAAGCGATGAATAAATAAATATGAACAGATTACGATATGAACAGATTATTTACCAAAAAATTCCTTAGCTACGATGACATATTGTGTAACACATGTCACACATTATAAACTCTTATAATACTGTCAATTGAAACATTGCGTTTGGATGTTTTCGACGCTCAATATTGACCAAATTTCAATTTTCGGCATTTTATTTTTCCAAAACCGATCAGATTTTTCAAATTTAATTTAATTGTTTACTTTAACAACTACATACATCAACGTTCTCATTCTAAAAGCATGCAATACGAGAACATTTTGCGATATTAAGAAAATAATGTAAATAAAATAATATTTTGCTAACTTTTCACTTGTTTTACGGTAAATATGTTACTTTATAAATCATTGGGTTTAATTCAAGTTTTTTTATTATTGATAATTTATCCAGCTTTAATTATTTAAAAATCTCAAATATTCTATTGATACCTCACAATAATTTTCATCGACTATATCGCCTACAAGAAGGGAAGTTATGTGATCGTAAAATTGCGTTTCTCCGTGATGGAGAAATTTAAATAAATAATTTTTGACCAAATATCGGCTATGTACCCGTGTATCTGAATTTCAGCCTAAGTGATTTTAATTAAATTTGCATATCAGTTTACTTTACCAATATGATGGACTGTTCAACTTTCAAGGCTCAGAAGATAAACCTTTACTATTGCGAACCACCTCAATCGAGCCGGACAAGCCGAAATCATATTTTTACTCATAAATTTAAAATTAATTACATTTTTTTTAATTTCATATTTTAACTCTTCTTCCAAAAACTATGAAAAAATAAGACTTTTCAGGAGTATTCCCAGGATTCGAAACCTGAGATTTCTTGAAATCTAATATTTGATTTATGTTTGTTAACAACAGTAACTGATGAATTTTTCAGGAAATCGGATCACAAAAAGGGAGGTATTGTAAACTAGTGAATAAACTTTGCGATCGGTTATGGGCTGACCATATCAAATTATTTTTTTTATAAAGAAAATATTTTCAATTCATTAAATTTCGAATATTCAACAAAAAAATATATAGTTACCAATTTATATTTATTAAAAGTTCATAATTTATAAAAAATTTAAGAACATGTTTTAAGGCCATAACTATAATATGTCAATAATTTGGCTATATACATAAACCATAACAATATACTAAATACACATACATACACACACTTGCACACTGCTCATACATACACAAACCAATCAGAAAACGATAAATTCAATGTTGATGAAAAGATAAATTGAAAATGTTGTGCATTTTGCCCCAATTTTTAAAAAATTACTAATTTAAAAAAAAAATACTTTCTTTTTTGCCAAAAATTATCATGATAATAAATAAAAATAAAAGAATTTATAGAAAAATTATTCATTTATAAAAAAATTTTCATATTTTTAAAAAAAATTATCTCATATTTATCTTTTATTTTCATTTTCTTTTCATAATTTTTTCTTCTCTCAAAGAAAATTTTGATCTGGCCTTCTTATACGATTTGTGTGATTGTATATTTAAAATCTATAATACGAGTATTAAAGGGGAAATCAACTGTATATGGCATATCTGTCTAATAATAATTATGTCAAATGAACTGGAAATAAAACTTTGATGATAGACAATAAATTTATTGGTTTTGAAAAACAAACAATCTATCTATTCTATATCAAAATATTTAAAATTTCAATTTTTCAGTCAAATTTCACTCAAATGCCATTTTTAATTTATTATTGTAAAATTTATCTAAATAAATATTATTTCTTAAATGTCAATAATTTAGTAAACAATTTGAATGACATACACGAAAGAGATACAACATTTTTACTGTTTTGACAATTGAAATTGTAAAATAAATTAAAATTTTTTAATTTATTATTCTCATTTAAGTATTCTATTAAGTAGCAATCATTTAAGTATTCTATAATTCGAATCGTTAGAGAGGACCATTAAATGACGTTCTTCTTTTTTCTAAAATTTGACTTTTCTGTTGCTCTTCTGCTAATTTTTATGCTTTTTATAAAGCTATTTTACATTCTACAGCTTAAATTATGAACGTTTAAATTATGTAACTAAAAATTAATATTTCTTTATTTTCCCTTATAAAAAAAACCCTCGCTAGATATATAACTTCATTGTGTGTTTAAAATTAGTGCCCCTAAAAGTATGCAAAATTAAATGTATTATGTTTGGTATCTAAGATTTAGTTTATTTTCATTTAAAGGTACGAATTACCAACATTTTTATAATTTACTATATTTTTCCCCGATTGCATTGTATAAATCAGGCACTCTAAAATTTTATACATACATACAAGCTTGTATGTCAAGCTTTCAACCAATATTGCACATTTCTTTGTTGAACAAAAGAAAACTAACTATTTTTAAGCAAATTTCTTTTGTAAGACTAATAACAAACTTCTCTGAAAAAAGTCGGATATAAAAATATGATGAATTGACTAAGTATGATAATTAAATTTTAGAGGTGGATTAAAAAGCATGGTTACTAATATTCTTGGCACATAAATTTCAAGTTTTGGATAATTTTCCATTTATTCTACTTTTGCATTTCATAGTTTAGTAACTGACTTTTGAAAATTTCTAATAGTACACTTGATTTTAAAATTTAATACAAATTGCAATTTTAATATATAAAGTTATAAAGTGAGGTCAGCCATAATTGAAAGGGCGAAACAACCTCAGTTAATTGAAATTAAAATTGTTACTTATCAAAAATTGTATACATTTGTATAGTTTGAATATTTCTTTCGTTTATTACTCTCCCCTGTTTTCGAATTCTTAAGAGCATGAAATATTGAAGTGTTTGTATGAAAATAATTGACATAAATAAATATTTCCGACGCAATTAATAAAATTTGCGTTTCAAAATTATTCCAATGACAACTATCAACTATTCAACAACTAGAAATAAAAAAAGCTGCAAAATATAAAATAATTTCCAAATAAAAGTCAAAGAACGCATTCAATTTGTAATTTTCCCTCAATCAGATTTGAATAACATGAGCCTGATAAAAATATCCTCTCATTTGATATGTATAATAGCTTCCTGTAGAGAGTATAGAGTTCAAGAGGTCAGATTTAGTTGAAGTGGGCATTTACAACGTTTTTCATTTTTTCATTATTATTTTGCATACTTAGAAGCGAAAAAATATTATAAACATATCAATATATGAATGTTTTGTATTTAATATCCAAACATAATAAGCTCATAAATCTATTTCATTCTACATTATACATAAAATATCACATTAAATAAAGAAATTCTAGAAATTGCTAAAAAAAATTTTCCATAAAATAAAATTTTCATATTATTCAAAAAAAAAAATACATTACATTTATTCACGTACATGTACCATTTTCATTCATGTGATTGTATTTTTTTGCACTAATACTTTTAGACAAATCCTTAGAGAAAAAATTTTCACAAAAATTCATTTTTGTACCTTCTTTTTAGTTTTTGTGTATATAGCTAAGAGTTATGTTAATATTATATTTCTAATTGGGTATGGTATATTAAATTTATTATACCATTTGTAATGTTAGTCCCATATGAGATAAATTGTTTCCCATTTGAGATTTATATTGTTGTATTTATACCTATTATGATCTACCTAGGAAATTTCCTATTTTCATGCATTGAAATAAATTAGAAAATATTTTTTTTTTTTTGAATAAAATTTTAATAGTGTGATGCTGCTTTTTTGGGAATAATGACATTTTCTGAAAAATATACGTACTTTGGAGTTTCCAATTACTGATACAATTATATAACAACTCTCGATTTCGACATGCTATTAAAATGCAGTATTAACAGTCTTAAAATCATTAGTTTAATTTTTGGTTTTTTTATATTACAACTAGCCAAATGGCTTGAATTTTTCCATTTACTTTTTTCCATATACAATCAATAATCTTAACTTTCCAATCGAACTACAAAAGAAAAGCATTTTTAAATTTTGTGCAAATTCTTAAACGTCAAACTTTTGCTCTTAATTAGTAACCCTATAATTTAACATATGGACTCCCCTTTACAGACGTGAAGGAACAACTTTTATTAAATGGAAAAGATATTCCATAATTTCAAAAAATTCTACTTACTGCTGCAGTTAAAACACGTTTAAGTAAGTAAAATTAAATATTATAAGTAATTTTCCAAAAAATTCTAAAAGTCTAAAAAAAGCTCATATGACATTAATAGTGTAACAGCAAACCTAGATTAATATACTACATTTATACTTAATCTACAGAAACTTATGTATTTTTTGTGGCAATGTCAAAAAACCAACTTACTTTCTGCCAATCTTCTACAAACTATCGTCAGTTACTACTGGCCAGCTTAGTTGTAAAGTTTCTTTAATTTTTTTTTTTAATTCGTTCATATTTTATACAAAAAACTTCTTAATAACTTCCATGCCATTAAGGACTAGTTGTAAGTGTTATGTCCAAATTTTTACATTTAGCATGCCAATCTGTTCAATAATCTGATATTTTCTGATTTCTATTGTATACATTTCTATTTTATTCTGGTTGGGCTTTAAAAATTTATACAGGACATAAGACCAATATAATTATTGTGATCCTCATCTCTCTAGGTTCTGCTTACTTTCTAAAATGTTCGCTTAATTTTATATTTTTTCTGCAATAAACTATTCATATAAAATCATAAATATTATTGAAAAATTTTAGAGCGGATATCCTAAAGTTGAACTGAATTAATTTTATTTGAAATATTCTTATTTATATATATATATATACAGTTGATTCTTTCATTTTCTGCCAAAGGCAATAGACGCGTTGAATAGATGACGATAAGAATTTATTTTTGCATTTATAGTCATCAAAAAAACACCAACAACAACAACAAAATATTACAGAAAACAACAAAAAAAAAACACAACAACAGAACCCATCATTGGTGTGAATTTATAGTTTTTACTTGAAGTAATAATGGTGAAAAGGTATTTAATATTCGACTAGACATTTTGTGGATGGGTTGATGGTTTTTTTCTGTCTTTAGCGTGTTTATTGTTGTTATTGTATATATATATATACAATTATATAGATACATAAATATTATATTCGATATCATGATGACCTAAAATTTAAAGAAGAGACATTTTATTTTTTTTTTTGGTTCTCTTTCTTTTGTTTTTATTTTCATATTCTAGGTATAATGACAAAAAAATTATTATACCTATGCAAACGTATGTATGTATATGTGCTTTATATAAGTATGTATACTTAGAAATTCTATGATAATAGCTTGGCAAAAAAACCTAAAACATGTTCTAATACCAGAGTACTATCTACGTTGTCTTACACATTCAGAAAATACAAACCATAATAACATTGGTTTGGCAGAAGAATGACATAAAAACTGTCTAATATTTTGAGCGAAACGAGTGTTTATTTATTTTTTTTTATTATTTCTTCCATTTTCTGTTTTTTTTTTTTTTTTGTTTTCAATTAATAAGACGCATGTTATATACTTGACTACTTGAGTAGGTGGTATTTATATCACCTCTCACTATATATATATATATATATATAGATATATACTGACATTAATGATAACGAAGCTTATTTTAGATAACAAATTTTTTTGTATTCCTATGTTTTCCTTTATATTCCAAAATTGAATTATATTTTATATTAATGCAATGGTATATACAATAATAAACATTAAAATACATATTTATATGAGAGGAGAGTATTTATATGAGAATAAATATTATATAAGTGGGTATTATAAATAGCATAAACCAATTCTATATTGCTAAATATGTGTATATGTATATATGCATAATTTTATAAAGAAATATTTCTAGACGCTTAAATAATTAAATATTCGAAAAAAATTTTGTGTTTTTTTTTTCGGGAACAAGTATATAAAAATATAAATATTATATAATTGCGTGGTAGAAAATAGGTAATGATATAAAAATATAATTCGTAAAATCTATTAATAGGAAGTATGTTTATACACACATACCAACATTAAATGGATTTTTGACATATTTCTCCTTTGTTGTAATTAAAGAAAATTTATATTACATGTGTTATCTTAAAAATATTTATGGAATTAGATAAAAATTTTAATAATTCAGTTACTGTTTACATAATATACGACAAATTCTACGATTCAATCTGAGTCTGATGAATATCGAATATGTAAATGTAGTTTGCCATCAGACAACGAATAATTAAAATTATTATATTCTCACCAGACTTAAATTTTTCAAAATTAAAATGATGAAAATTCATTTTCTTAGCAAAATTATAAAATTTTGATATTAAGTCCGACGATTTTCAAAAAAAAACCTGCCTGACCTTATATTTTTACAATACACATGCATTTATATATACGGGCATTATAAATACATTTATTATAATGTTTGGGATTTTAAGGGTATAAATTTAATTTTTCATCAACAATTTTCGGTTTGGTGTTTGAAAAATTCAAATTTAATTGAATTGATTTGACAACCGGAGTAAGACACCACCGTGGCTAATAACTTGTGATGTAACCTTAATGTCTCGAGGGGGTGTTGTAGGGCTTTTGTCCCTACTTGTGGAACATAATAGAAATATATTTTTTGGTCACACAGCACTGTTACCCCTTCTTTGCAATCTACAATCTACAATTTACAACCTTAATGTAAAATTAAAATAATAAATTCATTTACCTTTCCATATCTATGTGTTTGATATACAATTACATACATATTTGAAACAACTCAAAAATATGTACAGAATAGTTTGTAGTGTAATCTGTAGTCAATCAGAAACATGTTCCAAATTTATGTTTTTCCAACTATTTTTGCTATTGAATAATATTTTGCGATACAAACTGATTGCTTTTAAATGAAATTTTTTTATATAATATGTATTTTGTATGTATACTTTTTGACATATTATACATTTGCACGTTTACGCACCTTTTTTAAATGTAAACAATAAATTCTTTTTCAAAAACAACTTTTGTTTTTCTCAAAAACTAAGTTTTCCAATTTTTGTTTTTATTTTTGAAAATAATAATTTTTTCACTTATTTTAAACTTTATGAACATTATTATTAACACTAAAAACATATTCAAAACAATAAATGTAAACAAAATTTTTGAAAATGGTTTCCAAAACAAAAAGAAAAAAAACTTTTGACATTAATTTTTTCGTCATCAGAAAAGTTGTGATTGCACTATTTAAAATAGAAATTCAAAAATATACTCGTAAATGACGCTCATTTGCCTTCATATTTATTGAACTAAAAAACGAAACAAACATTATAACAAAATGGCGCCTTAAAATGTGATAGGGAAAAACTGTGGGTAGAAAAAAGGATCGCAAGTGATCGCAGACAAGTAATTGCAATGTTCTATGTTAGATAAACTAAATATTATATGAAAATGTAAAATTTTAGTGGCTAAATTAATTTTGAGCAAATCAATTGAAGTTGAGTAAAATTTAAAAGCTTCTCTTGTATATTAAAGATTATTGATAAGATATATGGGCAGAGATATTCTCCTCTCTCCGACCACCGTAGCAAAGCATGGCTTGCTATAGCACTCCCATATACCACTTACATTAATACCCCAAGTAAATACGTGGCTATATCTCTCAAGGAGTTGAAAGTAAGGTTTCGGAAACTGAGAAAGCCCCGCCAAAACCATTTGCGCCTTGTGATTATGCACAATATTAATCAAACCACAATCAAAAAGTTAGATTGAATGCTGGTTTTTTATTTTTTTCACAAAATTTGTTTATATAGATAAAGTAACCCTTAGATTAACCATTGATACAAAAATTGTTGTGTAGACAGAAGGATTTTGAAGTGCACAAATTTTTGAAAAAGCTCTTTACTATGATCAGCGGTTTTAATTTACAATCCTGAACTCCGCATTACTGATAAAAATATCAAAACTAAAAATATAAAATGCAAAAGTTTCAACTATAACTTATAAACATACACACATACATAAACACTTTAGACAAGAAAGAAAGAAGAAAAAAACAACTTTCAAAAATTTTTTTTCTAGCTATTTCTCGAATTTTTTTAGAATTCCCATTTCTACGAAATTCTAAATATTTACATAATTTTTTTTTCCAAATGTGAAAAAATTATTTATAAAGTCACTTGAAAATTATAAAAAATAAATTCTTATAAAATTTTTTATTTATATTATTTATTTTATTTTATATCTCAAGAGGACATTTTTGCTCACATACAGAGTGTATATAGTTTAATTAATGTCAAAATACTTGTCAATTGAAAGTGTATAGTTAAACTAAATTTCCGGTATAATCTTAGTTATACGTTTATTTAAGAGTAATTATTATATGTATTTCTTCAATCCTCTCCCTCAAACTATAACTACAAGCTATTTTTATTATTATATTTTATATCAGCTCTTTTCTGCGGTCTATAACTAATACAAAAATTAAATTTCTTTGAAATAGAATTTCTTTTACTTAAATATACATTTTAGATCTTTGTTAATATTTTCATGTTTACATAATATTTTTTCATAAATCGTTTAAAAACTTTGAATAAAAATATTTTCATGTACACGTAGGTATATGTGTAGCACACATTAATGTTAATTCAAATATCTTTAAGAAAAATAGACAAAATACATTATTTACAACAATTAGAAATCATAAAACTAATTTAATGTGGGTATTCTAATCGATTTTATCAAAGAACATAAAGAAAAAATAGTTATACAGGATGCATTAATGAATATTAGAAATTTTCATTTTTTCTAATTTTAAATTACCATAAAATAAATTAACATTTTCTCTCTTTCTTTTCAACATTTTTGACATAAATTTGAGAGAGGGACTCAAATATTGTCATAAAATTTTACACATGAAAAATTTTTTTCTTTTGATATTTTAAATTTTGTTTTGTGTAATGAATAATTTTTCCTAAAAATTAAACTTTGTGAAAGGATAATTTGAAAATTTTCTCTCTATCTTCTCTCTATAATCTCTTTTCCGAAATTTTAATGTTTTTTTTTTTTAATTTTGTTTCTAAAATTTTGAGCTTATGGGAAATTGAGAGAATAAATTTATTTTAAAAACATCAAAAAATAAATAATAAATTAAAGCTTTTGAATGTATAATAGTATTACCAATATAATTATAGCAACCCTTCGATTTTGAAATGTTTAGAAGGTTAAAAATCATGAAATGTCACAATATTCTTAGAGGTCACACTGCAGCTTATTTTTCCCAAATATATTTGTTCTTAAATATAATTTGAAAAATTTTACCAATACACCTTAATTTTGAAAAATTGTTAAAACTTTATGTTGGAGTCAATTAAAATTGAGTAATTTGGTTTAGTACTACAACTCTGTCTAATCTAGTACATCTAGTACATAATTATAATAACCTTTTTTTTTGTATAGCTATTTCCTTTAAAGTTTTATATATTATTGCAAGTTACTCTTACATTTTATTCATTCTGTTTAATACACTCACATTAACAGATTGTGGGCCCAGTGCCTTTAATAATCGTCATATCTAAAATTAAAATCCTTTTTCATCGTTTTATGCGTAGAAACTTTTTGATATTTAAGTTTGTGATGAGAAAGAATCGTAGCTCAGGAATTGAATAATCTAAAAACTAATCAACTATAGAAAAGTAGGATTGACAAATGAAGATGAATGCGATACTGAGCAAAGCGTGTGTGACGTGTGTAAATACGACTTGTAAGCTAAAACTGATATTTTATTGTCCAAAAGTCCGTTATTAAAAAATGTTAAAGATCGCAAAATCCTGGCAGAAATATGGCAAAATTTAAGAAATATGCCAGTCAAAAAGGCCAGCGAGAAAAGCTAGTCTTTTCTAAGGCTAATTTTAACGAAAATGTCATTAAGTGAAAATTTACACATGCATATTTCAAATTTTTTTCATATGGTTTATAAGCTGAAACAAGATTAAGTTTTGTTTTACTTTAAGAAGATGTACAAATACAAATTCTAAAAAAAAACCCTGTATAAACTCAATTGAATTATTTATTCTTTGATTTTATTCTTTCTATTTTCGAATAGAACCTGATTATTAATTTATATTACACAACGCACACGTATGTACATATACATATAAAAATACATGCATAAATAGTTTTGAATTACATTTGTAAAATAAAACATTTTTATTCTTTATTTTAAGATCTATCTGAGAAATATTTTATATTTTCATTTAATTCCTGTATATGTACATACAAAATATCATATATCCTAGTTGCCACTCCCGTTTCCGCCTCCGGACCCTCATATTTTTTTTCTTATTTAGATACAAAACAAAAAGAAAAATTTTAAGAGATAAGAAACCTTTTTTCTTAAATCACTTATTTTTTCAATAGAAATTTATCATTGTAAGCATATATGTAATTCAAAACGTATTCATACATACATAAGTATATATACGTAATATTATGTACATATATTATGTACATTTACAAATGTTCTAAAGGATTATTTGAAAAAATAAAAAAAAAATAACAAAAACAAAAAGTAGGACTTAAAGAATGTAAAAAGTATAAATATAAGGACATAAAACGTATTTATTTGTGTATATACGGACACATGTACATATGAAAAAAAAAATCTCTTACATTTTGACACTAGAGGCGATTTTCTGAAAAATTCAGAAAATAATAAAAATATAATACGAAACTTTTAAACAATTTCTATGTAAAATTTTTTTTTTTGTGAGAAAAAAAAAGAGATTTTCTTTTTGAGAAAATGAGATGAAAATAGAGCCTAACAAAAAATAAATCCTATGACATAACCGTGTTTTCAAGAAAGATTAAAGGAACTTTCAATTGCACATATACATAATATAGAAAATGTCAACTATTGTCAAATTTGTAAGCACATTTGTACTCGTATAGTAAAAGTTTTCTTTCAAACCTTTTTCAAATTGTCCAAAAATTATTACAAAACAAAATACAATTTATGCTACACATATGAGTAAATTAATAATTACCGAACATTTTTAAATGTCATGACAGTTTTCTTAATATAGACGTCAAATTAGTAGTGCATCGCAATAGTTAGATTGTTATTTTCTAAAATCAATTTATATAGAATACACAGTGGCGCTATATACAACAAAATTTATTGTAATTATGAGAGAAGAGCACAATATGTTAAGTAAAAAAAATATTTTACTTTTGGTAAACAATAATTTAACAAAAATTTCTGTCATTTTCTCTTAAATATTTCTGTTATAAGTTGTCAAATAAAAAACAGAATAGCTACAAAGAAAAAAAAAAACTTTGTCAGTTTCAAATTCGAAAAGCTCGGGTGCAACTTTCATAACAATTGTCATATTAAAGTAATAAATGATTTTATACTGAGAAATTTTCCAATATAATTTTGAAAAAGAGATGAGTTTAGCTTTAAATGTTAAAAAATTAGGAGAGGGATATGCAATTTTTTTTTCTCAAAAAATATGTTTCCTCTTGCCATTATTTTTAATTTTTCTTTCAATGTTGACTTCTTCAGAAAGAACAAATACTGCAAAACATGAAAATATTCGAAAATAGACATTTGAGTTTTACTCAAAAATTTCGCTCATTCTCTTTTAAATTTGTAATAATGTTTTCACAGTTACTTTTGTGAAAAAAAAATTACTAAATTTAAATTTATTTTTGACAGAAACAAAATACGAGTACCACACAATATTAACGCTTATATCAATATTTAATATGATGTCATAATAATCCCATGTCAAATCACTTTCGTGTGTACCGCTCAAGTTCTCACCTGAAATTCGAATATTTGACAGCTCATAGTTTTTTTTTTGTAATTGACAACTTATTATTATTATCAATCGTAGCTAACTTATATCAAGTAATCAATGTATAAATTTACGATATTTTCTCAGTTTTATTTTCAACATTTTATGTATAAGAAGCTCAAGTGTGATGACAAAAGTTGTGTGATGACAAATTACATTTGCAATAATAATTAAAAATTTCAAAATATTATGGAACAATGATTGAACTATACATACATACTTTAATTATAATTTATTTATCTGGCCAGAAGCTTAAAAAATCAAAGTTTTGATTGACAGAAAAATATTTTTTCCTCCCAAAATTTTTTTTTAGACATCTCAATTTTTTCTATCTAATACCTTTACGTAGATATGTATATAATTTGCAATCTAATTTTCTTTTTAATATGCTATCAATATCCGCCCATATAAAATCGCTTACACGATATACTAGTGTTGTATTTAATCCACATATACATATATTTTATGTATTTATACCACTATTGTAAGTAAAAGATTATTAAAGAAAAATAATTTTTTTTTTGTATTTTTACTTCCTTTATGTAACATAAACTAGCAAAAATCCTTAGATAAATAAAAAAGAAAAGAAAAGACCCCCATAAAAACGTGAACATACATTCAAACACACACATTTTCATTATATTTATATAGGTAAGTAAGTTTTCCTCATTTATTCCCATTCATTATTTTCTTTATACTTAGCTGTTTTTGCCTTATTCTTTAAGTTAAAATGTTGATTCATAGCCATGTATTTAAAATGAAGTTACAGTAGTTAAACTTTTAATTTAAGGCCTCGGTATATCCAATATACTTATGTATTGTATGTACATAAAATATTTTATCAGAGTAAAAATTGATATATGAAAAGTTTTTGAAATATTTCCAAAAAGTTTTTTTTTTTGTTTTTTCTGCAAAGAAAGAAATATTACACCATAAAAAGAAATTTATTTTTTTTTTCTCTGTGCTTGCTTTACAAGCATTTGGATACAAAAATCTTCGATATAATCTAAAAAATTCATACGTTGTATATGAGTGCGTTCATATAGAAATAGGAAATTCTTATTGACTTGGTAGACGATTTATAACTTATTATAAATCATTTAGTGCAAAAGTTTGCGTATTTTATTTGAAAGGTGAAAGATTAAAAATAATTTTATGCAGCTCATTTTTTTTTTACGTTTTTTTTTCAATAAAAAATTTATCTTACTGTTTTTTTTAATTAAAATTTTTTTGATATTTTTTGTTAGAAAATTGTAAAAAGTGAATAAATTAACAAATTTGTTAAATGTAATACGATTCTGATTACCTATAGTTATACAAACAAATACAAACCGATTTCGGTTGCACCATATACCTTGGATCAAAATTTAAATGAATTTTAAAATTAGAAAAGTTCAAATCAGGTTACACCAAAATAGATTATGTTAATAATACAATTTTCTTTTAAATGCATTTTCTTTTATTTTAGGCAAAAATTTTGGAATTTTTAAGGTTTTCAGAGTTTAAAATGATGAATTAAACTTTCATAGAAAAACGATGTTTTTGGATCAATAATATCAAAATTAAAGAAAACTGTATTGTTCATATATTTGCATGTCTTTGAAATCTAAGTTTGCTATACATATAATAATAATTCTTGAGCAGTCTTTGAAAAACGTTATATAAATTTCAATCGATTTCATTCGTTTTGTTGACATTATTTCATCAGGGGACATTTGTTTTCACATATTTCGAATGATTTATTTTGAATATTTTATAAATATTCAGAACTTTAACCGAGACTCAAACCCACCATACGAAGCAGCCATACCAATGTAATAAAAACTATATTTTATTTATGAAAAAAGTAGAGAAAACAAAAATTTTCCATATAAAACACAGTGGCACAGATGAATGATATTGGCAATAAGTTTTAAAATACAACAAAAATTCTCTTCCTTTAATTGAACTCGAACCATTAATCTTACGTTTACTAAATGAAAGTTCTACTAATTTAAATGCAGAGATATGTAGACATTTTCTGCAATTTATACGTTGCTTTATACAAGAATTATAATTTTTAAGCATCTTTATGCCAGCGATTTTGTAGAAAACAGTTCTCAATCATTTGAGCTGCATTAATATACACTCATACATTATTAACTAGTTACTTGCATTACAGCACAAACTTATTTATACATAATTGAAATGAAGTTATCCAAATTTTCTCAATTATGAGGATTTTGAATTGTTATGAGTTTTATTAAAGTTTATATACCGCACTAATACAAATTTATGTTACCTAGAAGCAATACATTAAAAAAGAATACAAAGTTTATTTTTAGCACTTTTCCAAAAAATTTTTTGAAAAAAGTGCTCATTAGTTTCACTCTGTCCGTCCGTCCGTCCGTCCGCCCGTCCGTCCATCTGTCCGTGTGTCTGTTTACAAAACTTCTACACCTTTGAAGATAGAAAGCTGAAATTTAATACGTACATAGATCTTCACTAGAAACTTATTTCCGTAGAACAAAATTTTTACCTATCTCCACCCCTCTATAAGTTATACCCCCCCAAAACCCTAAAAATGGCCTTTTTTAAATATTGGTTGCAATGAAACCATAAGCATTTTTGAAATTTTGCAAACGCAGAAAGGCAGTGGCTTGCTTGCCCTTGCGCGGTATACTATAGTTTAACTTAAGAAAAACAAAATGGCCGCTCAAATATACCGTTATTTAAAGTCCTTTTCTTCCAAATTTTTGATGTCGTTTTTCTTGTAGACCCCAGACTGTAGAAGCTTGAAATTTTAGGAGCTTTTAGACATTAACAAATAGTTTATTTCGTTAGAAGAAAATTTTTTTCCATCTCTACCCCCTCTCAAGTTATCGCCTCTTGAAATTCGTAAAATTTGAATTTTTGACACCTTATATTTCCGAAACCACAAGCTTTTCCAAATTTTTATAAACGCAAGAAGCTAACGCTAAATTCCGTGAAATTAAAAAATATAATTATTTTTTCTTAACTCACACAATGAACCCTTAAAATCGAGCATTTTTATATTAATTTTTGCTTTAATTCAAAGACTGCATATATGCGTCATCCTAAATATATGCAATCCTAGAAATAGTTTTGTATATGAATGAAAATAATTTTAATAGTGTGATAGCTATACATAGACTGTATTTAAAAGCAGAATTTTCACTTGTTGAAGGGAAAAGTGCTACAATACAAACCATTGGTTTGACCCAACTTTATTATGTTTTGGATCACGATTTGTGGTAAATGTCAATTGTATATTTTTTTAATTTTCAAAAAATTATAAAAACTTTAAATTGTCAATACATGCATACTAACATTTTGACAGTTTAAATAAAAATTTAATCAAATGTTTACAGGCGCGGTTTGCTTTATTTTTGCTTTTATTTATGTGGTGTTATTAAACATTTTAGATTAGTTGACGTTATAAAAATTTTCAGTTTACATTTTGGAACATAAAATTTTGCAAAGTTTTCGTTTTTCTTGCAATTTGGATGACACTGTATCCGTCATTCAGACAAATAATTGTCGATATCAATATTTACTTGAAAAAAAATTTGGCATAAGCAGGACTTTTAGTAAAATAATTAATCTTTCAAACATTCAATACATTTTATTTAAAATGTTTGATTCATGTTCGAAATTTCGAAGTCATATCGTTATTTGTTAATTTACTTTTTTGTATAATTTTCTTAAGCTTAAGGTTGTTTTTACTTAAAAGAAATCATATATAAACTCAAAAATGATAATAAAAAATTCAAATGCCACAAAATATTCTAACATACCACAAAACTCTAATGCATTTTACTTTTTTATGTTTGAATGAAAAGAAGTTTAAGTACCTCATACTTTATACAAAAATTTTATTTTATTTCTAAAGCAAATAGCTAATAAGAATTATAAAGAATTTTTCAAATTGACTAAAGAATTTTTCCTTGTTTATTTTTTTTTGTTTTTTTAAATAAAAGATACAAATAAAAAAGTAGCTAGCTTTTTCATTTTAAATTTTTCAAAATGTAAAAATTTTTTGTCAGATTAGCCTTAAGTATTGAAAGTATAGAGAAAAAATACAATTGAGCTTTGCAAATGCTTCTTTTTGGTTTTGTATATATACATATGTATATGTGCTATAAAAAGACAAATTTATCAGATATAAAATATAGTAAATGTGCCATTTTCTTTTCAAATACATCATATTGTACATATTATGTAAATATATATACATATACATATACACAATATATCTATATCAGAAACATTAAACCATCTTTAATAATTTAGAGCATATGAACATGTACAGAATATAAATTAGATGAAATACAACTATATAAAGAAATCAATTCTATATATGCATGATATGGTGGGAAAAAAATATAAGAGAATTTGTACAAACAATAATGTAATCAGAGTAGATATAGGTAAATGTACATACAAAAGGAAAAAAATTAAAAAAAAAAATCGAAGTGAAATATTGCAAATTTACATGAACCTCTTATGACCTCTTTTTTTTTTTCTTCTATATTTTTTAAACTTACGTTACCCTGCAATAATATTTTTTGTTTTTGCATTTCATATTATTATAAAATAAGACTAATATGCGTATACAGTAGAACACGTCCAATGGCAGCAAGCACATTTCATTTCCCTAATTCTTCTTACTATTTGTAACGTTTATTTGCAATCCGCTTAATAACATATTACTTTCATAAGCACAAAAATTTTTTGACAATTAAATGATAATTGGGTGAGCCATCTGTGACAAAATATTGAAAATATTAATTAAAATAAAATTTTTTATTGTTCAAATGCCAACTTAATAATTCCGAAAAGACAAACTCCATCTCTTGAAAATCAGAAACACTACTTCTATCTACCGAAAAAAAAATAACGTGACAGAGGTAGTGTGTATACTTCTGCTCAGTTATGGCTACACCTGAATCGGTTGATCACGTATATGGAAAGTAAATATTACATACATAAAATGTCATTCTTATTACAAAGTTGACATAAATATTTAATTTTGCAAATAAGAAATATTATATAGTTACACAATACGAATATATGCAGAAGAAATTTTGCCCATAAGAGTTGTCATTAAAGTGTGTTCGACTGTACATATATGTAATTCAAATATAAGTACATACACTGTAAAAATAAAAAACTAATACAAAATATAATCAAATATAAATAACATTAAAAAGTAACTACACCAATGAATTTCACCATATCATTAAAAATTGACTTTTTTTTAACTTAAATGCGAATATGAAAGAAATCTATAATGACAACACTGGCGTGGCGTATACTATAGTATAGAAATGCATAAATTAGTTTTAGTTATACGTGGTTGTACTAATGTATAAAAGCTATGTATTTGAATTAGAAGAAATTTTAATATTAAAATAAAAAATATAAAAATATAGAATAATGATTTTTCCATGCTTTTTAATTTATATGGTTATTTTTGCTATAGAAAATAATTCTTTCTACAATAAAATGATAAAATGTAGATATATTATGCTTATACCACAGTTTGGCGGTTGTATCACACTTAAAATTCATGAGTTACATATATATGTATGTTATCAAATCGTAAACCGAAGTAACATTTTGAGAATTTAAAATAAATGTAAATGTGATATGCATAAATTTGATGCAAACACAATAGCTATACATATATACAATTGTATTTAATGGATAATTTAAAAAAAATTAAAAATACGATTGCGAACAAGCAAAAATATGGCACTAATTTAATCTTTTTAAAAAATTGCATACTTTGCGGGGCTTTTTTTTTTTATATGCGGGGAAAAAATTCGTGGATATTTGCAAAAAAATTTGGTTTAACATATCTGTAGAACGTATTACATAACTAATACATTAAACACTTATTGTTAAAAAATTTTCAGAATTTTTCGGAATTGCATATTAATTCGGAATAACACTCATTATTCGGAATAAAGTTAGACATATTAAAAATTAATGAGGAGTATAATGCATAGGTTTTGCTTTACTTTATTTGCAATAAAAACTTAAAATATTGAAATTAGCTCATTAAACAACTATAAATAAAAGAAGTGCGGCGAATTCTTTCGATTTTATTTACTTATCATAAACAAGTGGAAAACGCTTACATGACGTGTTAAATTCAAGGTTTCTGGATTATTTGTAATTAAAAAGAAGACAACAATACATTCACCGATGAAAGAACAATATTGCCACTAGCAACTAATGTTGAAGAATCAACAAAAAATATAACCAGGAGCAAATAGTTTTATAAGTAAGTGGAAAAATAAACGGAAGAAAAAGCTAAATAAAGGTAAATCTGTGCATAAGAATTTCACAAACAAAAATTTAGTAAATACAACACAATTAAATTTGAATGATAATAGAGTATCAATCCGAAACTAAGCCTAGGAATGACTTTGGATGTCAAGCTTAGATGGAAAGAACATGCGTTAAAAAGAAAAAATAGAATTAGAACACAAATATAGAGAGATAATAACATATGACATAAATGATATATGGACACATGGTATATAGCTATGGGGTTGTGTCAAGCAAGCACATATTAAACAAATGCAAACTTTCTAGAAGAAAGTGCTTCGTAATATGGTGGATGCTCCTTGGTATGTATGTAATAGTAATATCATAAGGATCTGGGTGTCTTCGAAGTAAGTTAAACGAACGGGACCTGTCGACTCAGAGTAAAGTGCTAACACTGCACTTCCATGCCTTTCTTCACGAAATATTGAAACTGATGTATAGTTAGCTTAACAAGTTTGTGTTAGTTATGACCAGATTAGGTGTATTTTAGATTGGGTTAAAATTCCCAACTATTGATAGGTTCAACAACGATTTGAGTCCGCCTAACTTTGTCTGTTGATGATATTTAATATCTATGTAGGAAAACAAAATTTGTGATTCAGCATTTAAAACAACTGTGTAAATCAGACATAAAATTTATGAAATTTCCATATTTCACGGAATTTTTTGTTTTCAGTAAATTCCTAGATAGCTAGTTAGCTGACCATTTAAAAATATAGAAAGCTGTTAAAATTCTAAAAATATTTAATTTAAATTTTCTAATGAAAGAAATTCTTATAATAATTATAAGAATTTAAGAGACTAGTGTATAATATACTAGCCTCCTTACATTGAAATATTAAAAACATATTTTTCAACTTCCTTTAATCCAGATTCATGCAAATTTTGCCATATGTAAATAATGCCAAATTTTTACGACTTACCAAAAATAAAACGTTTGAAACTTTTTTATCTTTTTTAAATTTAATTTTAATGTTAAAATGTAATATAATAAAAAGTATAAATATTAATGACAAAATTACCGCCCCTCAGCTCTTTTCACATAAAATAAATTCATTGGAATTGTGTCAAACATACCTGAAAATATACAAAAAAAAATTTATTATTTTAACAAGAAATTTTCATAAGAATTTCAAAAATTCAAATTTATTAAAAATAATTTTTCTTTCATATAAAATAAATATTAATTTCATTTTTTTTTTTTTATAGATAAATTGAGAACATGCGCGCAGGCTTTTTCGTCCATAAAAATTTTATTGAGAATTTTGAAGGCAAAAAAAAAATTATTGTTATTATCTCATTTTATTGCATATTTTTTTTTTGTATTCAAAAGAAATCAATATGACATCACTTTTTATTTAATTGCATTTATAAAAAATAAAAACACTAGCTTTATTGCATCATATCGGGAATAATTTTGTATTTAATTACGTGTGAGTCAAAAAAAATTTTGACATCATTTTCATAAAAAATTTAAAATCAAAAATTCGAATTACAGAGAGGTTATCCAAATTTTACAGAGAATATTCTCTTTCTTGATCTCTTAAACGACTTTAATTTGACAGGTAGCCGAATGCAACACTTGTTATTGCTTGTAATAAATTTCGAGCAGAGTCAATTACTTAATATTTCGAGTTAAATGAAATTTTCGAATCGTAAAATTCTTCAAACTGTATAATGAATATTTAAAAGTTCTGGAAACATATCGATTTCAATTTCGAATCTTTTCTTAATGATAAACCGAAATTTGAAGGCAAAGCCCTAAAAAACAATTTTTGGAGTGTAACGAAACTGAGTCCAACCCAACTTATATGTTTTCTCAAACTTAATCATATAATCTAATAATATTTAAATTATTTTTCCTTATCGAATACACCCTTATTTTTAATAAAACACTTTTTGTGTATAACGTTGGCTATAAATGAGTTTGAAGATAAGAATTGCAGCTAAAAAGAAAAATTACATCCTTATTTCTATATAACCTTTTACAATTTTTAATATTTTATTTTTATTTTTCACTGCACAAACACATAGGAAATTCTTTTTTTAATTTTCTTGTAAAACAATTCTTCAGGGCTATTGTTTTTCACCTCTGCCCCCAAAACAAAAAAAAACGGAAAACAAAAATCGATTGCAATGAAACCCATGCATTCAAAAACCTAGTACCTAGTACTTTAGTCGAAGGTAATTACATGTTTTTTATTTTTTTTTTTCTTGCCAGTTCCGCTTTGTTATATTGCTTGCATTGCTAATACGATTAATTCTCCCACTGTCTTTTTATTTGTTTAAAACGCACTCGATTTCCATCTTTTGTTTTTTTTTTTTCGTACACATAAAAAAAAACAAGACTCAAGTTATAAAAGTGTCTAAGGAAAACTTGAAAAAGAAAAGAAATATCATACATTGTAAATATCGATTTAAAAAATTTAAATATTGATTTTGATTAATTAAAAAGTATAAAAATTGTCGGTAGCCTATGCATACATGGAAAATTAAAATTAATTTATATTGCAAAAATTTTATTGCTTAGGCACGTTCTTCGAAATGTGACAGCATATTTAAATTTTAATTAAACACAAATCGTATTATTAGAATTTCACAAATTATATAACGGTATTTATTAATTTCTTTTAAAAGTAATTATCAACTCTTGAATCACTCTTAAATTTTTATTAAAACAGTGGACAGCATTTTGAAAAAATTTTATTTGAATTTTGGTGAGACAATCTAAATAAATTTATATTTATTTCCTATATCTGAAATTTTGCATACATTAGGTGGTTTGGTCGTAAATAGAAAGAAAGTAATTATTTAAACGGAGACTTTGAATTTAAGTTTTCTACAAAATTCTCCAAGATTGAAAGAAATAAGAATTTCCAATATAAAACAACGCAATTATTACAGTTATTTAAAAAAAATTAATTTTAATCATTTCGGAAATAAAAACTCTACAATTTCTATTTTGTTTTCCGAGAAGAAGAATATCTCTTAGAAACCAAGATAATAAAAGTTTTTTTCTTTAAAAATTTTTTTCACAATTACGCTTGCACTATAATTAGAAATAATTTTCATAATTATTTTCATAATTTCGGAAAAATTATAATCACATTTTTAGTGTATGCGAATTGCTTTAACACGTGGAGTCCCAATGTACCCACCGGTTAACATCTTAAAAATCTATAGTCAAATAACAAAAGAGTAACTTTAATTTCTGTCAAGAATAATGTAGAATATTAAGAATTTAAAGGTTTTAATGTAGAATATAAGAATTTAAAGGTTTTATTTGCAATAAACTTAAGAACTTAACATAGTACTTTTTCTGTTCACCGATAAGCAATGGCTCTTCGAAGAATTTTAAATTTGTTTACCGATAACATATTAAGACTCAACGTAAATATTTTTTTTATGTTCGCTGGTGACTCAATGGGTTAATGCAACTTAAAAATTAAGGCCACTATAATTTGAATGTTAAAAAATTTGTGTTTAATTAATTGATCATAATTACGATAAATAGCTTCATTAACTACTTTAATAAAATTATTACATATGGCTATTAAATTTTATTCATTTTATGAACAAATTTAAGTACTCGTACAATAGAATATGAAAAATATACAAGTTTTTAAAATTTTGTCATTTTACCAGGTAGCTCTACCCAATTTCTAATTATCGTATACGATAAAGAGAAAAATCGACAAATACAGAACGTATTAAGCTAAATATATATTGAAATATTTTATTTACCTATACAAAGGCACTATTTGAGTTCATCTTTGAAATTAAGAACAAAATTTAAAATACAAAAATCAAAATATTAATTTTATTTTCATTAATATTCAATTTATTTAATTATAACATTGAGTTTTTGCACAAATATAAAAAAAATAATAACAAGTATAACAATAATTTCGTATTCTACAAAATTATATACAAAGAGAAACGTGTACAATTTGATGTAGATCCGAGATTTTTTTTGTTTTTCCACTTAACAAAATTAAATAATTCAATGTCATCTTTTCTCTCATGTGAATTATAGCATGTGAAGTAGGACTTTAGTCCGAAAAAAAATAATTTCAATGAAATATAAAATATTTATTATTTTGGTATTTGCAATATTCATCACCAAAACCTTTAATATTTTGTATTCCTATAATAGAATTTATTCTACATACTCTTACACATACATTTTATACGGATCAATTTATATTCATCCCTTTTCTTTTTCATTTTTTGAAAATTTGTTACAATTTCTTTAAATTTTTTTTTTTTTTTTTGACAAACATGTTAACGTGTATTTATCCATTTAATTTTCAGAATTTTACACAAATATAACATAGAGTACATATTGATATTAGAACAGCAACAAAAAAAACAAGAAGTAGAAAAGAGTAGAAAAATAGTTTTGCGGTTGATTCAAAAATTTCCTCAAAAACGTAAAGGATAATAAATTTTCTTCAGAAAACCTCTCTAACCAAAAAGGAATTTCTTAAACCATAAATTATTTTTTAGCGAAATGGTATTGAAATTATTTTTTAGAATTTATTTTTAATAATTTTTTTTTAGAATCTATAAATATAAAACCAATTTTCATGAATTCTTTTTATTTTTAGAAAATAAATTCTTATAAATATGTGAGAGCAGTAAATAAGAATATTATAACTTCCGGTTTAAAAAAAATATTTTCTATAAAATTTTGAAAAGTTTTAAGAAACTAAGAAATTTGTCAGTTGATTTTTCACACAATTTTTTGTCACTGCTTTTGCCGACCATTATGTGGGACACCGAGTTTTCAGTAGAAATTTGTAGCATCCCAAATTAGATAACCATACACTTTATTATTATGCAAAATATTAATGTTAATGTTATATTTATTATCAACTTATTTTTTATGAGAACTTTCAATGCCAGAATGTTGCGTTGCACTTGAATCTTTGTAGTTGAAGTTCTTATATCTTATATACAGACTGATAACCTTATTTCGTAATTTTTGTAGCGAGTTTTTTAACCGGTGTCCAATATTTGAATAAAGTATGCAACTCTATAATATATTATAATATAAGCTGCAATTTTCTTAGAATTCTTTTAATTATTTCTCAACTAGTAAGAAGTAGATTTTGCTCTTGAGTTTTGGTTTTTTAGTTTTAATTGATAATATTGCAAATATTAATATTAAATAAATACTACTAATATTCGTTTTTCTTTCCCTTTCCCATCCCATCTATAAATGATGTAAATTTTAATGACAGTAACTAATATCCATGTTATTGGCTAAGTAGTAAGTTTATTTTACTATACTAAATGCCTAATTTTTGTTAATTTATTTTCAATTTAGTTTTTCTATTTTAAAAATATTCAAGTTCTGATCTCATTACGCTTCGCCTCCCTTTAATTCCAAATTATAAGAATTTTGACCCTTAACCTTATACAACCCACTTCACAAAAAATTTCCCCCAAAAAATCTTCCATAAATGATAGTTTTCATTTTTTAATACATTTAGTATAGCAAATATTTTGTATTCGTTGTTTTCTCAGAACTTTTCTTAGCTTTCTTTTCCTTATCACAAATCTTTATTTAGAATTTTCTGCTCTTTTTATTTTTTTATAAATTTAATTCTTTTTTTTTTTTTGCTTTATTCTCAATTTTTTTTAGCCTCCAAGTCAATCCACCTACGATTGAAATTATTTGTGAAGATTATTTTTGCATATTTCATCAAATTAATAAATTAAAATTATAATCTAATTTCGAAAACGTGAAAATTTTTTTTTTCATTCTTTGAAATATTGCGAAAAAAATTCAATTAGTTCGAATAATTTAAAGTCATGTGAGGAGAAAGAACATTATTGACGTCACCTGGATTGTATACCTAAAAATATTTTTCATTGCCAGCCTCCAAGACAATTTGAAAAGCTTGTGATGTTAGTCTGATTTAATTGGCAGTCATTCTTTAATTGTTTTCCAAAATTCTAAATAAATTCTTCAATTTTTAAATTAAAAATATGAAAAAGAAGAAATATGAAAATTTTTTAAAATCAAATACTATGACCATTTATGTATGTATTTACCATATACATACATATATATTTGACTTTTCAAAATGAGCAATATTATTTATAAAGCATACTTTAATTTTTTTTTGTAATAATGTTGAGACTCAACAAGTTGCAATCTGTATATTTGTTCCAATGTACATAAAACATGTATGCCTATGCTAATTATGCCATATAATATATACAGAATTATTTTCCGATTACACAATTAATATATGTACATACATATGCACTGAAAGAATGTACAACTGTATGTGACATATGTTATCATACCAAATATCTAAGTTCTTAAAATAAATTTGAATTTGTGGTCACATATTGTGTGTGATATTTCCAGTGATTTTAAAGTTTAGTTAAAAATTTTAAATTTGTAATGCAGCATGATAGTCTTAAGTTTTTTGATAATTTTAATTAAAATTATTTTAAAGTAGAAGTGCAAAGATAGACTAATTTGGAAATTATTAAATTTTCATATATTAGTTACCTTAACTTTACTTAATTAAAAATAATTTTACGGTGCCTGTCAATATTTTTTCAAGGAATTTGAATGTTAATACTATAAATTTGGTGGGGTAATAGCCAAAAAATTATAAAACTTTCGGTTCTTTTCATAAAATTCCAAAATTACTGAATATCGTAATTTAACGTAAAATACTGAATATCGCTTCATTTAACTTTTCTAAATAGAAAACTTCATAAGAATTCAATAAAAACACGTTGGAGAACTAGCTGAGTTTCAATTTCAATTCTTGAATTCTTGCTCAGCTTAAAATTTGATTCGATTTCGCCATGTCTCTCCGTCGGTCTATGTGTTCGTTCGTCTATTTGTACGGTCCAGCGATAAATTAAACATTCTCTGTGCTAATAACGTTTGTAGCACAAATCGTATTAAATTTATTTTTATGGAAGCTTTGATTTGAGTAGCTACGACATACAATTTCAAAAATAATTAAGTTATATATCTCGAAAATTCTAAAGTTTACCGTATTCAAATTTCGATTGAATGAGCGCGCTAAAACCGCCACTCCAATAAAACTAATTTTAATTCTTTTAATATCTGTTCTGTAAAAATAATTTTATTGTAATTTTTTTATAGGGTACCTACTCTGTAAGAATAATATTATTGTATCGCAAAAATATACAAAGCATCAACTAAAAATCAAATATTACAAAACTCTGGAAAATATTCGTACGGGCATAACATAGTTCAACTCTATCTTACTATTTTTACAATTAGAAGAAGGAATAAGATATCCGTATTTCGAAGTGACTAAACTAAATTTTAAAGAATTTAATGTTTGTCCGTTCAATTTACGTCCGGTACATAAAATTGCCACTTGTTTTTTAAGCCGAGAAATCATGTTCTATTAGAGGCGAACCAACGAGGCTGCAGCAGTCAAATTTTACAAAAATTAGTTTGCTTTATTAAAACTACCGTTCTCAAAATTAATAGCCTACTAGAAAATTCTTGAGTTAAAAAATATTTAAGTTTCGAAAGTAAAATATTAGAAATATTATAAATAAGATGGAACTATTTTATAAAAAATTAATTTAAGTTCCCATGCCACTAATAAAATCAAAAATTCGTTCGCGTATCACTTGATCAACTTAATCTATCCTCGTTTTCTTTTGATTTTAACTCAAATATAAAAATTAATCCTAACAATATCCGGATTAATTAAGATTCATTATATATTTTGTTTCATGTGGAAACTGCATGATTAAAACCTCAAATTGTCTAGTCTATTTATTGAAGAAAAACGAAAATGCTTTTAATTAAAAAGAAACAAATTTAAAATAATTTTTCCTTTTATTTTAAAAAAAAAATTCTTGAGAGGAATATTAAACAGTTATAAACTTAGAAAATATTTATAATTAAATTCGCAATTAGATGGCTTTTAATATTTTATTAAATTAAAATGAGATTTAATTTTTTATTTAATTAAAAAAAAAAATAAATAAATTTTTACTTTCATCCATTTCTCTTTTCCTTATTTAAAATAACACTGTAAGTTCAGGAATTTATCAGTCATACTTTGTACATAGTACGCCTGTATACATATTTTAATCCTTTCATTAATTTATTGTACACATACAATATACGATATATAGATATACGATATAAAAATTCGCTTCTTCAACTCTCTATAATTTTAATTAATCTATTTAAGTAGGCACATTAAAAAGTTAGATCTAATTGCTCTCCCCGCAGTCTTAACCCCCCCAGTACTCACACTTTTATATATGAAACCATGTTCCTTTTCTGATTTCCTTTTTGTGTTTTCCTTTTTATCTGTTTTTCTTTTTTTCTTGGATTATGCTTTTATTATCTTTTATAAATTATTCAGTTGAAACAAATCCTTGATAGAAAAAAGCAGACTAAAGAATAATGAATGTAGGAAATGCCTTTTTAATTTTCTTTTTAAATTATGCGTGTATACATTACATTATATCATTCTATATGTGTATGTGTGTATGTACAATATTCAATTTCACATATGTTAAAGGATTGCCAGTTTTTTTTACAATTTTACACCAACAATTTTATATTTTTCCTTTTTAATTTTCTAGTTTGTAATTTCAAATTCTTAGTAATTTTATTTCAATTTTAAAAAATTCTAATATAAAAATAAATTTGTTAAGACAAAAATCTTTGTAATTTAATTAATTTTTTGGTTTTTATTATAATTTTAAGATATTTTTGATTAAATTATTGCATATAGGAAGTAATTCGATTTTAAGGTTTAAAACTCAAAACTCAAAAATGATTTAATTAGTCTTAAGAAGAATCGAGTTCAAAAAATTTTTCATTGACAGTGTTGACATTTTTCCGAAATACAAAAATTCTTTTTGATGTACAGTTAAAAAGAAAACTCTCTTCTATTCGGAATAAAATAAATCCCGAAGAAAAAGAAGAATCGAGTTCTTCTTAAGATCATTTATGTTGAATAATAAATTTTTTTATAATTATTTCATATTTTTTAGATAATCACAGACGTCATAAGCACATACAATATAGGAACATAAAAAATTATTGTAAAACGTACATTATCCCTACATTTAACTGTTAAAAACCTAAATCGAATTAAATAAAAATAATAATTTAGAGGCGGAAAAAATCTGTTTCATAAAATCAATTCGAATTTCGACGTGAATTTCTCTCTTGCTTAAATATTCCTCAAATCTTGGTGCAACTCATCCCTTCTTTTTAAATAAAACCTTATCACGATGATTACATTTTATTTTGCTCCAAAATGTAGCAGAATCTAATTAGCTTCTTAGTTTTTGCAACCTGTTGATGTTCGGATGTTATATATTTATAATTGTTTACAGGAGGCTGAAGAACAACATGTTGCTCTGAACTACTGTGTCCATGGTAAAATTCTCTTCTGGTTTAAGGTACTCCTTTTTGTTTTATATAGTAGTGTTTTTGTTGATTTATTTTGTTTTCACAATTAGCGGGCTGTGAAACCGATTCACTTCATAACGGCAGGCCGCTTTAAGAGCACTTTAGTCGCCTTCACCAGACGCAGAAGCAGGGATAGATTAACGAGCCCAATTCTGTTTGGTGAACGTATTAGTTACTCTAGGGAGGTGAAGTATCTGGGGGTAACCCTGGATGATCGTCTCTCTTGGAATACCCATATAAATAGAGTTATCGGGAGAATTAGTCCCAGAATAGCACTGTGGCTATATACGGCCCTTGTTAGACCCATTGTCACCTATGAGTCGATTGTATGGTGCCGTAAGGCGGGTGTGCGGGCCAAGCTGGAAAAGCTACAGAGGCTGGCCTGCCTGGGAGTGACCGGGGCAATGCGGACGGCTCCCACCGCTGCATTGGAGGTGATGATCGGATTGCCGCCACTGCACCTCCATATATTGAACGAAGCTCGGCTAGTGACTTACCGACTTCTCTCTGACGAGGACGGGGCAGAGCTAAAGTTGGCCCACAGAACTCACAGAGACTTCATTGAGAGCGATCCGATTCTAAGAATAACCATGTCGGATACCTGTCTGCCACGATACAACTTCGACCATAGGTACAGAGTTCTGTATCCCGATCGATGGACGTGGGATCGGGGTGGTCCGGTACTTAGGTCAGGTTCGGACGTGTGGTATGCGGACGAGTCCAAAACGGAGTCGGGTGTGGGTTCGGGCGTATACGGTATCCGCCCGGACACGCGTGTATATGCAACCCTTGACCCGTATTGCCCAGTGTTCCAGGCCGAAATACACGCAATAGAGATCTGTCTGAGAATCAATTTAGAAAGGGGGTATAGAAACCGCACCATCTATGTGTTCTCAGACAGTAGGGCTGCACTGTTGACGCTTCGTTCAGCTCAGGTTACATCCTAGCTGGTCTGGAGCTGCCTGGCTGCACTTATTGAATTGGCATCGGAAAACAGAGTGACGCTCATTTGGGTGCCGGGCCATAGTAGCCATGCGGGCAACGAAGTTGCCGATGGGCTGGCGTGGAGGGGATCTGGGGCTGACTTTGTGCAGCCGCTGCCTTTCTGCGTTCTGCCTTCTTCCGCCGTGGGGGCCAGGCTTGCCTGCCTCCTCGCGGTGGAATGCGGCCGCCACTGGCGGTACACGGAAGGGTGCCGTCATGCGAAAGTGTTTCTTTCGGCGTGCTCCAGCGGATTCACCGCAGAGTTGCTGGGGATGAGCAGGAGCCGGGTTCGCACTATTGCGAATTTCTTCACGGGGCACTGCCCACTGAAGTACCACCTGCATAGGCTGGGGAAGTCGGGCTCCCCCCTGTGCAGATTTTGTGGGGGTGGCGATGAGACCGCCGTGCACATTCTCTGCGACTGTCCGGCACTGGCTGTTGTCCAACTCCCTTAGGGATATCTCCGGCTTTGTGGTTGGGACGGGGATATTATAGACGGGAGAGTGGGGGGCTACAATAAGTCAAAAATGGCTGCGGTGGCTTGGGGGGTTACTCCTGTCCCACTCGGTTCCCTTGGAATTTACGAATCTACGAAGGTTCTCCTTTTCATTAGTCTAGTCAGGATTATGTGAGAAAAAAGGATTTGAACGGAACTATCTTGTATTTTATGGAATTTTTCGAATTCTCTGTAATTCATTTTTGTATAAAGTTTTCATTTTACAAATTTTGAATTCATTTCACCTTATTTTTCATTACTACGAGTAATAGGGAAATGAAATTCTTTTCTATTTTCATAAAATTTTCTTACACATTTATTAATATTTTTCCAACTCCTTTTTCAATAAATTGTTTAGAAAACATTTTGTATTTATCTTCGATATTAATATGCAATTTCACAATTAAATATAAAAATTGGTTGGCTAATGGCACTCCTTGTGTTATTCTACATCTCATTTTCATCTCATATTTCTCCCATATTTTTATTCAATAGAATATTATGTAATGGCAAACATTTTTACTATCAAGTACGAGTAGTCTGAAAAATTTATGATAATCGGGTCGCCTAACAATTCGGACTAGAGCTGGCACCATATTGTTACTACGTGAATAATAAAAATTCTCGTATATCAATAGACGAGTATTTTAGTTAATACAAAACAAAAATAGAGTGTTATGCAAGTGCCGTGAAAAATTCATGCCGTCATGCATGCATAATTCCCATATAGAAATAGAATTTTTTAATATCACCTTCAGTTATTTTACATTTTTATAAATATAAATATTTATATTAATGTAACTATAATACTGTTATACAAAAAAGAAAAAAAAAAGGTGACAGTCATTTCCGATTGAAATTGGATTTTAAATTTTAAATTTGATTTTATTTTCTACAATCCTATCATACTTCAAAAAAAAGTAAATCTGACTATATCTCTTTCTCTAATACTACATACACACATACAAAAACATATTTTCATATATACACTTTCATGTATTAATGAATCGAATAATTATAATATAAGAAATTCGAAACCTGACTAAATTACGACATTCCTTTTTTATCTAACGTATACCGTACCTTACGTGTATAGGTATGAAATTCAAAACGTATATGCACATACCCTTAGAAAACTCAAATTTCTTAAAATTCACTACATTCGGTCACACCTATATAATTTTCTCACTTTTTTTTTATAATAAAAATTAAATTCAATTTGAATACACACACATGCATAATAATATTTTTGTAAAAATAACAATCTTTTCCAATTTTTTTTTAAGTCAATATCAAAACTCTTTAAAATAGGTTAAAAGCTATTCATATATACATACATACATATGTTAAAGGATCAGGGATTTTTTTTTTCCATCTTCTTCCCTTATTCATTTGAATAAAGAATTTTTTTTTAAAAGTCATTATAATCGAAATTCGTGGGACGAATATAATATATATTTTAAAATATTAGGGTTCCAGTTTAAATAAACATGTATATATATATAATATAACATTCTTATAGAATAAATATACATAAATTGGAGGAAAAAGGAAAAAATTAAAAGTGAATAAGAGAGAGAACAGAAGTGAATTAGAAGTGAAAAATAAATATTTTACTAAAAGTAACTATTTTGTAAAATATTTATACATATAAGGTAAAAACTATTTTTACATTTTATAGAAAATTTTAGAGGGAGGTAATCACATCAAATGTAATTTATATATAATAATATTATCTTCGGATTTAATCACATATAAAAATTCACTCGATTCACTTCGAACTACTTAAAAAGGAAATCAAAAAAAAACATACCATCTTCAATGTTGTATAAAATTAAATGTAAATCTTTTAAATACACAGATACACTGTTATACACACAGAAATTAAAGCGAATTTCAAAAATTTTTAACACAGCAAGTAAATTAAATTTAAATTAGAAACTACCAATCACAAGAAATTTTCCTCAAAATTGTAGAAAAAACCTTATACATATTAAAAATCAACTAAAATCATAGAATTAATGAAATTATTAAAAGAAAATTAGTTTGTCAATAATTAAATAAGCAATCAGAAAAATTTTTTAGATCAGCACATTTTTTTAACATATCATAAATAAGGCATAAAGTAAGGAACTATTATTGAGGGTTAAGTTTAAAACTAAGGGACGTGAAACCGATTCACATTAAGTTTATTAGACCCACAATGTCAAACCTCACTTAAATCATCAAACTTTCTACTCTTAGGAGTAAACCTTTATAAATTCGAAAATACAAGCAGTACGAGAATTAAAATTATCATTGCCCAACATTTTTGTCACAGGATTACATTTCTTCTGTAATTTGTCGAGCACAATTCATTTCTAACTGTTCACAGCTCATGTTTATTCATACTTATACAAATACGAACTATAGTAGTGTATCGTAATATAAATTTATAACCCGATTTTTGTCATTAAAATATAATCGCCTGAAATAATTAGGACTTGAATGTATACTATATTCTCGTTTTGCTTCAAATTTTTGAGTCGATTTAGATATATCCATTCGTCCGTCCCATATGTAATTCAAAAATGAATCAAATCATACTTATCAAATTGTACCAAATGAATTATAGTACAACAGTTGTATCATAACCTTCATAAAATATCAAAAGTAATTTGACCAAATATTGTCAGAAACTATTGAAGCTACACTACATTAATCAAAATATAGAAAGAACTACGAGTATATACAATACACCTTTTTACGAGTATATACAATACAGGAGCAATTGCATTAATGGAATTGCAAGTGGATCTAGCTCACTTTATAAGGGCGGTATATTTTACAAATTTAGATTAATACGAGAAAAAATAGAGTTGACCTCGTCAACTCTATGATACCCGTACGAATTTGTTATCCAATGTGCGAATAAATATGCCATAACTGACTATGGGACAGACTATGAATTTAAGTTGCCGTATTACCATATTAATTTATGCAAAATTTCAGTACTGTGTTTTTCAAAATACTGTGTGTGCTAAACTACTATTGAAGTTATATGGCAGCTACCAGAAAGAGCCAAGCAATTTTAACGAATTTTATCAAACACATCGGTTTTACTAATATATTCGTTTTTGTGAAATTTCAATACCACAGCTCATATAGTTTCTGAGATATAGCCAAATAAATTTTGAAGTTGTATGGCAGCTATCGAAACCGGTACCCCGATCATGTCCAATTTAAATAGGGTTCTGACACTTACTACAATAAATCATTTGTGAAAAGTTGGTGAACTTAGCTCAATTAGTTTTTGAGTTATCGTTGGGATGCACGGAAGGACAGACACAGCTAAATCAACTCAGAATTCGACGTTGATCAAAAACATACACTTGAGTCTATATCTAAGACCCTTATTTCTTAGTGTTACAAACGGTAAGGAAAATTTAGGGTATACTAATACGTTCGTACGAGTATAAAAATCATTCATTCGAACAGGTATTCGCGAAGGTTGACTACATATACATAAACTCTAGCAATGTTTTCATTTTTTTTTTGTAAAAAAAAACTGTTATATACTCTTTTAAAAATCATTTCACGAAAAAGATTATGTATTTTTTTTTGTTTTTATATATTAAAAGAGAAAAAAGGTATAAAAGAAACCGAAATATTAAAGTGTATGAAAACCTTTTATGAAATACAAAACAAAAAAATATAAATATAAAAGAAAAAGGATTCTTTAGATACGTGAAAAAATTATGAGAATTTGAAATTGTAAAGAAAAGAAATTTTGTACTTAATTAAAAATAAATTTCTCTCTCTCTCTGTCATTCTCATTCGGTATACTGTCACTTCCTCTCTTTCTGTCACTTTCTTTCTGTCATTTTCTCTTTCTGTCACTATCTCTTCCCCCACTAAAACAAAATTTATACAAAGTTCCAACAAAATTAATCCAATTTTTTATTTTATTATGTCAAGGCCGTGTTATTTACATATTTTGCATACATATACATACTTAAATATTTAAAAATATAAAATGTATGTTATGTTAATAATACTTAAAACTATATTTTAAATAAAACAAAATGCTAAAATAACTCATACACAATTTGCAGTTTTTTTATAACTTCAAAAATTTTTATCAAGATTCCATTAAAGATATTATATAAAATAAATTGCATATTTATAGGCGAAGAATACTATAAGTATTTATACAATACAAAAAATATTATTGCCTTTTAATATGAATATTTTATGGTTAAGAAAAAAAAAATTATATTTGTATCAAGGATATTTATTTCAAGGATAAAATTATTCTTCGGAATATGATGAACTGATTTACTTAATTTTAAAAACAGTAAAAATCACATCCTTCATATTATATTATATACATAAATACAATAATGAAAACAAAAATCATCCTAACAAAGTATAGAAGAAGAAGTGTAGAAAAATATTTTATATTTAATATTTTAAAAAAATGCATTATAAATAACAAAAAAATAACAAAAGTCTTAATGGGAAGCGTGCTAAAAAACAAAACAAAAATTTTTTTTTAAATCTCATTTTTGAGCGTGTTTTGCATTGCACATTCTCGTACATGCACCTGTTTGTAAATAATGCTTAAAATGTTTATAAGAGAAACCAGAAAAAAACAAAAAAAAAGAGAGTTGATCATGTCAACTCTGTGATCCCGTATGAATTTGTTATTCTATAGATAAACAAATATATTATAGCTGACTATGGGACAGACTATGACTTTAACTTGCCATATTACCATATTAATTTGTTCAAAACTGTGGCAGTGTCATTTTCAGATAGCAGTTTCTAAGATATGACCAAATTACTTTTGACCACAAGGCACCTACCACAAGGAGTCAAAAAATTTCAAAAATTTTTGTCACAAATGTTTGCTTGAAATATATTTGCTTGTGCTAGCTTTCAATATTTTTTTTTATTCTACTTCGCTCCTTGGAGGAGCATAAGACTGATGCATGATATTATAGATAACCATGAATCAGTTTCTTACGTCATTGAATTTACTAGATATATGACGAGTCTACCGTAAAATTTCAATATTTTAGCTTCAATAATTTCTGATACATGACCGAACAACTTATGAAATTGTAGAGCAGCTGCACGACCCGCTGCCTCAATTATATTCAATTTAAATAGTATTCCAACATTTATTATTATAAATCATTTGTAAAAATTTGGTGAGCTTAACTCCACGCTGATCAAAAACACACACTACTGTCAGATAGTAAAGCAAATTTATAATACCTTTCGTACGTTAATTCAATGAAAAATTTTTCTAGGTGTGTAATAAATACTTGTACGTGTATTTAAATTTCGACAATTATAATTTTATTTTTAAGAAAATATACAAAATAAAAAAAAAATAAAAACAGAAAACCTCTATTTTCATTTTCATATTTTTTTTTGCCGACCAAATTGCATAAAATAAAGGAGGACATGTGAGGGCACCAAATTTTTCATGTTGAGCTTTCAAAGGAAATGCATTACTCATGTATACGCTAGGGACATCTTAAATATGTGTTTTTAAAAAAATTGCTGTTTCTCTGTCATGCATGTCAGTTTGCATATGCACTTTGAATTCCAATTTCAGATAAACCGACTTTAATAGAAAAATGATTTTATAACGGCATCATTTCTTGTTAAAATTATGAACTAATAAATTTCTTTTAGTAATGACAGTGTTTGAAAACCGAAAATTCATTGTGTGGGATTAATTGCAGATTTTTGATTGATATCTGTTAGATATATTTTTAGCTCAATTATATAAATTCATCATGTAAAATAGGTTTTATTTTTCGACTACACGGAAACACTTAAAGATAAAAGATTACTATAAATTGCAAGAATACATCGTATATGATATATTTGATATAGTGTTGCATCGCACATGTTAAAAAGCAAAAAAATACCTTATATCTCATTTTGAGTACACAAATTTTTGTTATTCCTATGTATAAGAATCAATAAATTGGATTGGAAGTTAAACTCGTTTTTCAATATTTTCAATTTTTGCTACTGAATATTAGTAAATATTCTGAATAAATTCAACAATATCTGTGGTAATAATCAATGGCAATTTCTTGAAATTTAGTTTCGAAAATTGACTTTTCCGAAATTTCTGTTCAAAGCAACTTGATATCTACCAGTAAGAACAAACTTTTACAATTTTTAGAGGCCGCGTTAAACCAGAAGCTTGCTAATTTAGAATAAGTATGTTTTGGAAAAGAAAATTTTCACCAATTTTAACAACCATTTCGTATAATTTATAAGAGCGGATCCTCTCAATATTATTTAGAAAACAGGTACATATTGTAGTCGGTCATGTGTCGTTCATATCTAAATTTCTTTTTCTGTTATTTTCTTTTCATACTCTAACATCACATCATTCTGGAACCTAAAAAAAAAAAACGTAAACAATTATGTATGTAACGTAGCGCTAAATAAAAACAAAAAAAAATAAAATTTTGAATGAATAAAAAATTCAAGGACATTTTTTTTTTTCTTCAAATACAAAAATTATGCATAATATAAAATGTATGAATTTTTACAAAATGCAAAAAAAAAAATTAAAAAACAGAAAAAATAAAAAAAATTCTATTTATGATGAAAAATTAAAGAAAAAAGGAAAAAAAAGTGTAATTTAATATTTAAATGTTTTAAGGATTCCATTTGAATTCTTTAAAACACAAAAAAATTAAAAATAAAAAATTAAAAATGCAAAAATTTTTTTTTAGAATAAATAGAGAAAATTATGCTTATATTTTGTATTTTAAATACATAGAGCGTAGTAGCTTTTATAAATTTTAATTTTTATATATGAGAAACGCATAATATCATTTCCACTTTCCTATTCAGATTTAAATATTCATAGAAACCTAGTGAAAAATTATGTTGTATTATATAGAGGCTTAGTAGAGAAACACAAAATTCCAAAAAAAAAAGAAAATTTGACACAACATAATTATTAAATGATGGTTACTAATATTAGTGATTCTAAAAAAAAATATTGAGTTGGATCAAAACGTCCATAAGAATTGTTACCAGAACATCATGATAGACGCACTCATTTTTGCAACTGACTTATAAGTAAAAAATTCCAAAATAGTAATTTTATAAAAAAAAAAATATTCTTTGGACAGATGAATCACACTTAACCATATGTGGAAGTCATTGAATCTCAGCAAAATTCTCATATTAAAAAGCAAACTCACTTCCAACACAAATTTAGTTTGAACGTATGGTAATTGGTAATTTGTTAACTGGACCTTTCATTATAACACAAAATTTAAATATAGTGGTAGTTATTTCGACTTCCTTTAAAACAATTTTAATACATTGCTCGTGGATGTTCCTCTTATGCAAAGACGGTCATTATTTTTTCAACATAGCGGTGTACCTAATCACTATGGTTGCATTTTTAGAAATATTTCAAATGAAAAATATCCCAATCGATGGATGGGAAGAGGTATAGAATAGCCAGCAAGATCATCAAATTTGTTGGACTTTTATTTGTGGGGATGGATGAAAGATCTCGAAATTGCAACAGTAAAAGATTTGAAGATACGAATACGAGCAATTTTATTTAAAACTCAATTCTAACTTTAATAACATCAATAAATTAAAGAAAAATTTCAATTCAAATTACTTTTCGTGAGAGTAAAATTTGTACTCACAACGTAACTCACATACCATACATATGTTAAATAAAACGGCCAAGTATAAACAACGAATATAATTCTAAATTTTTGCCGTTATGTGTTTATAACTCGGTCTCTGACTGTACACATACGAGTATAAACGTTTTTAATTACTTTTTAATCTTTTAAGGTATTGTACTTTAAACTCTGATAAATTTCGCAGGACTTTTAAATATTCTCAAGAGCATTTGAATGGAACTAAAAAAATTTTTATCCAAATTAATACTCACAGTATGTATGTACTCTTTTATATCAAAACTCATTCGTGTGTGAGAAAACGAATTACTATGAATACACACATAGATGCACATCCGGAAAATAAATGCTTTTATATACCCCACCAAAAAGGCATGGTATAAAAATATTAAAAACTGTAGACATAAAAAAGCGTAATTAAGTAATTTTATCTTTAAAATTGTAATATACTAGGCAGCCGAACGTAAATCTTAATTAAGTTAATTATTAACGAGTAGGTAAAAGTATTTTACTGTGTTCAGAAATTGTCCTTGGTAGTAATGCATCCACTTAATTGGTACTTTTCATTATTTGAGACATTTTAAATCGCTTAAGTTTTATGAAATTTTTTTTAATTTTAAAATTATATTTAAAATAAAAGAATTAATTTTAAAATTATATTTTTTTATGTATTATTTTTTATTAAAGCTCGCAGGGGTTAAGTATAGAGATACAGGAGAGCTCTATCATAAAGTATATGAGTAGAATTTCTTGCACCTTTTAAGGCCAAAATGAAATTCCTGAATAAATCACCAACTAACAGCCTGATCATGTATTCACTTCCAAATCAGAATTCTCAGCCAATAACTCATTTTTTCAATTGAATTTTTGCAGTTTTTCTCAAATTACCGGCTCATTTCCAAAAATACGAGATAATCAATACCAAGTAATTCTTCTTACTCAAAAATTACATTATACAAGTATATGATAGTTACTTGCTTTCTTCTCACTTTCCAAGTAAAATAGCGAAATAGACGATCAGGCCCTAATTGTTCAATTTAGTTTTTAATTATTCATTTTAAACCGATCAGAAACAGTTAAATTCTTAGTCGTAGGTCATTTAGAAACAGACAACTTAAAAAACTATTTACGTTTATTAAAAAATATTATTAAACAGTTGCTTATTAAGTTACGAGTAATTCAAATTTTTTCTCAAACCTTTGATTCTATAATTATTTGTTCACTTTTAAAATTCCCTTAAGGCAATTTATTTCTATATAGCGCGACTCACCTTCAGTTATTCATGCTTATCATACGCCTAATACAGAAATACGTGTAAGATATAAAAGAATTCAATAAAATATAAAAAGTAGATATTTTTCAAACAAAATTTTAATTAAGAACGAAATCTTATACGTAGGTCTGAAAATATTATCTTTTTTGAAATACAATAGGCGTTCAAATTCAATAAATACAATAGAATCTTAACAAACCTTATGTAGATCATCCATACAAAAACAAATTGATAATTTATGAGACGAACATACATAGAGTATATATATATACATATATATAAATGTACATGCATATTTTAAAAGGAAATAGGTAGAGGTCAATTCAACAATCTAAAGAAATTTTTTTGTTTTTAATTCAACAATTTTTCAATTCTACGCTCTCCAGAAAAGTTCTTATGCTTGTATTGTGAAAAATCAAGAAAATTTTTGCTTCTTTTCCCTATTATTTCTATTTGCTTTTTTTTTTGTTTAAAATGCTTTAAGCAATTTTCAAAATTCAGTATTTAAAGACGTTCTAGTAATTTTTTGCCCTTCAACTGTAATTTTATATTGGAAATCGAGCTATTAGACTTGCTATATATAGAAAAATTTTATAACGATTCAATTTAGTTTCACATTTTCTTTATTACATTCATATTTATTATATAATACAACTACATATACATATTTTGAATTTTACATCCATACACAAATTTATTCATATTGTATTTTTATCCTCCAAGTTATTTAAAATTCAAAGAAAACTCGAATCTTTATAATTAACAATGATTTTCTTAAAAAATTTTGAATGACATTTTAATTATAATTTTATATTGCAATATTCTTTGAACTTTTTTTTCATTATAATGTCCGTAAGTTTTAATTACACTTATGATATAAATAACAAAGGACTTATACAATATATTTCATGTCCAGTACAATAAAATAATACAAACATACTTATTTCGCATATTTTCGATATTATATTAAATATGTAATTCTTGATACAGAGTGCGATTTCCAATTGCATTTACTGCTGAACATAATGCTGTTGCATTAATCACACTCAAAAAGGATAGTATAAGGCAGTTGCATTAAACTCATTGTGTTTTGATGCTTCAGTTTTGTGTGTCATTTATGAGTTTTCCCTGAGCATGTGATTAGCATTCTGCAGTTAACTGCATTATAACATATGAAGGCTATTTATTTGCAGAAGATATACATAGCTATGGATCAGCGCGAATACAAACCTTTCTAACAATAATCTACATGTTTGTTTAGTTAAGGCAGTTGTCAAATAATGCATATGTATATTTTTATATTCTCTATTTAAAGTAATTGAGCGTTCTTAAAACTTACTTCACTTAAAACTTTTGGGCAACCATGCAATCATGACTGTAACTAACCGCACTTACACATAAAGTTTAATGAGTTTTCATAGAACAATGTGCTATAAAGAACTATATAAGTAATTTGAAAGAAAAATATTAGCAATTTATTTAGCATTTGCTTAGAAACTTTTTGTATTTTTTATATGTATAAATTTATATTAAAGCTCTCAGGAGTGAAGTATAGAGATACAGGAGAGTTCTATAACAAGCTGTAATTTCATAAAGTATATATCAACTTTCTGGCACCGCCTTTTCTAAATCTCTATAAGTTATAATTAATACATATGTACATACATATTAAAAATTTTCCAATTGAATCAACATAGTTATACAAATTTGACATTTAAAAAAAAATTTTTTTAATATTTTATATATTAAAAAAAAATTAATTTGACTTTTAATTGAATTTCATGTATAACAATTTTTTTTTCTAAGAAAAAAAAAAACTTAATTCTTCTTATAAAAAATTCATGACCACATTTTGTGCACATACAAACCTAATGTATGCGAACTAAACTACTCAATTTGTTAACATTGAACATCTAAAGCACACATTTATGTATACATACAAGATAAACATATCTTAAATAATTAAATTATGTACAAGTACATACATATATATGCATGTAAATAAGTATATATGAATTTAATATGCAAGCAAGCCAAAATACACCTTCCATATTTATCCACATTACATGGCTATAAAAATATAAGAAAAATAAAAACAAAAAAAAAAATGAGAAATAAAAAAAAAATTGACCACTTCAGTTTCGAATTATTTTTTTTTACTCTATTTGTACATATTGTGCAGATTTTCCCTTGCATTCACAATTTATCCTTCCTGAATAATACCTAAAAAAAAATTTTTTTTTTTTTTCCTATTTTAACACTTAACATTTTATTTTTTCTTTTTTTCTAACCTGACATCATTGTATCTGAATTCATTGTTATACATGTATAACAATTATATATTATAATTTTCTGTATATGTATGTATATACTGTATATGTTCTTTAGTATTAATACTTTTGAATAATTTAAAACTTTCTAAAATGAAATATAAAGTATGAGAAAATATTAAAAATTATAATATATTATGTATGTATATATACGTATAGTGCAGCGCATTTAACTGTTATACAATATTTTTATACAAATATGTTAGTTCAAATTATCCTTTATATATAGCATGGCGCCTACAATATTATTATTTCTATATATACAAATGTACATATTTATATTAAATTTAGTAAATTGTAATATAAAGTAAAAAAAAAATTGTAATATAATCCAACAAACTTGTATACATATATTTAGACATATGTATATATAATATCTGATATTATATACATAAGTGCTCTCAAATATTTTATATACATTTCCATACACATAGTTGTAAGTACTTATAGATTTACATGCATATATGTATATCATAAATTATCGAAAATTTTCTTATATTATATATATGTCTGTATGTATAAGTATGTCAAGTAGTTTCTTCAGTAAGTAAATATATGTATTTTGGTACATAGTTCAAAATGACACGGAAAATCTCTAATGGTTTGGTTTTTATCGTTATACATATAATAAGATGTAAGGCACATGTATGTGCATAAATTTTTATATAACAATATAAAAGTAATATTATTATTTACATACACATATGTATATATAATATATATGTATATATCAAAACATTTCAATTTGACACATTTAATACGTTCTATTTATTTGAAAAATTAAAAATATTTACATTAAAAAGACTCAAGAATTAAAAAGAATTTGATTCTATCATTTTGAAATCCGAAATAAAATTAAAAAAAAAAATTATATAAATAGTTCAACATAAAATATGCAGTCCCTATAAATAGTAATCATTTCATAGTTGATAAAAATGTATTTGTATGTAGGTACTTATAAAAAAAAATAATTAAATTTTAATGATAAATTTATCACCCGAAACTGCACCTGAATAGAGAATTAAGTGAACATTTTCAAATTGATATTGTTGCTTTATTGATTCATTTAAGAGCATACTCGTATAACAGTCTAATATACTGAATTATTCCATATAAGAATTTGAAAAAATTTTATAAATAGAACGCTACTTTCTATGGAAATCCCGTTTTACAACAGTGAAAACAATAAAATCTATAAAATTAAACATAGAAAAATTGACATTTATTTGACATATAAAAATGTGAAGCCATCTACCGGAATAATGAGTATTACGTAACCACTATGCCCTTAAGCAGCATTGCCATAATGCAATTTTATTAGAAAAATACTATTTTAATTTCGGAATTGTTATAAAATTCGGGACTCTTCGGCGAGTTTCAAATGATAGTTTTTTTTTTTAAATTCTACTATTTCAAATTATCAGTATGATATTAATATTAAAATTAGACGATGGTATTAAGTAAGGTTTTTCTTATTTTTATTCTTACAAAAGTGATTAACAATTGCTTATACTTTCGCTTTTTTTTTTTTGGCATCAGTATATATAGCATTGAGATAACGCCATTCTAAGAAAAACAAATTTTTAGAACTTAAAACAGTACAAGTTTCTCGATGAAAGAATAAGATTCTCTAAAAACAATTCAAAAACCACACGGGGGATATTACGTGAACTATATAAACTGACATGATACAGATGCCTGTTAACCAAGAAAGCGTGTTAAACCAAGTTAAAGTAATTTTATTAGATAAGAAGTGTGAGCAGACCGAATGAACTTCGACTCAAGGAATAAACAAAAATATTTGAATGAATCAACTCTTTCAATTCTAATTTCAACTATTTTGGAATATTTTTGAAACATTTATTAGATATTTGAATGATTGTGCTTGAAAATTAATTTAAGCTTATTAGAATTATAAACAGTTAAAAATGTAAACAATTTATTCCCTTCATAAATTTCATGAAAACTTACGCACAAGAATTTTTTATAAAACTTGCATAAAACCTTAAATAAAAATTCCACATTTGAATTGATGCAAAAAAAACAATAGATGCTAATTACCGCTCAAAGGGGATAAAAATTGTTCTTTATTTTTTTTTTCAAAATATAGAATATTATGATTTCATTGGGAATTTTACCTTGAGGGTTTCTTTTTTTTCTATTCAAAATAAATAGTACATGCAACTAAATACATTATGTATTTGTATGTGATTCTGCATGTATATGAAAAATAGTTTTACGCATAAAACTCTCACTCACTTTCTTTTTCTATTCGTTCAAAGAATTTGCAATTACAATATTCATAAATATGTAAAATTTAGGTTAGGTACATTGCAAAAAAAAAAAAATATATAAAATATTATAAAATATGCATAAAGGTTTAGTTTTGTAAGTAGGAAATGTTATGCAAGTATGTGATAAAAAATATATTGTATTAAATTTGTTTTACTAAAAGAGAAAGTTATAGACAGAGCTGCAGCGGTCATTGTTAAAACTAAAGTAATATTTAATTATATATTGTGATATTATTAGCTTACGGCAATATCACTCACTTAAATTTAATCAGCATGATAACATTTCTTTGTACTATTATAAGTACAAAGTATGAGTATTTTATATAAAGTTCTATAGAGTAAAGTACCTAAACCCATCGTATTCCTTTAATAGAAGATATTATTGTTGTAATCTCCTATAAGAACTTGCTCATTACTTATAATTCCAAATTATCTTCTAGATACTACAGTAGTCAGAGCAATGAAGAGACTGATTATATAGCAAAGCTAAAGATCAACATTGATTTTATCGGACTCAATTATCTGCTATATAAAGGTACGCGCTTTAAAAAAAGTTTTAATCGAATTACTAAAGACGTGTGCTACGAAGTTTTGGCACTCCTTCATATTGTTTTTTAAATTAAAAGATATTTTTGCACGAAAAGTTACGAACATTTCCAAAATCATGAAACACGGTAATTTTCCGCTTAACATATTTGACAGATCAAAAACACAGCATTTAAAAACTCTTCAATCAACTCTTCAAACAAAGATTTTCACTCGTGTCTTATTTAAATGTAACAGATTTGTCCTTAGTAAAGACTTATACGGCCATTATACATGTAGGGGTTCTTTTATATAATACATGCAAATTTTCGGTTGAATTGAACAACTTCAAAAATGAGAGCCTTAAAATATGCAATTTAGTTATTATATTTCGTTTTCATGTTATAATATTATTATACTGTTATATTTTCAAGGCAGTTGACATAAACAATATTTTTTTTTTCAATATATTAGAATTAACCTATATGTTAATAATAATTTAATAATTCTGAAATGATTTCTCTGATAAAACTCAAACGTGTTATTATTAAAAGAAAAAATTTTAATTGAATAAAACTTTTCTTTTATCATACGAAAAAAAAAATATTTTTAATTTTATTTTTTTTTTATTTTTAGTTCCCATGAGATTAATTTTTGAAATTACAAAAGGATTCATTTAAAGTTTATGTTGTATACAAAATTTAATTACCTATAAAACTATTAAAACTGCAAATTATACACAGAGTGTAAGTGTACATACTTGCATAAATACACACAATGAATACTTTATAATATAAATATATACGTATGTGTATTGTATTAAATATTTAATATAATACACCTGTAATATAAATTTATAGTACGTATGTATATAAAAGTCACATATATTCTTCCATACGCTTCTACAAAAATCATACTTGGCCTTATATACACACATATATGAGTACTTATTTAAATTTTCTTATTAATATTTGGAATATTATTTAAAAATATTTATTTTGTATCTGCACTCATGCATAATTACATTTAATCTAAATGCAGTATATATGCACATATTTATTATTAATATAAATATTTTTATATGTATATAAAATAATTTTGAAATATAAATAATTTAACAATGAAAATTTAAAACGCTGCTTTAAAATATCATCTTTCATATATTATGTACTTAATATAATTCACTGGTTAACTAGAAATATATACAGAGTGTTTCACCAAGAAGTTAGGAGCCGTATACCACCAACTATAGGGTCGAAAATGAGTAAAATTTTTGTTCGGAACATAGTGTTAAATCGGAACCATTTCATAGCTAGAGTGATATTAAGAAAATTTGGTGAAATTTTTAACATACTTAAGTGTTTTTGAATATAACTTCCATTCCAAAAAAAAATAGAAGTATCAAACAAATAGTTTTTAAAAGAGCCTTAAGGGGACCTTAAATACAGAAGAACAGATTATTTAATTTTACATGCTTTTTCGGAAATCAAGCATTCGAACTTTTTTTGTCCTAGCACTTTCTCATGCATTTTTTTGAAACTTACAAAATTCTCTTTACAGAAATTGCAATAATGACATATATATTGGAGGTTAAATTGTACTTAACACTATATTCGATCCTCTATCCGATGGTATATGACTCCTAACTTGTTGGTGAATCACCCTGTATACGTCATTGCAACAATAATATATATATTGTGACATATGACATTATATTATACTTAATTAAGTAATTAATACGTAAATATTAATAATTTTAGAGTTATCAGACTATTGCTTATCAAACAAATGGTCAGAATAACAAGATAAGGCACTTACATCTAAAGAATTCAATGATAAATCTCCGTATAAGTTACCATCAGATAAGCAACTGATCAAAAGAAGAACTAGATGAAATATTCAAGTATCTAAAAAGCCCCATCCTAAAGCTCTTTTTACTAAGAATAGAATTGAAAAATTTTAACAAAACAGAAAATAGCATCTTATAGTTATGAAATCGTTTCTCTCGTAGTTCTTAATATGTTGGCAAACATCAAAACTAGAAATTAATCTGAAATTTATTACACTATATTTTTAAAGGAATCTTCTTCTTATAGAAAATTTGAAGCATGAATAATCACATAAACTGATCAATAAATACAATATTTCTACATTTACCACCATTAATAATTACAAGTACTTAAAATATTTTCGTATTTTAAAGAAAAAAAATTTAAATATTGTATAGTAGCTATATTGTTTTTGAAAGTACTATTTTCACTTGCCTTCTTGAAAGTGTTGCTTTGCAAACTATTAGCTCGGCCCAGCATTATTAAAACAAAATTCAATATCCCTTTGGAATTTTAATATAAAGTATTTTTATTATAATAGCATTGATTTACTACTCTAATTATTAAAATACACATTTATAAAAGATTTATTCATTTAAAATAACAAAATTTTTTAAAATCTTTTAATTTCAAACTCAATGTGTACATGTAATTTGAATATTTCTATATAAATAATGCATTAAAAACAATACATAAGAAAAATTAAAATAATTATAGCTAATGGGGCAAAAAATAAAGAGGAAGTTTAAAATTATTTTTTTCCCATTTTTTTTTAAACCATAATTTTTTAAAAGAAAATATTAATTGTAATCTTATTAACTTTAAGTTTATATCAAGTTTTCAGCTCTGTATATATATGTATGTATGTATACAGAAATTTTTCTTAAGAACACTTAAAAATTATTATTAATAATTTGTTGCTCTTAATAAAACTTTTGCAAAACGGAAATTTAAACAAAAAAAAAAAACTTTATTCTTAATTTTAATAACAGAGAAAAAGAAAATTCAATTTTAATTATATAACTATATAGTACTTTAATAAATAGTACTGTAATTAAGATTCGATATACGAGTACTAGCTACATAGCAAATATGCAATTTTCCAAAACTTTCGTTTACTAAATAATTTTCTTGCAAGGTAAATTCAATGTTTGTCTTAATATTAAAGAATTTCATTTACATTCTTAAGAAAAATTGGTCATCTACCCCGAAAAATATGCAAAATTAATTAGCCCCTAAAAGTATGCCACATTTAAAAAAACTTTAAACATAAAATTATTATTTTTTTTTTGCATTTACGAAGCAATTAAAACCATACCATCATGATTTCATATTTTATCTTCATTTATGGCTATAAATCAAAATTATAATTTTAAAATTAAAAATATTGCCAATAAACGAGAGTTTTCATAACAGAACGCAATTAAAAATCGCAATATTACCAATGATATTTAATGTTATAGTAGAGGAAATTATTAAAACGCAATACATTTATAATGTGAATCCTTTTTTCTTTCTAAATCATCTTTCTATCATATTTTTTAATAAATTATTTATTACTTCATAATAAATGAATGATATAAATTATTAATAAACTCATCTATAAATTTATAATAAATTTTATATATATATATATATATATATATATATATATATATATATATATATATATATATATATATGTATATATATATGTGTGAATGTACATAATTTTTTTTCATTATTTTTAAGTTATCTCACGTAAATCTGTAAAAAAATGAAAATATTTTTAATGTACAATAATAATCAAATACAAATACACATACAATATGCTTATGTCTATATTTCTGATTATATATGTACAATTATGTGAGTAGATATATAAAATATATGTTGTGTAAAAATTTTTAATTTTTAATTTTATGCACATACCCTCACTAATATTAGGAGTATAACTTTATATACAAGCTATATATGTTTATATTTATTATTATATGACATGAAAAGGCCTGTATAGAGCTCTAAAACAAAAAAAAAACAATATATGGAACAAATGTTTTTTGAATCCTGCTACATAATAAGAATAACAAAAAAAAAAAAACTTGGTGTACGCAAAATTTTAATTCACGATTCAAAAGTTTTCCGCAATTATTCAATATTATGCGAATGAAATTCTATATTTTTTTTTCTTTTTTTTTTTTTTTTGCTGTTGCAGCATAATTTTTGAACAATATACTTTATATTATGTACTATTTATGAGTATATATATATATATATATATATGTACTTATAAATACTACATATATATGTACATAATAATGTAACATATGTTCATTGAATTATATTTCATATTTATGAATATATATATATATATATATATATATATATATATATAGATTAGTATAAAATAATAATTAAAATAATATGCAAATAATTATTACATGTATAAACAATATTCCATCAATATTACATGTATGTATTTACATATTAGTATATTTATATTTAAATGTAAAGAATTTCCTGAAATACAATACAATTCAATGGATACCATTCTTACTTATATGTGTAAGTACATATATATATAGTAAAATAGATATATATCATAATGTATAGGTAAATTTATTAAAAATAGGTTAATGAAAGCCTTCATTATAATATGGAAAAAACAATATTTAATTTTAGATTTAGAAATACTTTCAACATATAAATCTAAGCATATACGGGGTTCTTTATTACAAATTTTTAATATTAAATATCGTGAAATTTTATATACAAAAATACGTTATATATACACCGAAGTATTACATATTGTATGCTTTTTATTAATGTACTATAAACAATTGTGAACACTTTTATATTGAAAAATGGGTGGATATGAAATGTAATGTTAATTTAATATACTTATTATGTCATATGATAATTATTGTGTTTTAATTTTAAAATATTATGTATATAGAATTCTATATAATTTAAAAATTTCTAAATATTAAATTATACGAGTATAAATAAAATTTTTGTTTTTAAGGATTTATTTAATACATTCAAAGAAATGTATCTTTAAAATTACCAAATAATTCAGCAAATATAAGTTATAAGCTGAATTGTATACCTACATCACAATATTGAAATTTTGAAATCAGAGAAAAATGTTTGAATACATTTACGTCTTGAAATATCAACTTTTTTGTATTCAAGTTTTCAATAAATCACTTATATATTTCAGATATTATCACATTTTCTTAAAACATTAATATAGATCTAACAGGTAAACTTATTCAGCAATATGATTTAAATAGCTGAATAAAATTAAAATAGCTCATAAAAGTCCAATTGATATTAAATGAGCATTAAAATCAGCAAATTTTGACAGCCACGTTTTGCGAAGAATGGCTTAATTCAAAAATGCAATAATACAGTATTAAAACGTAATATTTTATTTTTGAATTATTGTAATTTCTGAATTGGATATTACTGCTAAATTATCGCAATTTTGAAATTAATGGATATCGTTAAATGACCAATGATTTTTAACATATTTTCTAAATTTTAAATTGATAAATCCTTACAATTGCAAACATACATATTTAAAAAGCATATGTCTATATATATATATATATATATATATATATATATATATATATATATATATATCTATATATATATAGTAAATTCTGAATATAAAAAGTACTTATTTTTGATTTCACACTATTCGAACTTCCATGAATCTATTTGTACTCGCTGTACAAATGCTAATTCTTGAAAGTATACTAATAATTCTTTTTTTTGATAACTTGTCGTGCCCAAATCGCAAACAATTTTAACAAGATTCAAACGTACAAAAATATCATCCGTAAAATTTTATGGATGATATTTTATGGGGTATTCAAAGTGATTCTTGAAATTAATCGTTGTCTTCCACTTTCGTTGTTTTTCACAAATCGTGGGCATAACCAAGACGCGTTTAAGCAATTCTACATTTCGAAAGAGAAGTGCACCTTGTATACAAACCAATCGTTTAAAAAGTTTTCCAAACCCCACTTTATTTTATGTACAATTTTTTGACCTTTCTTAGAGTTTTAATGATTTAATTTTATTCAAAAAACTTAATTTTTTATTATTATTTCGAAAATGTGTACATATTTTGTATTTAGACCTTATATAATTATAATTCTCCTTAAGAACTCAGTAAATTTTTATTTGTTCCTCTACTTTAAAATATATTCGCAATGTATCTACTATATTACCCTACATAATAAAAAAGATAATTCAATTAAAAAAATAAAATATAATTTTATTGTAATTGAAAAATACTCCACTAGGAGACAATAAGGTACAGCTAATAAATATTTAAGAGAAACGTTAATCCAAATAATTTAAGAGAAAAAAATATGCAAAGATTGTTGAAAATATTTAAATTATTTATTTAGAAAAAAAATTAACAACATTATTATGAATAAATTTAATAAATTATATCAATATTGATACTTATTAATATTTGTATAAAAAAAAAACTAAATCACTATAATACACATAACTAGCTTCCAAATATAAAATCATTATGACCTTTATTATTTTGTATACAATGCTGGGCAAATCTATATTATACTTAAAAAAATAATAATGTAATCTTGCTATATAAATCCCCTATACATATATATATATATTTTACCTGGCCGTGTAATATATTCTATCGCATATAATATAGAAAAAGAAAATATATATATGTATGTGCAAATGCCTATACAATGTATAAAAAAATAAAGGAAAACACAACACACAACAAGAAAAAAACGGAAAAAGAAAATTCACAACAATAATAAAATAAATGAAGGCTCCTTAGAGACTAGAAATTGTATTTGTATTATCACCAATATATTTGAATATAGCAGTAGCTAGCGTACAGCAAAATGAGATTATCATGACATCATTAACCTTAGTTTGTTTTCTCTTTTTTTTTAACTGTTTATTTTTGGTTTCTTGTTTGGTTTTTTTTTAGATGTTTTCATTCTTTTTTGCTTTTGCATTTTGCTTTTTATATACACAAATGTTTTATTTTAATTTAAATGAATTTTATAATATAAACTGTCAATAAATTTATGACATCATATAATGTACTTAATAAATTAAGTTAAAATTCGGTTAAGTTTAAATTATTTTTTTTAAAAAAAATTTCCCCCCAACATAACTTTGTAATTCGAAAAACACGTGCTTAGTTTATAAGAACAACATCTTGATAAAATATTCTTTGAATAATTGAAATGTTGCGTGGTATATGTTGTATGATAAAAGTTTAAATATAAACAAGCAAATTTTGTCGGATCCAATAACGTTTTAAAAAAAAAATATGGGATTCTCTGTATTGTGCATTAAGCTACAAAGTAACTCATTTTTACTTTAAACATTACATATGTATTTTTGATTATATCATTTGGAAAAAAATTATTAAAACAAAATAGATCTTTCTTGAGCTTACAAATTTGTTATAACATTTGACATGTTATGTATAGCAAATGGATTTTTTCGCCAAATTGTCAAAGACAGCATTACGAGTATACATCGGTAATAATAAAAGTAAACTGTAAAAATAAAATTCTTTTAATATTTTCAAATTCGCAAAGAAATCTATGTCGAATTCGACATACATAATACCAAATTGTCACACTCGCTAAACTTCTTAGTGATATATGTATATATATGTACAAATTAATTAAAAATGAAATCAACTTCTCTATATATTTTTAATGGAATGTTAAAAAACATAAGTACGTATTTTTCTGGTTAATCGAAAATTTATCAAAATCAATTTTAGAAAAAAAAGGAAAACTGAGAAATTAGTCATTCAGTAACTAGGTCATAAAAATAAAAAATTATATATGGGAGGAATGGGCCAAATACATATATGTATTTTTCTCGAGCTACAGCCTATTAAAAAAAACTTTTCCTTAATACAAATTAAAGTTTTTTCGGAATCATTAGAAATTCGCTTTATAATTATTTAGGCTTTACAGGTTCTTTATTTTTATTTTTATAATTAATTAAATTTCAGATTCAGCTCAAAATTTTCTAGATGCGGTTAAATGAATTCTTAAAGTTCGTTTCATACAACATTTTACTCAGTTTATCAGAAATTTGTCTGTAAAACATGGTTAAAATGTATTAAACACTTACATTATTTTGGATACAAGTAATAAAAGTTCAATTAATTGCAAAATTTTGTTTTTGCCCATTTTGTTTTGTTTTTCAATTTATTTATTATGTACATATATAGGTAAAAGTATTTAAGTTTTCAATTTAAATAAATTACGAAAAAAATTAATTTCACTATAATATAAATAAGCGAACATAAGTTAATTAATTGCATAAGGACAACATAAAATATAAGTTAGAAAAGTGCGTATATTTATATATACATTATATATTTTTTATATGTATTATAGCCACAAACAAAAAAAAAAAAATAAAAATTTAATTTCTGTCATAATAATAAGAAGAATAAAAAATATATTAATAATATTATAAATAGTCTCCCATTATAATAGTAATCCGCAACCACCCGTCAAATATCCTTCTGTTGTATACATATAACTATGTGTGTGTATGTGTAATCTATTACTCTTAATCATTTTTCAAATAAAATAAATTTATTTTCTCACATAAACCTACACAAATAGTGACAGATTTATTTTATTTTTTCTTTTTTTAATAAATATACAAGTAATTTTGTAATAAATTGTGTTATAACCTCAAAAAAAAAAAACCAAAATTATTAATAAAATGAGAAGAAAAAAAGAAAATAGAAATAATTTTTTTTTTTATTTTGTACACAAATGCATTTATGTAAAAAAAAAAATCTCGCTTATATTTTTCCGCTGTTTAATTTTTTTTTTCCTCATATTTTATTTTTTATTCTTTTCTCAAACAATTTTTATTGATTTTTACCATAATTTTTTGTATTTTATATATACTACATAAATATGTGACCATATATATATATTATAGAATATTTATTATAGTATACGTAAAGAATACATATATATACACTTGCATACATTATATACATTCATATATAGATTTGTATTTAAATACGATATTTATAATATATTTCAATATAAAATATTTATGGATATATATATATATGCATATATATTTAATATAAAAAGAGTAGACAAATACAAACACATAAAATGTATATATATATATATATATATATATATATATATATATATATATTAATATATATACATATATATTATATATTATATATAATATCATTTATAATAATGATTTCGACTTTCCGTTATTTTATACAAAAAAATGAATATATCCCAACTTATTATATCGGTATATATATTATATTCATATAGTATATATATGTATAAGAATTTTTTATACTTTTTATATATATATACATTTACAATATGTATTTAAGATTGTTTCTGATTTTTTAGTGTCTTTATAATATTATAATAAATTTCTTTCCGTTTTATTTCTACAATATAATACAATGAATAATATGTTTGAAAAAGAATAATTAATTTTAAAATAATATATATAATGTGTATATATATAGAATGTATCAATAAATTAATAAAGATTCTATTTAAATGAATATGTATATATGTTTTTTTTTTATATAATTTTTAATAATTTAAAAATTCAAATAATTTTTCTTTTACCTCATCAACAAACTCAAAGTCTCCTTCATATTTCTTCTTTTTTGCCTCTGTTAAATTAACAGTTAATGTTAATATTAAACCAAATAATAAAACAATTATTACTTTCATTTTGAATTACAAATATGTATGTATGTATGTGTATTAGATTTTTCAAAATATTTTGATGTCTGAAATGAGGTTTTAATTTTAATTTGCAAATAAAAAAATTATTTAAAAATTATTTTTTGTATAGAGAGAAAGAAAAAACAAAAAAAAACACAGAATGAAAATTATTCAAACACTTTTTGTTTTTTCCTTTTTTATATTTTTTGTTTTTTTTTTTTTTTTTTAATATATTATATGTTGTATGTACTTTTGTATTATACACAGATCATTTATTATTATTATTTTTGTTTTATAAAATGAACAATTTTTAAAAAGCTTTCATAAAAATCTTGGAAAATATTTAAAATATTCCTTATGTAATTTTCCTTTATATTTTTTATATAATTTATTTAAGATTTTATATTATTATAATTATTTTTTTAATATTGTTCAATATTATTTATAATATATGTATGTAAGTACTTTGAAATTTAATTTTTTATATGTATATATTATAAATTCATTTTGATTCGAAATAAATTTTGTAATTCGAAATATAATATTAATTAATTGTACATAAAAATACTTTTACAATATATTTATGTAATATATATAAGAATTCATATACATATATGTATGTATATATAAATTTAATAAAAAAAAATCAACTTTAATTTATTTTTTAATTATAATTTTTTTTATTTGTTTTTATATACTAAAATATTAATTATTTTAATTATAATATTTTTATATATTTTATAATATGATTAATTTCACCAGAAGCAATATTATTTATTTTGTTCTATGCCTGACAATTGACCATCTATAACTATTTATTCAAATTTCTGCAAAGCTAAATTAAAAGAGTCCTGTTTCCTATTTTCATATTATATTTACATATGTATGTATATTTCTCCGAGAATAATAAAAAAAGCAAAAATGAAAAAGCTGTATTTATTTTCTATACATGTATGCATATTTCAATGTATAGACAAAATTTTCATTGTATTATAATTGTGCGACACCAATATATTGTTAAGCTGTATACTGTAAGGTATAACGACATTAGAACAATATCCTAATATAAGAAAAAATTTACATAGACTTATGGCAAATTCAACAAGAAATTTTGTTATAAATATGACCATTATGATATTATGTATTACGAATTCTTCAGATTTCTTTATAAATTCGATGAAAAGTTTTATGAATGAAAATATGATGTGAAAAGCACGCGGACGAATTCGTGAAAATTGCAAAAGAATCAACAATAGTTTACTTAAAAACACTGTTAACATTTTACAATTATGCTTGCCATTTCGTAAAAATATTGGCGAATAGATTCATTCACCATACATATTACAAAATATAATATTATGCTAGCGAAGTCTACATCTCAAGAAAATTTGACATTTTGGAGAATTAACCATACCTAACCTTTCAATAATAAAAATATTAATGTAAAAAATTAAAATTGAATGCCATTATGTGCATAATGTATATATGTATGTATATTATGTATAGTGGTGCAAATAAACATGTAACAGTAAAATAATTTATTATAAGAATCGATATTCTTTTTTGCCAACCAATAAAATTTTATTTTAAAACTTTTTCTAGGGCGACTTCAAATTCAAATTTATAGGTTAAAAAATTAGAACCTTATAGATAGATTCTTGCCACCTTCATAATGATGTCAATACCAACCTAAATTAACAATTTTACATGTATCGAAAATATATAACATTCGGAAAAGTATTATTAATTTCATGTTACCATACCATAATATTTACTAAGAAGAGTTTCCAAATACAGAAGAATTTCCAAATCCGAAAACAAATACATTATTAGCATTAGTTGCAAGCTCAAGATACTGGAAAAATTTATGAAGCTTTTCTATGGTTTCTCATTGATGTATTGTTTTTATTCTTTATATTTGTGGGCGCATAAGTGTACATATGTATATAACAGTTACACACACTATCACAAATAAAAAATTGAGCATATTTTTTAAAATTTTTCTCTTATATTAATTTTGCTCAAAAAAGAAAGAAGCTAGATTTTACAGTTCACTACAAAATACTAAGACGCTTAAGTTAATAATTTTAAGTATTCTTTTTAAATATGACCTAGGGTTCCGGGATTTCAAAATATAGGAATTTAAGAATTTTTCATAATTGCATTGAAAACAATTATGATAGACATTTGAATACAAGACTCTTGAGTTTTTAAGTAATGCTAACATTTACTTTATGAATCAAAAATTTTTGATTGAATATTTAAGAAAGATAGATATTTACTTTTGATATGCTATATATTAATATTTTATAGTACATACTAAATATGTATGTTTGGTCGTTAACTTTCATTTGTAAGCTCCTTCAAATGCTTTATATATGTAAGTACTTTTGCCATAGGGTTGAGTAAATTTTTTTCGTCGTATATAATTATAATTAAAAACAGAGTAGTTGTGTTTTGCATTACATATATTGCAATAATAAAAATTCTAGCAAAAATTTACGTTTTAAGTGTTTATTTTATCATAAAATTACATCTTCCATAATTTACTTGTTGTCTTACTATTACTCAACAAAATGCATTTTTATTTAATGCAAAAAGTTAACCTAAAGAACTGCAGAAAATTAACCAGGACTTAACCTAAAGAACTGAAAATTCTAATAAATTAAATAAGTTTTAGAACACCATTGCAAGCATTATAATAAAAAACGCTATATTGAAAACTTTGAAATTATCTGAATTCAGTTCTATAAAATTAAAAACTTTAAAAACGGTAAAAAGTTTTATTTGTAACATATATATATACATATGTGTGCATATGGGATTTGAAATATGCATATATGTACTCATATATCCTTATATATATATCCTTATATATAAATTGTTGTTGGTATAAAGCTAATGCCATATATATCTATCAGGCCATCAAGCTTAGAGAGCGCATCAAAAATAAATTCCAAATTTATATGGAGTTTAAATGGAAGCGGTGCCGGAATTTATTTGTGTAAAGGAAATTAATTGATCAATATTTTTGGCTCTACTGATTCTACATATTTTTTGAAATTTAAATTTCAAAAAAATAGGTTGGTAAATTTCACCTGAAAAATGCAATTTTTAGCGCAGACAATTTTTCTTGTCTTCCAAATGGAAAGGTACCGAATTGCAGAGTAATATTTTTGAATAAGGAGTAGAATTTAAAAATAAATTTAAATAAAAAGCGAAAAATTAATAACTATAATCTAGGTTCCTTTTAAATCTGTACTAAATAAAATAAGATTCATAAAGAATATTCAAAAACTTCACAAAAAAAAAATAAAAAAATATTTCATACTTTAATCATAAAACGTTAAGGAATTTTTTTTGTATTTTTTTCCGATTCAAAATTTCGGAACATATTTTCAGCTTGGAGGCCTGATATATATGGCATACATACTAGTTTTCAATATTTTTTTCACATACTTATTTACACAAAGTGTAAATAAGTATGTATAAAAAATATTGAAAACTACATACAACACATACTCACTTTTACATGTTACATATTCGTACAATACATACATTGACTGCTTTTGTCGACATTAATTTTTTATACCATAACAACACAAATTGTTTTCCTGATTTTGCGCATTTATAAAATTTTCTGTAAAATATGTATATATGTATGTATTAGAATTAGTATCAGTTTGTAAATTCCATTTTATATAAAATACCTTTTTTTAAAAGCACAATACACAAATGTGATATAATACAAAATTTCTTAAAATACAAAAATTCCAATTGTAAGCTTAACTTTGCTGATAGTGTAGGAATTCCACTTTTGTGCATGCTAGTATAAGAAATTTGATTTTCATCTTTTCTACAAAATAAAGTAATATTATAATACATGCATGTATATACGTTACGTACATATACAGTAAAACACGGTTAAGTGGATCACGCTTAAGTGGATTTCACGCTTAATTGCATCAAATTTTCGTGGCTTGTACTTTTTTCGATTTTTTCATATAAAAAAATTCGTTTAAGTGGAATTCGGATAAGTGCACAACACGCTTATCTGCACATATATTTTTTCCCTCATGTAATACTTAATATGTAAATTTATTCGGTTAACTGCACATCCCTGTTTTTATTTAGCATAAATGTCAAAAATGAAAAACTACACTCTAAACTACAAAATAAGAAAAGCAACACTATGTAGCTACACAAAATATTTTAATTTCTGTCATTGTCAAATTTTGAGTGTTGAAAAATTAAAGTTATAATATTATAGTCGAATTCGTATAATAGTATAGTCGAATTCGTATAAGTGGAAAACACGCTTTAGTGGACAAAATTTTCTTGGCTGATCGATTTCCACTTAACCGTGTTTTACTGTATATACACATAAATATGATTACTTTTATAATTTTAACAGATTTGCTGAATAAATCCGCACATATAAATGCGTTTGTGCCGATATGTGGTACAAGTTTCTTAACAAAATTCATTTTCAAATTCATAATTGGAATGGTTCAACTCACTCTTTTAGATCGATTTGCGTTGAACTGTCACTTTTTATGATTCGCAGTCAAATCTATATACACAAAATAACTGAAAATACAAAAACAAAAGAAAATTATATTTATTAGAAATATTTTTTTCTTCATTTAGTTATTTATTTTTTTGTAAACCTTTTATTTTGCATGTCATTTGGCATATGAAATTTCATTTTGTATTATTTTACGGAAGCAAAAACTACCAAAAATATTATGTAAATTTATAAAAAAAAAATTATTTTAATTACTTAAATATTAAAATAAAATGTATTCTTTTTAAATTGCTAAAGGTTAGTTTTATTTTAACTTTAGAAATTTGGGGTGATAGCCTGTCGAATGCAAATATTGATGTAATGTGTAATTACTATCGTTCCGTTTGACAATTTGAAAAGTAATTTAGAACTAACATACGCCCAATTTAGACAATGTTAATCATATCAAACTAATAGCATTTGACTTAGATATGTCACTGTGACTGTTAGAATACAAGTGGATATCAATTCACTTTAAGATTTTCTCTTACGTATTCATATATTGTATAAGCTTTATTTTTTTACACACGTAAATTTACGTAAGCAGGTGTATTTATTATTTTAGTTTCGTTCAACGCAATACTATTTGTGGGAATTCCAATATATTTTTAATATTATAACGTATATTTAAACACTCAAAATCAATTTTTTTTGACAACCGCATACCGCGTCCTTTAAATTCACCTTATGCGAATATTGAATGGAGAAAAGAATGTCATATTGGAGATAAAAAGAAAAAGAACATTTTGTGATAATGCTCAAATTATGTATTTACACTTTGAAGTCATGCAGTTTTTTCATTTATTTCGTTGACTTTTTTATGCAATTGATGGAAACCTTATTGCAAAAAGTGGCAAATCAAAAAAATTAAAATTGGTAAAACAGTTGACAGATTTTTTTTTATGTACAGTCAAAATGATCACTAACAGCACCTGTGACAGGGAATGTCATTCTAAAAACAAAATTCTGAAATTAATGTCAAACAAACGTGGTAGCTTACTTAGAAGTTGTTTACAAAACCGACTTACTAAACTCTTTTCAAACGTCTTACATAGATAGATTCAGTTTATTCGAAAACATGTTTTATTTGATTGGACTTGGTCTGGGAGATCCGAAAGATATAACAGTGCGCGGCTTAGAAATAATTAAAAATTGTGATAAAGTATTTTTAGAAGCATACACATCAATATTATGTTGCTCAAAAGAAGATTTGGTAGGTACATGCAAATAAGTTTATGACAATATTTTGTTTATATACTTCTTATAGGAAAATTTTTATGGAAAACCATTAATTATTGCTGACAGAGATCTTGTAGAGCAAGGAGCAGAAGAAATTTTAACAAATGCCGCCAGTTCTGATGTTGCTCTATTAGTGGTAGGAGATCCTTTTGGAGCAACAACTCACACAGATTTTTTATTAAGAGCTAAAGAGAAAAACATTCCTTATAAAGTAATTCATAATGCATCAATTATAAATGCTGTAGGATGTTGTGGACTACAGCTTTACAACTTTGGAGAAACTGTTTCAATTCCCTATTGGGAAGAGAACTGGAAGCCAGATAGTTTTTATGATAAAATTAGAAATAATAGGAAAAATAATATGCACACCCTTTGTTTACTAGATATCAAGGTGAAAGAACCGACGTTAGAATCTCTTACCAAAAAAAAAAAAGAATACATGCCTCCCCGCTTCATGACAGTGGCAGAAGCCTCAAAACAACTCTTAGCTATAATCGAAAGTAAAGGCAACCACAACGAAGAATACGATCTAAAAGGACACTCTTTAGTAATTGGTTTGGCCAGAGTTGGGCACGACAGCCAAGTTATACAATCTTGCCCTCTTAAAGAAATGGCAGACGCCGACTTGGGTAAACCACTCCATTCTCTTGTTATTCCTTCAAGTAAATTGCATCCATTAGAAAATGAATATCTAAAACAGTTTTTGGTCATTTAAAAATTTCTGAAAATACAATTTTATAAAACAGATCAAAATTTTAAAAATTCTTTATTTAATATCAGACTAAAAGCAAAATTATTTTTAAATCAATATGTAGGTTCACCTTAAAAAGGCTCCGATAATTACCTTGCGAAATTAACTAAATTTGATTAGAGCAAGATCAATATTACATTTTCGAATTGTTTGAATTAATTTTTATTTCAAGCGAAACTTACTATCAGTATACTTTCAAATACACCAATTAGAATCTTTCTGACACTTTCCATAAAACCATTTTACCATAAATTCATTCTCTTCACTTAATCCACTGATTTCGTTTTCAATTACATAACTTTGATAGTTCATCTAAAAGTAAATTAAATTTTCCAGATTAAAGTATATACATATAAGTACTTATATGTGTAATTCATGATGAAATTCAATTATAGATTTTAAATGTGAAGTTAGTAAAATTATCTGTAAATAAAATAAATGCGTTATCAAGAAAATAGAATAAAATAAATTCTCTTTTAGAGATAAAATGCAGAATACAATGTAAACCTTGCCCCCTTTCTCTTAAGATATTAAAGTACGTTTCATATTTACAATTGGTTTTGGGAAAATACGTTTTGTGTCAGCTTTATGAATATGCTCTCTGTAAGCATCATGAAGACTTTGTAAACGGCTTTTTGTTAAACAATTCAAACAAAATTTGCATTTGCTTTTACTACAGTTGGATTCACAAGAATTTTTCAAACACTCTTGAACGAAGACAGCTAAATTTTTTTCAGAAGATATCATTAATTCCTCGTCCACAGTTCTAAACAAAGCATGTATATTTGTTTACATATTGTACGAGTATGTACCTAATTAAAATTCAAATTTGAAAAACAGGCACCTACCTCTTTTCAAAGCTATTTCTTTGTACTGGAAGTCCAACTCCAACAAGCTGAAACATGCTGTATAATAATTGCTCATACAGCAAAGAATTTTGTTTAAAATGGGCTGAAGATAAATTGGGACTCATATTTGCTTCCATCAACCAAACTTTCAATTTCTCATCGACAACAAAATCAAATCTCATTAACTCAAAAAAATTTTTTTTGTGTTTATAATTATTTAATATAATTATTATATTTTTTTCCTTTGATAGTATTGTCTGCCTCACAATATCTTCAATTTGATCCCATATAATACTAGGTTCTTCTTTCTTTGATTTAACATATCCATCAAATGAATCTTTCATGCCAAATTTAAAAGAGTTATACAATACTTTTAAAGATGGAACCTTCCAAGAAGGTAAATAATCATCCCCCACCACATATTTTTCCTGGATAGATGAATTAAATGGATAATATTGTTTTGTACAGTATCGAAACAATACATCTCCAGTATAAATATATATTCTTAGAGGATTCACGCTGGTTAAAATCACATAAACTCCAATATCAAATTTGTAACCATCAACTAAATAAGGGCGATCTATAAATTCTTGAATGAAAACTTCATTGGATGATAAATTTATATCCTTCTTTTCTTTAATAAATATATGTCGATGCTCGTTATGTTTTTCAACAAATAGTTTATTTGAGTGTTTCTTCGAATATTCAATAAACTTACTTTTATCTTTTGGTAATCTATACGACTTCGGTTGGAAAGGCAAATTTGTTACCGAAAGATCTACCTTATTTGTTATGAAACCGCAACCGGGAAAGTGATTTACCTAACAATATAAGAAATTACTAAAACAATAAGTAAAAAAAATTAAACAATTTCTATAGAACTCATTTTTACTTTTTGATGAGACTCCAAATTTTTTAACTTTTTAGATAGATTACGAAAGGGAAAATCGTGTGACCATAATAAATCCCAGTTTTCTTGAAGAGGTACTCTTCGTAACCCCAACCTCTTTAAAACACTGAAAATATCTATAACTTCATGTTTATTCAAAATTTTTAATACTACCTTAAAACATGAATTAAATGATCCTCATTTCGGGACTTCCCGTATATAGAAAACGTAGGTTTGGATTCCTTAGTTAAAGCTTCATCGGAGTTCGGGTCTCTGCAAATGCGACAGATTATTTCAGAAAAATTTTGTTTATTAAATAGCTGCAACCATTGAATAATTATCGAACTACAAAAAATTCCGCAAATAAAAAATGTAAATCCCAGTAACTGATGCTTAATCATTTTGACATTACCGAAATAAATAACGAAGAACGCAAAACTTGAATAAAAAATTAAAACAGCGGTCAGCCTTACTAACTATTCGTACCACGGCTGACAGAAATATGTATGTATGTACTTTTGATATTTTTGCTATGTCAAGATGTGTACACATAACGAAAAAAATTCTAGCTGAATTTGTCAATAAGTCTATATATGCTTGTGTAGACCCAGGTTACAAAAGTCATGTCAAAAGTCAATAAATGAAATATTCGAAAGAAGAAGATCGAAAGAAATGTTTTCAACATTCGTTTTTTGAGTTCCTAACTCTCTTGTTTTTTATTTCTAACTATATGCTCCAATTAAGTCAATGCGTGCCGCATATCGTGTACCTTAGGGGACTGAATTCACGAAAGAATGTAATACATGACATAAAAAATAATCATAGTTTAATGACTTTTAAACTTAGGAAAACATATATCCGCTATAAGAGCATATGTGGATTTTATATATAAATAAATAAATTTGTTTAAATATATATATCAGTAACAAAATATATATGTATATAATATATCATAAGTATTACATGAATAAATGGTAATAAATTTGTTAAAATATGATTTCAATATAATGGAAATAATATTAAAAAGAAGAACAAAACAAAATAAATGCCTTTTCTGACACTTGTCAATTTAAGAGACAATATTCGTTCTGTGTTAAGCAGTAATAAACTCCTATATAACTCCTATATAAAGATGTTTGCGAGCAGGATGACAATTAAATGGTAAAATTGATAAACGATACTCGTATTTTCCTTGACATACAGAGTAGTATTCTAAAATATCCACTAAACCGTCAATCGCGATGCTATCGATTATTTAAGATCAAAAATAAAGAAAATATTTTTTTGCATGAAAAATACATAATATATTAAAAATGTCAGATTTAAATGAACCCGGTTCTTCAAACCGAGATACCTCGTTTGAAAACTTTTGTGAAGAGGTATGTATTGTTATACACATTTTTCGTAAAATATTTAAAAGCTGAAAACTTCTAGGTAAAAGAAATAGAAAAGAGAGATTCTGTTTTGACATCAGATCAACAAATTCAAAGGCTATTGCGCCCAGGTTCAACATACTTTAATTTAAATCCATTTGAAGTCCTACAAGTAATTTGATTTGTACACTAATATTCCAAAATATATGTATTTTAAAACTGATTTAGGTAGAACCCGATACACCTTTAGGATTAATAAAAAAAAAATATCGAGCTTTATCAATTTTAGTTCACCCTGATAAAAATCAAGATAAAAAAGAAGCAGCTCAGGCTGCGTTTGACATAGTAACAAGAGCTTGGAAAACTCTAGAAAATGATATAGGAAGGAAAAGATGTCTTGAAATATACGAAGAAGCGAAAGAAAGAACTGATCATATGGTTAATTTATTGATCTCAATCTTTATATAAACAAATATCATAAGGTCTTTCTGTTTTAGATATTAGAAAAAAAGAAAAAACTTAAAAAAGAAGGCAAATTAGCAGAGACAATACCAGAAGATGATCCCGCCAAATATAAACATACAATATATGTTATGGTAATGAAGTTGTTTGCGGATATGGAGCGCAAACGTCAACAACAAGATCAACGCGATATGGAGCAACGTAAAAGAAAACGTGAGGCAGAAATCGAAGAAGAAGAGAAAAAAAAGAAAGAGCGAGAATGGCAGAAAAATTTTGAAGAATCTCGTCAAAGCCGGGTAAATAGTTGGCACGATTTCCAATCTGGAAGTCAAAAAAAGAAGAAAAAAAAAATGACAGGAAGTATGTTTGCTCCACCAAAATTGAAGCCTGAGGCTAGAAATTGAGCTTCACTAAAGTTGATGGTGTATATGTATATATATATATATATATATATATATATATATATATATATTACAATAGAGATAATAATTATAACACCTGCTTATAAAAACAAACATAAATATTACAAAAATTATTTGTGTACTTCAATTTTTTTATAAGAAAAAGAACCATATTTGTATAAATTAAATTTTAGATATAAATAAAGAGACTTAAGCAATTTAGATTTATATGTATATGTATAAAATATTATATTTATTGGTGCTTATGTTAATGCACATAGTTCATATTAAAATATGAAATTTTTTTTTAAATAATCATTTTGTATTTGAAGTATACAGACTTTCTGCAAAAACAATATCACGTTTAATTGCTACCAAAGCTTCTTCCATTTTTTGCTTCAAAATAGAATTCGTCGTGTGACTAATTCGCGAAGCTGCAGTTTTCACATCCTGAATAGTTTCATTTAGCTGCTGAATACATCGTACTATGATTCCCTCCTGAATATCAGTAAGTTCAGTGATCTCCGAAAATGGCTTAAAGGAAATAAATATAAATTCAAATAATTCAATTAAAAAAAACTTTCAAACTAATTTAAATTAACCTTATTTCTTGCCCATTCATATACTACTTCAATTAATCCAAAATTCAGCCGATTTTCTGGTCCTGAATTAACGCCGTTATTTCTCTCTGCATCTTCAATACGTTTGTTGATTTCTTCAAAACGCTTTTTACCCTGAAATTGTTAAATAAATCATTTAATCGGTAGTTTTGCTATAAAAAAATTTACTTCTAGAGAAACAAATACGTAATAATGTGTACGTAATGATGTAGGTGTGAACAAAAATGGTCATATTTCTTAAAATCTTTAAGTTTTAAGTAAAAACTACTTAAAAATGAATTTAAATATTTTTCCTGTACAATTAAGCAAAATCATATTGAATCCTTAAGATTTTGTATGGACTTTACAATTATAGAAAGTTCCTAACATTTAATATCATAAAGCATATGTACATGCACACGTATGTACATACATATCTACAATTTTCATTGCAAACTCGCACTAAAAAACCTCACAAAAAGAATACATCTATTAATTTTAATTAAATGAAGAATTGTGCTCAATTTGTGCCTTTGTTATATAACTTTTAATGTACATATGTATATAATGTATACCCACATATTATTATATTTTATGTTTATATTAAATATATTTATTTTAATACATAAGTATTGCCATAATAGGCTATTCGATGAAGTGAATCAAAGTGAATTGTTAAATGTATTGATACAAAACTGTTAAACAAATTTTATGTTTCATGACGCATGGGGAAAATCCCTAACACAAATCTTACTCTCCAATTAACTAAATTACATCAACGCATATAAATTATTTGTGTATCTATATATGTCTTAATAAGATATTCGATATGTGAAAATAAATAATTATTTATCTGATTATCCATATGATTAAAAACCTTTTGTAACTTAAGTTAATCCGATGACGCCTTTTTGTACGCAAAATATGTACAAATTTACATACACAACATATTGTTAATAAAAGAGTATTTTGAAGTGTGTGGAATGAAAAAATTTTTTTACTTTCTAAATGACATTTAGAAACTTCAGTCATATTTTATAGAATTAAAGCTTATTGTTATTGTATAGCAAATCGAGTTTTTAAATTGCAGCTTATCTGAAAAAACAGTTCTAAGATTTTAAGGATGGCAACACCATTAAGTGCACAACGTACCATACTTACAGTAGTTAAAAGGCTTACAACCCAACAGGTTTATTTTCACGTGTTCAAACCTATTGTAAGAAAATAATTTTTTAAAATTACTGAATATATAAAAAACTTTTATTTGTTTGTTTTTAGAAAGCCAAAATGGCTCAATTAATAGACGGTAAAAAAATTTCTCAAGATTTATGCAAAGAAATGAAATTGGAAATTGAAAGTTGGATTTCTGAAGGGAATCGTAGACCTCAACTAACAGCAATTTTAGTAGGGGATGATCCAGCAAGTTGCATATATGTTCGGAACAAAATGAAAACTGCAGCTGAAGTAGGAATACAAAGCATTACAAAAAATTTGCCAATTAATGTAACACAGGAAGAACTTTTAAGTATTATAGACGAATTGAATGATAACGATTGCGTGGATGGCATTCTTGTACAACTACCCCTTCCTGAACATATAAATGAAAGAACAATTTGCAATGCTGTATCTTGCGATAAAGATGTTGATGGTTTTAATGAGAGAAATGTTGGACGGCTTTGCTTAGATATGAACACTTTAATTCCTTGCACCCCACTGGGCGTCCAGGAATTATTAAAAAGAACAAATATTGAAACATTTGGAAAAAAGGCTGTAGTAGTGGGACGCTCGAAAAATGTTGGTATGCCTATAGCAATGCTTTTACATGTAGATGGTAGGAACGACACATATGGAATGGACGCAACAGTCACAATTTGTCATAGGTTTACACCACCGGATGATTTAAAAATGTACTGTAAGATGGCAGATATAATTATTACAGCAACTGGAAATCCTGGATTAATTAAAGCAGATATGATAAAGCCAGGAGCTTGCATTATTGATGTCGGTATAACAAGAATTACTGACGAAAATGGTAAAGCAAAACTGGTAGGGGATGTAGAATTTGATTCAGTTAAAGAAGTCGCTGGATGGATTACTCCAGTACCCGGTGGTGTTGGTCCAATGACAGTGGCAATGTTAATGCATAACACAATAATTGCAGCAAAAAATTTGGTAAAAAAAAGGAAGCTATAACTTGACACTCTTAATATTAACTATAAAGTATTAAATACAAATGTTTTTTAAAATTTTGTTAATGTTCTAATATTATTTAATATATTAATATTTAATTAAAACACATGTACATAATTTAGATACATGTACATATAATTTTATTGGCTACAACATGAAAATGTATTAAATTTCGTAAAAAATACAAGTTTAAAACTATTTTCGTTCTATTTATTCGCAAACATATTTGAAACAAAAAAAGCAACCAGCCCATTAGTAACGTATTATAGTCTACTTGTGAACATTATGGTCAAAAAATCAAAAGTACAATTAACATGTAAATGGTAGAACACCTACACTAAGCGCGTCAAGTCTTTAAAATTATCCCACAATTTTAATTTCATTGAAATGGATGAATGAACGGACGCGGTTCGGCAATCTTTAATACGTACCCAGATACACATTTTAATACGTACACATATTATATACACCAAAGAACAGATTATGCAGCCTAATTGCAAGAAGAAAGTTAATATACTATACTAAAAACTATACTAAATTGCTTTAATAATCATAAAGAGCTATAAAAATGTTAAGACTTAATATCATCTATATCGTAGTTTCTAATTTTATGAGTTTTTTAATTGAAATTATAAACTTTAAGTCCAGTCTTATCTTCTAGCTTTGAAAATTTTTAGGAAATATTTGTATTTAGTATAAATAATAATATTATATAATATGAATGTATATTTATGTATGTATTCTAACAATTTAAAATGAAAATACGCACTAACCTCTTTGAGTTTTTCATTTATTTTATATTCCGTGTTGGTTTTAGCTTGAAAAACAAGTCCAGATAGTAGGGCGGCAATCTCAGCTGGTTCTAAATCCTCAAAACTATTTGAATATATTAATTCCATTACAAAAAGCTCATTTTGACCCATTTCACATGCTATTTTTCCTTTCAGAAGTACTTTTTCATTCTTATCAACATAACCAAGCTCTTTCAATACCTTTAATTTATAACTGTAATCATCATATAGAGTCAAACTTTTTGGAGAACTGCGAAACTTTAGTTCATCCACCTCCATTTCAAGATTTTTTTTTTCGAACACAGTTTTAAAATCAGATTTGAAATTTGCAATGCTCGTGTAAGGTAAAATTTCACGCAAGTTCTTCTTTGATGTATTAAATTCTCTCCACAAATATTCGTCTTCTTCCTCAATATTCAAACTAAATCCTTTTTTCAAGTCCATAGTTTGCAAAGAATTTGGATTTGATATATAACTTTCATTCAATTGATTTAATTCAGTTACAGCTTTAAGCACTGACTGGCCTGGAGGTGAATCTTTAAAACGCTCAATTTGTCGTTGCTCCCAATTTTTAATTATTAAATCAGGCTCGACTTTTATTAGACTTTTCGTTATATCTGTTACGTGTTCAAATTTAATTTCTAGAATTCTGTGGCCCCCAGCTCCTACGGGTCGAAAAAATTGCATTTCTTTTGTCAAAGAAATCATTTTATGCCAAAGTTCGTTTCCAGTTGTTTCTTGATTTTCAATTTCTTGATTATCTAATATAAGAACTTTTATAGTGTTTTTCAAATTATCAGACCCAGTTATCTTTAAACTTAAGACTATCGCTAATTTATTGTAATGATTTTCAAACGAAATGATAATTACTCTGCCAGTTTTAATTTCTTTCAAGTAGTTTGGAGAACTTAATAATTTTTTCATAAACTTTTCTCTTATTTCCAAAAACCTGCGAGCACAGTCAAAAAAGCTCTCAAGTGGTTGCAAACTGTTATCCAAGTTCTTTATTTTAGAGAGTTCTTCTTCTTTTGCTTTTAACAACTCAGTAATAGTAACTAATTGTTTTTTATATTTGAATTCTTTAAAACAGTGCTTCATTAAGTCTTCCACTTGTATGTTATCCACACATAAACATCTAAGAATAGCTGCATAACGCAATCTAAACTTAGAGGACAATGAATCGGCTTTCCCTAAGATCATTCGCTGTAATTCAATTTCTGAAGGTAACTGTTGTTTGCATACTAATATGACAGTCCCAACCTCATTTCTTCGTCGGCCCGCTCTTCCTGCCATTTGTGTGTACTCAGACGGCTTCAAAAATCTTAGTTCTTGCCCATCATGTTTTTTGAAAGAATCAAATACCACTGATTTAGCCGGCATATTAACTCCCATTGCAAATGTTTCTGTAGCAAATAATACTTTAACCCAACCCTCCTGAAAAGCCATTTCGACAATTTCTTTTAATATTGGTAAAATGCCGCTATGATGAATACCAATCCCGCGTTCCAATGACGTTTTGATTAAGTTAACTTGAGATAAATTGCGATCTTCTGGTTTCAATTTTGACATACAATATTTTTGAAAATAATTGTGAACTGCAGATTTTTCTTTTGCGGTATTTAAATCCTTACTACGTAATGCAAGAGCATTGAAATCGCAACGATTTCTTGATAATGTAAAAACAATTACTGGTAGCATATTTTTCTTCTGCAAATGATTTATAAGGTTATCCCACTGTGACCAATTTTTCGAATTTTTTTTTTCAAACTCGGCTTTTAATTCTCTAAAGGTTTCTACCCGAAATCTATTATCTGAATCAACTATCAAATGCATATTTTCTTTTTTTTTTCCTCCACTATCTAAATACAAATAATGTTCTAAAGCAATTGGACGCTTTAAAGTGGTTATAACATAAACTTTCCTTTTTTTAGTCATTCCAACCCACTCGGCCAATTCTATGAAATTTGAAACAGTTGCACTTAACATAATTATATTTACATTTTCTGGTAGTAACATTATCACCTCTTCCCAAACGTGCCCCCGATCTGGGTCATTAATGTAATGAATTTCATCAAAAATAACATATTCTATATCTCGCGTAGTTTCAGTTCCATTGAATAACATTGAACGCAGGATTTCTGTCGTCATGATAAGGCAAGATGCTTTGGGTTCAATTTGCCAATCACCTGTCAGCAAACCAACATCTTTAAAATTTTCGCGAAACTCGCGATATTTTTGATTTGACAGTGCTTTGATGGGGGACGTATATATAACTTTGGTGCCATGTTTCAAAGAAAGAGCTATGGCATACTCAGCAATAGCAGTTTTTCCTAAAATACATACATAAGTTTAAGTATTAAAATTATTTATATCTTCCTTACAAAAAAAACTATGGGTTCACAAATTTACCAGCAGAAGTGTGAGCTGCAACAAAAACATATTCATGCTCCTCCAACTTTATAATAGCTTGTTTTTGAAAATTATCTAATTCAAAATCGAATGTTTTAGCCATGTCATAAATCTTTTCTTTGAAATTTGTAACTGGTTTACTAGTATCTATTATTTCTGCCCATTCACTGGAAAACAGTTTTTCCCTGGAATATTGCGAAATTGGAAGAACTGGACTAGATTCTACCGTCTCTAGTAGGTGCTCATCTTCTTGCGTTGTATGAAATACTACCGATTCTTCATTTTTTCTGTTTTCTACATTATCGTTATCTTCAATGGAATCCATCCATTCATCAATAGAGTCCCTCCATTTTTCTAAAGCTTCTAGAAGATCTACCTTATTTTCTTCTCTATTATCTAATGGTGTGTCATTTTCAAATGTGTAACCATTGATAAATCCAGGCGGAGTAACTAGTCTAGGTTTCTCATCAAAATCAACGTCATTTCCACAAATTGTGTCGGGATCCGTTAATGGTTCATCAAAACCACCAGGCCAAAATGGAAAATTCATTGGGTTTCCTCTAATAGTTTCTTCAGGATTAGGAGCTCTCTTGAAAGACATCGAATTTTTCGCATTGGCATCTGCATGGCTTATGACTTTTTCAACAAAATCAGTTATTTCTCCTGTTAAATAATTTCTTTTTGCTTTTAAAGTAGAGCTTGCCGGACTTTTTGTTACGTTCAGTAGTAAATTTTGATTTGGTGTCCTAGAAATAATTTCCAAATCGGATTGCTTCAAGAATACATCGGGTAAGGTAATGTAGTTACGGAGACGTTTCTTTTGATCTTCGATGAAAGGATTCATTTTAAATGTAGATTAGAATAATAAATAATAACCCTACACTTCAACACATCTCGTTCAAAGTTGCCAGATTACCTGAGTAAATACAGTTTGAATGTTCCAGTGTCAACTTGGAAAATTGTTTATATTTGCAATAACGACAACAATGACAGATATTCGCGCAACTATTGCGATAGGATTAGCACACATCTAGAGTATAACTTATCTTTTTGTTTCATTTCATAAGAGTAATCTAAAGTTATACATTTAGACCTCTTCAAAATCCACAAAATTTAAACATCCACGTTTATGTTGCATTGAATAGGTGGTATTTCCAGGAGGAAGTAACTGGAATAAAATATTTACGTATCATTTTCGATCACTTAAATTGACGTTGTAATGTTAAAAAATTAAACATAAATTAAGTTTTTTAACGGCGTAATATTTAAATTCAGAAATAAAATTTTTACTCCAATATGAAATTTAAATAATTTTATAGTATTACGCACTTGTCAATTTGGCCGAAAATCCGAACGAAATAATTTTTACTCTATAATCAACTACAAACAAGAAAAATTTTCGATTTCCTCTTATGTAATTGTAAGTAAATTTCTTTTTTTTGTCAAGCCATTGCGGTTTTGCACATGTATTATTAAAATGAAACGTTTGGATTGGTTAAAAAATATTGTCCGATCGTCCAATCACACGGGTGTCTCTGATGCACTTGATGAACTTGAAAAATAAAATTTTTAGAAAATATAAAGTTTAAAGCATATTTTTTCATATAAAATTTTTCATATACCTGTAAGGGGAATTGTCAAGATGAATTAGATACATTGTGTCTAATTCATAAATTATTAAATGATACATATGGCTCACACAAAAATATAAATTTTATACGTATGTAGATAATTTTAATACGAGTCAAAGAAATAAAAAAAGATCAAATAGGATGAGTGTTTACTTACAATTCGATGACTATCAATATTTTTTTGGGTCTTAACATTGACATTACATTAAAAATCAATTCCGTCAGCCGTGGTCTTAACTGAGGAAAAAACAAAATCGGACCCAAAATGTAAAAGGAGGAGTCGGGAACATAAATTTTCAAATCGGAGCTAAACGATCGCCTTATTTTGATCGCTCTGAACTGCAAAACGAAAACCGTTTTTTATTTTCAACAGTAAATCTGCTCTGATGTAATAAATGAAAACGCCAAATTATTACATTTTTACTGCATTTTTTATTACGAATTAGATATTTTATCACAATTTAGGGTTTGCTATGTAAATACACATGTAGGTTATTTTAATATAACTGAGCTTTCATTGTTATAACTTATAATTAACAGTTTGTATACACACATACAATTAAACTTATAATAATTCCTATAATATCAACAAGATGATAAATTTTTTAAAATTATTCGCATAAATAAATGGACTTAAACAAAAAAAAGCAAATATGTTTTCATAGCAATTTTTTTTATGTACTGTGCAAAGTAACATGTTAAGATAAAATTCTGTTGTAAAAATTATACTCTTGATTTTTTTTATAAATTTAAAGACTGATGGTTACTCTTTTAACATACAAAAAATCTGTCAGCCGTGGCTACTCTCTACAAAAGTATCATCAGACCACTAACATATTACAGTCAATTCCTATAGTTTCTCATAAAGAATTATAATAAAACTGAATTAACTGCCTTGTACCTTTATTTTCAACTGATCTTTTCTTTAAACATTTCCTTATGAAAGTTAATTTTATTTGCAATTTGCTCTTTTCTGCATAATCCAAAAATATGCCGTTGGGAATAAAAATTTCAACCAGTAAGCCAGTTTGGCTGTTTTTTGGGCAAATATAACATCTTTCTCATCTTTTAAAATAGATAAAAATATATAATTGGCCATAACACTAGGATGTGTACCATTTGCTGTACTGTCGTCCATTTCTGCAATAAAAGTTACATAAATAAATTTAAAAGTTGATGTAGATACATAGATATTCTATATGAAAATCATTTTTTAAATTAAAGTTTATTTTGATTTTGTTGAAGCACACACGTTGCTCAATAAGTCAATACATATATAAAATAGAAACTTAAGGTTTTAGTCAGGAAATTCGTGAACCTTAAGATTCATTATGATCATCATACTGTAGGTTATTACTATATTTCTATTAGTTTTATAAAATCTTTATATTTATTGCAAAGAAGAAAAACAATTTATATATTTTTCTTTTTAACATAATAATGTAAGTACATAAGTGATAATTTCCTTATATAGGATTTTAAATTGCATTATGGCATCTACGATGCAAAACTTTTTTCATTCTTATTTAGATGACATAGATGACAAAAAATGATTTTCCTAATAATAATCAATAACCATTAATAATTTTGAAATCTTACGTCCGTATTTACTTCCATCGCCGGTTAGAGCATTATTTGAAAGAGAGGTTTTTATATATCCTGGACTTATACAAGTAACTTTAATGTTATACTTAACAACTTCTGCCCGTAGAGAATCGCTGAAGGCTTGTATGGCATGTTTTGATGCACAATAAGCAGATCGAAAAGGCAATGCAAACTTTCCTTGAACACTGCTAACAAAAACGATCCTCCCCTCAGTGTTTTGAATCATTGATGGCAGAACAGCTTATAATTGTTTAATTTCAGTTTAATACTTTCACAATTTTATATTTAAGTGTACCTTTCGTTAATGCAACAGATCCTAAAAAATTGGTTGTCATTATTTTGTTATAAACTTCCATACTTGTAGACAGAACGTCCCCACGGACGCTGATTCCACCATTATTGACTAATAAGTCAATGCGATTATGTCTTTCGACAACCTTATTTATAATTTCAGGTATGCCACTAAGATCTTCTAAATCTAATACCACTAAATCTGGAACACATGTTGGACCTTCCTTTAAAAATGCAAAATTAGTACTCTAAAAATTATTATCAATATATTCAATATACATATTCCCATGTCTAGCAATATAAACATAAAAACAGAAATACAAAAGTTTACTTATAATGAAGATTAGATAACTGCTATACAATTAACATACCACTTTAAGAGCTAGTAAATCCTTGTAAACCCGTTTCAACTCTAATTCACGTCTGGCAGCTAAAATTACTTTACAACCAGCTCTATAAAAAGTATGAGATAAGGCTTCACCTAATCCGGAACTCGCACCTGTTATCAATACAACTTTTGCCACCATCGATTTCCTTCTTTTCTTAACCAATAAGTTTAGTACAACTTTTTTAATCAAAGGAGCTCCAATTAGAGCGAATATTATCCCCAAGAATGGTAAATCTGCAAATCTAAAAAAAAATTACAAATTTATATCTTTAACAATATAGTTCCTATTACTTCCAAACTTTATTTTCTGAAAGATATCCGCTCGTCAAAATCATCATAAAAAATTGGAAATCAAAATGTAAATATTTTATAACTAACTACTTGCATTAATAGATTAAACTATCAAAGATATCATATATTTATATATGTATATACTATATATCAATTATCTATAACCTATTTCCGAAAATGAAGATGAAAATAAAACTAAAAGACGTCAAATAGATAGTATAAAAATTCACAAGATCTACATAAGTTTTTTTTAAATGTGACGTCATCGCGTAGAAACGTAAAAAGGAATTTACAACTTTGTTACCATTTTTAGCTCTCTCTTATGTAAAAAAAAGAGCATGAAACTATTTTTGAAAGCAATTCTGTCTAATGTAAAAAATTCGAAAAAACAAAAACGTTCAAAGAAACCATAATTCTGTTAATTAATTAAACAAAAGTCGATGTTTTATTTTAAATATAAGTTTGCTTAATTGCATCCGATTCTATTTACAAAGCAATACGATATTCGATAGTAGCCTACTTCAAATTGTAATGACTACAAAACAATACATTCCTACAACCAGTTTTAAAAAAGAAACGTTTGCCACATACATTATTTTATTTTTTATTAAATTTTTTAAAATTTTCGATTAACACTTCAAAAAACAAGGTTTTACTGACAAAATTTCTACTTCGTACTTTCAAAAAATTTTGTTTTTTATTTGCAAAGTTTCTTCTACCATAAAATTTCTTAAATGCCATAAAGCATTGATAACAGCTTCAGGATTTTGCTTAGCTGCGGAGCCAAACCAGTTCATAATTTCTTTAGGAGGTTCTATATTTTGTGTTAAATGAGTAGGTTGCAAAGTTTTTTCCCATGAAGAAGCATTTGATGTGTTGTTTTGCAAACCCTCTATGTATTTAATATAAGCTTCAGAATGTAAAACTCTTTGTGGCCTGGGTGGAACACTGACAAACATTGGTTCTGGGGGATTAGTAGTAAGTTGCGTATTTTGAACAACAGATGGAGACGAATGCAGTATCTGATTAGTTACAAAATTGTTGCTCATATTCGTAGTTCCATTGCTTATTTGAACTGATGATATTTTTTTTTGAACAAAATTCTTACTTCGGTCGTTGGGCGACAAAATCCTACCACCTTTATTCAAATGAACTTCTCTCACATGTCTGATTAAACGCAATAAATGAGGAAAAGCTGGCATATTTTTTCTCAAACGAATACAATTTTTCCAAAAACAATGATACTCTATTGGAGACTCTGATTCTACTTTAGAATAGTGCGTATATACGTGTCCAGTGCTTTCAGCTAAACAATGCTCCATACAATCTGTCAAATCTTCAAATTGAAAATCACATTTGTTCCAAAGGCATTCATAAACTTGATTGATTGTTTCCCCCGGAATGGGACTTGAACAATTTTCATTTTCTTCAGCTTCCTGTTTACCTAAAAGTAGTCTTTTCTCTTCATTTATTTTAACAGCTTTATCTTCCCATGATTGCTTAATATGTGCTGGTAAATTTTTCCAGTCATTAGCAATCATTCTAGAAATATCTCCAAAACTAGCATCACGATTATTTTGGCATATAGCTTTTCTTACCTCACCAGAATAAAGAATATAACCCGTGAATTTAGATTTATTTGGTTGTTTTAATTTCTTTTTGGTTGTGTTTGGAGTCGAAGCAATCGATAAAGCTGGAGAAGATGATATTTGCACATCAGAATTAACAGAAGGTGATCCTCCATCAGTAGAGTCGTCAAATGTATCAAGCCCATCGCCAGTTTCTATTTTATCTACTTTTTCACTTTTTACTACACCTTTTTGCAATTTAATGGTTTCTCTAAAATAAAAAATTTCGTCTAAAGTAACAGAAGGATTATGTTTATATTTTTTTAATCCTGCGGAATTTGGAAGTTTCTTTATACATTTCCTAGATTCATCATAAATATTCTCGCATATGAAAACATCACATTCAGGAATTTCTGTTGGCCTCTGTTTCATATATTCTGCTACTTCTAATACAGCACATTTTCCAACAATGGCAATAGTCGGATTTTTATCCTGAACGGTAGAAAGGAATATCTCTTGCCTATTGAATGTTCTATTTATGTTCGGTGTAATTTCATTTGGCAAAATTAGCCACGGTCCTTGAAAATATGATTCGCCTTCTGGTGTTTCCCAAATTGTATGAATCTGAGCAATAGACTGTTTACCAGATTGCGTTGCAACATAAACGAAATCTCCTGTTTTTACAGCTCCACCACATGCCGTATTATACTGTTCGTAATAGACATAGCCTTCGCTTACATTGTTCATAGGGAATATGACATTTGGTTTTTCTTTTTCAATTAGAGCCTCCTGCAACTGTAACTCTGCTAATTCACCTTTATGTTTCTCAATTCTTTCCTTAAATACAGACATAACTCTCTTTAGCTCAATAACTTTTTCTCTTAAAGTAAACTTAATTTTGTCGTTATCTCTTACAAATGCCCAATTTTTAATTTTTTTAAATGAACGCAATCTCATACTATATCGGGACTCACACACATACACATCTTTATCCTGATAACCTTCTGGTTTAAAACGGATAAAATCCTTAACACTCATAACATAACATTTATTTTGTACTTTATCAATAGGGATTGCTAAATGTTGATCACTTTTAAAAACTTCTCGCTCTAAAAATTTTCTTGTGGTTACATGATACGTTTCATGAGGTCGAAAAAAAATATTTCCTTGCATCATTTTTACATTATTCACATCAGTGTATAGTCTTTCAATATATGCAATTCCTGGTAGTTGATTATCAGGAGTATCAAAATACACAAAATCTCCCGGTGAAAATACTTTCTGATCAATAGTCATACTTTCTCCTTGTGTAGCAGCTGTGTCTGGTTCTTCCAGATCTTGTTCTTCCAACATTGATTTCGATTGTCGTATAGCTTCTACAGTTTCATTTAAGTGGCTAATTTTATAATTTAAAGCAGGAGAACTTAGAACTCCTTTACATAATTCATCTCTTTTATTGATAAAAAAAGTTTGCAATTCAATGGAATCTTCAAAAACTTGAGAATCTGTTCGTGAAAGTTTCCTTCCTCTCTCTAGACACAAAAATACATCTTCTTGAAAGGTATCAAGCCTCTTATAGAGACCCTTGTCTAACCTTCGTTTTATTAAATCTAAAGAAATACCCCTGACTTTGTTTAAATTTACATCATCATATTCTGGTAGTTCTGCTAGTGAATCGGAATAACAACGGCCTTCTTCATCTTGATGGTTATAAAGTGCTGTAAACAAAGAAATTAATAGTTCTTGAACAGCCAACTGGACATCTGGAACACGTTCATCTCTTTCGCGTAAGCTCTGCTTTGTTTGGATTGTAATCTGTTGTAGTATTAAAGCATCTTTATAAATTTGCGAATCAGGCTCATTGTATTTACACGCATTTTCGAACATTAGCATAAAATCGGCAGCTAGATCATCTACGTTCTCATAAGACTGTTGTCTAAGTTTTTGCGCTATTTTTTCCATGTCCACAGGATTCTTAATAATGTCATAATAATCTGGGTAATCATTTTTCGATGGTAACTTCATAAAAATAACTGACAGTTGACGATTACCTTTTGGTTCATGATAATCTCGAATAGTATCATAAAATTGCCATAATTTTGAATCCATTTGAGAAACAAATTTCCTAACCGTCTTTGTAATTTTCGGTGTCAGTTTTTTTTCAATAAATCCAAAATGTTCTCTTAATTTTTCATTTAGAACTTTTTCAAGAATATTTGCATCTTCGAAAATCATTGAGCCCTCCTCATTATACTTTCTGCAATTAGAAAACATTAAGCGGTAATCTGCTACAACCTCGTCTAACGTTGCGTACTTATCACTCCTTAAATTATTTTCAATAGTATTCATATCGATTGGATGTAATATTACGTCATAATAATCTGGATATAGTTTTTTAGATGGTTTTTCCATAAAAAGTAACATGGGCTGACGATCGCTAATAGTATACTCTTCTAAATATTTTTGAATATTAAGAAGTTTTTTCTTCATTGCGAAATTTATAGTTTGAGTTTTAAATTTTGGCGATGTATTTGCTGGATTTGATGCAATTGTTGATATTGAAGGAGTAGACATGGTTGCAGCAGAAGACAGCCTTGGTCTTCCTTTTTTCTTAGGTGGAGTATCCAAAACATCAGTGTCATTTGAATCGGTGTTTTCTTGTTCTAGACCTTCATCGATCAATTTATTATTCATAATTTTCAGCATTTTTAAAGCATCTTTATGAATTCGATGTGTAGGCGGAAAAGCTTTTTTAGCATTATCTATCATAAGATAAAGGTCGGCAGTCATGTCAGAAATATTTACATACTCTCCCTTTTTGAGTTTATTTTGTATTTGAGCCATAGATATTGGTTTTTTAATTAGTTCATAGTATTCTGGTCTAAATCTTCTATGAGGAAGCTTCCAGAGAGATTGTCCTAAGGGAGCTCCAGTAACATTGGGGTTGTCTGATGAACTGGCATAATTGTATAAATAATCAAAAAGTTGCCACATAGGTCCTTCACCTTTCTTTTCTTCATCTTCATCATCATCTGTAGAACTCTCTGGTTCATCTTTTAAAGCTGCAACAGTTGCGCTATACGATAAACCCCTTTTTTTAGACAAAGATTTTATTTTACCTGTTTCAATATCAGTTTTTCTTGCGGTAAAAATTTTTTTTAAAGTTTTTGCGTCTTTATAAATTTGAGAACCCGGTTCATTAAAAACGCATGCATTTTTTACCATTTGTAATAAATCTTTTTCCATCTCTGATAAGTTAGAATATGCGTTTGTCTGGATTTTATTAGCAACTAATTTTAAATCAATTGGATGCTCAACAACATCATAATACTCTGGGTAAACTTTCTTTGATGGTAAGAGCTGAAATTGAATATTCAATGGTCGGCCATCTAACGGATCACTTGCAGTCATAACAGCAGCAAAAAGTTCTTCGTACGGATCAAAATCTTCCTCTAATTTAGCCGTTTCGCCATCGCTTGCTATGGATCGTCTTGGCTGTCTACCAATTCTTTTGCGTGGCTCATCATCTCCACAATTAGATTCTAAAATTTTAGTTTTGTTCGTTAAAAATAAATCCCACAAAGTGCAAGCATCAGAATACTCAGTGGAACCAGGCTTATAAAATGCTTTAGCGTTTTTTATGAGTAAATCAAAATCACTCGTCAGTTCTTCTACATCATCATATGAATCTGTTTTCAGCTTTTGTTGCACTCGCAATAAATCAATTGGATTTGCAACAACCTCATAATACGCAGGTTCTTGTCTCCTTTTAGGCGCTCTTATAAATGTGTCACATAACATTGAATTATCATCCTTTTTAATATTTCTTATGGAATCATAAATAAGTTGACATAATTCAGATGCATCAGGTCTTTTTCTTTTTCTTCCAACAGTAATGACAGGAGATAGTTCCGGTGCCGAATCGTCAGCTATGTCTTCATCTTGCCGACTTGCAACAGAGCTTGCACGTTTTCTTTTACTTAGCATGAAGGTAAAATTAATTAAAATTGGCACTCGATTGTAAATATTTTTATCTGTAATATTTTTTCAAATACCAATTTTGCTTCTTAAAAAATTTAAATAAAATTTCTCTAGTCTTTACAATAATTGTATACATATACTATTTTGCCGCAATTGAGTTAGCAACAAAGCATTGACATTTGCGATAGCTATAGACAAACAATTCATATACTCTAAGCACAATAAGGTTGCACTAAAAAATTTGAAAACTACGAAAAAAACAAGTTTAAAACTACTACCCACACTAAATTGAATGCGTTGTCTTATACGATGTCACATCAATTTTGCTAAAAGAGAAAACCATCAAAAATGTAATTTTATTAATACTAATAAAACAGAAAAATATTGAATTTGGACTTTGTCTAAAATAAAAATTCTTATAGTTTTATAATGCTTCCAAAAGAACACTTGCAAAAATTTACTCACTTCAAACTGTCAATTTTTTTAAGGGTTCAGGTCTGCATTTCTATTCAATGAGATCCGTGGGGTTAAAGGTTAGAAAAATTTCTAACTCAACAGAAGCGTCAAATTTGACATTCCCTATGTTTTTAAATTTTGATTTTCCAAACTTTCCAAAATTTTAATGTATTACTTTATTGATAATAATTTTCCGTTCGCGAAAAGATTTACGTATTTATATTTAGATCCATAGGAATATAATTGAGGAAGAAGCTAAAAAACCAAAAGTGGCATTTTACTTTTAAACTATTTTTAAGATTTTATGGAAAACAAGAGTTGTTCTTCGTGTTTTTGTGCAATTACAAATAAAAATCGGTTAATAATAGAAAGCTGTGGGCATACAAAATGTAGAAGTTGTTTCATTAACGAGGAAAGTTCTTGTAAACAATGTATAGTCATAAATTCTGAAATAAAAGTTGTTGAAAATATTGTAATATCCCCCGAGTTAAGCCAGCCCGAGTCAAAAAGCAAAACTTTAAAGCAACATATTGTCAATATTGGGGATCAGTATAAATGTACTATATGTGATAAAATATTCCGTAGCAGACAGCAACAGTACTATCATCTACATTGTGACAAACCAGAAGAATCAAGACCATTCAAATGTGGTGAATGTTTCAGAGTATGCATTATTCAATTTATTTAGCGTTTAAGTTTCTGATTGCAATTTTCTAGGGTTTTTCAAAAGCAGGTCACTTGAAATATCATTTAAAGACACACTCTGTTGAAAAATCTATTTGCAGTCTATGTAAAAAGGAGTTTTCTAATAAAGCTACTCTCGATAAACATCTGATGAGGCACAAATATCAGAAAAAATATGTATGTCGAACTTGTCAAGCAGAATATAAGGATGAAAATTCTTTTAAATTTCATTTAAATTCTCATGATGATTCGTCTATAAATCGTTTTTCTTGTAATATATGTAATAAAATATTCTTTATAAGGTCGCAACTAAAAAGGCATACTGTAATTCATAAGAAAGGTAGGTACCTAATTACTCAAATGTTTTTCGAATTCAAATTACATGTTAATTTACACAGATCGCGCTAAATTATTTGAATGTAACATCTGTGACTCAAAATTTTTTCGAGCTTCCTCATTAAAGAATCATATTGTGAAACACAATTATATGAATAAATTTAAATGTGATACTTGTTGCAAACAATTTACTGAAGAAAAAGCGTTAAGGAGGCATATGGCTTTGCATGATAGTAAATTGAATTTAAATAAAATTTCTATTAACTTATTTCTTTTTTTTTTAAGGTGTAATCGGGTACCAATGTGGTATATGCGATACAAAATTAAATCGCAAAGATAACTTAATAAGGCATGTTAGAAATATGCATCCTGATTGCAATATAAAAATAACTTCAGATGCAATTTTAAAAACAAAATGCGTTAAAAACTTAGAAAATTCTGCCATTAAAACAAAGAAAAAAGAAAACAAAATGGAAACTTCCACTGTTGCAATAAATGAAAAGGAGGGCAGTTTTAACTTAAAATCGACAAACTCATCATTAAATTGTGCAGAAAATATAGAAATAGAAAAAAAATATATACAGTGTTCAGTTATAAAATCCATAGGAAACGCAAGACCATTAGATGTAGTTTTATCACCAAGAAATATTGATAAAAGCCACCAAAAAACTACTCTGCCCATAAATTCGATAAATATTTCTGTATTGGCTAATAAAAAACTTAAAAAAAAATATGATCCCACCGAAATTTATAGAAAAATATTATTTGTAAATAATGATGACATGTCTACATCGGGTAAATGTAATATTACAATACAACCGAATGATAATAATGTTAAACAAGATTATAAAATGGATACGAAAGAAACCAATCCAAATGATGATGCAACTTATCCCAACTTCGTTGAAAAGCACTGGAGAAAAAATTTTTATAGTTGATTTTTGCTCTTTGATATTAAAGTCAAAGTTTTAATGAAATTTGGGAACTGAATTCGCATTATATATTATTAATTTTCTTCTTTCTATCATTATGTACATACATATGTACACATTTTGCTACAAAATATATAAAACAATTTAATAAAAAATTATATTTTGTTTTTCTCTTGAGAAATTTTTTTATTTCAATTTTACAGGAGTTGGTTAAACACGATTTATGCCTTAAACATTTTTTCTATTTACTTGAACATGGAACTTGCAAGAGGGGAGATTTCCTACTTCAGCCGTGACCGTACTGGATATACCAAGATTCGCTAAACTTCCTCTTATAAGACCACATGTAAAAGCTACATACTGAAAGTGTTTTGAACAGTTTACATTAGTTTGCTGACATAAAATTATTTATTTTACCTTTGGTGCATGTTCCAATTTACAAGATGATAATCTGGTTAAAAATCTAAAGGAATTATCTTGTAACACGTACACGCCATGATGATTTGTTCTAAGGTTGTCTATTTGCTTTTTGTAAATGACAGTCCAAAAATCAGTGCAAATAAACTTCATTGCCTCAAGCTCGTCAAATCGTGGTACTTCCCTAGTTAAGCGCTCTATTAGTCGAAATCCAGTTGTGAATCCAATGCTATCTAGTATCGTTAAATCTTTCTGATTCTATATGTGTAAGAAAAACTCAAATTTTTTCATAAAATATATCGAAAATATTTATCTTACTTTACTTTTAAATTGAGAATAGTTTACAATTTCGGAATGTAAATATTCAAAAATACTATCACTAGACATTGCGGCAACGAAAAAATTATGATATTTTAAATTTTGTGTATATTAATTATGACTTGAAAATTTGATGTTTACACTTAACAATAACAATATGTTAATAGCAATTCATTATTCAGTCTCTCGTGTGTCAAAGTAAGAGAGTGTGACACAGTGACATCAGAAACCACGGCTGACAGACAGTCTAAATTAAAATCTAAAAAATTTTTTTTAACTTTTTTTTTAGCCGTGTATTCTAGACTAAAAAATATATCACCCAATTTTTTTTTATTTTGTATATTACCACTTTTACTCTCAATTTTTTCAGATATGTTGCTTGACATGGCCGTACAAAAAAATATGGAAAAAACTCGAAAATATATTTAATCAAAATTATAGTTAAAATTTTGATTTGAAGTTTGAATTTTTGACATGCTAAGAAAACTTCAAATTTCTGTTAGAATAAAAATTTTTAAGTTTTAGAAAATTGTCAAAAATCATCATCTTTTTCAAAAAAACATGATGGAATTTATCAATTTATCAGATGGGGGTCAGATTTTACGTCTTCAACAAAATGTTTTTTTGCTTTTTTGAGTGCATATAGCACAACTTGAATATGATCTTGTAGAATTGGATGAATCTACTCGGATGTAAAGAACGAAAACGCTCACATAAGATAGGACAGATAAAGAGTTTTTAAACTATATTTAACGTTGGTTAACTATAAATTTGAGAAGTAAAAACTTGCAATAATTGGCAGCTCTGAATAAAAATTAAACTTGTCCAATGAAGTATTGGATAAATGAAATGCCAATAAAAAACGTCAAAGTCAGGAGTTTTTGGAATTGTTTTGATTTTTGTGAAAATAATTTATTTAATTTAGATTAGTTTAATTTAAAGTAAAAATAATATTTTGAAAATACGTAGTTCCTTAGTTTTGTTAAGTTGACTTATTTATTTTTAGATGAACATTGATAAAGTTATCAATGCAAAAAATGAAATCGCTGTGTATGAACAGGGAGAAGATTGTAGGGAGAGACTAAGAAGAACTCCAGAAATAAATACACCGTCTAGGAAAATTTCATCATCTAGAATAATAAATGCATTTTCTCAATTTTATAATGGGAGTATGATTAATTCTACAAATGAAGAAGGAGATGGGGTATCGCCTTCTGGGCGCACTCCAACAAGAGGAATGGAGACCAAACTTATGTCAATGTGGCACAATGTAAAATATGGTTGGAGCGGTAAAATTCGTTCAAATTTTTCAAAAGAGCAGCCCATTTGGCTACTTGGTAGATGTTATCATCGAAAATCTACACCTAACTCCTCAATGGAAAATTCAGCAGAATTTTCAAATCAAATTGAAAATAGAACAAACGATGGAGGACCGGAAGAAACAGTAATACAAGAATTTGGCATGGATGTTATGGAAAGTGAAAATAGCGAAAACCCTTGGGAAGAAGGGATTGAAGGGTTTCGGAAAGATTTTTTTAGCAGACTTTGGATGACATACAGAAGAGAGTTTCAAACTATGAATGGTTCCGATTACACTTCTGATTGTGGGTGGGGTTGTATGCTTAGAAGTGGACAAATGCTTTTAGCTCAAGGTTTAGTGTGTCATTTCCTAGGCAGAAGTTGGCGTTGGGATCCCGAAACTCAGATAAATACTACATATGAGGATCATATGCACAGAAAAATTATACGTTGGTTCGGTGATAGTTCATCAAAAAATAACCCATTTTCAATTCATACGTTATGCAGTTTAGGTCAAGAGATGGGAAAAAAACCTGGAGACTGGTACGGTCCCTCTTCAGTATCACATCTTTTAAGGTATTTCAAATGATATATTTTTTTAAATTCTGAATTTTATGATATTGAATTTTTTAGACAAGCTGTTGACCAAGCAAGGCAAGAAAACGCTGATTTCGATAACTTAGTTTTATATGTCGCAAAAGATTGCACAAGTAATTAAAATTAATTGAAAAAATTTATAGACATAAACAAAAAATTTTGAATTTTTCAGTATACATACAAGATGTATTAGATCAATGTCTAGTCCCAGATAAACATGTGTATCCAAACGTTCCTTGGCAAACATCGAAAAATAATTTTCCAGCAAAAAATGTAGCGTCATCCAGCTCTAATGCATCCCAATTACACTGGAAATCTTTAATTATTCTAGTTCCTTTAAGATTGGGGGCAGAAAAATTAAATGCTGTCTACGCACATTGCTTGAAATTGCTACTTAGTGTTGAGCATTGTATTGGTATAATCGGCGGAAGACCAAAACATTCTTTATATTTTATAGGTTTTCAAGGTATTACAAATTATATAGAAAATTTTAGTGCACAATTTTCAATTAATTTTCATATAAAATTTGCTAAACATATATGGTGGGATCATTAACTTTTTTTTCCCTTATTTTTAGAAGATAAAATGATTCATTTGGACCCACATTACTGTCAAGAAGTAGTAGATGTTAGTCAAGACAATTTTCCAGCAAATTCTTTTCATTGCAAGTCTCCTAGGAAATTAAAGGCCTCAAAAATGGATCCTAGTTGTTGTGTAGGGTTTTATTGCCAAACAAAATCAGATTTCGATAATTTTATTACAAGTGTTCAACCGGTAAGTTATTATATAAAAATAAAAACCACAAAAGGAGTGTGTACATAAAATAATTCTTTTTTAATTTTTTTTTTAATGCAGTACTTACATCCATTTAGATTTGCGTCAAATATAGAAAGACTTCAAACTGATGAAAATTCTATACCAAACAGTATTGATGTAAATTATCCTATTTTTTCATTTTCTAAAGGAAAAAGTTGTGAACAAGAAAAAAATAGCCCACCAGAATCTGTATATAAACCTTTGCAAGAACAATTAGCTCAATTGAGACTAGAATTATGCACTGATGATGATGACAATGATGAAACCGAAGAATTCGTTATTCTGTAACAATTTAGTTTTGAACGAGAAATAAAATAATATTTAACTGTAATCGAATATTAGATAAGAAATTTATATAAAATAATATAAAACAAAATGTATTGTATCGTGATAATGTTTTATTTATAAGAATAGAATAAGCTAACAAATAAATAGCTATAGTATGCGAGTGTATGTTCTGTATAAAACTGTTTTGTTTTCGATCTCTTTATTGTAATTCTCACTGTAATGTATTCTAAAAATAAATAATAAGTATTATTTATGATCAATCTTAAACTAATAATTGTTGACTAAATTTTGTTTATACTTTAATAAATACGAAATTATACTTGTATTCCAAATAACACTTTTACCCAGTTACCAAACCCTTAACAGAAATTTCAATAGTCCAATTGATTAAAATATAACGTTGAATAACTTGAAATTAACTAGTGGAGTATTTTGAAAATGCGGAAATATTAATTATTTCCGTTACTGTTATAAAATTATTGTTATTAACTATTAATAAAACTTTAAATCCTATTTGTATATACACTAAGGGCCAGCTAAATAAGACACCGCAATTTTTTAAAATTAAAACAGGAAATTTTAATATTTACCACCGTGCTAAAGAGTAGAGCTGGTTGCAAGACTCATTTTTCCGGCAACACACGTAGCATTTACCGTCGCTACAGACTCTATTAAACTTACTTTCATCAGTCCATAATATATTTTTCGACCAGGGTCGAAATTTGGCTCTTACTAGTACCTTTTTCAAACATACTCCAACTTAACCGCCTTTAATCTGGAGTTCAGTGTTTTCCTCTCCCCATTTTCCTTTTTTATGAATACTTCCACAATATTTCTTAGCAATATTTATTTCTTATTATAGAAGCTCTAAAATTCGAAAAATTCAATAATTGTTAGCTTTTACTTTCGAAAATTATTAAAATAATTGCTACTTTTGCACACTGTCTTATTTAAATGTCCATAGTATAATTGAACCAGTACATTTAAGGCGTCTGTTATATCGAAAACAAAAATTCCCGTTATCTGTAAAACTTTTTTTTTAAATTCTGTAAGCTATCATCAAAAAAATATATAACCAATGTTTTTGCAATTCTGAGAGAGGGAGGCAGTATGTTCCAAAAGATTAATATTAGCTAGAGTGTCTTATTTAGCTATTCACCAGTGTACATATGTACATATTCTTATTGAGGATTTACTTTAAGTCTTTAATACAAAATAAACAATATTCCGTACTTAATACAAATTTTGTATTTTCGTTACACTTTATTTTGTAATTTATACGAAATTAAATTTGTCGAAATATACATACATATGTACATTTTCTAGATTGAAGCAAAATTGATCAAGATCTTTTTTGATCTTAGAAGCACATACATAACTCATGTACTACATATGTATGTACTTGTCCCTGAATATATAATTTCAATATTTCAAAATATTTTTTGGTTCTCTAAGAATCTTATTTTACACTTACAGATAATATTATATACATATGTACATATATATGTTATGTGTACAAATGCTTAAATATATTTTAGTATGCAGTATAATATATGTACAATTTTATCATTTTAAATTATGTACGTAAATAATTTTAGCCAGCGTGATACGCATTTTTGCTATTGAAGTTGTTAAAATATTTTCGATTACCTTTAGTTATCATGCTAAAATCAGATTGTTTGCAGAATATAGTTAGATTATTAGGATGCAACAGGTAACTCAGTAAAAATTCAAAACGATTCATGCGTATTTAGACATGAATAAAATTCGAGAGTCGACAAAAATTCGATATTCATTGTGCGTCAAATATTATTTGGGTATCGATTTTTCATGGCAATAATGGTACTTTTTGTAAAGCTTTAGTTTCGAAAATTGAAAATGCATTTAAAATATAATATAAATATAATTTTTATGGTTTTTCTAATCTTACAAGAAGCTTGTAAGTAAAATTTGTTGAAATTCGATTATATTTTAAAATATTTATTTTTTCTCACGATAGCAACATTGCACAAAAGCTTAAGGCATTATGAAACAATTCACGCAGATCAAATTCAACACAAAATTATTAAAAGAGGCACAAAACATAGCTCTCACCCTTATAACGTGATAAAAGAAATCGAATTTAAAGTACTTGGAAAAAATTTTCGCTTAATTTTAAATCCTCATAGAGAAGTTCTTCATAGTAATTTTCGAGCTTATTCAGTTGACAAAGATGGTAATGAAACTATAGTTCATTTAGGTATGGAAAAATATAATTTTAATACATTTTTATAACGTTGATTCCATTAAAAATTATATAAATTATTTTAGATCATACAAATTTTTATGCTGGTAGGGTTTTTGGCGCATTGAATTCGTCTGTTCGAGCTCATATTGAAGACGGTTTAGTGACTGGATCCATTGTGTTAGATGATGAAACGTATCACATTGAAGTATGTATAAAATGCATTCATTAAATTTTTTGAAAAGATACTTATTTTTCTTAAATTTTGAGGAAAAATAACACAAAAATATAACTCTATTTTAAAATATTTTTTAAGAATTTTAACCCTTGTGAACTTTTTATTGGATTTTTTTCCGAGCTATGTAACGTGGTCATTAATTTTTAATACTGTTCAAAATTATTCTTATAATAAGCGTTTGAATAAATTATACATATTTTATTTTATGTAACATTTTACCTATTGTAAAATATTTGAATATTTTATTAATATTTTTTCGAGGCTGAAAATTCTCTTTTTCAGATTAAAAATATTTTTTTCAATCAAATACATTTTTGTACGATTTTTTTTGGATATTATTAACGCCGACCACTTTAATTTATAAAATTTATTTTAACAGTATGATTTTAATTTATAAAATTTAAGATTTTATTATTTCAAACACAAAAAGTTTCATTTAATAAAAATTTACAATGTATAAATAACAAATATTATGAAGTTCAAAAGTAAAACAAATTTCTAAATTAATAGCCGTCTTGGAGGCATTTCCCGCATTTGAGCGAACAAACTATGGTGGCTTATAAAATTTCGGATGTAAAGACAATTTGGAATAAAGATCATAAACATGTTGAAGAGATACAAGACGCGCCTATGACCTGTGGCTATATAAAAGAAGGATTAGGTACTAATTATTGTTGTAATTTTATTTTGTAATAAACAGTATTTATTCAACTCTTTAAGAAATTGACCAACCAGGTGACGAAGACGATGATCTTTTTGATGAATTCATTTTTGAAGAAGATGATGATGTAGCACAAAATTTAAATTACACAATAAATTATACAGCAAATTTTCTAAAACGTAGAAAACGTCAAGCTGATACATATGAATATACCCCAACAAAGACACGATGCCCACTGTTATTAGTAGCAGATTATAGATTTTTTCAGGAAATGGGCGGAGGGAATACAAAAACTACAATAAACTATCTAGTATGAAAATTAATGATTTTTAAAGTTTATTTTATGTTATATGAATATAAGTACAAAAAATTCTTTTTCAATTTAGATAAGTTTAATTGATCGGGTACACAAAATATATAACGACACAATTTGGCAAGACAGATCGGTAATTATACACGACAAAATAAGTTTACAATAAATTTACCTATTTTAATCTTTTCGCATGCTAGGATACTGAAGGTTTTAAAGGAATGGGATTTGTCATAAAAAAAATTGTTGTTCATTCTGAACCCACCCGTGTAAGAGGAGGTGAGGCGCATTATAACATGATCCGTGAAAAGTGGGACGTCCGCAATCTTTTAGAAGTAAAATTTGTATAAATATTATTATTCTATTATACACAATCCTTAATATTTTTAACGAATTTTAAAGGTTTTTTCAAGAGAGTACAGCCACAAAGATTTTTGTCTTGCTCATTTATTTACTGATCTAAAGTTTGAAGGTGGAATATTAGGTTTGGCTTACGTTGGTTCACCAAGAAGAAATTCAGTTGGAGGAATATGCACTCCAGGTTCAAAAACATATTTTAATTTTAATTTATGTTTATTAATATAATATATTCATACACATTTAGATATAAATAAAAAATGTGTCTATTGTTACTGCTTTGCATAGAATTTTTATATGCATATAAACTTGAATTGTTATTAATTTTTCTTTCAGCAAGGCCTTTTTTTTTCATTTCATAATTTTTATGAATTAAGTAACTGTAAATTAATTATTTTTAGAATACTTTAAGAATGGATACACACTATATTTGAATTCGGGGTTAAGCAGTTCACGAAATCATTACGGTCAAAGAGTGATTACGAGAGAAGCAGATTTAGTAACAGCTCATGAATTTGGCCATAATTGGGGATCGGAACATGATCCTGATATACCAGAATGTTCACCTAGTGCTTCTCAAGGCGGTAGTTTTCTAATGTATACATATTCAGTCAGCGGTTATGATGTTAATAATAAAGTAATTATGCTTATGATTAGCTTCAATTAGAAAAAAAAAATAACAATATATATGTACATAACAATTTTTTTTAAGAAATTTTCACCGTGCTCTTTGAGATCTATTAGAAAGGTTCTCCAAGCAAAATCTGGTAGATGCTTTTCGGAGCCGGAGGAATCATTCTGTGGAAATTTACGTGTAGAAGGTGTCATAGTTTCAAAATTTTCTGTTTGTATTTTTAGTACATTTTAATTTTCTAAAGGCGATGAACAATGTGATGCTGGTTTACTAGGAACTGAAGATAATGATGCTTGCTGTGATAAAAATTGTAAACTTCGACGAGCACAAGGTGCTGTTTGTAGTGATAAAAATTCTCCATGTTGCCAAAACTGCCAATTTATGCCTGTAGGACATAAATGTCGTGAAGCACAATATGCAACGTGTGAACAAGAAGCTCGATGTACGGGTGCACATGCGGAGTGCCCCAAATCTCCACCAAGTATTTAAATGTGTTTCTGTCTATTAAATTAACTAATAAATATTTGTTTTCAGTGGCGGATGGCACCGTGTGCCAAGAAAAAGGACAATGTCGTAATGGTAAATGTGTACCATATTGCGAAACACAAGGATTGCAAAGTTGTATGTGTGACATCATATTAGATGCATGCAAGAGGTATTTTGCATAGAAAATTTTGATTAAAAAAATTCAAGTGCAAAAGTAAATTTATAATATTCAATGGTTCCAGGTGTTGTCGTATGAGTATAAATGAGACATGTTTTCCAGTTGAACCACCAGATGTACTACCAGATGGTATTAAGATGTTATTAATAACTTTTAAGAACACTATGTAATTTTAATTTTATTCAATAGGCACACCTTGTATCCAAGGGTTTTGTAACAAAGTAAATTTCTGTTTGTTTTGTAAGTTAAAGTAAAAATTTAATAATATTCGTAAAATGTTTAAGGGTGTTTGTGAAAAAACAATTCAAGATGTAGTCGAGAGATTTTGGGATATTATAGAAGAAATCAATATAAACAAAGTATTAAGATTTTTGAAAGACAACATTGTCAGTATGTTAACAAATTTGATTTTTAAAATGCATAAATATATACGTAAAATTATTTTATTTAAGTGGCTATTGTCGTACTTACTTCAATATTTTGGATACCAGCCAGTTGTGTGGTTTCATATTTCGATCGCAAGAAAATGAGGAGAGAGATGAAAAATATAGATTGGTGTCAAAAATTAGATCTAATACACCCGAATGACCGACGGAGGGTTATACATATAAGGTATTTCATAGTTGAAATTTTGTATTAATATTAAAAGAAAATTTTTCTAGAGTTCCGCGGCAGAAAATCCCAATGAACAAGCTTATATAACTGTGCAATCAACCATAGATTTAAGTATTATGTTCTTGTGTTCATATTAAATTTTAAATAACGGCATTTTATCAATAAAAAAAAATTTTAAAAGGATTTTTTTTTTTGTAAAAGTTTTGGAAGATAAAATTTATTACTGAATCAATGTCAGTACATCATTTTTTTACATTCTATTTGTTTTTGATTTATGATTGAAAAAATAATACATATTTCACTTTTTCACATACATATCTGATTAATTTTGAGTTTACAAAGCTGCTTATAGTACAAATGTTTTTTTTTATTTTATTTTCTTTTTGAATCTTTTCCATTTGTTTGAACTCCTTGTTCTTCTTCATCCATATCACCTAAAAAAACAAATTTTTTATCAATTATTGCTTACATAATATTTTATTGCATATTAAACTTTTATTAAACTCTTAATCAGATGAAAATTATTGACAAAAGAATAAACAAAATTTATTCAAATGGTTTTTTAGTATTTTCGGCCATAGAATGCTTTGTATAAGAAAATGTGTTTTGCATAATATAATTTGTAAATAAATATTTATACATTTCCAATTTTTTCGAAATAATTTACGTATGTAAGTACTCTGGACATTTTAAGTATATAAATTCTGCCAATAATTTCTCTACAATACGGAATATTTATAAATTAAAATATTAGTGAAACCCCTATGATTGAACTGATGGTTTTTTTAAAGTAATACCAATGTAATATATGTATGTAATAACTTATTTTAACAGAGATTGCAAGATTTTCCAAATGAGGGAGAAATTCCATTCAGCGCTAAATTTCTCCGTTTTATAAAGACGTTTTCTATATTAATTTAATGGAATGCATACAATGTGTTATTTATGTATGTAGGTACATTTATAAATTGCATCACAAGAACTTTTATTAACATAGTAGCTAAATTAAGTTGAAAGTTTTTAGTAGATAGACCTACAAAATTTTTAGCATAAACAAATTCAAAACTACACGCATATACATATGTAACTCTTATTCTTTTAAATGTTTTTCAATAAAAGCAAGGTAATCGCGTTCTTATGAATCTTATTATTCTTATTAATTTTATTATTTATGAAAGATTTAGGAACCTATACACAGTTATGTACCTACCATAACATTAAACGTTTTAAAAACTGTTTAATACCTTACATCTTTTGTTGACGCCGCTTCTTACATTATATTTTATAAGTATAAAAAAATACGTTCTTACCTTCCTCCTCTTCTTCATACAAGCCTTGACCATCCACAACATCAGCTTCGCTTACAACATGCTGTCCATGCATATAAACTGGGCCTTTTCCTTGAATCAATTTAAACGTAACGGACGAATTTGGAAATTCTAAATTTGGTTTTAAGATCCTAGTTTCCCCGGCCTTAAGAACAGCAATTGGAATTTTTAGATCGTCTTTTTCAACCTAATTAAATGCAACATTAGAAATTAAATTTTAAATTAAGTATTTGTTGAAAAAGACGAATCTGCTTACTTGAACTACATTAAATTCACCTTCCGCCGCTTCTGCTCCTAAGACAATTTGTCTAATAATGAGTTTCTCAAGCACCACTAATTTTGTGAGATCCATTAAAAATAATAATCAACAAAAATATTTAAACCTGCAATAAGGTAGGTAAAACTTACCTTCATCTTCATTCTGCAATTCAAATTGTGCTACAGAATCAGTTTCACTCAATGTTACGGCTAAGAATATAAAAGAGTAAAGTTAATAAATTATATTTTAATGTCATTAATTTGTTTGAAGAGTTAACATTAGAATAAAACTCATTAACGTTATATTGGAGGTACATACATACATTTAGGAAGCAGATTATCTTTAAAATTATTTTACTTTTAAGTATGTTCTTTTATAAACGTGAATCGTAATGGTTCATTTTCATGATCAAGGTCACAATAAATAAAATAAACCAAAGTATGTACATACAATGTTCATAAGATGGATACATATATATGTACATATGCAGAGTTTGTGTAAATATACTTATACGTATGTATGTGCATATAGTTTATTGCATACAAAACAAGCATTTTAAGCGTTTGTATCCTTCCAAACATCAGTTTCTAAGAATATTTAATGAAAGATGTATGTATGTAACAAATTTTGTAGTATTTAGAGGTTAGGTTGCGACATAAATTGAATCATCTACTTACAAATTTTGCATATAAACGAATAAAAAGATATTAATATCATATTATGGACATATTAAAAAACTTTAGAATTAAAATTATGCGTAGATCAATTTTAAAGAATCAACCGGCAAATTTAGTCACACATTTTAACACTTACCATAGAAAGTTTCTGTATCCCCCATATTTTTTTTAGAAAACGTATTTTACAAAAAGTACCGGATTAAAATTTTAATGTACACCGCGTGTATTTATTTATTAAAAAATTAACCAAATCCTTTTTAAAAAACTTCAATATCACCACAAAGATCTAAAAAGGAGATAAAGAGTAGTAATAGTTCCATACAATGTAGGTGTGTATTTCAGGGTTGAAAATTTCAAAATATTTTTTTAGACGCTTTGAATTTATGAAACGCTCTGCTTTAATTTTGTGATGTTTAGTCTCGCTTCCAAAAAATCCACTAATGTTTTGAAGAAAAAATAGTTTTAGCTCTGTAGTTTATTTAGAATGCTGAGCATGTGCTCATAAGCATTTTGTATATATTTATATTTTTTTCCTTAAAGTCAAACGAAAAAGTACTTAACATCTTATATTTTAAATTCTAGCATTTGTATTTAAAAAAAATACGAACTTTTTCAATTTCTGAAAGTTAATATCTGGACGGAAAACGAAGATTAGTTTGTTCGCAAAAGCAATGAAGCCTGTGCCAAACATTGACATTAAAAATGCCTTGTGAGCACAACTGTTCACTAATAATGCAACGTTTAGATGTACTGAATGTTTTGCACGCCTATAGATTAAAGATTTATTTTTCTTATAGAGTTAAAATTTAAAAACAAATTTATGGAAGTTTTGCCAATGGTAGAAATTTTTAATCAAATGAATTAAAAATTTCAAAGTTTTTAAATTTTGAGGGTTAAGAATTTAAGAATTGCTTTTTGTTTTTCTGGTATAGTTTAATACCTATGAGTCGTCGCGTAAACACAACTATTTATGTTATTACATCTAATAAAAGTTGGGAGTCATATTTTATTGTATTGTGAACTTATTTTACATTCACCATACAGGACATGAAGTGAATCAGAAATGTCTTTATTCCAATTTCAACGCCGATATCTATCTTTCTCTTTCTTTGAGTTGGTGTTGTCAGTTTTGCCGGTTCAATATTCACCTTTTTTAATAGATGACAATTTGGTGAAGAAGTAAAATTTTGTCAGACATTTTCAATAAATCATCTTTAAAAAATTTGCTTAGTAGAAATAATCCACATAAAAAACATAAATCATCATGTCTGAGGAATCATTTTATGGTAAATAATATAAAACTTGTTACAAACTATTGATTGTTTATACTCTATTTTGAGAATGAATATTAAATAAGCTTTATTTAAGGAAAAAGTTCGTATACATTTTTAAGATGTTTTTTTTGTTTTAGGCGTTACATTAAAAGGAAAAGACGATACCGTAGAATGGGATGTTTTGTCTAATGATGCAGATTATCCTAGAGGACAGAAATTGATAATTAAACAAATTTTGTTAGGGGCGGAAGCAGCAGAGGGAGAATTCAATGTAGTTGAGGTATGTAATATAAAGTTTGATTATGAATATACATATGTACATACATATTTACATATGCATATTATTTGCGTTATCTGCATGTTTATTAGAACTTTTAAAAAATTTTATTCAAAGTAACTTTAATGGCGGAATAATGAAATAATTAAAAATTAGAACATTCAAAAACCATCCATAATACAGAATTAATTATAGGGTATGTGCCTTTTGATGGGTCCTACCTTGTTATATATACACCTATTTTGTATGTATGTAGATAACCTATATGTATAAAATACACAATAAGAGTATACAAAATATACCCCTTTCTAACTATGTAGGGTTTTTTTTTTTTAAATTAATGAAATTGGAGTAGCATCATATAAGTAAGAAAAATTTATCATCCGGAATAGCTGTATATGTACGTAATTTGGATAGGAAATTTTCCAAACTTAGTGCCTATGTATTAAAATAAAATTTAAATTAATTTAGGTAATATGTACATGTGTACGTATATAAAATTTCGAGTGAAATTTTTATTACAAATTTTTTTTTACAAAACTAACCATTAAACAATTGTTTTTTTTTTAATAAAACCATAGATGTGTGTAAGGATTAGGTCCATGAGTTTTCGTCGAATAAAATTCAAGTCTAAGATAAGGTTTATCGTATATTAATATCAACTCTGACCGTTCATTTCATCAAAAAATTGTATGTAATATTTCTCCAGGTAACCGGGTAAAAAGTATAAAAACTGACAATTACGTGGTTGAACATAAATTAAATATATTGTACTCCACATGGGAAAAACATTTTTTTATTCAAAAGGCCTTTCCTAAATTTCAATCAATCTGTATCTTTATGATTGAAATTTAGGAAAGGCCTTTAAATAAACGAATTTCAAATAATGCCCGCATTTGTACTACGATGCATGAAATTATTTTTTTCACTTCTTCTTCATTTCTTTTTGTCAATAGGGCTTTAATTAACGTATTAAAAAAATGCAGGGGAAAAAATAAATAAGTTACGAAACAACAGCCAAAAGCCGTGGATTGCATCTTGCATATATACCTGCATTCATAAATCATAACAAAAATTGTATTATGTTAAAATATGTGAGGTACAAAAAAAAATTCGTTATTTTATTACTATTTTAGTAAAAGTTTGTGAAACTACACATATAAAAAAATTTTTAGATTTAAAACAAACTCATTTTTATTTCTTAATAAGTATGTATTCATATATTTTCTTAAACCGTAATTTGTTCTGTTTTTTCATTATAAATTCCGTCTATTACACTTGCAGCAGTTTTTCCGCATCGTATACTTGGTTCAATTTCTTTCTTAAATCGGTATAATACACCTGCGGTTTCAATTTTCCAATTCCAAAAAATAAGTCCACAATTCAATTCTTTTAGATCTTCCCTTGCCGAAACTAAATTCTAAAAATACAAAATAATAATATATTGTACAATTTCAATAATTTAGTATTAAATAGTACCATTGCTGCAGTAGAATCTATAAAATTCACTCCCTCGCCATTTAATATCACATATTTACACTTATTTTGAATAACAGCCTTTACAATTTGACTTTTAACATATTCGCCTGATGCATATAATAAATTTTCACTGATAACAATAACAAGACATTCTTCATCCAATATCTTCAAAAAATTAATTTCAATAAATTTATTAAAATGATAATTTAAAATTGTATTATTTGAATACCTTGTCTTTCGATATTTTCAACACTGGCCTTGCACTTTTAAATAATATTAAAAACATGTTGACCCCTATTCCAATTATCATACCATAATCTAAACTAAAAAATAGGCAAGATATCATTGTGACAACAAATGGTATGCAATCAATTTCTAAAAATGAATAGATACATATTTTTATGGGGCTTTTTTTAAAGAGTGCAATTTTCAATTACAAAAATCTTACTTTTTGCTCTCCATATTTCAGAAATAACTTCAACATCAACCATATGTATCATTGCTGCTATGATTATAGCTGCTAAAGAAGCTTTGGGTATATAATAAAAAGTTTGGGTTAATAATGCCAACGCCAATAATATTAGAGTACCGGTTACTGCGCCACCTAAGGGTGTTCTTACACCACTTGCATTATTTACTGCGGTTCTTGTAAAAGAACCAGTGATTGGCATTGAATGGAAAAATGAACTGGCAAAATTACAAAGCCCAAGAGCAATCATTTCTTGAGATGCATCAATTATTTTACCTTTAGCTATTCAAATAAAAAAAAAACAAAACATTAAAAATGAAATATTCAAATTATTACATAAGAATGAATTTCAATAATTTTTAAATCCATATATTTTAAATAAGCATTTAAAAATTACCAAATGCTTTTGCAATAGCTATACTTTCGAGTATTGCTATTAGCGGTATTATAACTACTGATGAGCTTAATTCACGCAAAACTTCAGGAAACGTTAGGGTGGTTCCATTAATAGTAGTTGTAAAAGGTGGTATCTTGGGTACTGGCAAACCAGGTTTTATACTACCAGTTAATCTAAAAGGTTTGAAATCATCTGTTGTTAAAAGATATGCTACTAAAATTCCAACAAATACCGCCAATGCATTTCTAGATAACGATATATATTTATAAACACCACGAAGACGTCCTTTTAAATCCTTAAATTTCTGAAAGTAAATGAAATTGAAAGAAAATTGTTTTATAATGATGATTTTTTAAGACATGTGTATTTACCCTCAATATTAATAAAGCTATTAAAGTTCCTACTCCTAGTAAGGAATCATACAATGAAACTTTCGTAATATTAAGGAAAAAATTTTCCCATGATGCTATAAATTCATTAGAAGGACCTATAATGTACTTATTATTAATATTTTTAAAATTTTATTAAGTTCATATTTATAAAATTTAAAAGTTTATGATTAAATTAACTTACTTGCTAGCCCAAATAATGAATTTATTTGTCCGCTTCCTATTGTTATGGCGGCAGCTGTCGTAAAACCAGTTGTAACTGGAACTGATATAAATTGTACTAAAAATCCTAAATTAAAGATACCGCATAAAAATACTATTATTCCAGTTAAAAAACATAAAAGTACTGCAAAGTCTGGACTACTTTCAACATATTTAGCGACCATTAAAGCCATTATTGCTGTCGGACCTATAGGAAGAATAAAATATTACAAATTATTAAAAACGATAAATTAAAAAAACTTAAAAAACAAAATAAATGTAACATAGTTTAATTGACAGTTATTTTAGTTTATAAAAACTGTATTTTGAGATGGTAGAAAATATTTTTCTGAAAAAATTTTAAAAAGAAATGATAAGAGTTTAATCTTTAATCAATAATAATATTAATTCTCAAAATAAAAATTATATTTCTCTTACCTACTGTAATATCTTTTGATGTTCCAAAGAAAATATAAACAAAACATCCCATAAATGCTGCATATAATCCGTATTCGGGGCCCAAACGAGCAACGACACCGTATGCGATTCCTATATATAAAATATGTTTATATACATACATGATATACCGATACATGATAATATATAAAAATATATTTTATTTGATAAATTGTTAGAAAAAAATATACCTTGTGGTATAGCAGTTAAGCCAACTGTTAAACCTGCTACAAAATCCATTGTACCATCACTAATTATTTTATATTTGGGTAACCATTTTATTATTGGAAATTTATCGTAAAAAAACTGTTTACTACATGTTTTCTCAACTTTCCGTTTAAGTATAAAACTACCATCACATAATTGTTCTTTATAAATTTCATCTATGAGAAAAATACAAAAAAAAAAAAAACAAATTATAATTAAAAAACCAAAAATAAAAAAGGATGAGGATTTTATGGAAAACAGCTCACCTGATAAATTTTCATTCATATTGAATAGAGAAAAATTGAAAACAAAATTTTCTCTTCAGTCTCTGAATAACAAAAAAATAATGATGACTAAATTTCAATTTTACCTTTATTTTATGTTTGCCGATTTAAAGCTTCCTATTCAAAATTATATAATAAATTAAATGATCGCACTTTTTAAATAATTTATATTATCATTCGTTTTTTTTTTCTAACACTAAGGTAAAATAAAAAAAAAATAGTGCTTTTATTTTTAACGTAGTTTTAGGTTTACGATGACAAATAACACTTTTTTTAATTTAATTAGAAGTATTAATAGATAATTGAACTTAAATGAAATTATGATCATTTGAATAGTTGTTAGCTTTATGCTTGAATAAATTTTTAACCCATTCATACATACATAGTTACATGTGTTTTATGTACTTTTATTAAAATGAGAGAAATTTTAGTTGAACTCCTAAAAATATATTTTCAGAAATATTATGAAATATAATTTCAGAAATAAGTTTTTTTTCCATAATTCGCATGTATTTTTTTGGGAATTACAAGTTTTCTTTAAAGTATATTTATGCTTATTTATAATAAATTATAAGTAATAAGAATAACTGAGTTATAAAAGGGTTAAATATTCGAAATTATTCATTAGTTTCATGTAAAGATTAAAAAAAAAGGAACTAGAATATTTTTACAAACATTTTAATAATTAGAACATTTAGTAAATTTTAAAAAATAAAAAATGGCTATAATCGTTTAACTTTATACAAAGCTCTTGTTACTATAGGATAAAATATTTATTCTGGGACTAGAATTTCAAAAAAAAATTAAACATTTTCAAAGATTTGAATAGAAATTAGACAATGTAATGTGAAAATTTTGTTTGGTTGAAAAAAGTTGACATCGTAAATTACAAAAAATGATCCGTTTTTGCTAATTTTCTTGATAATATTTTGTTGGTGTGGGATGATCGAAAAAATATTAAAAGCTCTAGTACTGTTAAGATTTCAAAACCAAAAATAGGTTTTGTAAAACGAAAATAATAAAAAATAAAATTGCTTATGTTTAACGCATAATTTTTTCCTTTTTCTGGATGTATATAATAATAATATGTGTATATAATAATATATACTTGAAGGATTATTATTATTGTATTTGTAAAATTAGAATCAAAATCCAAGTTACGTTCTAAATTATAAAACTCAATAATAAAAAGAAATTTGTAAAATTTTTTTTGTAATGGTTTTTCTATTCAAAAATAGATGTCGCAATCATATTGAGAAAATTTTTACATTGTATTTTGAATTCTTAAATTATTTTCATATGTGCCCGCATAATAGAAAAATAAAATTATAAAATGCTTATGTTAAGTTTCTTAAATTTGAAAAGAATTTTCGAAATTTTAGAAATGTGAACTCAAAAATTCTAAATAAAAATCGATATAAAAACTTTTATATGATTTTCAACTTAGTAATTCAAAAGAGAAATGATTCTAGCACACCTCTTGCGAAATGAATTTTTACAATTTTAAGTTTTGAGTTAGAGATACCAAATTATTTGCTTTTTCTTAAAGAATATTATACCAAAACCACAGAATTCTCTCTCTACATTAAAATTCAATATTAACGAATCTATAAAGATTCTTCGTGTACGCATTAAAAACTAATCTTTAAAAAAAAATTAAAGAAAATAATTCATAGATTTTACATTTAAATTAATTTTTATAATTTGTTTTGTAATTTTTTCTTTTTTATTTCAATTATCATATTGGTGTTATTAAAAAATATTCTTATTTTGGTTTAATAGTTTAAATTTGTTTAGTAAACAAAATTCATATGCGTATACATACTAAGTCTTTTATAGATTTTGTGTTAGACAGAATTTTACAATAAAAAAAAAATATAAATATTATTTTATCCTCATGTTGACTTCCTTAAGTGCCGGTTGAACAATTTTTTAAAATTTTATTGTTTATAAAATTTTTAATTTCTTGTTTTTTTTTTTGCAATTTTTATTGTACGTCGTGTTTTTTTTATGAATTAAAAAAAAAGTTATTTCCGTTGTGTTCCAACAAAAAAATAAAATAAGAAAAGGGAAAAAACAAGTCATTATTATTATAATCATAAATTGATATAAATTTAATAACAATTAAGAAAAGTGTGAACTGTTGTTTTAATTAATTTATAATTAACACCTTTAATAAATTTATTTGTATATTTATTTTTAAATTTGCTAAAGGTTTAAGCATTTAGCGTCTTCATTTTCACTTTTTTTTTTTTCGGTTTTGGTGAAATGCTTTTCATATGTCATTCACAAAATGTATGTAAACTTTTTTAAAATTTAAAATTTATAATTAATTAAATATGTTTTTTTTTTTTGCAAGTAATTATATAATAAGAGTTATTTTTAATATAAAAAATTAAAATTGTTAAAAATTTTCTATAAATATTTCTGTATTTTTTTGTTTTTTTTTTTAATATGACGTAAATTTTTCAAAAAAATATATCAGATTATTATTATCAAGATAAGAAATTGAGAAGATGAATTTTTTTCTTCTTTTTAATTTTAATTACGTCTTTAACTTAATAATTACAATTAAATTTCAATTTCGATTATTGCTAACTAACTAATTATAAATATTTTAATATTGGTACTCATAATTATTGGAATATTTCCAATTATGTATGATTATCAAAACAAAATTTAAAGTGCTTTAATTATGTTATTGAACTGAAATTGATTAGCTTTGATTTTGAAATATGATTATCATATATATTTTTTTTTTTTTTAAATAACATGCGAGTGGATTATTAATATTTTTTTATTGATTAGAGAAAAAAATGTTTTAAATATACCGGACACTTAAAATACTTAAATTTTTTTTAAAAGGCCCTGCTCGTATACATGTATTTATATAATATATAAATACATTAATTTTTAATCAGTATAATGATGGTTTTGTTTTTGTTGATTTTACTTATATATTAAGTATGTGAGGTTTATTTGAAAGAAATTCTTTCAATTAAATTTTGAAATATTTCTATGTTATTCGCGTTATATAGATTATTTTTCTTATATAAATTGCAAAGATATTTGAATATAAATATTGGACATTTCCATAAATGCAGTTATATGAATAATTAATTTTGAAAATGACTTAAGTTTATTTGCAAGTTCAACTTTATTTGCAAGCAATGAATAATATTTTTATAGAATTTAAATTGAAATTTATGTTGTCTGATAGGAAAATAAAATATTCCGTAAAACAAATAGCCGAGTTAACCGAATTTTTATTTATTTTTTTATACCCAAATGGAGTAATATTTAATATTTAATTAAAATAGATTTAAAGTCTCTTTCAAAATAAAACCATTCATAATATTCATATAAATATTCATAAACAAATGTTGCTAATATAATTTGTTTGTAAACACTGCTAAATTTTTGTAATATTATGTATACTGAAATTATTATTAAGTGACAGATTTAAATTATATTAATTATATTTGATTTTATATCAGAATAGTTATTGAATATATTTTATATTCATGACGTTATATTTTGAAGTGATTATTTTGCAGTATTGTGTTGATGAAAATTTTTAAAAGTAAAATTACAAAATATTTAAGAATAATCATCGATATCGTGTGTTCTGCAGTACGAAATACGTTGATAATATTTATAAATAAAATTTAAATTAAAAATTTAATTTTGCAATATAAAAAATTTCCGAACTTTTCTATTAATGTAATTAAGTAGTGATTTGAAGAAAAAAAAAATAGAATCTTTCACATATTTAAATGATGTTCGATTTTTTTTTCTTAGAAAAATATATGCACTTATATTTAATATACAATTATACTATATGTAATTAATTTCAGAAAATTTAAATAAATTTTTTTGTATACGGTATACACGGTATATATATATAAAATTTATTAGCAGAATAAATGAGTTTTAAATTTATAAATACAATTTTTATTGTTTTACATGAAATCGTATAATGATTCTTTTTCAGTATATTCAAAGATTCTCGTAATTGTAAAGTTAATAAAATTAAAGTTTGTAATTAATTTATGAAATAAGCTTTTATTTGACGTACATACTCGTAAGCGTAATTAATGTTAAATTAACAATAATTAAAAATAAAAATTCGAAAATTAAAATAACTTTTTTTTTGTCAAAGAAAACATTACTTGTTTTTGCATATTAATCATGCAATTATATCCGAATTCTAACGCATTGCTCAAATATGAATTAAAATGCCGCTATTTTAATTTTAATTGTGTCCAATGATTTGTTTTTTAATCCAAATTTACTACTAAATTCATATTAATTATAATTATATTATAATTATAATTATATAATATTATAAAATACTCTATATTTTATTGCAAAAATCACCAGTAGTTGATGAGTTATAAATTCATTAATTCTTGAATTATAAATCAACTAATAGGTTATAGTCATATTGTTAGAAAAAAGTTTTAATCAAATTATTGCGGTGTATTTGTAGAATTCTCAGATAAGCATTGATATTTTAAAAAGTGAAATTTTTATGTACATGTATTTTATTTATGTACAGGTACTATAATTAATATCGATATAAAATTTGTATAAAAACAAAAGCTACTACTATTTAATTTAAAAAAATAAAAGACTATATTTGACATTAATGCACTAGAATTGATAGATATTCTAATCTGAAAATGACTACAGAAAATAACAACTAAAATTTAAAAATTGGAAATTTCTCAAATAAAACGTCATATAAATTCTTACTTGAATCTTACATGAAATCTAATTATGTTACATATTTGGTATTTTTAGTTTATATTTTATTGCACTAACTTAACTTCCTCTAAAGATATGAGTTTGCTCCGTTTTTTTTTTTTAAATAGAAATTCAAAACAAAAAAAAAATAATTATTGATAATTTTTATTCTGGAATATTAAAGTACAATTTATGATCACGTGTATTGCATATTATTTAGATAATAATGATTAATATGGCAAATGTACAGTTTGTTTACAAATTATAAACATACATACAAAAAAAATAAAACTTACAACAAAATAAAGTATTAGAACAAGTTTACAGTAAAGTCTCCTACAAAATGAACATGTAATAATTTTTTGTTGTTGTAAATATATGAATAATGAATTGAAAAAAAAATTTTTGATAATTAAAATTTTGGAAATTATTTAAAAATATTTAGACTTTAATTCTAAAATTTGATCAAATCATTTTTCAAACATCTAAGTTCATATTTCTATTTCTAAAATATATTTATGGCTTTCGAAAATTCTATTCTACGAATTCATTGAAATTTAGAAAAAAAATGGGGGGAATTATTTAAAGAATTAATTAACCTATTTTTCGTAAAATTTTTTCGGAAAAATCAACGAATTGCAGTGTTTTTGTAAAATTGCAATCCTCATAAAGAAAATAATTTAAGGACATTTTAAATCATATAAAAATCTGGGTTTGCAAGAAAGCAAGCTTTTGAAATAAATGAAAATAATTTCTCACCAAATACATTTTTAATAATAATTTTGGTGAAACACTAATATGCAGTTTGTAAGAGGTTTTTAAAATATAAAACTAATTAGATTTGACATTGACAACTATAGCATGTATAACGAATTTATCCAGATCACTACGATATTTTAATTTCATTCATATTTTCTTTTCTAATTACTCATTTACTATAATTATCGTACAAAATATTTCTCTTCTTTTTTTTACTTAAAAGCACATTTTCTTTTTATTTTACACATATATTTTTTTTTTTATTAAGTCGGCTATCAAAATATCATATAACAAATATATGTATGTATGTATTTAAAATTTTATCATTATAATTTATTCATATCTACAAAAATTATTTGAATTATAATCGAAATGATCATAAATTCCTTAATTACATATTTCAATTATTTTTCTTTAGAATCGATTACAAAAATTTATTTAAATACGTCATTTATTAAATAGATTATTATTTTAATCCATTATTTAGACTTTAATTATTGAATTTTAATTTCCTATTATTTGTTTTTACTTTTAATTCACTTTTTGGGTGAAAATTAAAAAAATATCACAATAAGTAGATTAAAAATTTATTAATTCTTTGAAGACTTTAATAATAGAATTTTCATATAGAAATTCCAAATTAATAAATTTAAAATTAATTTAATTCCTTTTCAATAACATTTTCGATGTGCACGTTTGCGGCAAAAAGGAATAATCGCTAGTATGTTGATTATTGCTAGTTTTCATGAAAACAAGAATTAAAATTTACATAATTTTTTATACTCCTTTTTATAGTTTTTTAATTTTCTGTTAATTCACAGCGAGGGCTCAAAAGTTGTTAATTACATTTTGGACTTAACTCCTACTTATGGTTGCAATTTTTCTTTTCGTACATTTTATATAATTTAAAAGATTTTTTTTTTTTTTTGCTTATTAACTCCAGTTTTCCCAAATTGTTTCGAAAATTGTTTTAGACGCCAAAAGTTTATTTAGGTTTTTATTTAAAATTTTTGTTTTTAGTTTTGTTAGATATAAATTATTTTTCTTAATTTTATTTCTGGATTATGTAAGAAGACTTTGATTAAAATTTGATTTTGCAGCAAACACTTATTAGAAAGTTTGATAAAGATATTTTGGCTAATAATGTTGTAAATATTTAACGATAGATTTATATTTTAGCGATATTTCAAACTGTAGTAATTAAGAAATAACTAGTAACTTAGCCAAAATAAATTATAAGTATGCATTTTTTCGGGCATAGATTTCAACATTGAAAACATTACAGCGTAGTTACCTAATTTCTTTTAACTAAAATCGACTTTACCGATTATTCCATATTGCCACAATATTATTTCTGAATTTAATTAATATATTTTTCTTTTTTATTAAATTTTTAATATTTTTAATTATGTTATAATTATCATTACATTATTGTAATAGATTTTTTTTTTGTTTATTATTGTAAAATGTGCGCTCGGAATAGAAATTATAGAGATAATTTATTTATTTTTTTCTTTTAATTTTTATTTAATTATTTTCTGTGTAAACAATAATAATAAAAATAATATGTAATACTAATTTTTTTTTATTTTGTATTTATTTCCTTACTAATATTTTTATTTTTATTTTTTATTTTTTTTTTAATTTTAAAAATTGAAAAATGTAAATTAATACTTTTATAAAATTAATTATAAATTTCTTTGTATGAATTAATACAGTAAATAATATAAGTAAAGCGAGAAAAAAAAACACAAAAAAAGAATATATTAAATAATATTATTAAAAAACAAAAATACAAGAACGCGTTCTTTCCTCTTTAACTTTTCAACAGCGAATGAAAATCTCAAAAATTAAATTGAGTAATTGAAGGTTTCATTACAATAAATTAATTAAATGTTTATTTATTTTTTTTTTTATATTTTTCATTCATATTATTAATATATATTTTATCTGTGTTAATATCTATGTATAAATATATAATATAGATATGAGTGTCTGTATATAATATTTTAAACATATTGATATTTAAACACTTAATAATTATTATTTTTTTCTTTTACCTGTAAATATTTTGCAAAAATGGAAAAAAATAAAGAAAATATAATAAAAAAAAAATACTTTTATTACTTTCTATCAAAGGTGACTTAAAATAAAGACTTAATAACAGTTATAGTATATTACTTTTATTCAATGATAAAGATTTAAGTTAGTTGAAAAAAATTGTATTGATAATAATTGATAATTGATAATATAAAAGAGGTTTTCACGTTTAAAGTATTTTGAAACTAAAATATGCTATATTTTTTTATTTATTTATTTTTCTGGTTTTTTTGTTTTTTTTTTTTCATAATAATTTGTTACCACATAATTTTATATTCAGTTAAAATTTATTAGTATAAAAAATTATCAGATTCGTGCTTACTTTAATAATTTTAACGAAAATATTTGGTTTTATTATTGTGAGAAAAAAAGGCAATAAAAAAAAAAGTCTGGGGTTCGAAATCTTGTTGGAACCCTCCTGTATATTTCGAATAAAAATGGACATTATCAAAGCTGATTTTCTTCAATTCTATAATGCTATTTTTTATTATTTTTGCACTTTGTTTTTGTCAATTAAACTGACAAAACTATGAGAGAGTGAAGAAAATATTGTATGTAAAACTATTACCATTGATTGTGACGGTTCGAAAAAAAAAAATTTTTTTCAAAAAAGAATTTCCAAAATTCTCATTTTGAATACGTTTTTGTCGAAAACTACAGTTCAGAGACCTGTAGGAACAAAAATAAAAATCTATCAGCTTTATTAACAATCGTAAATGGAAGTGCATAATGGTAACTTTATGTTGCACGACTCCGAAGCTATTAACATTTATTTATATAAAAGAAAATCTGGGTTGCTGAAAATTGATCAAAAATCCTCCCTGAAATTATTTGAAACATGATGCGAAATACCCTGCCAATAAATTTTAATAAATGGAATTTTCTTCATTTAAAATTTTTTTTTTGCTAAATTTCAGATTCAGAAATTTATCAATTTATTTTGTAAATTTCGTTTTAAATTATAATTGATCTCCAAATAAATTACACCTTATACAAATATTTTTATTATTAATTTTATAAATTTTGAATAAAAAAAATTGTTTTAAAATTTTTCTAGTTTGACTTTATATAATTTATATATTTATATATTTCACTTCAATTATTTAAATTAAATAAAATATAATCTTTAAATATTAAAATTATAAAATTCTATTTCAATATTTTTTTTAATACTATAAATGTAGTATTTTAACTCCAATTTCAATTAACATTATTTATGTATATTAATTTTTTTATATATAAATTTTAATTTGGTTATTAAATCAAAAACTACTAACAATTATAAATTTTTGTATATCAGTTATTAAATTACTTATGTGTGGTGTTCAATATTTCAATATTTTCAAGTCTTCAATATTTTTGACATTAAATGACATAAATCTTTCAAATTTGTATTTACATTTTTTTTAAAAATAAATTAAAGAAAAAAAAAGGGAGCAAGAGAGAAAAAGAGAGAAGGAGAGAAAATAAAACAAAAACAACTACTATAACAATTAATATTATTATTTTATATTTTTTTTTATTATTATTAAACTTGCTTATATATAGAGAAAGTAGTTTTACTTTTATCTTACATATTTTTTATTTATTTGTACATTGTTGAATTTCGGACAACAATGTATGTATATATATAAAATTTTACAGAGTGTTATACAATAGTTTAATTTAAAAAATATTAAATAAAATTCAAAATATAATATTATTAAAAAAATGTATGACCAAAATACTGATATTTTATATTATTTTCGATAAATATTTAAAATTATACAAATTGTAATAAAATATATTGTGTTCATCATTGCGAACTCCTATTTTCGGACACTTTGTTATATTTTCTTTAATAGATATCATTGTATTTAATAAATGAACAATAATTTTCAAATAATTTAGCAGTAGTTGTAATTAATTAATTATAACTGTAATTCAAATATAAAATTTATAGATTCATTAAAAATATTTTATATTACAAATTTCCATTTTAATTAATTTACTCTTAATCCTGAATATATTAGTATTAAATAATTATGCAAGTATGTTGAACTGTATGAAGTCTTTTTGGAAATTTTGCGACTTTTAGGAAGATCTAATCGCACTGATCGCTACATTATGTCTTATTTAAAATTTATTATTTATAAATTGTTCTATACAAAATTCTTATTTTGAGAAATTATTTTGATATGTCTTAGGTATTTTATATCTATAAAGAATTAAAGTTTTACGGAATTTGTTAAAAAAAGTGTATCGCAAGCTTTAAAGCAGTAAAACTCACGAGCTTTTCAAACCGCCGACATTTATTTATTGCAATTTTTATTAAATATAATATTTAATAATAATTATATTTAATATCTAATTAAATATAACATCTATAATATAAAAGAAAAGGCATTCTGTTAAAATAATTTTAGTTAATCAAAACTAATTTTTAAATAATATCAATTGCATACTTTCAAAGCTATTTAAGTAATTTTATATTTTATTTTTAAAATGCTGAAAGGCATTTGAAATTTTTTTTTTATAACGTGAAAGTTGATAGCAATAAATAAATGTTTCTTGAATTGTTATATGAACATTATTTAAAAACTAGTTACAAAAATTAAAAATAATTATTGAACGTCTTATGAACAAAACAATATGTATGTTGTTTGGCACCACACTATTATTTTTAAATCAATTACATACTTACATATTTTTGTTTTCTTTTTTCTGTATATATTTTTTAGTACTGTTTAGTTTGATAACTTTTATTTTACAGCAATTTATAGTTGCAATAGAGCTTTTGACATTTTGAATACATTATTAAAAAAATTTTTTTTTCAGTGTGTTTTAGAACACTCTGTATTTTTAATAAAATATTTCGAAATTCTATCCTAAATATAGTGACTATTATTTAATCGAATTTACGTGAATACGTTTATCATACAATTAGTTTGATTTTTTTTTGTAAATAATTTGCTTGTATGCTTAATTATTGTTATTAATGGTAGATTAATATTAATATAGTAAATGTTATTGCCGAAAATATGTGTGGAAAAAACCAAAAACAACAATAAGAAATTCATGCAAGCTTGGATTATGGTTTGAAAATTTGCAATTTATTATTTTTTAAAGAATTTGCATAAAAAGAAATGAATAAAGGGATCGTGTTTTAGAAAATTGTACTTCTAACTTTGTCGGATTGTTGAAAAAATAAGTACACTCTACGACAAAAAAAAAAGCCGCAAGCAATTTTTAAAATTGATAGAAACTATAGTTTAAATTTCAATTGGAGTTTATTTTTGGCACAATTTAGAGTAAATAGTTCATAAATTGTTTTTATAGAAAACCGCGCTTAAAGCAAGGGCTCAATATTGTCATGGTTGAAACATTTCCAAAAATTTATTTACATAATTATAAAAAATAAAATAGTAAAACTAAAATTAATATACATAAATATTTTGAGTCTTAAATTTTAAAACAGAACTGTTGACATGATCGATTAAGAAACAATTTATCTGATTTCTAACGTGTGGCACTTCCACTCCATCATTTGAAAAAATAGACAATTTCAATAATAATATAAATAGATATTTTCGCAAAAAATGCTTTGTTATATATGTATATATGAATGTATGTAGTGTGATGTTCAAAATTTTAAAAGAAGTAAAGGTATAATTCTTTATTTGAAATTAATTTTTTTTTTTGTCGATATCAAATATTTGGAAAACTGAATTAATATTAAACAATAATTGTATGATTATTTCAATAGTACAAATTCATATTTACATAGTATATATAAATTTACATATACTGTATACATACATGTATACACACATTTTTCTAAAAGATATTTGTAAAATATTAAGTGAATTAAGAGAGTAATTGAATTTTTTATCTCATGATTTTAATTAGAAAGAAATTGTCAAATTAAGTTTTTTTTCAAAAAATATCATTGTTTACTCATTTCTATTATGCAATTATACTTTATTATATAACATGTTAGTATAAATTTTTTTAAGATCTGTAAATATATTCAATTGATCAGATATATTAGTTTTATGTGGGCACATTTAATTCGTCTTAAAAGCATTGAAACATCTCTTGACACCAATTTTGTCGCAATTATTTTATTTTGCTCATATTTCGGTATTAACGAAACCAAATTTTATTTAAACGAATTAAGTTAGATTTCAGAAACCTTTTTACACTATACAATGCGATATTTTCACACGAATCGCTTCAATACAGTCTCTTCTTGCCCTTGAAAACACAATTTTGTTATGGTCAACTATTTTTTTTTGCTTTTTTATTAAATAAATATAGACATTGTTTTGACTTTGACCAATGATATTTGATTTCCAATACAACTTAATTTATGCTAGTTTTAACTAAAATTTATTGTTTATTCTAGAGCTAGAAGCAAATTAGTTTTAATTAGTTTGATGCAAATTATTTTGAAATAGAATCATAAATATGTAAATTTTAAAATCATATTTTTTTTTTGTTAAGATTTCTTAGTTTTTCCCAACTTTAAATTATTTTTGATAAGAATTATGATAGTAAAATTTACTGATATGTCATAAAAGTAAAGAGAACGTCTTTCATTTCAATTGATTTTCAAAATTGACAATTAATCGCGTATATTATTATAAAAATAAATATAGTAAAAAAATAAAAATGGTGCAGTAATTTTTTATCAAATTAACCTACATTTTATATATTAGTGTTTAAATAATAATTATGTATGTATATGAAATTATTTATTAAAGTTGTAAATAAATAATATGATTTTTTTTCTTGTACAGTATTTACAATATTGTAATGTAAAGTGAAGAGTACTGACATCTTTGAAGTTTGAATCAAATTTTACTCACCCTATTCACACTACAAATTTTATATGGAAAAAATTTGTTAAAGTAAAACACGTTTTCCAGGTTTCCCTTATATTGTGAATTTTTTTTTAGGTTTTTTGTTTGTCAAATAAAAGAAAATTTTAAAAGAAAAGTTTTTGAAAAAATTTCAAACCGTAATAATTTTTAGTAAATTGAAATCGAAAAATATTTCAAAATGAACATGAATAAAAAATACCAAAATATTTTTTCAAAATTTTTAAATAAACAAAATGTTAATCGGGACAAGTTTACTGTCAGATGAAAACAGCTTATGCAGTGTGAATTTATTCTCTATAACATGTTAATCGTACAGTATAACACGTTATTCTCCTGTAGTCTGAATAGGCTATTACATTTAAATTGTAAATTTTTGATTTTTTTATATTAGTGGAAATCCAACATTTTTACAAAAGTTCGTTATTGTGTTCAATAGAGCTGTAATGGCCTAAGGAATTGTTCTTCATTTTCAAAATACTTAGTTTACTCCTCTTTTCACTCTATTCACTTTATTTTTCACTCTGTTCATGTAGTTCATTTTTGCTTTTTAAAAATTTTCTTAAAAATTAAGTATTTAAATATTTCAATCGCAATTTACTAGAAATGTCATATTTGCAAGTAGGCCACTAATATCCAGAGCGCCTCACATGTGGCGATGCCAAATAAATTATTTTTAATTGTAGCATTGTGTACATAAGTATAGCTTATAATGCTATGGAATAAGATAATTTTTGTAATTAATTACTCGATAAACTGCTTTTTTGAGGGGTGCTAGTGAATATTACATTTTTTAATTTAAAACAGTGTAAAAAAAGTAGTTTTAATTTTCACAATAATTGTATAGAAAATCTAAAACTAAAAATCTAGTTCTAGATTATTTAAATATATTACATTCATTTTACTATAATGAAATTAAAACATAATTATCCTCGTTTCACAAATCTCCACTATAACTTCCATGTAAAAATAAACAAAATGCTGCATTAGTAATTGCTTTTTAAGCTTTAAAATAATTTGCTAAAATTTCTGAAATTCAAATTAAATTCATTTACAGAAATTCAAATTTAATTCACGTATTTTTTTTTACTTAATCATATTTTGTGTAAATTATAATTCTGATTTTCTATTTATTTTTAAACGTATAACATAATTAATTATTCAAGAAACATAATATAATATTTATTTAATCGAATATACTAAAAAAAATTTGTGTATACTAGTGTGTAGTTGAACTTATATGACATTTGACATTCATTCCAAGTTTTTTTTTTAAATAAATTTCCCTGACTAGCGTACATACATATATAATTTTCCGTATAATTTTTTTTTACTTAATTTCCTACTTAAACAGCTGCAAATCTATTAAATTTGTAAAATGTAAAAATTATAATTAGCACATTTTTAATTTTATCAAATTATATTTTGAATTTTGTAAATTAAAAATGGATAATTATCTCAAAAAATGTCAAAATTAACAAATATGACAATATAAAAAGCTCATTTTATTTATTCCTAATTGATCCTAATTTTCCCTTTGTATTTTTCATTAAAATGTACAAAAAATTGTAAAACTTAGCTGAAAATTTATTGAAAAATTTTTAAATTTAATTAAAAAATCCGAGAATTAAGGTGAAAATATTGTCCTCCTATATTTCAATTCTCCCCTTGTTCACATTTTTATACGTTAATAATATTAATTGCGTCATATTTCCGTCATAATTATATTAAAATATTATGCAGTCTTTCTTTATTTCTTTCAGACAGAGTTCAGACTGTTGTTCGCACTTATATTTACATTTCTAAAGATAAAGGCAAATATGTAACTGCAATTATTCTTTTTTTTTTTTGTCACTATTCATATCCGATTATCATTTTTATTGGCTTGAGGTAAACAGTAAATTTATTTTCAATGTGCTAGTGCTAGTATGTATAAATACTTTTGCTATTTTGAATGTATTTTAAGATTATTCGGTTTTTTCGTTACATTGAATCATTTTTTTTTTATTATAATGTAAATATAATTTTATTAAATATTTTTTTTTCAAATTATCACATTTATTTAGAACGAATTTATTTCCGATTTAAATTTTTTAAAAATAAATATAATGCAATCATGTGATTTATAAAATCTATTCTATATTAGCCATTATATCCCGTTAACACTGAATCAGAATTTTAGTAATCTGCAACATTTGTCCTTTAATTTATGTATAACTGAATATTTAATTCGAACTTATTTTCTATATTAATTTTTAATTCACCGGGCGGTGCAAGAAAGTGAGTGAAAAGAAATTTGAGAACTTAAAGTAATTGAAATGTTTTTTATATTATGTTTTTCGTTTTGTCAAAACCTATACAATTTTTATTCCAATACTTATAATTTTGTTTAAAGTGACAAGTTCATTAAATAATTCTAAAATTTTTTATATGATAAGTTAACAAAATCAGAAGCCTAACTAATTATTGGGTAATATTTATGTAGCACGATTGACTATCCACAAACTACATTATAGCACTTTATCTGTCATGTATTTAGGGGGGTAGTTTTTGAATGAAAAGCTGGACATATTTTATTTTAAGAATATTTTTTTAATAAGCCTCCTACTGTTATTGTGGTTTTATTTTATTCTCAATTACTAGATTGGTTATGTAGGTTGGTGTGCTTTAAAATGTTTACATGTTTAATGTTATACATTTAAAGTGTTATATAAACAACGACGTATTTACACATCCCTTTTTTTTTATTTTATTCTTTAACTTATTACTAGTCGGTATTTGCAATAAAATTTAATTAAATTTTATTTTTGTGTTTATAATGTACATTGGCTGTTAAAGTAAACTAAAATATTTTATTTCAAAATATTTTTAACTTTTATTTACTTTGAGAAATTTAAATTTTTTGTGAATTAATTTTAAAAATATTCGCTGAAAGTTTCTTTTTTTTTGCAATATTGTTTAATTTCATAATTACAAATTTAAAAATACATGTAAAGTATTTTTAAGTTTTCTGTCGTAATATGTGCTACAGTTACACATAAAATATTAAATAGGACATGAACTCATAAACAGGATGTGAATTCACTTTTCATTAGTTCCCTGAAAGTTCTATGTAAATATAAACATTTTATTTGTTATTAAGTTTTATTAGCTACTCATTTAAAAAAATTGTTCTTACCCTTGCTTTGTTGTTTAAGTAGTTCAAAAACTTTATAAATATTTACAAGCTTACAATAATAATGCTTACAGTTATAAAATTATTTCTGAAATTTTAGTAAAAATAATATGCAATATAATAAATTAATAAAATCATCATTATTAAAAATGTGTAAATAAATTTAAATTTTATTTTATAATTTTATTTTAAACAATTTTCAATGTTTTATTTAATTTATTAATTTATTTCATAATTGTGTCAAAGTAGTCAAATATTTTGATTGTAATGAAAAATAACCATAAACCATTTTTTTTTTCTTCTGTCGTAAAACAAGAAACAAAATAGAACAAAATAGTTTCAATCATTGTTGCAGCGCAAGTTATTAAAGAAAACTTATTTAAATATTAAATTTGCGAATTTTAAATTTATGTAAATATTTTGTTTTCTACAGGGTTTTTATTAGAAAAATTTAGAACTTTTTATTTTTATACTCGAATAACTCTGATAAAAAAGAACTTCACACTTTAAAAACTCAGTTGTTTTAAAGAGTTTACCGACTGCTTTTCGTACAAAAAGGGAAATCATGTGACGGGACCAAATTTCGGATGTCGAGTTTTCGGTGGGAAAACGCTTGTCCATGGTATAGAGGAGTGTAAATAAACTATTTTTGAAGAGATGTGAAGAGATGTTGGTTTGTTTGTCTGTCTGCGGGGCGATGTTATTTTGGTTGTGTGACACACGATCAACATTTTGCGGATCGATTTTTCATTTTTGCACGTATAAAGAGAAATAATCATTCAATTTCCCTGAAATATAATATTTAAATTAGAGATGTTAAAACGATGAACCGATGAATTTCTAAATTTAAGATCTGGGATTGGGAACCGCACCAGGAGCTGATTTTACATTTAATTCCACATCTACAAAACTAATTGATGGAATTTCTTGTAATTTGAGTTTTGCTTGTTGCTGAAACTATCTCACGAATTTCATTTTTTAAAGCGTGTATATATGAATATTAATTATTTTGGAATCAATCAAACTTATGCAAATTTATGAGATCAAATAGCAATCGATCTCTCGATCGGTTCAGTCAAATAAAATAGGTCAAATAAATTTTCTAATATTGTAGCCAATTCCTAAAAGAAATATATTTTCATTACATACACAACGTATATTGCCTGTTATACCTGTTATGAACACTTTCTTATCTGTTCTTTTAAAGGAATTTCTGGTAATTTTTGAGATTTAATTTATAATTTCAAATAAAATTTATAAAAAATAAAACATTTTTAATATTAAAATTGTTAAAAACGAAAGCAATTTAGTGCAGAACATTTTAAAAGAAAATTTTAGCATCAATTCCTGCTTATTTCTGTCTCCCACTCCTTATTTAAACCTACCCATTTATCATTCAATCGATAAATACATACACATATATAATTTTGTTAATATTAGTGCTAAATGAATATTTAATTAAAATTAACATGTATTCGAATATTACCTAAAAATAAAAAAAATTTTAAATTTTTTATTATTAATTATAATTCTCAAATATTGATTAGTGATCTCGTAATTAATTTGAAAGAAAAAAACTACGACCAAAAAAGAAAAATAAATTTGCATTTGTATTATAAATAGAAATTTAAAAATTTTAATTTACACTTTTTAAGCAAGATTTATTCAGTTTCCATATTGTTTATTTGTCTGCTTATAGGATCCAGACTTACTCTGACATTTTGAGATTTTATTCATTTAGGCATTAAAAAATTATACCTAATTAGTAGTAAGTTGTAAATTAATTTTACGATTTTTCATTAATAAATTTGCTGCTTTCCCTTAATAATATAAAATTAAAAAAAAAATGCTTTATCGTTTTTTTTTTACAAAATAATAAAAAATTCAACAAAAAATTAAAGAAATATTATTTGTGTTCATATTAAATTAGTTTTTGACAAAGATTATGCTCTACAGGAAACGCACTTCTCAGAGGTTCAGTTTAATATTAGATCACTACTGATTAGATCAAGAACGACTTAAACTGTAAAGCAGTGCTTTTAAAAATATGTACAACTTTATTAACAACTGCAAGTGAAATATTTATGACATATTTAATTCTCTAATAATTGTAAAAACAGAATCAGAGCGGCGAAATAAACGATTTTCGTTATTAAAATAGAACAAAAGCGGTATATATTTTATAGCCAACGCGAGTGTAATTTCGCTTCATTCTGGGTCAGTTCCGTTTTACACATATTTTCATATTTAAGACAAATAGAATAATGACAATTAGTAGTATAATAATGTCAATCCTAGTGTATTTTTAAAAATAACTTAGTTAAAGATTGTCAATTAATGCAACAAAGTTTTAAGTTAAATTGCGCGCACATGCTGCAGAAGAACCTATACATTAATGAATTGTTTTGAAAACATCATCAATCTTAAGGTTTATTTCCACTTAAAGAATAACAAAATATTTGGTTTGATCCTATTGGATCAAACCAAATATTTTGTTTGATCCTATATACTACAAAATTCACGAGTTTTCGTTTATTCAGTTCTAGAATAGTTCTATTTTGTAGTAAGTTCGAAAATTCACGCTACATACACTGATCATTCGAAAATTACTATAAAGTGCGTTCGAAAATTCAATCTGCAATAAAGAAATGTTAGAAATGTAGCACAAACCTCTAGTATAAAGTTTGTAGCTGGCTCATAAAATTTCCTTAAAAATTTTAAATTTCAAAATGGCAGATTAAGATGTTGAAGGATTATTAAAGTAAGTTTTCTTTAAGTCTTCAAATCTTGTTAAAATTGCCTTATTTTACAATGAATTAGAAGACGAAAGGTATTGGGATACAATTTCATAAACAATATCATTTCTGTTATTTTCGAACGACTGATTATTTAGAAGTTTCAGAATTTGTAGACTGCGTAAACAAAAAAAAGCTTACCTAAAGTTTTTCTATAGTTTCTAACGTTGCGATTTAGAAATTTTAGTTTTAATGTAGAACTTTCAGCGCAGCGTGCATAAACGAAAATCCTCTAAATGTATTAGCGTGTGTTTTTCACTTTCCTGCAATTATAAAAAACAAGTTAAAATCTTAAAAATAATATCCAAAATTAATTAAGAGAAAAATATTTCTTTTATATTTACCAATTATAAAATTTAAATTATTGTCATAATTAAAAAAGGAAAAAAAGAAGAAAATCTAAAAACTTTATGACTGTTATATAAATTTTTTCTTTATCCAGTTAATAAAATAAAAGTTGACGATAATTCATTGTAAAATTTAAATCCAAATAATTTAGGAAAAGATGTTATAAAATTTAATTTTGTAAATATCGTAAATACTAAATATTTACCATTGTTTATTTTTTTAAATTTAATATTTTTTTTATTTTTTATTTGCTTAATTTTTATAATATCAATTATTTTTTCAAAAAATACTGAAGAAAATGAAATAGAATAAAATTTGGATTCTTTTTTTGAAAGCAAAAAAAACACATAATCAGTGTGCCAACAGTTATTTTATAATCTAGAATCTAGATTTTAGATGATAATTAATTGTAAAAATTACAGAAAGAAAAATTCAAAATGTTGGTTTAGAATTAAAAATTTTTTTTTTTGGAAATTATATGAGGCAATTAAAGTTTTAATAGAGATAGAATAAAGATAAGGTAAACTAGTTAATTAATTCTAATATTTATGATATTGTTCTAAAATTACAAGTATTCTAAAGTACAGTTACTGAAGAAATATCTGTTTTGCTTTGAGGTAGGCCCATAAAATTTGTCAATAACCATCAGTTTTTCCAAAAGAAAAAAAAATAACAAATAAATTTTGTTTAATAATTGTTTAAGTGGAGGCGGTTCCTTATTTAATTATAAGAATCTGTTGTTTTTTAAATAAACTTTTTTACTTTTGTAATGATGAAAAATAATAATTTTTTTTTTGTTAATTTTTAGGTACACACTGTAAAAGATTCACTAAAAATTCCAATTGCTGTATTAAAAGCTGGTGAAACCCGTGCTGTTAATCCAGATATTGAATTTTATGACACATCAGTTACATTCAAATTGATTCAGGGTAATGGACCAGTTTATATTCTCGGGCAAAATCTAAAAGATGATGTTGAAGTAGTTGATATGGATTCAGATGAAGAAGATGAAGATGAAGCTGAAGAAGAAGAAGTACCCAAAAAGAAAATAAAATTAGATAACAATGCTGATGCAAAAGGAAAAAACAAAAAGAAATAAACAATTAATTTTTAATATAAATATTAAGTAAAAAACAAATAAAAACTAATTAAAAAATAATATTAAAAAAAAAAAAAACAAAAAAATACAAAAATTTGAATTAATAAAATTACCCTTTAACACATTCTTACTTTATAAATGTTAAGTCAAAAGTAGAAGGATAATAAAAAAAAACAAAACTTTTTTTTTAAGCATCTTTTTTTTTTTTTTAAATTAAAAATTATTTTTGCAAAATTTTTATAGTTTATCAATTGTAATTTAATTTTTTTCTTACTATAATACTTTTATATAAAATAATGGTTGCGATTATTTAAATAATTCAGTAATATCAATTTAAAATAATCAAAAATTGATTTTTAATTAAAATTTTTTAATTAATTACAATGAAAAAAAAAAGGATTATTTGATAATTTTATACTGATATCAATTAAATTTAAATATTTTAAAATTTTTATGTATTTTTAATATACATACTTCCATACATACTTATTGTATTTGAAATTATACGTATATTGACTTTTTTTTTATAAGAAAACCTAAAATTTGTAAAAGTTTTGTTACTTTCCACAATATAAATAATACAAATAACATGTATTAAATTTTGTTTCATATGACTTTTCAATATTTAAAAAAAAAAATGTGTAACTGAATGATTTTTACTTAAACAAGACAAAATAAAAAAGCAAAAGCATTAAAGAACTGTATATAAGTAATAATATACGAAAATAAAGTTAAAACGTCTATGAACGATGATTTTAATTTATTTTTTTTGAATTCATTATTTATTTTTTCAATTTTAATATTAGTGGCAGTAAAATTGTTGTAATAAAAAATGTGGGTATACATATTATAAAGATATTGATGAAGATAAACGTTTCCTCCATCTTATAAGGGTAAACCCTTATAAAGCAATGAAAAATATTGTTTAAGATTTCATTTATTTTTGAAACTTTATATATATTGCTAGAGTTACATTTCATTTATTCCTAAAAATTGTAGGTAAATTAAATCACCAAAAAGTGATTTAATTTTAAATATTAAGTACATAGTAAATTTGAAACACATTTAATAATTAATACACTTATTATGATCGCCGAAGCGAATGAGTAGGCGAGTTGAATTGACTAGGCGAGTTCAATGGGGGTTCTAACAATTCTTTATTGCAGATTGAATTTCCGAAGGCACTTACTTTATTGCAGCCAGTAATTTCCGAATGATCTATATTTTTAGTGTACTGCAAGTTAGAAACTATTCTTGAACGGAATAAACGAAAATCCCCATTGCTTTCATTTGCCATATCCAAAATGGTACTACCGCAAGACATTAGAAAACCTACCGAAAATAATAAGGTTAATACCACATATATGTACATTTTTTTTGCAAAAACAATTGATTGTTCTGAACCAAAAGTGTTTTTGGTTCTTTTTTTACGCTTAAATGTATCAATATTTTTACAATAATTTGTAGAATTTTAGATACATACTTTACAGATAGTTTAGGTCTTTTTATTATATCAATATAAATTCTATAATATCCAATGAAAAAAAAAAGTTTGTATTATTATGATTTCTGGTTTCATTCGCGAAGCTTATCACACAGAATTTTCATCCGACAGATTTGAATCCTCATTCGCTTAAATTTTGGGCGAATACGCTAATAATACCAAAAATCCATATTCGCCAAAAATCTCATTCGTTTCGCCGAACATAATAAGGGCCTAAACCCTAAATGAACGGTAAAGCAATTATATATGTATGTACATGTCAGGTTTCCAAAAATTTGAATGGGTTTTTTAGTTTAGATACGTTTCAAGAATTTACCTGTATTTCTTGTAGTTTTCAAGATTTACCTGCAACTTTTGCAGCAGCACAAAGGTTTTTAGGACCTAATGAAACATTATTCTCAAAATTACAACATCGGATACATACATAAGTGTGTAGGTATTTCATTTCCAAAGAAAATGAAATAAAAACAATTTCAGAACTAGTATTTATTATATTTTTATAATTTGAAATGGGCAAAGCTTTCTTAAAATTTAATCTGTATGGCAATTTTTTAAAAGGTTAATCTGTAACATAATGTAATAATGGCTATTATTTTTTTCTCTTAAAACCTTTACTTTTTTAATGCAACAAAGCCATTTCCTGAATTTATGCAATTTAAAAACAGACCATAAGCCGCTATAATTCTCTTACAAAAAACTTCGAGTCTCGATCGTAAATTATTGAACAACTTTTTCAAATTGTTGGTGTGTATTTTTGAAATGAAATAAAGGAAAAATAATAATGTGAATCTGATAACAACTGGGAGCACATGATTTAAAAACTCTTGTTTGTTTTTGGTTTGTAATATTTTATTTCTTTCTTTTTTTTTTGGAAACAAAATGATTTCTTTTTCTAATTTATAAATTTTAAACTTTAAAATACATATGAACTAGCGTAATAAAATATAGAAATAAAAGGTAATCAAAACTTTATTAACTTAAAATACAAAATGTGCATGGAAATTAAAATTACAAAAGTTTGACATAATTTTTTACTCAAATAAATAAATGTAGATAATATAAAACTGTTATAACTTTTAAACTGGAATCAAAATTGAAATGCGTTTAAGGTTAAACAGAATAAAAGCACAGACAATAATTTTAGTATTATAATAAAATCAAATTTTTTCAGGAAAGCTAATTTTTAACATTTTTTTTTTAATTATTTCGAACACACCTAATAATTTTGATCAAAGGCATTTTCTATATAGATATGTTCATATATATATATAATTTCTAATTACAGCTTAATATCGTTTTAAAGTAATAGAGTACAAATTACGTTTCTTCTTAATTTACAAAATAAAATATTTTCATTTTCGGCATTTTCCGCATTGCAATGCATTTAATCGCTCACTAAATTTTTTTTATAATCTTTATGGGGAAGGAGTAGTCTTAAATCGTTCAAAGGCGGCTTTTTCAAGCGCTTCTCTATGATCAGGATGAGCAATATTAATTAAAGCATGTGCTCTTTGACGCATGGTTTTTCCAAATAATTCTGCAACGCCATATTCAGTAACCACATAATGCACATGTGCTCTAGAAGTTACAACGCCGGCACCTAAAAAAAGAAAAATTAAGAATCAAATATTTGTCTCTTTTAATAAATTTATATATATATAGAACCTGGTTTTAAAAGTGGTACAATTTTGCTAATTCCCTTGTTTGTTACAGATGGCATTGCAATAATTGGTTTTCCTTTTCCATCAAAACCTTCAGCAGCTCCTCTTATAAAGTCTACTTGGCCACCAAATCCTGAATAAAATCTGGTTCCAATAGAGTCTGAATTAACTTGTCCAGTTATATCAACTTCAATACAGGAATTAATTGCAGTCATTTTAGGATTTTGGGCAACAATTGCACCCCTGTTAACATAATCAATTGTTAACATTTCTGTAAATTAAATAAAAGTTTATTTTATAATCTATATATTTTTATTATTATGATAAATGCCTCACCAATGAATGGATTGTCGTTAACAAAATCGTAAAGTTCTTGATTACCAATTAAAAATGAGCCGACAATACGACCTCTGTGAATTGTTTTTTCAGAATTTGTTACACATCCCTTATTAACTAAATCAACAACTCCATTTGCAAACATTTCAGAATGGATACCCAAATTTTTATGATTATGTAATGCATTTAAAACAGCGTCTGGAATAGAACCAATTCCCATTTGTAATGTGGCACCGTCTTCGACCAAGTTTTCAGCAATAATTTGTCCAATTTTATTTTCAACATCAGATATTCCTTTACCACCGTGTTGTGGTAGTGGTACATCAATGTTAATAGCAGAGTCAAAATGCGACATATGAATAATGGAGTCTCCAAATGTTCTCGGCATTTGTTTATTAATTTGTGCTAAAAAAAATGTTGTAAACATAAATATATTTAGTAACAAAAATATTAGAGCGTGTAATAAATATGCAAATTATTCTGTATTTTATCATGATTTCATATTTTTTGTTCCAAAAGATTCATTCACTCTTAAAATCTTCTTCAAAATTAAAATAAAAAATGAGGTTTAAACTATGTTAATACTTGGATAATCAAAAAAAGGTTTCACAGCTTGCTGATAAACTATGTTTTAGCGTATTTCTTGAAAAACATCAAGTGATGCGTTTGAAAATGTTGTAAAAAAATAGAGAAAATATTTAAAAAAGAAAAGCATCTGTGACCAGATATCAAAAAAAGAATTAGAAATTAATGTATTACAAACAGTACAACAAATATTTGTGTATCAAAGGTTAAAATATGGTGTAAAAGAATTGACTCGAATGATTAATAAGAAAAATAAAAAAGAGGCAGATACCTGAGGAAATTACAGGGTATAACTAATTTCGCGACAATGGCACGAAGCCCCATTGAAAAAAGAAAAGCATAATCAAGGAAGGACCTAAAAGAGGGATCTTATAAACTTATTTCATAAAGAAATTTACGATTTGCTTAGAAGACAGACAATGACCACTTAAACACAGGATTACAAATTATTATTCGTTCCGGATATAAAGCATATTGAACTTTTCAGTAGATTTATTATTGAGCTGTTCAAATTAGCTGAAAAGAATATAACACATTCAATAAGAATAAATATGAAAAAAAAAATCAATACAAAATACAAATACAAAATGTTGCAAACTTACCGACAATCTTTTTTGAATGCATTAATCCAGCTCGAACGCAATCAACACTTGTACCTAATGAACAATAACCATGACGATCTGGTGGTGAAACATGAATAAATGCTACATCTGGTTTTACGATTCCAGTTGTAAAAAGTTTTGGTATGTCTTGTAAAAAGATTGACATATTATCACCACGTCCTTCAGCTACAGCTTTACGAACATTTCCACCCATAAAAAATGATGATGATCTAAATATATGAGATACTTCAGGATTGCAATAGGCAGCTGGTCCTTCTGTATGCATATGACATACCGTAATATTCTGTTGTTTCTTTTCCACAGCATTATCGGTCATTGCTTGTATCAACACATTAGGAGTTGATGCAGCACCAGAACAAAATACAACATCGCCTGTAACAAAAAAAAATATTCAGTAATTAAAGTTCACCATATTGCAATATACAGTAAAATTTTACAATGAAAACAATAAATACAATAAATTTTTCGTAAAGTTCAACTAGTGATATATTGAAATTCATTTAAACAAAAGGACAAAAACAAAATTCAAATAATTGGAACTAGTTGTATAAGTATTTAATTTATACATATTAAAGATTCATAATTTTGAAACCTAATTTTCGAAAATTTCCAATTTAAATTTTGGAATTAATATATTAGAATGAACGATTTGTGCATATTTTTCGAGTTTAGCCTTAAGTTTAGCTTTTTAAAATATTTTATTGTTATTCACTTGATTTGCAATCAATCTTAGATTGTAAGAGTGAAAGTTATAAGAATGTTATGTACCAGAATCATATTTCAAAATGATCTATATGTCTATTAGATATGTACAAAAATATGTAAATATTTACAATATTATATAGAAATCATAAATAATGTGGGTACATACATATATAAAAAGCTTTGTTGGTACCTATCTATCTAAACATTGGAATGGAATTTATACCAAAAATGATAATATTGCTAATTAGACAAATTGTTATCACATATTTGTTAATTCAGACAATATTTTATTTGTTATGAAAAAATAATTATAAAAAATAATATTATGACAAAATGAATCTGAGAATAGATAAATTTATTAGGTTGAATGAAATACAACATGTTAACAAACCAATTAAGAAAATAAACAATAAAATTAAATTTAATAACGACAATGAGGTACCAATAATACATATGTACGTTACATATATGTAGAGTAATTGAAGAAGCTTTTTAAGATTTTTTAAACTATTAGGTACATAGGGTTATAACGATTCAATGATAAAATAGTTTAAAGTTTATATTTTGGATTATGCTATATATACCTCATTGTTCGTATAAATTGTTTATAAAATGTTTAAATTTATTGATTTAATTAAATTTAATATGCAAGTCTAAATTCGGTCCATTATTTTACGTAAGTTTTAACACTTTTATACTTACATACATACATACATAATATTAATTAGTATTAAGAATATTGACCTTATTTTTAATTCATATAATATATGTATATATAGGTAAGGCACCTATATAGATAATTACTATTAAGTAATGTGGTATTAGAGAGGAAAAAAAATTACTTTTATTTTAATTTTACTTAAAATTTTTTAATGTACATAGTATGTAAATGTGAAATTCGATTGTTTTTTCTTATAAAATTTGAACTTCTTAAAATTCGAACAGTTTTATCATAGTCAAAAATAACTTTTTGGTAAAATCTGAAAAATGTAATGAGCAAGTAGCTAGGCATATTATGAGTATTTTACGTACATACATATGTGTACATACGAACGTGATTGAAAATTCAAATCACGTTGCCCTTGTTTTCAAAGATAATAAAATATTAATGCGGTAATTAAGACAAATGTAATATATTTATATTGAAGTAGAATTTGTTTTTATCTATTTTTTTTGTTTCAAGATCATGTCAAAAAACGCAGAACAGCAATAAAAGAGTTAGATTGTATGTGTATCTGAATATTGTTGATGAAAAATTAAGCTCATTTTATATTACATATTAAGCAAATTATATTTTTAATATAATACTAAAATAACTCGTTTGGTCAGATTTGAATTTTTGCTTAGCAATCTAAATTCTAAGTAGGTACATATATATTATGTACATTATGTAGATATTTCTAAATTTTTATACATATTATAACTTTTATATTGTGCTCATAGTTAATAAAAATGTTACATAACCATCTATTATATTTGTTGTAGATATTGAAATTGGATAAAAAAATAGATAAATATTTTTGAAAAATTTTTAACATTACAATAAAGGGTACATATACATATATATATGTATAATTGCCAAATATGTGATACGATAAAACTTACCGGATTTCACGCAATTTACAGCAACTTTTGGATCATCTGTTATATCTGGTTTTTTATTAGGAATTGGATGTGAAGGCCTGTAAATTTGTAATTTTATTTTGCATATCTCTCCCTTTTATAAAAATAAAAGCTCTTACTCATTAACGTAAGTGAAAAAATTGTTTGATTTCAATAAATTTAATGCTGCTGCCGGAGCACCATTCTTAATTGATAATCTTTTAACCAACAATGCCATTGTAACTTAATTATTCTAAAATCGTTTTATTTTTTTTCTTGTTTGTTCTTATCAAATAAAGCAATTTTTTTTGCTAGAAAAATAAACAAGTTCAAAGTACAATTCCGCTAAAATAAAAATATTTAACTTTCCTTAATACAATTAGTTCTTGCTGGCTGCCGAAAATAACAACTGAAAACATTGATTGAAGTCTAAATTATTATCGTCTACGATGCAATTCTCGTGTATCTGATTATTATCAGTCAAATAAAAATTTGACAATAAGAATGTCAGAAATCAGATTTAAATGTCAATTATTTCAGTTGGAAAGTATAAATTTTAATATTGCCAACAGTGAATTAAAATCTGAAAGAGTTTGAAAATTTACAATTTTATTTAGATGCATAAGGTAAAACTTAGGGATGATTATGCAAGCTTTTATTATAAAATATTGTATAATTAGGTATTTTATTGTTGTATGATATGAGCTATAGTTATGTAGCATATAATTCATATCACATATATTTTTTTTTATAAAATAGTAAAATGAAAAATTATTGAAATGTGTAGAATATACAAACTAGTAAATTTAAATATAATTGCCTAAAAATATCTTTATTTAAAGTGAATATTTTATTTTTAATTTTTCCATTGGTCGGTGTCAAATATTCTAATGGTATAAATATAACGACAATTATATTTTAATAATTTTAAAATAAGGGAGATCCAAAAACCTAAATATATGTATTCAACAATTTCGAGACTTGCAATATACAAATAATATATACATGCAAATATGTATATTGCTCTTGCTCTGTTTAATCACCAGAAAATTATAATTTTTTCGAAATTTTCGAAGTTTTCTTCTTTGCATTTTAGAAAAGTATTCAAACATTATCATTTTCTCACCTGCATTTTGTTTTCAACTTCCTGAATCATTCCTAAAAGTTTCTTTGATTAAATATACATTATGTATTACTTGATGTAGAAAATTTTTCAAAAAATTTTATAAATACAATAAAAGTGAAAAGTAGAGAGCTGTAAAAGGAAAAACCAAAAATAATAATATGTATGTAATTGATTTTATTATTTCATTACTTTTACATATGTTTTTTTTTCAATTTAGTAATTTTTATGACTAGGAGAAAATATATTAACAAAAAAGAAACTGAATAACAAAATTAATATTAAAAAAAAATTAGGAATAACACAACAATATTAAAATAAATCTAAATTAAATCTTAAATTAAAAAATTACAATTATAAATGTACAAATAAAAATTTGTAATTTAATTAAAAATATATCATTCCGACAGAAAATTGCAAAATAGCAGCTGGTAAATGTTAAAAACACTTAGTTCTTTGTATTTCTCTCTTTCCTGAACCCAATATTTAAAACACGAAGTCCCAATTAAAATTTTTCACTCTACTGAAATAATATGGATTTTTTTTTAATTTCGACTAATATACTTTATTTATTTCTCTTTTACCTTTTTATTTTTTTTTTGCAATTTTCCACTAATTACAGCAAATACTTAAAAATAATTGAATAACAAATATTCAAAAATTTAATATATATGATTATCGTACTTTATTGTTTTAATATAAAATTTTTTTTTAAATTTATTATTGAATTTAGCTGTGCAATTTTTCTAAGTTAAGTAAATTAAGTCTTAATTAATATTTTTCACAACAATAAAAAAGAATGTCGCCGCTTTTCATTTCAAATCACGTATCATTTTCATTAGCTAAATTTATTTCGAATCTAATATTGTTCCAATTCAAAAAATAAGATATTATATTCCTACTAAAATATTTCTTTCCAATATTAATATTATTATAATTCAATGTTTTATTGCTAACTAAAAAATTTCTTAGGTTTTTGCTTACTTAACTTAGTTTAAATTGCACAACCTAGTATTATCATTTAATTTTTGGTATAAGCTAGTGTAAAAATATCATCACAAATTGATTAAAATATTCTACATATTTTTTTTATAAATTTATTTTGTTTTACGTGATGCTTTTTAATTATAGATTATAATTTTACATTTATATAATATGTAAATTTTAAATATTAAAAAAAAAATGTAAATTAAATTTTTATATAAATATTTTGCGAATTATTTAAATAAAGGAATTTATAAACTCCCTTTTTAAAAAAAAAAAAACAATTTTTCAAAGAAAAAACAAATTTTCACACTTTTAATTCAATTTTTTTCTCAAATTTTTTTCCTATTCCTAAAATAATTATTTGTCTTTTGCAATTTTTTTAATATTATTTTTGGGAACATAGTATTTTTTTTTTTATATAAAATTTTTGCTGAATATTTGCAAATAAAATTTTATTTCAATTATATAGAAATAATTAAAATCTTTTTTTGGAAATGCAATTTGAAATTAAATATGTATGTTATATTAAGAATTATTAATTGTAACTGTTTAAATTTAGAAAGATTTAACATTGTACATTATATGTAAATAAGATCTACAATCTTATGAAATAAGATACCATTGTATGTAAATTAAATATAAAAAGAACAAAATATTTCTAAAATGTGTTGTAAAACGGTTATAAACTATTTTAAAATTAAAAATAATGGAGTTGAATGAAGAATTAACAATAAATAATTTTAGAAATTAAATATAAAGTATTGCCCGATGTTCATTTGTGGTTTATTTAGTTTAAAAGTACGTCTTTATATAAAATTAATAATTCTTAATATATTCATAATGTTAGAATTTAAAACTATAATCAAACTTTTTTAATTGTAATAATTTAAATTTTGCTATATACTGTTTTAGGCCTACGTTGCATAAAATTTGTGGTGAATTTTTTTAGATAAAAACAATTATATTGTTTAATTTAAAATAAACAATTTTTTTATTATGTAACCAAAATAATTGATATTTGTATTTGATTTCGCTGTATAACAAGATGCAATTATAGCTTTAAAAAGTTTTAAAACTATTTCTATATTTTCAGTTAATTATTTTCGTTATTTTTTGTTTTCTTTTTCTTTTGTTTTAATTTTATTTTCAAATTAAATCAGTCAAATCTTTATTGATTTATTCTATTATATATTTAATTTATCTGTTATACGTGTAACATTTTTTAAATCATTAACTATATGTAATTAATTATTTTATCAAAGCATGTTTATTTAAAACAGTTAAAATGATTACTTTCTATGAGGAACGAATTATGATAAATTGCGATTAAATACATTATTCTTTTTTATAACAAAAAACTTATTAAATGAAAATCTTCAATTCAAAAAATCAATATTAAAATATATCAGAAATAATTTTAATAATTTTAAAAATTTTAATATTTTAAAAAATTTAGAAATATCGTAAAAATATAAATAAAATAAAATTCTGCGCAGCAGTTTTATAGGACTTTTACTTTACTTTTAAATAATTGGTAAAATATGGTAATTAAAAACTTAGAATAAAAACTTATTTTTGTGATCTTAATATTCGTAATGAAATAGTAAGAAAAAAGCTTTTTTACAAATATCTTATACCCAGAAATTTTTGAATTCATTCAAAATTTTTAGATTAAAAAAAAAGTGGTGATGTCATTATTAAACAAAAAAATCTAAAATTAACCAAAACTTCCATTCATATATATTCAATTAAAATTTTTTCTTTAGTTTTCCTTAATTTTCTATTCAAGATGTCCTGCTTTCTTTTTATAGGTGGAATAATATATCTAATTAATTGTGTTTTGAATAAACAACATAAAATATTTTTAATATCCGTTTTGAAAATTTTTATTTTTTTTTGCTTTTTTTCTCGCGCTAACTTTGTGGTATTTTCAATTTTAAAAATATAAAAATAAAATTCTTCTAACTATTTTTTATATCTTATCTATAGTCGAGAAAATATATTATTAAAATTATATTAGAATTTTTTGGAGATATTTTTTTTTGTTTTTGGTAAAATATTATATAAAATTAGGCTTACATAAACGTTATTTACTTTTTACAACAATTTGCTAATAATTTGTGCTTCTATGAATTTATTAAATGATTTTTGAAACTCTAATAATTGCACTTTTTGAATTTTCGGGGCGCTTTATTTTTTTTTTAAAGGTAGTCGTTTCAAAAGAGTCTTATATTCAATTTTAAAAAAATAAAAATCGCGATATATATACATATATAAACAAAAAAACCATAACAAACAGATTATTTTTACTAAAAATACATAATATTATATAAAATAAACGAGGTTGAACTTTTTGGTAATACAATTTTTTTTTTAAATTATATTAATTACATATATCATTATAGTCTAATATAATTATACAAATAAAAAAATTAAGTATTAAGTAGTGTTTTAGAAAATCGACATTCAAATATTTATAATTTTTATACATCATGTTTAGAATTCAATTCTGTTTTTTGTATTTTGGAAGGAATTATCATTACTAACTAAAAGTAAACGTAAAAGTAAAAAAAAACTTATTAATTTTATATTTTAGAATATATCAAATTTTAAAACAAATGCTTAATTACATTTGGACAAAAAACTAGAAAAATACCTGAAGTGACAAATTTATATTTTACCCATTTTTTTTATATTCAAAAAGTGCAATTACTTGTTACAAAAGTTAAATTTTATATAATTATATTGTATAAAGCATTTCTTTAATGTCTTTATTAAGTGTAACTTACATTTATTTTTTTTTAGTTTTTATATTTACTATAAAATTTAATTTATTTATTATAATTGTATATTATACAAAAGAAATGTGTTTTCTATTGGACTATTTTTTTTTTGTTTATATTTAATATGTATATGTACATTTCTTTGCTTTTTATTCAAAATTTAGTTTTTAATAAATGTGCATTGATTTTCCATTTTTGTTTTTTTTTAATACTTCTTTTTTTTCTTCGTTATTTTATTTTTGTTTTAATTTTTATAATAAATAATTTTTTTTTTTTCGATTTAAAATTTATTAAGTTAGTTGAATTACAAATGAATTTATCTATTTACCCTAGTAAAATTTAAACATAATTCATGATCACGTTCATCACCCCAACCGCCGTTCCCTTTACGTAATTTCGTTCGTTTTATTAAACTGGCTACAGTTAAAGTTAAACTTTTCGGGAACATTTGACCAGAGTTTTTAGCAATTCTTAAAACTTGTTGAACTTTTGATATAACCTGATTTGATTCACAGTTTTTCTTTTTATGATGAACTCCACTAAAATAAAATAAAAAAATAATTATATTAATAAATAAATTATGAAACATGTAATAATATATGATTCAATTTAAAATAAAATTATAATAAATTTACAACATTTCATAAAAGCACAATTTTTATAAAATATAATTAATTTAAATATATTTATTTTTAAAACTATATTATTTACCATTCACCAATATGAAAAACTCTTGGTCCCTTAACTATCATAGCACGTAATTTGTTTTTCAAACATTGTTGCGATAAATGCTGTAAGGACCAATCCCAATTGTAATCATCATAATTACAAAAATGTATAGCACAATTACGTATCGATTGCCAAGTATTTTTATTAAATGCAAATCCCATATTATGTTTGCTGCTTATCCAAGGCATAACTTCAACCTTTTGCAAAAAAATAAAAATACAAAAATAAAATTAATATTTATTATAAAATTACATTTTATTTTTAGACTTCTTTTTCTATACTAAAAAACATGCTTCTATCTCTTAACACAAATAAACAATATAAAAATAAGATTCAAATTTAAATAAAAATTTAAATCTAAAAGAAAAGTATATATCTCGAAATACATATCTTAACTAATTATTAATTTCAATTGCAATAAATATGCAAAGAATAAGACCTATTATATACACATATTTTTTGTGTGTTTAAGAAATTTAAAATAATATAAAAAAATATTCAAGTTTGTATTTAATATTTATATGACTTTTCATGCAAAGAATTCAAATTGTTACATTAATTGGAATATTTCTTAACTTAAACAAAATTTTTCATTAAATTCACTTTTTCTTTAAGTATTATTGCAAATATGTACGTGATATTACAAAAAAGTAATCAATATACCCTACCCTATACCATACATATTACATTTAAAGGAAATTAAAATCATGATGAGACCTAATATTATTGAAAAATTGAATACCCTAAAATTTTAAATCTTAATTAATATATAAAAAAAATATATATGCTCACACTAATAAAAATATAGAAAAATATTAGTAATTATTAAAAGAAAAATATTAGTAAAATAAAAAAAAATTATATAATTAATGTATGCTATAATTTGTTCTGATAATTATAACATATTGTTATAATTATCAGAACATATTGCCTGTTATATATATCATATTGCCTGTTTGTAGGACAGATTTTTTGAAAACTAACCTTAAAATACAATAAAATTGAAACTAAAAAATAAAATAACAATAAAATACAACACAATAGACGGCATTTTTTGACAAAAAATTTCAATATTCCTCTTACTCAATTAAATATATTTTTAGTAATTAATTATGACTTGTTGTTAGAATATAAAAAAAGAAAAATTTAACTACTTTTAGATTTATTGTTTTATGTAATATTCAACGTGATTGCATTATTTTTAAATATACATTCAATTGTTTTGTTATCAGACTTAATTTAAAATTCAAACAAACTATAGTGTTAACAACACTTTTCAATACAACTATAATAACCCTTATTAATAAGTACTAATAAAACATAATTTATGTAAATATAAAAAACAAGTGCAATAAAAAAATAAAAAACATTTACACATTTAAATATAAAATTACAAGATAAAAAAAAGTGCACTGTTGTAAATCTATAATATTTGAAATCTAATAACACCAAAAAATTCAACGGCTCTCCTAGAACTACAATATTTTATGTTCAAAACAAAAGAAGTTAAGAAATAGAACAGCCTTATCATGAATTTCGTTCGTAGCTCTGAAATTCGGAAATTACGAATTTCTAAATTTCAGCTCTAAATGTTCGTAACAGAGTAATCATAAATTACGTTTGTATTACAAATAACCCTCAAAAGTCTACGAAAGAAATAATCACACGTTTAAAGAGAATGGTTGTATTACTTTTGCTTGGATTATACCAATGAAGGGAAATTAATTCATATTTGCCAAAAAAAAATTCCCACTCTTGAAATATATTCAAAAACTAAAGAAACTGCAAAACTTTAATACAAAAAATATAAATAAACATTTGATAGTTGAAATAAAATACTGATTTTGACACTCCGAAAAATGGTACTGCCATCGTTGATTCATAATCACTACGAATGGTGATACATAATTTCATAATTTGTGCACATTCAAAAGTCTACATCGAAGTTAAGTTCGTAATTCGTGGAATTCTACGAGGGAAAATCATGATAGGGCTAGGAGTTATATTTATAAATTTTCATTTAAAAATACCTAAATATAATTTTAAAGATATAAGAAAATCCAAACATCTTATTTCATTTATTTATTTAGTAAAAAGTAAAAACTAATTATTTTGCAAATTCTATTCATGTAAGATATTCCAAATTATTTTTTTAAATACACTGGTGTTCCAATATAATGAACGATATAATGTTCTTTATATTGAGATTGTCCGTTATATCGAATCTAAAATAAGAACATATTGGTATGTACTAAAATCAAATGTAAATTGTGTTTATTTTCAAATTTAAATACGTACATACGAGTATGTAAGAAAAAAATAATGATCATTTATTTTTTGAAAATAACTGTCAATTTTTAATTCTTTAGTTGTGCATGGAATCTGCAAAAAATGGACTTTTTCTTGAAGTTGAATTTTTTTGAAAAAAATATCTTCATATTCACGATAATTTTGCTCAATCCACTCAATAAAAGTAGCTTTGTACAGCTGTTATAGATACCTGTTATGGATAGTTAGCTGCCCTAATAAAAGACTACTATAACTATCATGAATAATTTTCATTTTTTTTATATTCGTTATATGGAGTACTTACAATTAAAAAAACGTAGCTGTTCGTTATATTGGAACATTCGTTATATTTGGTATTCGTTATATTGGAACATCACTGTATTAAAATTAAAATCAGATTGAAAGCAGTAGTATTTCATTTTTCAATTAAACTATTTTTTTAAAGTGCTGGGAAAATCAAACAAATTTGAAAGCATTTTTTTTAATATATTTTGTTAAATATTTAGCTATCATAGCCCACTCTCAAAACTCTTTCTAAAAGAAAAAAACAACAGATTTTTCAATTATTTTTTCAGCACGCTCATAAATACCTGATTTGGAAATAATATTTCTTTTTTAAATTTTAGCATTCTGTAGGATTGCGGAGAAACCTAATTTATATAAAAATATGATTTTAATAAAATGCTTTTCAATTTAAATACTAAAGATATGTGAACTTATATAATTTATAAAATCAAGGCAAATGTCCACATAGGAAAAAAAAAAAAACAAATTAAAAAATTTAAAATTGCATTTAAAATTTTTTTTACCTAATTATTAACCTGTTCATATTTTTTATATCTTCACCTCAGTTTTAGTGAATTGCTTAATATTATAAAAAAAAATTCTACTCTATATTTTGTTTTACAAAACCTAACCTATTTTTAACTACCATAAAAATTCACATTATTTTTTGAATAATTCAAATCACCATGCAATTAAAAAATTATGAAAATATGTGATTGAATTCGATTATTTCATTAATATTTTTGGTACTTAATATTAAAATAAGTTATAGTAAATATACATATTAATAAAAAACTAAATCATGCATTTACAGAAATTAAATTATTTAAAAAAATAATTATGGTTAATAACATTTTAACAATTTAAGTACATTTTGTTTATATTACAACTAAGCACTGTTTTCATACACTGAGGAACAATTCGTAAATTTAAATATTAAGAAAATAATTAAATTGAATACTCTTCATACCATTTCATCAAATTTAAATTTAAATAAGAAAATGCAAAATATTTTATATTGTATAAAAAATATTTAGAAATATTGTCATTAAGATATTACCAATTGGCACAATTTTGAATGTAATTTTAAAGAATTTTAATGAAATTTTAAATTTTGGTTGACAAATAGAATTAAAAGATGAAGTGGAATACAATATTCACATTAAGAAGTTTAAAATGTATATTTAATAATTTCAAAAAAAATAATATCAAAAAAACACGTTTATTTCAAAAACATAAATATTCTAATTGTAAAATATTCTATATAACATAATGAAATGCTCGTAATAAATACGCTAAGATAAACTATTCATTACACAATAATATTCTATTTATACTTTACAAAATTGAGTTTTTTTTTTTTTTTATACATTTTTTAAATATGTTAAATAAGTCGATCGACAATTATTAGTGATATAATATTTTCTACCTTTTGATAAACAGAATATAATGATGGTAATACATGATAACTCCAAGTTTGCTGTGCCACATTATTCGAATTCTTTAATTCATTTGAAGTTGGTTTGTTTTTTCGATCAAGATGAAAGGAATTTTGATTTTGATAAGTTTTTAATTTATTACCATAATTTCCTAATATGTTGTTAGATGCACTTGAACCAGTATATTGACCATAATAAGCTTTATTTTTATTCTGTGAGGTGGGTGGTTATACATGGTTAGTGATTACAAAGATTTAAATAAAAAATAATTATACATGATGTGTTTATAAAAAAAAAATTAGTTTAAAAAAGAAAATAACATTAAATTAAGACAATAATTTTGAATCAAATTTTTTATTCACGTGAACATTTTTAATTATTAAAATTTGAAAAAAACTAAAATGTAATAAAATTTTTAGATCATAATTAAAATTATGATTGTCTATTAGAATTCATTATTAGTTCATTGTTTTATTTTAACGTTTATAATGTAAGATTATTATAGAGAAAAAATATGAATTGAATTCGGTAAATTTCTGTGGCAACAATGTTTTTTAAGAAATGAACAAACTCATAATCTTTTTCATAGATAGCCTTACTTTTCAAGGAAAAAATGCTGAATTAAAAACTATGAATGTTGAACTAAAAAGAAATGGAAATTAAACTGACAAAACTCGGAAGATTTAACTGACTCAAGTGAAAATTGATCTAACATAATAATAAAATTATTCTATTTGTAATATAAGTCGAAATTTTTAATTATCTCAAATTAAAAAAATGATATTAAACTTTAAAATACTAATAAATGTGAACATTTACATAAGAATAATAATCAAAGATGTTTTGACTATTAATTAATTGCATAATGTTTACAATGGTAAAATAGCTTTATAGATTTAAATTTCTAAATCTAAACCTTATCAATAATTTTTTCTTAATTAAAATACTCAAATATGTAAATGTTAAGGAAGTTAACAAAAAGTGAAAAGGCATTTTTCAAAATTATTACTTTTCTTGTTTCTTAACTTAGTGGTTTAATTAATGGTTTTATTAAGAAAATTAAAATATCTATTAATTAAATAAATTACTACCATATTTGTATCTCTTAATGATAAAAATTCAATTATCACTTAAATTTCTATCGATAATATTTATGAAGAAAAATATACATATGCCATTTATAATATTAAATTTAAAATGCAAATAATTTTTCTATTGATTGTTACAAATCATCTTACTAAATGACCCTTTTTTATAATAGAATAATAAAAGATTGTGAAAGATGTTGAAAATATGAAGAAGCATTACTGAATTAATGATTTCCAAAAGTTAATATCAAACGATTCAACTTCAATGTTATGACACACGAAGAAATGTAATTATTTTTAACTTCAATTTTTACGGCAAATAATTTGCATAATATATGTAAGTAATTTGCAATATTATAAAACATAAACTATTTCAATGAAAAATTTAATGATGCCTATTAAAATTTCACAAAAATTAACATCCATTACAAAAATTTGATTTTTTTTTTTGCTTTAAAGAAAACTTAAAGTATTATATTACATTGATTTCTGTTCATCGAACAAAATGATTTCTGAAATTGATTTCAAAATGTGATATGCTAGAACGTGATGGTGTTTTTAAGTTATTTTCACACTTTTTAACTCATAGTAATTTTGAAATTTAATTGTTATAAATTTTTCAAATTGTTTTAATTCACGTGAATTGTTAAACGATGTAAAAGTTTTAATTTCTTCAGCCAAATTGACAATTTAAATTATAAAATTCTTGTTAACCAAAAAACAAAGTAATAAATCAAAGGAGATTATTATATAATGTAGTAATAAAATAATCTAAATAGTAAAAAAAACTAAAAATTTTAGTGTTATATAACTTATAATAGTTTTCAAAACTAAAAAAGAACTGTGAAACTATTTGGTTAGAAACAATAATTTAAGTAGATTTTTTTAAAATAAAATTACAGAACTAAAATACACATCAAATTTAACATTATAAATAATTTTTGTAATTTGGTTGTGACATGTTGAAATCTTATGAACAATAAATCAAAAAAATTCAAAAAAAAATTTTACCTTACTATTGTAAGTGTAATAATTAAAAGTTTTTAAATATGTTCCTAAAGATAATATGTTACAATTTTGACATAATTGTAAAGCACGTTTTTGCATCAATTCTAGCAAATAAAGAAAATCTTCAGCCACATAATGATCTTCTTCTAAAAATAGCACCAAGCCTAAAATTTAAAATAAAAATTTTTGTGTATAAATCTCTAAAATACATATATACAAATACGATATAGTAGCAAAAATATAAAACATTATAATATTTAAATTTAGATTTATTTACGTATGTACCTGTGTGACATCGAGTTATTTCTAATTGATCAAAAACACGATTTGCCTTCCACCACCAGTGATGTTTAGTTTGTGTAAATGCTGCTTCTCTATAATGGCCATATAAATCTGGATGTTGTGCATTATTACACTTTTTAATAAGTGCCCTTAAAATATTTTTATATTTAATTATTTCCTTAATATCCTTTTTAATACAAATATGAAGGTTATATTTACTGTTCTTTTTTCATGTCTCTTGCGCAATCACCAGGATCAACACCAGGAAACTCATGAGGATGTGTTTGAATTGAGTAAGGGTAAAATATCTAAAATAAACAAAAAAATATTAAAGTAAAAGTAAAAACTTTAGTATTAATTTGAATGAGAAATATATGGTTGAATAGATGAAATATGATAAATGAAATCACAATTATATAATTAACGTTTTATAGAAATAAATAAATAACTGATAAATTTTTTTTTAATAATACTTACTTGCATTACTTTGCAAAAATCTATTGTTTGTATTAGATCGTTTATATCTTCATCGTAGTAATCATGCGAAAATACTAATAAAGTTCGAGAAATATCTCGAGCTTGTGCCAAACTCACAATCAAATGCTTAAGGTATGTTATTCGTGTGTGCACCTAATTCATGAAATAAAATTTTATGTTAAAATTAAAAATTATGATATTCAAATATGTATAGTATAACTTACCTGCACAACAATTATCACAGAATCATTTTGAAGTGGGCCAAAAATGTCTTCATTTAAAACTATTTGCAATTCATTATATTTGGCAATCATTTTCTTAATCTCAGAAATGTTGGGTGGATGGTATAATTCAACAAATCCATTTTGTGTACCATTCCCATGGCCTATAACGAAAAATTATTATGATATTACAAATTTGTGAAATTTATATTCTTATATATAGTTTTTTTAATTATAATGTCAATCTATATTTTTATTATCCAATTTAATATACAAATAAATTAGGTTTTGAAAATATTTAATGATATTTTTTGCCTTACCATAAGTTTGATTTCTGCTTTTATGTGCTAAAAATTTATGGAAAACTGATGGCACCATAGATAAAATGGCAGCAGCTGTGTCATTTGTTGTATCTACTAATGTATTATCATGAACTTCGGCTAAAAAATTAAAATAAATATAGAACATAATTATTACTTGAATAATTTTAGTATTAAATTGCAATTTTACTTACTATAATTAAATAAATGTAATTGTAGAATTACAAAGAGCATTATAAAAATTAATAAAATAGCGCGGATGCATAATGAATTTTTTCTTCTGTACATAGCACCCGTATTGGGTAATGGTAAAGGTATTCGCCTTCCTGTAAAAAAAAAATAATTCTTTATGAATTAGAAATATGTACATGTTTTATTTTCAATTAAATTCAAATTCAATATACATTTTCCTATTGGTGATTATTTTTAAGAATAGTGAAAAAATAAGATCTTGTACAAGTAGATTTATTGCTATCTAGTGTTAAAATCTATTGCAAACATTCGAAATTTGACAGCGCTATTGGTCAAAACTTAATTTTGTACAAATGATTTTAACAAACAATTGACATTTTCTTAAAGACCTAATCTATTTAAAAATTTTTTAAATTTTAATGTTCATATATGTATATGTATATGCAGATATAAATATAATGTAACGTAATGTAACCGATATTTTTGAAATAACAAAATAATAAAATATATTTACCTCTCATCCTGTCTGTTTTTCGGGCAACAAAACACTTACATACTGCAAATATTAAAACCTGGAAAATAATAAATAAAATTATGTATTAATAAAATAATGGATAAGACATTAACATATTAAGTATACAAAATCTAAATGCATTCGAACCATACCTAAATGATAAAGTCTTAATTTTTCGAACTATGAACAGATTTTCGATAAATACATAGGTAGAAATTTTCGTAATTCAATATTGATTTGAAAGTTTTTGACAGGAATATTTTTTTTTGAAAACTTCTTTATTCAAAAATTGTTTAATACTACTATTAGTATGAGTACCAAATACAATTTAGTGTTTTCTACATCTTTGACAGTGTTCAACACAATTTAAAGATTTTATGAATTATATTTTATGTCGTTTTATAAATCCCTTTTTTAATGAAATTTAAGATGTAATAAACGATTTTAAATTTTAAATGAAGAAACAAAAGAGAAAAAAACCACAAAAAATTAGCACCAAACAATGAAAATAAATTATGCAGTTGTGGTTAAATAGAACTTTTGAAAATAAACAACATACATAACGTACATATTTTAAATAATAGATAAAACGTGCAAAATCACAAATTTTCATTACACGAAATACTATATTATTCTGAAATCCATGAAAATGCAACAGTACATAAATATTTTCTGTAAACATAAATCGAAAGCGGTATTTATTTGGAAAAGTTTAAAAAATATTTAAATTTGGAAATTCAAAAAAAAAAATACTTAGGTATGCATGTATATGTTTCGCACATTTAACATAAGATTTACATACTTATAAATCTTATGTTTTTTTTCAAAGAACAGTGTAAATCAAACATACGAGTAAAACAGGTATATAAGAAGACTATAATTAACTCGGATACTTTACTAACTACAATAATTATATTAGAAAGAATCAAAATTAGAAAATCAGTTTATAAAATAGCTAGAAACAAATTCCAATATTGGATCTCCAACAATATTAGCAATTATTATTTCTAATAATACGCAAAAATTCGTTCTGATACGGAACGAGTTTTTATTATTTTAAAATTTAAGTAACGAAATTTATTTTAAGAAAATAAGAACATTCTTTCAAAATTTGTGTTTTGTAATCGATATAAATTACGAGAGTTTTTGGTTTTTGCATTAATATGTAATTTTTGTACATTATTGCATTTCCAAAATAATTTTCGTTTATAAGAGTTTTACTGTAAAAAAAAAATTTTAACAAAGTCATCCATACATAATTATACGCCCTTTAATAAAATTGTTATACGTATGTGATTTCAATTACCAGAAATAATTTTACGCATACACATTCTTACATATACATACGTACGTCTTAATTGTTTAAAAATAAAATTAATCTAAAAAAAAAATAGTACAAATGTCTTAAATTGCGTTATAAATTATTATTATAGTTAATTCCAAGATATTCCAAGATATTAAGAGCCGAATACTTTTGCAAAGGCTTATAAGCTTTAAAAATTGATTGAAGTACGTAAGATTTTCAAAAGATAACATTCATTATTTGTAACAAGAAAAAAATACTCACGTAGGTACTCATATGTACTTATTATAATGCCTAATTATTTTTTACAAATTAGTGTTCAATGTCTTAAATTTGATAAAAAAATTTCCGAAAAACAATAGTAATAGAAAATTCTTCTTAAAATTGAACATTAACATTTCGATTTAATCATATTATACTTTTGAAGTCAAAGTGCAAAATTAAATATGTAGTATATTTTCCCATCTGTTATACATTTTTTATAGTTAGATACTTAATACATATATACAAATATATTTTGCAATAATTTGTATTTTACACACTTTTTCGTTTCTCTAATTTAAAAACAAAGGCACGTAGAAGCTTTTTCGATCATTTGTAATTCATTTATTTTCTGAGAATAATTGGTTAGCTATATAGTTACTTAGTATTTTAAAATGACTCTATTTTTAATTGGAAATTAAAAGTGAATTCTAATATAATGTATGTGCATCTATGTATATGTACATATACATATATATACTTCATTACATGCATCAGATTTTTACAACAAAATATGCATTGTTTACACATATGTATATATAAAACCTATTACACGCAATAATTAAACAATATCAACAACCATAATCTGAATCAATGAAATGAGTGATTTGTAAAATACCTTTAAAGAACTTATGTATGTAGTTCTCAATTTATATAACATTAAATTGCTATCATAGGAACTATAAGGCATTAACAAGATTTTACCTAAATTACATATCGTAATTTAAATCAATAACACTCTGATATAAATGAAGTTTCCATATAGTACTAATTAAAGAATTCAACATAATAGGTACCTGGTACTAATAGAAGAAAATTAAATTCTTATTTTTAAAATTTATTTTTGAGTCTTATGTCACTTGAAATTTATTTTATTGAACTATGATATCTTATCTGTTTATTGTTTTCTAAAACCTACTTATTGTTATTCAATATAAATAAAGTTGGGTCAAACCAATGGTTTGTATTGTAGCACTTTTCCCTTCAACAAGTAAAAATTCTGCTTTTAAATACAGTCTATGTATACCTATCACACTATAAAAATTATTTTCATTCATATACAAAGCTAAGGAAGATGCATATATATGCAGTCTTTGAAATAAAGCAAAAATGAATATAAAGTGGGGCTACCATAATGCTCGATTTTAAGGTTTAATTGTGTGAGTTAGATTGTAGATTGTAGATTCAAAGGGAACCGAGTGAATAACTACTTGGGAAAAACAAGTAAGTATGTATGTAATATAGTTCGCACAGTTAACATGCATATATACATGTATACATACATAAATTTAATTGCAAACCTAAAGTGTGCACTTTTGATCTGAAATAAAGAAATAGAAAATCATTTTTTCATTTAATATGCATGTATGTATCTAATTTATTTTAAATGAGAAAAAATAGAGTGGACCTTGTCAACTCTGTGATACCCGTACGAATTTGTTATCCTATGTGCGAATATATATGCCGTAACTGACCATGAAACAGACTGTGACTTTAAGTTGCCGTATTACCATATTAATTTATGCAAAATTTCAGTACTATGTGTTTTTCAAAATACTGTGTGTGCCAAACTACTATTGAAGTTGTATGACAGCTACCAGAAAGAGCCAAGAAATTTTAACGAATTTTATCAAGCACATCGGCCCTACTAATATATTCGCTTGTGTGAAATGTCAATATTACAGCTTTTATAGTTTCTTAGATATAGCCAAATAACTTTTGAAGTTGTACGACAGCTACCAGAAGGAGCGAAGCAATTTCAACGACTTTTGTCAAACACATTGTTTTATAGTTCCTGAGATATAGCCAAATAAATTTTGAAGTTGTATGGCAGCTACCTGAACCGGTACCCCGATCATGTCCAATTTCAATAGGGTTCTGGCACTTGCTACAATAAATCATTTGCGAAAATTTGGTGAACTTAGCTCAATTAGTTTTTGAGTTATCGCTGGGACGGACGGACGGACGGACAGACAAACCTAAATCAACTCAGAATTCGACGCTGATCAAAAACATACATTTGAGTCTATATTTAAGACCGTTATTTCTTAGCGTTACGAACGGTAAGGCAAATTTAGTATACCCTTTGAACATACGTTTGTACTGGTATAAAAATGTAAAATATTTTTCTTATACATACTTAATTACATATTATTTTTTGGAAAATGATCATTTTGCCACTCTTAAAGATGAACCTCAACACGTACTATATAATTTGTGAAACAAATTCATGTACATATGTATAATATATGTATGTAAGTAAACACTATTTTTGGGTTTTTATAACATAAAAAATGTTTTGAAGGTGAAAGGTGTCATTACGATATTAACGGAAATAAAAAATGTTAAGACAGAAAAAATTTATAAAAATGTTATTCAAGTTGAATTAAAGTTACGCATAAACACAGATCGACATATGTATATGAATATGTACTTATGCTCAGTTATAAGTGTTTCGTTAAGTTTTATGAAATTGCACTTATGTTAAAACCAAGAAACTTTCTAAAATTTGTAAATATAATAAAAAAAGTTCAAAAATAATTAAGAGATTAAGGTAAAATTAATTAATTAATGACGTAAAAGAAGGAGTACATATTACTCGTATATTTCGAAAAAAAAATTATATTTTGCTTAAAAAATTTAACTAAGCTTCCTATAACATTTCATTTCTTAAGTCTTGGATCTCTTATCTATATAAGTTTAAAATATACGCACAATTAAACTATAATTTTTAAATGACGTTTATATTAAAAAAATAAATAAAAATGTTGTCATGAATTACAAAAAGAACGGCACACAAAAATATAAATACAGAACCTTAAAAGGTTTTAAATATTTTCTAAAAATAACGCTAAAAATACTATTGTAATTGAAATGTTTGACTTATTTAAAAATATATAAATGTACATATTTTTAGAAAAAAATAACAAACACTTGTTACTTTTAGGTAATTTCAGGTATAGCTAATACGATAGCAATTAATATGCTATATATGTATAATTGTTGATTTAAAAATAAAACTACAAATTTGTTTTTTTTTTCATTTAATATATAACATTGAAAACTTATGGCTTCTTTTAGTAATTTTTAAATTTTGTTGTGCTTTTATACATATTTAAAAAGTTTTGTACATGTGCGATTGGTAATGAATTCACTACGGTTTTCACCTACACCTATAATGGCAGACAAATGCATACAATTTAATAATCAATAATTTTTTAACGAAATAAAATTCAAGTAACGAGAGTAGAGATAATAGAATTATTTTAAAGTTTCATCAATCAAAATTTTACCTTAATTTAATTTTGTTATAATTAATTTAATTTAAATTACAAATGTTAATTTATTTTATATTTTTTTTAAAGAAAACATTGATTTAGGAATCCTACAAGAATTTATAGAATTAAGTTTAAATTTAAGTATGTACACGAACGAATAATCATCATTCTATATTGAAAATGATCTTACCATTGAAAATATTTCTTAAAATTCTAATTTATTAATTGTTTCGTTGTAAAAACAGATTAATATTAAAATTATAAGGTTGAAAGGACTTCAAATTCAATGTAGCGTAGTGAAAGAGCCTCACATTACAACTTTACCTAAGAAATACATTATTGCAAATTTTACTGACACTAAAAAAACCTGTTTGTTGACAGTAAATGCTGTTTGTAAATAATAAATTGTAGCTCCATTGCGATTCTTAATTTCAAATAATTTTTTTTTTTGTTAAATATTTGCAATATTAAATTTTTCGAAAATTACAAACATATTACCTACACCAAATACATACATATACATATGTATATGTATATTCAAAATTATTTTAACTACATGGTATAATATGTATTTCGGATTTCTTGATTCTGAAGATCATTATTACTTAATTCAATGTTAACTCATAATATAAACCTTTCAAAATAGCTTCAATGTGTATATGTACGTAAATACGAGTTACTCGTTCACATATAGTACTAATATACTCAATATGTATAGCTATATAGCTATATATCATATTATGTACAAACATTATTTGGTTTTTTGAAATCTTGTAATGAAATGCAATGACAACAGGATCATAAAAAAGTTTTATTTAACTTTTATTTAATGAAAAATATTCGTAACCGAATGCCTAGCACAGATGACATCAGTGAAAATCACTTTTTTATCGCTTCAAACACAAGTTGATTTTTAATTTTGCTTTTTATTCTTAGGAAGTTAAATTAGAAACATACTAAGCATATGTATATAAACTTAACACTAAAATGTAGTAGACTCGCATATAATAGGTACATACATACATTGTATAAAAATAAATGTAATGGTTATTTTTTTGTCCATACTCAGAACTTTATGTTTCAAATTTTCTCATTTTATTTTCAATTTATTTTTTGATATTACATAAGTACCTAAACTAAACATATATAAGTAAATAAGTAATACTGACAGCCGACAAAAACTATAACACAGTTTTACATGCGGAAGTAGTTGAAACGAATCATTATTGTCCAGAGCAACTTTTTCATTATTGAGAGGAAAGGCAGAACATTCAGAAATTGAAAGCCGCTTGGAAAACATAATATTCAGCAAATTCTATTTGCTGATTCTACGAGTTTATGGGGTATCAAAAACGGTTAATTTTTATATTATTTAACATTAAATAGTTATTATGTGCATACATACATAACGTACATAATATGTATTTTATAAAATATGCTTACATATTATTTAACTTTTATTTACATGCATTTGCTCACTACGCATAAATGTAGATTCACGGTATATGTACTACATGTACACAATATTGTTTACTTGTTTCCTATAAAGATTTGCATAAAAATGTATGAAATTACGTTCGTTATAATATTAAATTAAAGTAAGTTAGGTTCAATGTTCACGGTCAAGCTACCGTCAGAATCTTGTACATATGTATACATACATACACATATTCATGTTAATTATAAATGTGCTTTAATATATAATAACATGTTGATGTGAATTTTGATTTGTGATATGACTAAAACATTATCTTACGTAGAGTTACCATATTTTCTCAAGTAATAATGGCTTGCTTTTCATTCAATCAAATCAGAAAAAAAAAATTGTCGTTCTATTTAAATTTAAAGGGGTACAAAATTTGTCTTCTCAATTGAAAAGTTTTTCGCAAGTCAAGTTCGTTCCTTATAAATGAAAAAATGTTTTTCTCAATCAAAATTCCACGCATTCTTTAAAATCTTAAAAAAAATCCTGGAAGTAATAATATAAAGTATAAAAAAATGTAAACTTCGATTACCCAAGAATTTAAACTTTGCACATGTTTTTTTTTTTAAAACGAGACTAGTACACTATAGGACAAATTCTAGAGTATAGGACAGATGGTCACTATGTGTATTAATTGAAGTTTATAATTGGCAATATTTATGTGTTGGTAGGTTAAAAACAATTACATTACAAAAACTTTATACCTGTTAGACTTTTTAGGTTTTATTTCAACATTGTTTAAGTAATAGTCATTTTCACGCTGCCAAGTCATTATAAAGACATATCTTTTCTTCACTTACTTGGTTTCATTTTTACTCAAGTAAATAGCTCAAAAACCATTGACTTATTAGACATAAAATTTAGTAGTTAATAAACCATAGCAATAAAATTTAATAGTTGAACAAAAAAAGAAAAAGCAATTAAATTTATATTGAAGTAAAATTATTTAAAGTCTTACTGGGAAATAATATAATGAATGCCTAATATACGAAAAATGTTTGTATTCTGATAAATATACATATGTATGTACATATTATCTAAATTTTATTGAAACTTTGTTTTAGTGGCAAAGCAAACAATTATTTTATAAAATTCCTTTTTAATTAAAATTCATACATACATGTGTACATGTTATGCATATTGGACAAACAACCATACCTTACAATATACGAGTCAAACGCACATACGTATTTAATTTTTATAATACATATAGCAAAACAATCACAGGAATTAACATAGGTTTGCTTGTCACCATAAAGAAAAATACAAATGCATAGTAACATCACCGGCAAATTTTATTTTAATTCCAAAATGAAACAAAAAAAAAAAAAAAATAGAACTTCTTTTTCATCCTTTTCCATCCTAATTTACTTTTTTATATAGTAAATTATATTCATTTTCAATGACGGCTCATGCACGTTTACCTTATCACGAATGACATGCAAGTATGAGAAAATAACGAAATTGCTTTTCGTGAGTCCATTCTTTTGGATTAGGAGTATTTAGGAGTACATATGGTTATTTAGAGTTATAAACCTATAAATATACTGGCAATGTAATAGAAACCATTTTTTCTCTATTTTCTGATGCAATTTGTTATCTTCCCCTTTTCCATAAAAAAAAATTTTTAAATTTAGGAACTCATTTAAATTTGAAAGTCCATTTTAAAAATTAGTAAAAGTTTTAAATGGTTATAAGAATATTATAAATATATTGAAGCCGAAATAAAATTTTGTTTTTGAATTTGAATAACAGCAAAAACTTTTTTTCAGAAATCATTTAGTTAATTCATCCCAAATCTCATCAACAAATTGTTTGATTGATAAATTATTATTAAAATTAATCAATTAATTCATTCCGAAAATATATTTTTACCGTTTTTAATAAAAAAAATACTAAAACAGTTTATACGTTCGTAGGTAAAATTTTAGACCAATTGCAAAATTGCAACTTAAAATTTATACATTTTGACTATATGTATGTTTATGCAAAACCTATTTACTAATTTTATAAGCTAAATTTTCACCGAAACTCAAGTGATTATTAAAATTTGCTAAACAAATATTTATAAAATTTCATGAGAAATCAAAATTATTTTAGCATAACTGACTGTATACCACCCCTGCTATATTTTATTTAACACTACAATACTTCATTAATTCAATACAAGAGTGGTAGGCTACAAAATTTTAGTTCTGAAATTTTGATTGAAAAAAGTTGTCATTCTAGTTGTTGTAGTCGTAATTTACGGATCAAATTTATAGTACAATAATTATTTTAGTTTTGAAATTTCTATAAGTAAATAGATTTAAATTTATTTAGTAGAAACCTCTTACTGTAAATATCGTTTTTTTACCTCAAGAACTTTTTTATATTTACACAATAATAAAGTCCACATAAAAAGGAAAATACAATTTTCAATTTTATAAAAAAAATTACAAAAAAAAAAAAATGGCAAAATCGATAAAATTGCTGATTAGTGCTTTTATTGCGATTATTTTAACAAAAGAAATTAAATGCAATATAGACATTAGTAATTTCGATTTAAATAGTATTAAAGATGTAAATGTTACAGAGCAACTAGCCAATATTAATATAACACAAAGAATCGATGACACAAAAAGATTACTAGAAGAAAAATGTAAAAAGGTGTCTAATGATCCTGATGCCTTTAATAATATTCAAGAAGGTGGGACTAAATTGTATGAATGTATGACACATATTGTAAATGTAACTAAAATTCAAGAGGAAATTGAAGAAGCTCGCCCACATGGACGTTTAGATGAGGTTTTTAACAAATACTGTAAAAAAAGACCAGAAGCTATGCAATGTTTTGAAGAATTTGAAACTACGTTAAAACCATGCATGGATGAAGAAGAAAAAGGCCATTATGAAACATTAATGAGAATATTTAAAAGTATACTAAATTTTGTATGTTATAAGGGAGGAGATCAGATTGCATTGTTTATTGCTGAAAAAGGTCCAGAATGTTTGAATGCTAGCAAGGAGGAAATTGGAAAATGCTTGAATAACACATTTGGAGGATACATACCAAAAGAAGGTTATAATAATTTAAAAAAAAAAAATATTTCTTTGTCAACACTTCTAAAATGAGTGTAAATAATGAAAATAATTATTTAAAATTCCTAATTTCTCATGTATTATCAGAGTTCTAATATTTATCAGTATTTTACATATCGTTTTGAAGGTTCAAAGTTCTTATGAATCAACAAAAGAAAGGGAAGATTTCAATTTCCTATATAATATGAAATTGATAAAAAATTAACTCAGTTTGCAATTAGATGAATAATGTTATTATATATATATTGTGACTTAATATGTACATTCGATAAGTAAAGAAAATATAAAACGTACATACGATTTAAATGTTTTTTACGATCTTGTACATTGTATTCTTCAAGTGCAAGAAATCGATAATAAAACATTTTATCTCTGTTTTAAATTTATTAATCATTTAGAATTAATTAATCTTTTATTTTTCAAAAGAATTTAATTTTTTACTTACTAAATTGGAATCAAAAAATTTTGTAGATACTATATTATACAATAAGTATTTCACTTTTTATCTATACAGCTAATTTTATTATATTTTTTTAGGTTTCGAATCTTTAGAAACTTTGCCAAAATTTGTTATCGGGCCAAAACAATGTGATGATATTCAAGCTTTTGAAAAATGCACTGTGAAAGTACTTGAAAAATGTGAAGATATTACTCCTGCCAATATTATTGAATCCATGTTCAAATTTATAAAAAATGAAACAGTATGTGCTACACCAAAAAGTAGTGCTCAACTAGGTGGAAATAGTGCAAACACTTTAGTAAGCAATGCGAGAATAACTCTTCTTTTAGGGATGATTTTTACGATTTTATATAACTATTTTTAAAAATCAATTGAAAACCACAAAATATAATATAATTGTAATTTAATTGAAATACAATAAATAATTTGTATGTACTTGAATTTGTAATGATATTGTGGGTTTGTTAAATATGTGTTTAGAAAATAAGCCAAAATTATAAATGAGCAAATAAAAGTGGGAAAATATGATATTTACTGTAATATACTTAATTGTAAGAAAATCAATTTCTTTTATTTATAAAAAAGCTTTTTTATGATTTTAATTTTGATTTAAATAATTATTGAAAAATGGAGATGAATACCGGTTTCCAGAAAAAAAAAAGCAAATAGAATTACTGTAACAAATCTTAATTAAGGCAATTTTTAAATAAAAATATAAAAAAACTATATTTGAATTAATCAAATTAATGTTCCCAAACAAATTTTTTATAATTCATTATTTAATGTATTCATAAAATTAAACTGAATTTGTATGCCTACGAAAGAAGTCATACATGATTTTAATTTCACAAAATTCTAAATATAAACCAAAAACTTCGATAATGATTTTTGTTATAATTACATACATATGTATGGGCTAATTAATTTTTTGAAATATTAATTTTTACACATTATTTTTATACAAATAACTTAAAATATATAAAATGCTAATTATTTTTTATTCGGTGTTTCAAAAAAAAAAATAAAATTTTAAAATTTTAACCAACTTCTGCATTTGTTATTTCAATAAAGGACATATGTATACGTAGAAAAATTAGAAATTGTTACATGAATTAAAATAGTGCCAACTTTTTTCAAATTTTAACGAATATGATAATAATGTTTCTTATATTCATGAAGTATATATTCTCAGCATTTTCAATTTATGATTTTTAAGTAATAGGTATTTGGCAGGTTTTATAATTTGTTATAAATTTTCATCTTTTATTTTAAAACACACTTTCAAGAGGATACTCAAAACTGCTTTAATTAATCTTCAACTTCTTGAAAAGTTTAACTAAATTTATTTACATATATATAATCTACATTATAATTAGAAATAGTTAATTCTAAGTTGCTAAAATATGGGACCTGGCATAATCAAGAAATTATTTAATCCGAGTTTATATTTAAAAGCAGCGGAAATTTCAAATTAGTATTTTTGGTTTCCAGGAATTATTTAAATTAAAAAAAACCTGTTTCTGGTTTAAATATTGTAGGATATTCTTTGAAAGCTAAAATTTGAGTAGCTAGATACCTACTTAACGTAATATACTAAAATCTAATTTTGTATTAGTGAAGTACTGAGAATTTGATTTTTAAAAATTTTTGTATATATGTATAACTTGTAACATTTTTTTTTCGATTTTAATTAATGCACGAACTAATTTTGCACAACGTAACTTATAATTATATAATAGATGTAAGTAAACTAGAACTAAAAAACAGAAACTCTAATGTAGGTATGTTAATAGCTTCTACAATTTTCAAAACTTCATTATACTGCCGCAGTATACAAATGATGACTAATTCAATGCTTCCTGGAAATTATACTAAAGGTAGTAGCTCTGCTTGGAGTCTATTCGATAGAATAAGAACAAAACTAGATACATATAGCTATAAAAATAAATAGGTTTAATCGTTTTGTGGAATTTACAAAACAAGAAGATAATATTTAGGTAGTGTTAAATGGAATACCTAACAATTATATTTACTACCAAGATATATTTTTTAAATTGGAATAGTAATAGATATTTATACAACAACTTGGTCTAAAATATTCAATTCACGTAAGCTAATTTCAATAAAATTTATAAAATCTTCTAAGACTATATGTATGTAAATTATACATAATTCTAACCAAAGTAAAATAATAAGTATGTGCATAGCTAGGGTAGGTACCTACAAACTTATAGTATACCATATGCAGGATGGGTAAACCCTTTATTGTTGCGCATAACTAAAACCTCCCTTTGACACATCAAAGGTATTTCTACATTATATAGACATAATATATGTCCTTATGTACACAAATTTATGTAAACTTTTGAGTTTAATCAAGTAAATTGATTTTTCCGTAATATTTTTTTTTACTTACCTTTTATTAAGAAAATAAGAGATATTTTTGTTGATTTTTTTTTTTAATTAGACTACATTTGAATCACCAACATTTTTTTAATCTTCTATTTTTCTAAATTTTGAAACTATATATTTTATCATTTTATTAATTTTGCAAATAATTTATTTTACAACCTTTGTAAACAAAGTTTATCAGTTCATTTTAGATATAATAAATTAAATTTATGAATTATCCCCCCACCCTCATAAAATAATAGATTTACAATTAGTTTTATAACAAAATACATATTTTGTATCTCATATGCAAAATTAAATTTTCGTTACCAATTAAATTAATTTTACGATATTACTCATATGAAATTTTATCCAAAATCCATTTTTATAAAGCTATAAAAATAATATAACACTCTTTATATTTGTAATATTAAACAGAGATTTTCCAAATCAATATTAACTGAATAAATTTTTTATTTATACATTTTTTTTTAATTTTTGACTGTGTTAAAATTTTTAAATGTTTTTTTTTATTTTCTTTTACTAAATTTTTTGGATGAGAAAAATATAATAAATTGATATAAATATGTCACACACACAAACACACACGCACAATCGGTTTTGACAATGATTGTCAAAATTAATAAAAAACAACAAGTACATATTGCAATTTAATGACAGCAAAATTTTGTGGTTTCCATAACAGATAATTTACATTTAAGAGACAAATGCAGTAAATGATCTACATCTGTTCATAAAATTTTTATAGTTACATCACACGTCACACGTTTAACACAACGAAAGTAGAGTTGAAAGGAATAAAGCAGAACGTTTTTGAAAGAAATAATACACAATACAGTATTCATTTCAAATGTAACATGTACCTTATGTGTCTGTATATAATTTGTATAAAATTTGTATGGAATTATATTCCTTATATTATATTATATAATCTGTATTCTGTATAAAATTTGTGCCTTATTTTTTAAAAATTTTAATAATCGAAAATTTATAATAACGGTACTTATTTATAGCAACGGTATTCTTAAGGAAAAAATTTAAATTTTTAAGCCATGTACTTAGAATTTCACTATAATTCCTAATTCTTTCCCTTTTTTAATTTTTTCATAGGTTACTTGAAATCAAAGAAAAACAGTGTTAATTCATTTTTAAACAATTAGCTTTAACATTAACGATAAAAATTAGTTAATTTGTATATTTGCAAAAAAAGCTATTGCTTTATTAATTAATTTCGCCGTAACTCTTATAAAATTTTCAGGAAAAAGCAATAAGAGAAACGAGGTCCAAGCACCAAAAACACGAAATTTAAGGGATGTTTTTAATTGCCAAAGTCGCAATGCGAAGTATCTAGAAACCTACACGTATTTTTAAATATATACATACATAGATAAATATTACCCAAAAAATTTTGTGAGCTTCTTGGTAAGCACAAGCAAAAATGATTTAGAGTCAATGTGTTAAGGTATTTCCTTAACTTTATTATGCAAAATTCAAAAGCGGTTAGCACCTTCTAAAAATTAGGAGGTTTAATAATTTGTAATGAATTTTATATAAAATTGTTTTTCAATATTCAAGCTTTCCTGTTTTTATTAATAATATATACATAGTTACAAAAATAAAGCTAATACAATTAACATTAGGAACAAAAGAAAAAAAAAACAAAAAACTTAAAATTCAATTTTACATTAATATTTCACTTAAATAAATAAATATAGCCTGAATTAAAATATATTTTTGAATATATAAAAATATATGTACATATTTTGTGTAATATATATTAGTAAAAACTTATATTCAATGTAAATCGTACGACAATAAATAAGAAACCAACACTGATTTTTTGAGTAAGAAATAACAAACATCAATGAATGTACATTATGTACTTCAGGAAAAAAAAACAAAAAATAACTTGATAGATTTTAAAATTAATTCTACATTTTTCAGTTACTTTTTCCAATAGAAGCAACTTTTGCCATTTCGTTAGCAACGACTTGTTCATCAGCTAAAAATTTTATTTTATTGATAATTTTCACTGTATTAACATCAAATTCATAAAAAAATGGGATGCTATTTGGTACATTAAATTTAATAATATTATCTTCATTAAGATCTAAAAGGAAAAACATACATATATTAATACGTATTTAAGTTCATTTATATATACTTAATAATAATCTAAAATAAAATTGGCACTTACTTTCAATATGCTTTATGATTGCCCGTAAACTTGTACCATGAAGAACTATCAAAATATTTTTCCTTTTCTTTATTTCTGGCACAATAACATTCTCCCAAAATGGAACTACTCGCTTTAATGTTGTTTCTAATGATTCACAATCAGGAAATTCATTTTCTGGTATACATTTAAATTTTGGATTCGCGCGTATAACTTCATAATATGGATTCTTCGGTGTTATTGGCGGTGGAATAACATCATAGCTACGGCGCCATATTTGAACCTTTATAACATGAACAAAAAAGTTAATTTTTAAAATTTATTTAAAAGGAGTTAAAAGTTTATTGTTTAAAGGAGTTAACTGAATGCAGCTTAAAGATGCTTTTTAAGAGAATTCCAAAAAAACTTTTTTAAAATTTCGAAATCGAAATATTTGTATGTAATTTAATATATGTGTATATATACATTCGGATTTTGGTCTTATTTTAGATTTCGGTATTGCGATACTTTACCTTCTCTTCTCCATATAAATCAGCTGTTTGCCTTTTATTAAATCCGGTTAAATTTCCATAATGACGTTCATTTAATTGCCAAGCTGAATAAACAGGAATATTGTCTAAATGTAAATTTTTTAAAATAATTCTTAGAGTTTGATCTGCTCGTTTTAAAGCTGATGTAAATGCCATATCAAACTTAACTTTTTCAGTAATTAAAGCTTCTGATGAAACAGATGTCGCATCTTGAAGACCTAAATAATGTTTTTATTCTTATTTATTTTTATTTAAATTCTAAACAGTAAAAAATTTATTTCACTTTAAAATTTATCTTAATCAAATATGCAAGGATGTATACCTAATAGTTTTTTCATTTTAAATTTTGTTTCATTTTACCTTTTTCACTTAAGTCAACATCCACCCATCCACAGAATAAATTCATTTTATTCCATTCGCTTTCACCATGTCGTACAAAATACACTTTAACTGCTTCGCATTCCATTTTTTTGTGTATCGTATTTAATCGAGTTTGTTTGCCTTAAATAAATTTAATTTTGTACAAAATTTTGAGGTTTCTTTGGTAAAAATTTATTTGTAACTATTTTGTTCAAGTTGTTCAAAAATTCAGTCTCTTGATTAAAATATTTTTTTTTAATTATATATGTATATCGTCGTTAAATTTTGTTTTACGTTTTTAAATGTTACAGATTCATTGCCAGAATGAGAGTAGATGATGCTGGTATTATCTTATTTATATATTTCTTCCATTTAGTGTGCTGTATTAAGTAGTATATCACTTTTGTTTGTTGTCTTAAGATAAAATTCTAAATAGAAATTATCTTCTTTATAAATTTTTGCTTCTTATATGTATCTATGTATTTTATTTATTTGATCAGCCAAAAAGATGAATGATGAAAATTAAAACAATTTATTCCAATAGGAAATAAGCTGTAAAAAAAACATAAAAATAAAATAATGTCAGTTATAATGAATCATATGATAAAAAATTTTTTAAATTTAAATGCGATTAAAACTGTATTTTCAATGTGTCTATTGAAGAGCCAAATAAAATAGCAAAATTTCGTGTAAAATGGGAGTTACATAAGATTTTTGAAATACCTTTTGGATAGTATTCACGCCCTTTTACAAAATTGACCTTTTGATTGGTCAAATTTGTAAAAATATGAACAAATTAAATTATACAAATCTTTGGCACACTATAATTTTTATTCATTATGTATCTACTCATGATTGTTAATATTTGCTAAGGAAGAAGGCACAAACATTCCCTACTGTTTGAAATCTAGTTCGTTTTTAAGAAATTTGTTTAGTTTTTTATAATTTGCGTCAATATATTCTACATTTTTAATTTTTTATATTTTTACGGTAATTTCTTCAAAAATGGTAAGAAATGTTGGCCCCTAGTAAAAGTTCGGTTTCCGAGTCCTAATATTGAAATTCACTAGTTCATTACGAAGCTTATGTATGTATGTATAAGATTTCAAGATAATCTGACGAATATTTTAAAAATTTTTAATACATAGTAGTAAAGGTCCGGTTTCCAACGTCTGACATATTCCAAATGTTAATTAATCAAGCATGCTCAAAGCAAACTCAAATAAGAACTTTTAATTAAAATCGGTTCAAAGGAAAATGAAATACACGAATGCGCACATTAAGGCACGGACATTGATCAATAAGTTCATTTCTGAAAAAACTGGACATGCAAAACTTAGTATGTAATCAACAAGTATACAACGTGGTTAGCAAGAATATGGTTTTGCATTTATATCAATATTGATATTGCTTACATGTATTATTTTGTTTAAAAATAAATAAAAAACATAATTTTTTTATTCTGCTTTTTCAAAACATACTTTTAAATATTGTCTTTTCTTAATTTAAAGTAAACAAAATGTTGACAAAAAAAAAAAGTTTTTTAACGTAAATTTCAAAAAATTTAATTCATTTTATTATTTTTTACGTACACCATTATTGTAATAAGTTGTACAATACAAAAATAATATGAAAAAAATATTATACAAATCAAAAATGAAAATTAAAATTACATTTTGAAATTTCTAATTTAGATTTTTGTCAAATTAATTAACTTGATAGTAAAGTTCTGCATTGACTCTTGAATACATGTACGCATAGTAGCTGCATATTTTTTAAATTCAACTGAAACCAAAGACAAATAATTTTACAATTAATTACTTTACATACATACGAGTATTTCACGTACCTATAACAAATGCTACCATTGTTTCAGTTTCTGTTTTGCAAAACCATAAAACTATTATCTAATGTTTTGTTCTGTTTTCTATTTATTTTTTATTTTTTAAAAAGAAAAATTAAAATTCTTATTTTATTCACTTCTTAATTTTGTAAAATATTTTCATAAGCACAGAACTAATTGAAACCACTTTAATATTATTTAACATTTTAGAACGAAATTATTGAGTTTTAAAATTTTATTAAAATTTAATAAAATTGCAATACATTGCAATTAGCGTTAATGTTATGCATTAGACTATTTTTTTTAAATAGAAATAGAAAAATATAAAAAAAAGTATTGCTTCTAATAAATTCTTTGCACGACTGAAGTAAACATCTACAGTGTAGAATGGCTGAATAAAAATACGTGAAATTATAATTATTTTAACACTATATACTTCATAAATTAAAGCTTCTTTGACTTGAAATGGGGTGGTTTTTGAAATTAATGTACTTATTTAGTTATTAATAAATAATAAGTATTCAATTAGAAAATTTAATACCAAAACATGAAATTGCAGTTTTGTTTTTTTAAATTTCATGTTTTGAAAATTTTTTGCTGAGTAAGAAATATACATATATATATATAGTTATTAATCACGATTAAAATTTAAATATTGTATACTTTTAATGAGTCAGTATATAATATACATATTTGTATGTACTTATGTAAAATATAATTGTATATTTGAATTTGGAAACTTATTGTAAGCACGCAGCTTATTGTTTCTTAAAAAATTATTTTAAAAAATTTCCTTTCTTTCTTATAGCATAAGATTAAATTCCTCCATTTAAAATACAATTGATTTAAACAATTGACTTTAAAAGTGGTCATCTCATATTTCTGTTGGCAATAAGAGTTTGATTTACACTGCTCAACTGAACTACTATACATATGTATGTATGTATAATCAATAATTTACTTAATTCGTTTTGGATTTTACTTATGTTCATATATGCGTTTATGTTTATATTATTTAAATCCCAAAGTGAATTTATTTGAACTGATTTGTCATTGGAAATTTTGCCAGATTTAAAAAAGCAAAAAAAAATTATATAAAGGTCATTTATATAGAAGTTTACAAACATACAAAAATATATTATAAATATCGAATATATGTAATCGTATTTATAATCTCTTTTATATTTCGTATTCGATAATACCGTAAAATATTAATTGAATTAACTCAAATTAATGTCAATTTATCAACACATATGTGTATACATAACAAAATGCATTTTAATTAATATACTGTGCATTAAGGTCGCCAAAAATAAAAAAAACTGTTTTTAAGTTATTAATCATAATTTTTGCGATCAATTTTAAATTTTAATGGAAAAAATTAATGTTTTTTTAGTGCACATAATTATCTATTTATATAGAATGAGGTTAATATATTACAATTATAAGTAAGAATATGTAGAGCAGTGCCGATTTCAAAAATATCGGATAATATTTGCCTATATAAATCGGATCTATAAGCCTCAATTTTCTATGTTGTTTAAATTGTTAGTTCGTGATCTAAATTGTTCCTTACTTATAACTTATTACAATAACAAATCTTTTGAAATAATGTAAGTTAATTTAGAAAATATAAAAAAATCAATGATAAAACATTTTGCTAAGACATTTGATGAATTTTATCGTAAATTAACTCATTCAGTTTGTACACCCTCCAATCCAAAATGCATAAATTTTTACGCAAATTCTTATGCTTAAATATAACTAAAAATTATAAAGTCAAAATTTTTGAACTAAAAATTTACGTCACAAGTTTCCAAAATTTATATTTACGTTAGAGCAATTTAATTAGATTTAATATCAACAAAAGTATAGATAAAAAATTTAATACAAAATACACATAATATTATGTACATGGCTTAGTTATTAAATATTTTTTTTTTACTTAATATTTTCTACAGAAAAATAGATCCATATTATTGTTTGGATAGTATTTAGTTTAATACTATTTTCTTCAACTTACTTTAGTATAATTTTTTTTTTGAAAATAATGTGCATACATACTTATATTTCTAATTTATTCAACTAAGATTAATCTTGCCACAGAGAAAAAATCGAAAATTTTTTTTACTGATCTTATGAAACAAAAACTTAAAAATTTCAGTATATACTTTGACACACAATATTTGAGCTGGTTTTTTTGAAGGTGGTATAAGTCCATTTCTTTATATATTAATATATTTAGGGGCTTGCGTTTGAGTCCATTTAAAAATATTGATCATAATAACGTAATTTGTTTCTTTTATGTCTACATAGAACTCTGTTCAAATTGTGATTGTAAATAGTGGAGAGAAGGTGTCTATAACTCACTTAAATTGCCATTAAATTAGCCTTTTCAAAAAGTGGACTTATACAACTTTAAAAAAAACCAGTTCATTTTTTGTCAATTATAAAATGGATTTAATGGAAAAGAACTACAAATTGAAGCCACAATTGAATTTTTTGAAAGACCGATGTATCCAGTTATAAAAATCATTCCAAAATTATTCAAATTTTCTGTGGGCCAAACTTTTGTAGTTTAACATGATGTAACTGTAGTTTTCTAATCTTGCCAAAAAGTTTACAACATTGCTTGCCAGATCTAATAATCTCATTTAGATAACAATTGAAAGAGTTCTGAAGTCCTGAAGCGAAAGGCAGCTAATGATTTTAAGAATGCCGTTGATCTTACAACTGAAAACAATAGTTGAATTATTAAAAAGCTACGTTAAAGTTCAGTTATGTATCTCACAGGTCTATTTTTTTCAAGTTCCTGTAAATTGAACCAAATTGTTCATGACGTTATTCACGGATTTTTGTCAAATAAAACATCGTAATACTAAACGGAAATGATGTTGATAAGATAACAAGATATTGTGGCATGTTAGTAGCATATTTTAATTCATAATTATCCAACAAAAAAAAAACAAAAATACAAATATTTGCCTTATACTATCACAGTGTTTTTTGTTTTTATAACTTAATTATATATATATATATATATATATATATATATATATACATACATATACACATATATGTACGTTATGTATTAAGAAACTTCGTGTGGAAAAAGTTTCGTTATTGCCTCTTATTGTACATTTTTGATTTTCTTAACCGTTAATTAGTACAGAAAATACATCCAAATAGGAAAATAAGAGAAAAATTGATATGTTAAAAAAATCAAAAGTTTAACACTTTCAGTCGTTTTGGTTTCACACGGCCGAGCATTAGGTACGGTTTTAACAGAGGTTGCTTCATATTTTTGTATTCTAAACATTCTTATTTTGAAAATAATTTCTTTTTTCACTGACATATTATGGATTTGTATAGATATTCCTTGAAAATTTAAAAAAAAATAATAGAATTTTCTATAGTATGCGTATGATATGCATCTGAAAAAAACAATTACTGCTTGACCTCAGAATCACTTGCTCATGATGAGTACAGTTTTCATGAGAAGTGTTTCAGTAACATTTTTGTCCATTATTCTCCTATAAAGATTCATTTGAATATTTTAAGTAATTCAAGTTTTATAAAGATAAAGGAAAATATTTCTCTATTGTTTTTGAGTTGAGTTGATTTAAGTTTCAAATCTGTGTCCAGTTAACATAATAGGTAAGCAGGCTAAACCTAAAAATTACTTTGTTCTATAACGGTGTGCTCTTCACATTTACTTAATATTACATTAAGTAATTTCAAAAAAAAATTTTTTATTTACCTACTGCAAATACAAATTTGTACAAAGAAAATTCGCCTTGAAAATTATGTACAGATTTACCATATTTAAAATAACAAGGGTAAATAGGTAACTTAGGTATATGATAGGTATCTAAAAAAATACATACATACATGGATACATAAATTAAACATTAAAATTAATTTTACACATTTACTAGGTATGGTAGGTATACACGTACTGTTAACTTTGTTTTTTTTTTAATTTATTCTCTTTTACAACCTTGACAAGGTCATTTTTTAAAAATCTTATTTTTAGTTTTTGATTTTATAAAAATTAAATCAGAATTTGTATACATCAAGCTATTTTTAACGTTTAATGTTAAAGAAATCGCTATGAGGACATTATTAAACATACATATGTAAGTAATATATTGATATTTTGTTGGTATGTATACATAAACACGCAAATAAACATAAACAACGAAAAATTAGCATAAAATTAACAAAATACAAGTAAGCAATTAAAAAAATTAGAAATATGTATGCATATAATATAAAACTTAAGAAAATTACTTTTTACAAAATTTAACGTACTCTCTAAATTCAAATCCATTTGAGTCTTTGAAATTATTACTAATTTCGTTTCTTACCCCAATTGATTTTTCTTTTGTATTTTCTATGAAATATTCATTTTTAAATACATATTTTTCTTTTTTTTTCTTTAAACAATATATTTTATGTAAACAAAATTTAATTGAAAAATATTTTGACATTGACATTTGATACTGTTAGAAATACAGTATCATAATAATAAATGCAATTTGAAATGGCAGCATTCCATAGACAAAGTCAGAACTGCCAGCCGATTTCTCTTTATTAAATGGAATAGATGGGCGGCATTAAATGAAATAGATTTTGACAATTCAAATAAACAGCAAATTTAGTATTTAATATGAAATAAACCATTGTTAACATGTCTGTGTTTATTTTTCTAGTCGAAATGGGGAATTTAAATATTAAATTCACCAACTGAAATCTTTTTTATTTAATAAAACTTTTAAATTAAAATATTCGAACCAAAATATGCATATATATATATGAATAATTGCGTTGCATTTTTAGATAGAATATTTTTATTAAATGACTTGCATAGGCTGATAATAAAGAAATCATTGCATCCAAGTTGTATAGAGTATTTTTTTTTCTTTTCAAAAAAAATTGTTATATTAGTTGCGGCTTTAATAGCAAATGATTTTGTTTATTTTAAATTTTTAAGTAAAAAGATGTATAAACATACTGTTACATAATTCTTGTTTAACTTAACATTTTTTGAGAAAAACGCATTTCTCTGAAAATGTTTGTTATTTACTTTCATCATTATTTTTATTATATGCATAGAGCATCTGCAAAATTATATGATTGAATATCAAAAAATCTGTTTGAAACGTTGTAATTTTGCAAACGTTAACAAAATCACGTTAAAAAAAATACTATATGGGTTTAACAAGAGGAAGAAAAATATAATAGTATTTTTCATATATTTTTAATTTGCTACTTACAAGACAGATGGCTGATTATTTTTGATGTTGTCATCACTACCATGACATTGTTTGCAAGCCTGTATTTTGAAGTTTCAAATTTCAAGATTCAGAACATTTGACATTTGTTTTATCTTCTATTAATACAGTCTACAGAATACAGATACCATAACAGCAAGTTCTTGGTAGAATCATTTATTAACAAACCTTAATTTTCTTATTTGGAAATTAAAAAATAAAAGTTAAAATGTTCGGAAATAGCGCAGCACGCTTATTAATGCCAGCAGTTCGTAATGCTGTTCAAAACCGTATGCAATCTGTTGTAAGTGGACCACCAACCCAACATATCAGTTTTGCTGTAAGTATTACGTAAATCATTTTTGAGTATACAGAAATTTTAAAGGAACACAATTTTATATTATCAGGAAAAAGTCGTATTAGGTGGAGGAGCAGTTGCTTCTTTACTTGTTGTACCAGCTTGGGTTGTATATCACATTCGTGAATATAGAGGAAATGAATAATTTCGTGATGAATATTAGTAAATCAATTAAAAATGAATTTCAGAAATTAATGTTAATAAATACTTGTATTAAATAAAATCCCAAAGTATTTATTTGTTACAGATGTTTTGTTTTTAGGTACTTTGTTTATAAATTTTTGTTAGTATCCTAGTCCATGATTTACGTTACATGTATACATCCTAGTTTAACTAAGATTAAATATCATAAACCGTACATCGTATGTAAAATATATGCACATGTGTGTATGTACAGTATGTCACATTGTTTGTAAATGACGATATCTACTCTCCTCATTCGGTAATATTCCAAACTTGGATCTGGAGTTATTGCACAAAACTTATACCAATTCTTATTCTGTTTCAGAGAAATCGGTCTACACTAAATATTTTTTCCTGCCAAAGCAAGCATTATTCCAATATGAAAAATTTTTATTTATATAAATTGTACGGAAATAACATTATTTCTTAAGAAATAAAATATCTTTTTTCTTTTAGGGGTGAATTATAATATAAGCATGTGTTACGTTTCGTTATAAAAAGAAATTATTCGAACGAATATGTATGTATGTATGTCAGTATTACATAGCTTAGGGTTGCCATTCGTACACTTTTAAGTGTAAATGTTGACTTTTCATCACCTTAACATTTGTTTATTTTACTTTTCTTCCAAAAAAATTTTAGTACTCTGTTTTTTTTTTTTTGAAGAATAGGCTTTTTTACTTTTTTTTTGTAGAGAGAAGGATAATCCTTCATTTAATTCAGTTTTTTGTTAAAAAAAAGAAACTTTTAGTAGTTTATAGTTAAGATAATTTGACACAGTTTGGGGTTTTCAAGTGGAAACACAACATTTAGTCTTATTATTATAGTCTTATGTTGGAATACCGTTAAAGATTTGATGTTTGTAAAATAGCGTAAAAGATTGAATGGTTGTTTAAAGCAATTTTAAGAATATATAAAAAATGATGAGGTTATCTTTAAAAGCACCTAGGTTATATAAATCTATGAAGTACCAAACAAAAGTATGTTATTTATATTTGACTCATTAATATTTATTTTTAATAGTTATTTTGACTTCTGCGGAAATTTTCCCGAAAAAAAATAAGTGAGAAGGAAAACACTGACAATAGGAAAAAAATAACCTAATATAATAAAAAAAAAGGGAATAAGGAATAATTAAAATAGTAGTAATAATAAACAAGTTAGTGTTCATGTCATTTTGATTAAGATTTGATAAAGCTGACTTTAATTTGTCGTTTTCTGTCTTAAAATGAATAAATTTGAAAAAAAAATTATTCAGAAGCTGAGCATTATCAAAGCTGAGAAGAAAATTAGCTTTGATAAAATGCGTATGTAGCGCATGAAATATATTAGCAAAAATGAAAAGTATTTTATTCCGAATAAAAGGGAGTTTTCTTTTCATATACCTAAAAAAAAATAATAAATTTGATTAGTATATTTATTAGTATATTTATTAATGTTAAATTTATTATTTTTTTTTTTGTTAATTATAGCTATGAATAAAAATATTTATTAAAAAAAAAATTTGCGTTGTTAATTATAATTCCTAAAAATTGCATTATACAATTTTTTACGAAATGCGTTATACGAGTATGAAAGTATACTTTCTTTATTAGGACCGTGCACTTTTTAGAAAAACGATATGAGTAGTAATATGCGAAAAAAATTGATATGGAAAAGCGTTTGCTTTTCAATATCATAATTTAACAAATTTGAATAAACCATGCAAAAGTGTATTAAACACGTATCAAAAAAACAAAGTTTTCTCTTTTGTACCAAGTTGCCACAGTTTACCAGGTTTCTGAAAAAACCCAAACTTTTGACTTTCAAAAACAAGTTTTGCTATTAGTGGATTATTAGATTCCAGTGGAATGCTACCTTGAAAGAGACTTCAACTGAAAAGTTTTGCACCTTTACATATATATGTGAACAATTAAATTACAACTTTACATTTATAATAGCTTAACAAATAAAAACAAAATATGTTGTGTGTCTTTTATATAGATGTAAATTTAGATTTTAGATGATGAATTAAGTATAACTAAGTACATTAGTTATACTTAGTTTTACTATTAGTGTAGCTACTTAGTTATAATTATTGTTTTATAGTATTAGAATGTTGGACTTCGTTTAATCACAAAAGTTCCGTTTTTTTTTTTTTGCAAAATCGGCTACTTTTTGAAATTATAAAACGGCAGCCCAGTTCGTCATACATATGTAAGAAGTAACGTAATCTTTGATTTACGATACATATTGGGTCTGTCTGGTATAAAGCTTTAAAAAAACTTTAAAAAGATGAAACAGGGTGAATTATAATATAAGCATGTGTTACGTTTCGTTATAAAAAGAAATTATTCGAACGAATATGTATGTATGTATGTCAGTATTACATAGCTTAGGGTTGCCATTCGTACACTTTTAAGTGTAAATGTTGACTTTTCATCACCTTAACATTTGTTTATTTTACTTTTCTTCCAAAAAAATTTTAGTACTCTGTTTTTTTTTTTTTGAAGAATAGGCTTTTTTACTTTTTTTTTGTAGAGAGAAGGATAATCCTTCATTTAATTCAGTTTTTTGTTAAAAAAAAGAAACTTTTAGTAGTTTATAGTTAAGATAATTTGACACAGTTTGGGGTTTTCAAGTGGAAACACAACATTTAGTCTTATTATTAAAGTCTTATGTTGGAATACCGTTAAAGATTTGATGTTTGTAAAATAGCGTAAAAAATTGAATGGTTGTTTAAAGCAATTTTAAGAATATATAAAAAATGATGAGGTTATCTTTAAAAGCACCTAGGTTATATAAATCTATGAAGTACCAAACAAAAGTATGTTATTTATATTTGACTCATTAATATTTATTTTTAATAGTTATTTTGACTTCTGCGGAAATTTTCCCGAAAAAAAATAAGTGAGAAGGAAAACACTGACAATAGGAAAAAAATAACCTAATATAATAAAAAAAAAGGGAATAAGGAATAATTAAAATAGTAGTAATAATAAACAAGTTAGTGTTCATGTCATTTTGATTAAGATTTGATAAAGCTGACTTTAATTTGTCGTTTTCTGTCTTACAATGAATAAATTTGAAAAAAAAATTATTCAGAAGCTGAGCATTATCAAAGCTGAGAAGAAAATTAGCTTTGATAAAATGCGTATGTAGCGCATGAAATATATTAGCAAAAATGAAAAGTATTTTATTCCGAATAAAAGGGAGTTTTCTTTTCATATACCTAAAAAAAAATAATAAATTTGATTAGTATATTTATTAGTATATTTATTAATGTTAAATTTATTATTTTTTTTTTTGTTAATTATAGCTATGAATAAAAATATTTATTAAAAAAAAAATTTGCGTTGTTAATTATAATTCCTAAAAATTGCATTATACAATTTTTTACGAAATGCGTTATACGAGTATGAAAGTATACTTTCTTTATTAGGACCGTGCACTTTTTAGAAAAACGATATGAGTAGTAATATGCGAAAAAAATTGATATGGAAAAGCGTTTGCTTTTCAATATCATAATTTAACAAATTTGAATAAACCATGCAAAAGTGTATTAAACACGTATCAAAAAAACAAAGTTTTCTCTTTTGTACCAAGTTGCCACAGTTTACCAGGTTTCTGAAAAAACCCAAACTTTTGACTTTCAAAAACAAGTTTTGCTATTAGTGGATTATTAGATTCCAGTGGAATGCTACCTTGAAAGAGACTTCAACTGAAAAGTTTTGCACCTTTACATATATATGTGAACAATTAAATTACAACTTTACATTTATAATAGCTTAACAAATAAAAACAAAATATGTTGTGTGTCTTTTATATAGATGTAAATTTAGATTTTAGATGATGAATTAAGTATAACTAAGTACATTAGTTATACTTAGTTTTACTATTAGTGTAGCTACTTAGTTATAATTATTGTTTTATAGTATTAGAATGTTGGACTTCGTTTAATCACAAAAGTTCCGTTTTTTTTTTTTTGCAAAATCGGCTACTTTTTGAAATTATAAAACGGCAGCCCAGTTCGTCATACATATGTAAGAAGTAACGTAATCTTTGATTTACGATACATATTGGGTCTGTCTGGTATAAAGCTTTAAAAAAACTTTAAAAAGATGAAACAGAAACGTAATTTCTAGCAAAAAGAAAAAAACTTCTCATTTTAAATTAATTAATAAACCAGACGGAAAAGTTTTAGAAGCTTTTAAAAACTCAATAAAATACTTAAAACGTCAAATTTCAAAAAATTTATCAAACATAAAAAGAAGAATATAAGTTTTGACAGTTACAAGTTTTTAAAACACTAAATTTTACTTTACAAAACTTGAAAAAAACTTTAAATATTGAGAAAACGAGACCGTCATCATTTTCGCTCTTTTTTTCTCAGAAAGGTTTATTATTTATGCGGCGTTATCATTATTATCATTAACGCGTCAAATTATAATTATGAAAAATAAAACTTATTTTTTTTTTAAATTTACAGCCCAAATCTACTTACTTGATCACAAAATTTTAATTGAATATTGAAAAAAATATTTGTAGTTTTTGTATTTATCCAATTTAAACCATATCCACATCAAAATAAAGAAGAACTTATGTAAATTGTGAGTTTAAAAATCGTTTGGGAGCCTAGTGGATGATACATTAATACAATACAAAACAAGCATTAATACAATTCGTACATATATGTATGTACATTTGTATTTCTTTCTTGTTTTCATATTTATAGTTTTTGTACAGTTTTCAAAATAATGTTACCGTAAAATATACATACATATATTTTTTTATAAATTGTTTATAAAAATTTAAACTTTATGACAAAAAACCCTTGTTATGTATTAAATTTTTTATTAAGTTCTATAAATTATTTTGCTTTATTTTATAGTGGAAAAACATTTTTTCTTTTCATAATACATAGAATTTCCAGAGACTTCATTGATTACTCTCATCCTTATTGATCAAAAATTTGCTATCCACTATCATTGAAATTTGATGGTAAGTCTGTCATATTTTATTTTAACCCTCCTGTCTTTAGAATTTTTATTGCAAATCGGAAAAATTCATCACATTAGTTCATTTAATTCATCTCATTAGTCATTATTCGGCTTTTTCGTAGTTGTATTAGCCATTAATTTTTTTTTAAAAAGAGTATTATTAATTTTTGTAAGACGCTAATCGAAATTAAAAAAATGACTACTTGGTTACCATTGGAATCAAATCCTGATGTATTTAAATATAAAAAAATTTAATGACCACTTTCGCTATTCATTGTTTGATTTTAGGTTATGAATAATTTTTTAAGAAAACTGGGCGTTTCTGATGAATGGTCAATTGTTGATGTGTACGGTCTCGAACCCGAAATGCTTGAATGGGTGCCAAAACCTGGTGAGTCTATTTTAAATGTTAAAAGCGAAAAGTAATTCTAATGTTTTCATGTATTTAGTCAAAGCTGTAATATTACTTTTCCCGGTATCAGAAGCTTACGAAAAGCATCGAAAAGAACAAGATGAAGAAATGAAGAAAGAACCACCGAAACCAGTAGAAGATTTGTTTTATATGAAACAAATAATACATAATGCATGTGGTACCATAGCTTTGGTTCACAGCATAGCAAACAACAAAGAGTATGTTTTTATTTCTTGTTTGAATATTAATTTTTGAACTTTTGAAATTTTCTTCCAGTATTCACTTAAAGGAAGGGATTCTAAAGAACTACTTGGATTCAGCTCGTGGTCTTAATCCAGATGAAAGAGGAAAAATGTTAGAGAATGACCCAACATTTACACAAACTCATGAAGAAGTTGCGCAGGAAGGTCAAACAGCGGCGGATCCAGAGATGCAAGTGAATCATCACTTTATAGCTCTAATTAATAAAGATGGTACTCTTTACGAATTGGATGGAAGAAAATCATTTCCAGTGGAACATGGATCTACAAATGAAACTTCATTTTTGAAGGATGCTGCAAAGGTTTGCAAAGAATTTATGGCGCGCGATCCAAATGAAGTACGTTTTACAATCGTTGCATTAACACCCACCCAAATGTAAAGTAATTGCAAACAAAATTCAAGGCTTTAGCATGTGGCCTTTATTTTTTCAATTGGATAAACCTATTGCTTTACTTTCTCAATTAAATCGCTTATTTTGAATTTTTTTTTTTTGCAATTTTGTAAAAGACTTTGCAAAATTTTTGTGATATTCCTTTTCTAAATATTGAAATAAATTATTAAAGCTTTGAAGCTTTTAAGCAAAGAAATTATATGTAAAAATTTTTGTTTAATTGGGTGAAACTTGGTTCCGTACAGTTAGCTACTTGATAAGATTTATAATTTACCTTGCAATATTTTAGAATTTTTTTTATTCAGGTTAAGAAAATAATCAAATTTGCACTAATAAAAAAAGTTTTATTAAGTAAGGCATTAAGAAGACTTATATCTATAAAAGTAACAATAAATGCCAATAGTACCTATCTTATGGAACAATATTTTGAAGCAAACATAGACATAAATCTAATACGTAATGTAATATTAAAGAATATTTTGAAAGATTTCCTTCTTACAAGCAGTTTTCGATTAAAATTTAGTTACATAAATTTTTGCCCAAATTAGATCTTATAAATTAATAAGTTTTGCAATTTTTAAGATCAATTACATAAATAATTTGAAAATAATAAAAGTATTTAAATTTAAACAATACATTATTATCAAGACTAAAAAATGCTTATTTTTTGTTTAAATAATCCATGCACAAATATAATGGGAAGAAATGAGAGCAACTTTCGATGCAAATTTCAAATCTCCAATGAATATTGAAATTTTTATTTTATTTCATTAGCTACGATTCCAGAGAATAAACAATAAGTTATTTATTTCTTATAAAATATCTATGCAATGTATTAGCGCCGTTTGTTTTGGATGCTCTGCTGTTAATAGGAGCATTAGGAACATTATCCATTAATGACACATCAAGCGCATTCCTGCTCCAATTCTGAATCAATTCTTTTTGCAAATCTTGAGGTAAATCTTTAAATACAGCCGGATCTACGCCTGGGGGAACTAACACTTTTTCATCGAGAGAACTTTCAACATGTGTTTGAGTTTGATCTTGTTTATTTGATAATTGAAAATCTTGCTCCATTTTATAATTGTCCAATGACAGCGTTTCTTTATGTGAAGGCTTTGCAGCGTTAAAACTGCCACTTTTGTTGCAGTTAGGCCGCGTTATTTGTTTTGAGGACGGTATGATAGCATTTGTAAAAAAACTTGTTTGATTCATTTTACTAAACATACGAATTGGTACGGCTGAAGCTACTGGAGATGATATTGGACTATCTTTATCGCTATCACGGGAATTAAGTCGTAATTCCGAAACTCTTAATTTACTTGGGGATGATGTTTCAGATTCACTTGGAGGGGAAAGCCGTCTTTTTGCTATTAAAAGTCCTAATCTTCTTTTCTTCTTCGGCGAAGGTTCGACTTCCGCTTCCGAAATATCTGAAAAATCTGATGACATGGAGTCCACATCTAAAAGCATTGGAATAGGTGAAGCTGTTGTTGTTGAACGTCTTTTTTGGAAGCTGTCATTAGATGTGGATGCTTATAAAGATAAAAACATTATGCTAAGTCGTTTATTTGTACGAATTTTGAAAATTTTACCTGCTTCAAGAGGCTTCTCTAAATTCTGCGGAAAATCTGGTTCTATTTCTTCATTAAGGCTGCCTTTATTCACTAAGTTCGTAATTGATTGTACTTCAAGATCACTTTTTCGAATAAAATAATTTGCAATAGATGGGGAAACTCCATGTTTTCGTTCTTGAAACTTGGAAAATGCTAATCCTAAAAGTGTAATATTAAAAGATTTTTTCATATCTACGACCCTTTCGAAAAGTCTCATGATGATTTTAATTAACTTCTCCTGACCATTATCAGCTAACATTATTTGTCCATCACTTAATATACGAAATAGTGTTGGCAAAATATTTGCTTGCTTTGTTTCTCGATGACTGGTTTTTTTTTGAGGATCAAATTTTCGAACTGTTATTTTTAATGCAACTGGGATTCTTCCATCCTCAGATACTTGTCCCACTAATCTCATTAACATCAAACGAAATCTTTCCTCTATATCTTTTGTTACAGAAATAGGACGACACGAGTCTTCTAAACTGATTGTTTTCGGTTTACCAGTTGAACGTACAGAGTTGTTATCCCTTCCAAAAGATAAATCTTTCAATTTGATTGCCATTTCGTAACCAAATTTTTTCTTTAAAACTTCTAAATCACATCTCTGCAAATCTGTAATGTTGGCAATACCATTTTCCAAAAGTAATGATTCAGTCTTTTGTCCTATACCTGTGATTTTCATTAGATTATTTAAATCTCTCATAAATTGTTCGGTTTTACTTGAAACAAGCACCGTCTGATTATTAGGTTTATTTTTATTACCAACAATTTTAGCTAAAAGTTTATTGTAAGATATTCCAGCACAACACGTTATTCCCAGTGTTCTAAATAGTTCACTACGAATTTCTTTCGCGATGTGAGTCCCAACGCACAATCTTTGTGCACATCCGCAAGAACAGTCGTCTAAACTGAAATTCGGTGGATAAACGCAACCTTTTACTTCAAAAACAACATCACTGAAATTTCCATTAAGACGTTCTGAAACAATGTTAGTCACATCTAAAAAGTTTTCATCTAATCCCAGTTTTTCAACCAACGGTGTAAATTTATGTAAAATTTCAAAAATTTTTGCAGACATCTGTCGGTATGGTGTAAGATCCTCTCCAGGCACTAATATTAAATCAGGACATAGTTTTTTGGCTTCATCAACAAGCATTAATTTTGTTATTCCATAGCTTCTGGCTTTATAATTAGAAGTAACAACTATATTTTTTTGCTGAACTCCTAAAGGTTTATTTTTCAAAGAAGGATCTTTTATTTCTTCAACTTGAGCATAAAAACAATCCATATCAATGTGTATTATGGTTTTTGAGTGTGTAGGACAAATATTACTGCTTGATGTATAACTATCCATAGCTGATGTAATGAGTTACAATTATAATTTAACAAATTTAATACTTAAATTAAATTTTGCGAATTTAAAAAAAAATTCTTTGCAACTTCCATTGAATTACATTTAATTGCTTAACTTAACTTACACTCCAAATTTGTATGGAAGTTTAATTTCTACATCACACAAACCAAACAAAAGACAAAACTAAGAGTAATATCAAATATGACGAAATTATGTGATTGACATAAGCCGCCATGATTTTAAATGTGCTGCCATTTCAACATAATAACAATGTTTCCAGTGCTTATAGTAAAAAAATCTAAATTAACTGCTTCAATCGAACAATAACTTTCTCCCACGGGCCACAAGTGAAAAACATTGTACTTTTGAAATTTTTCCACTTTATAAAGGATGCTGTAACAATATTGTTCTTAAAAACATGGGTAAAATTTCTGATCAAAAGTAATCTATAAGTAAATACAGCAGTAAAATTTTTTTTAAAGTAAATAAAAATACTTTTGAATTTTCGTTACGTGCGTTCAATTTTCTTGCGCAAACCTTACCCAGCATTTACACATACAAGTTACTTGCACGCAAGTTTGTATAATATTAATTGTCAATTAGTTTTTCGAAATGTCAAATTACTTGCTATTATGACGTAGGCGTTTAGCAAGTTAATTTTTGAAAATTCCTTTGAGAAGAAAACAACTAGCAATATATATAATTGTTTATAAATTTTAGAAACCATAAGTTTGCTAAGTTTAATTTTTTCAAAACAAAATTCAAAAATTTTAAATTAAAAAAAAAAAAATCAAAACAACAAATTTTTTTTTGTGAATTTCTCAATATGTCAAATTACTTGCTCAAATTACTGGCAGCAAAATTTTCTTGCAAGTTGAACTGCAAGTAAACAAGCAAGTAGAAATATTTCAATGTGTTAGTAAAATTTTTGTATGTATTGCAACTTTCTTGCAAGTAACTTGTACGTGTAAATGCTGGGTTAGTATCCAAACCAATATATTTAGTTGAAATATTAGCATTTTTAATGCCAAATTTGAGATAATGCTCAATGCAAAACTAAGATTGATTTTAAGTCAATCTTAGTTTTGCATTGAGTTTTTAAAAGATGCCAAGTACATTTTTGACATAACACCGTTCTAAGAAATTTTTGAAAAAAGGTTCTAAACGTTTCATTTTTATAGACACCTTCCACTGTGTGAATGTTGAATCACATCTATTTTATTTAACCACTGGCACTGATTCAAATTTATTACACATCTACAGGTTAAAATTTAAATAATAAAAATATTTTTTTATTTTTAGCTAAAATTTTTAAATTATCAAGTTTTTGAAATTTGGCATAATATAGCATTGTATTTTGTCTAATCTAGCACAATTTACACCAATTAGCTGTACCAAAGATCTCAACACCGCAAATAAGTAGATGGTATGTGCTGTTACGAAGTTTTTTGATGATACCAAAAATATCTTTTTTAAATCGATATTTGGACGTAAATTTATTTTATAACAACACGATTTAGTTTTTGAAATTTTTGCTTCAAAATAGTGTCAATGATATTGTATTTACAATTTTAGATTCACTATTTCTGAAAACAACTGCTTTTTTCGCCAAATTAGCTTCTTAGTTTTTAAGGTATTCCCCAGTATACAATTATAAAAAGACTTTTAATTAATATAAATATGCAAATTTAGTTCATTAGTTTTCCGCTGCAACATAGCTTAATGTCAAATAAAAACCGTATAATTTTTTAATTTGAAATTTAAATCCCAACAAACCAAAAAAGGTACTTATTTGTTGGGTTGTAAATAAAGTCAAAAGCAAAAGAATTATATTTGAAAAGAGTTTGTATGTAACGTTTGGTTCAAATTATAAGATTATTAATTTTGGCCTAATAATAATTGTTTATTGGAACAAATTGTTAAAAAAAAATATTGAAATATTTTATTAAAGGACTGCGTGAAATGGAATCCAAATTACCTAAACCATCTGGGTTGAAGAAGCCTACAACTCTAAGTACAAAACCAATTTTACCGACGGACAGGTTAAAATCAAATTCAGTGATTTTAAAACAATTTTCAGAATGTTTGCCTCTAAGCAGAGACTTGACTAATTTAAATCAAAGAGTAAATACAAAAGGTAAATGATCCCAGTACTTTTAATTTGAATATTTAAATTTACTTCCAAATATTTTAAAAGCTTTAAGGGCGGGATCTCCCGAGCTTCCGAAGAAGAATGCTTCAGAACGTATAAGATTAAGGAGGAGTCGTTCTGTCTGCGATCTTCGAGATATTAAAGACATATCAAGACCCCTCAAAAGGCATGAACAAGTTTTACCTGACATTCCAGCGAAAGTTGCACGCTTTGGAACCATAAATACAGCTGCTACAAAGAAGCTTGTTAACATTTCAAACATGTCAAAAACCAAAAACGAAAAAATGAATTCACTAACAAACAAAAAAGCTATATTAAACAAGACCAGTAGTACATCATTAACAAATAAAGCCCCAAATAAATCAACAACTGTTGTAACTTTAAATAAAAAAATCCCAGCTTATGATTATAAAGCTCGATTTGCAGATTTATTGGAAAAACATAAAGGTAATAAATTTTTTTTATTTATAAACAATTGAAGTTGCAACTTTCATTTTGAATTTAAGTTCTTAAAGAAAAATTCGAAACTGCAAAAGAACAGCTTGGTAATTTAGACAGTCTGCCGGAGAAATATGAGGAGTCTCAAAATCAAATTTTTGAATTAGAAACTGAACTACATCGTGAGAGAACTCAATTACAATGTTTACAACAGCAAAATAATGCACAAACAGTAAAAATAAATTGCTTAACAAAAAATCTTGGCGATATCACTAGAGATTACGAGCAAATAAAAAAGGAATTCGAAACTAATTCGAAACAACTTGAATTAATAACAAAAGAAGTAACAGAGCTACGTAGCAGCAATAAAGATCTTGCAGAAAACGTTGACTTTTTAACTCATGAATTAGAAATCAATGTAGAGCAGTTGTTCCGCTACAACATGGAAAGAAAAGAGCTTCATAACACAATTATGGATTTAAGGGGTAATATACGAGTATTTTGTAGAGTAAGACCGCCACTTGAAAATGAAAGTGAACAACTTCTTTGTGGTTGGAATTATTTAGATGAATGTTCTTTAGAAATAACTAATTTGGATTTTGCAAATTCAAGTGTAAAAAATAAGATTGCTACAAATGGGTTTACTTTCGACCACGTCTTTCATCCTCGATCTACACAAGAGGATGTCTTTGAAATGGTATCACCTTTAATTCAGTCTGCTTTAGATGGATACAATATATGTATTTTTGCTTATGGCCAAACTGGTAGTGGAAAAACTTATACAATGGATGGAGTTTCAGATAATCCAGGTAGTATATTACAAGATAAGTTTTCAAACACCTTTATGACAATTTTTTTTTATTTTTTAGGAATAATCCCGAGAACAGTTGATTTGCTATTTAAGTCTATTGAGCAATATAAACGACTTGGATGGGTTTATGAAATAAAAGCAACATTCTTAGAAATATATAACGAGGTACTGTATGACCTTTTAAGTAATGAACAAAAAGATATGGAAATTCGAATGGTAAAAAACAGCAAAAACGATATTTATGTAAGTAATATAACGGAAGAACATGTAACAAATGCTTATCACTTAAAGCAATTAATGATAATTGCTAAACAAAATCGGGCTACTGCAGCCACAGTTGGTAATGAAAGATCATCTCGTTCACATGCTGTGACAAGGATTGATCTGATTGGTAATCATGAGAAAAAATCTGAAATTTCTATTGGAACTATAAATTTAGTGGATTTAGCTGGATCTGAGAGTCCAAAGACAAGTATAAGGATGACAGAAACGAAAAATATTAATCGTTCTCTAAGCGAGTTAACAAACGTAATTTTGGCATTACTTCAAAAGCAGGATTATATACCTTATAGAAATTCCAAGCTAACCCACTTGCTAATGCCAAGTTTAGGCGGTAATTCTAAAACCTTGATGTTCATTAATGTATCACCATTGCAAGACTGCTATGTTGAATCTGTAAAATCATTAAGGTTTGCTCAATCAGTGAATTCTTGTAAATTAGCAAAAGCGAAGAAGAATAGATTTTTAAATGTATCGGGCTCTCTATAAATATAAAATTCTGTTTGTGTAATATAATTGATTTGTGCAGTTGTTAAAAATTATAATTTACAAAAAACGAAAGAATTGTTTTAAATGAATTTTCGATAAATTTCAATATTTTTACAATTGTTTATTTGTTGAATATAAAATTTTTTATATAGGCTTTCATTGTATTACATCCAAATGACATTAATATAAACTAAATATAATTATTTTAAATTTTTCAATTTCTTATGCAAAAAATCGTATCAATTAAAAATCTTAAAATAATTATGTTATATGCACCAAGGCTTGGTATAACTTTGTAACTGCCGTATTTACTATTTGCCGCAAAGATTCGTCATCGGGACAAGTAACAGCCTAAATATGTAAGGAATTAAAAAGTAATTTAAAAATTTTCTTATTAAACTTTACCAAGGTTTCAAGATTAACTTCAGCTTTCTTCCCACTGACTGTGACCGGTAAAATATCACCTTTAAACAGTTTTGGGACTGAGTGTTCACCAAAAATATCTTGAAATGTTTCTATTAGACATTCTTTGAAATGGGTTTTGTCGGGTTTTCCTCCTGTTGTAGATCCTTTCAAATTTGTGCCACCCATTTCAGTTTGCATTATGCAAGAAAGTACGGAATCAGCGAACATATCGTTGACAGGTGTTGCTTGCCATTCCATAATAATAATTTTTCCTTCAACAATCACGTCTATGCAATTAAATGCACGAATTTTTTTGTCAGGCTCTACAATTTCGACAGTTCCCGGTCCTCCTACGCGATCCAGCAAGAGCTTCAAGGTATTTAACGATCCTGTCCATGATATGCTTTGCCGTTGAGTAACCATTGAAATAGTCATGTCAGTATATTCTGAAATAAGAAGTAAGTAAAATAAAATTTTGTGATTCTATAATTCTTTTAGTAAAAAATATTTGAACAAAAATTATAATTAATATCATTACTTGAAATATCTGATGCTGATAATAGATGATATTTAAATCCTCGTTTAACTAAAATACCGGATAGCTTGTTTCCAGGCTCAGGCTTAGTTGCAGCAAGACTTCCCATTACTTTCGCCGTTTTTTCACCTCTAAAGTGAAGCTCTACAGCATGGGTGTTACGGGGGTTATGAAAACAAATATTTGTGTTAGGATCCGATTCGTACTCTCGTTGAAGTGCTGATTTCAATCGACTCATTTCATTTTGCTCACCATGAACAAGCACCTTTTTGCACGTGAAAAATGTTTGAGAAAAATAATTTGAAAACGAAGCCTCATTCTGTATCTCTCTTCTACCCACCCTTGATATAATTTTCAATTGCATGCTCATATTAAATTGTATCTTTACTATTATTATGAGTATATATTATGTATATAAAAATTCGTTCACAATATTTTAGAAAAACAAGTTTAATAAATTATAGTTTCAAAAATTTTTACGAAATCTTTTTTTTGAGTGACTAAAAAGAGAGATATAGAGTAAGGTACTAAACTAAAATACCACATGTGCTGGTTTTAATAATCGTATAAATTCACTAGTCTGCTGATAATCTGTGTGAGCCGAAAATGAAATATAATCAACTGACATATTAAGAGGAAGTTTTTGACCAGATAATGTTGTAATTTCTTCGGGTTCCGAAAGTATTGTTTTAGCTAAAGTGCCTTCAACGCAATAACCTGCTATAATGACGCCATTCTTAGAGTCTGTACACCAAGTTTCGAATAATTCTCTTGAAAGACCACTCTGCATCATACCTGGAGACGCCATCACCACACACGGTCCTATATCTTCGAAATGGTCAATTCCCTATTTTTTCAAAATGACAGTAAACAAGAAGCCTAGTAATACAATAACATTTAGTAATAGCACCTACTTTTAAATTTGAAATATGACGAAAAACAAACGGATTATTAACCGCAATTTGTCGTCTTATTTTATCATTCATTGCATTTATATAAGTCTGATATACGGCCATACATTTTTTGGCCAAAGAAGAGGCGTAGTATATTGGAATATCTTGAAGTTCCGGATTCTGACTCCAATATTCATCTAAAATGAGTAAAAGCTCTTGTGCTCTGCCTAACGCGAAAACAGGAATTAAACAACGACCACCTTGTGTAACTATTTTTTGTACAAGTGACGTAAACCTATTTTCTCTGTCCTCCCTCTTCTCATGTATGTGTGTACCATATGTAGATTCTGTGATCAATACGTCCGGTTTCATTGTTGGTATTTCTGCTGCCATTAAATGCCTGTCCTCTTGTCTCGAAAAGTCTCCCGTATATAAAATTTTTACCCCCGCAATTTCAATCATAAACATCGCAGCGCCAAGTACATGACCAGCATTATACGCCCAAAATCTTACACCCATTACATCGCGTTCTTCATGAAAATTTATTGTTTCTATTTTCTCCATACTTGCCTCTAAGTCTGCTTCAGTATATAGCATTTGTTCAGTAGATATATTGCTAATTTTAATATAATCTGACAACATCCAGCGGTAAATAGCCTTGGTTGCATGGGTCATGAAGCAACGACCCCTGAAACTAGTTTTCATTAAAAACCAAGGAAGGGCTCCGCAGTGATCTAAGTGGAAGCTGATAAAAATATCTGATATAATAACTTATAATTGATTTTTTTTTAAATAATACTGTGATATGAAGAGTAAATCAATTTCATCAGCCTCTATCAAATCAACATATGGAAGCGCATCCATTCCAGAAAGACCAGGATGAATTCCGCAATCTAACATTATTTTCTTTCCCTTAAATTCAAGCATTATACAAGATCTTCCAACCTCTTGTCCAGCACCCCTAGTTTCATTATTATTACAATTTAAAATTCAATTAATTTTATGTATAATTGAAAATAGGCTTTTTGTGCTTACAGTGGCCTAATGAGAAGTAAATCACTTTCTTCCGCTGGCACAATCTCATCAGTTTTTCTTTTATTTGCCATATTTTTTGATCCTTAATTAATACTTTTAATTTAAGATTTTTATACCTTTTTTTGTATTTTATTTATAATTTTAAAACATAATAATTAATAATTATGCATTTTCTATCAAATGTGATAAAAACCTATTTAAACACATATTTCATTTAACATCTGTGAACTACACAAGTCACAATACCGGGCCTACCGCCGTTTGTATTTACATACATATGTATGTATACAGAATTTGGAATATAGAGATAGAACATGTCGCAAAGCAATCAACGATGTTTAATACAAACGCCAGTGCAATAAAAGACCTTAAATGCCTTAATTTAGAGAAAAAAATTATGTAGATATCGAAATTTTTTATTTCTCCTTCAGAAATGTAAAATTTTTAATAAACCTTATTCAGCGTGTATAAATAGTCTTATATACAAAGAGTATTATATTCTCTCATAATATTATATATTATTGTATGACATAAACTCCTATATTGTATAATACTCCTATATTGTTCTATTGAGCAAACCCTCTTTGAAAATAAAATTTTTTAGAATACTTAAGAGTGAAAAGAATTTTTGCAAATAGAATGCATATTATTGCATTTTGTCTCAAAAAAAGTAGTGCCGAGAGCGTAGTAATTTGAGGTTATCATTAACACCGAACAAAAAGTAAGCAATCTGCCTAAATATATTTTTTTGTTTAAAATTGATTTCAAATCAGATTTCGTTTATAAAAACAATTATATGTATTTTTAACTTTTTTAATTTTAAGAAGCACAAGTTTGAAACAGAATATTGTAATGAATTAATAAAAGAAGAAATAGAATAAATAGAATAATAGAATCGTACAAGTGTTTATGCAGGAAAAATACAACTACGTTTTCTAGTATAAATGCAAAAAAGTAGTAAAAATGGCTTTGGCGTAGTATAGTAGTACGGAATGTCAAAATGTAGTAAAAAACTACAATTGTAGTAAAATTAACAACACTGGTCTGATATCTCTGATTTTTAAAACAAACATAATAAAAGCTTATTCTGTCATTTAATAATTTGTATAAAATCTCTAGCCTTTTCACCAGAAAAAAGTTAAAAAATAATTCATCCCTCTGATTTTCATTCTAAGGAGAAAATCAGCTTTGATGAAGTGCGTATGTAGCGGACGAAATATATTAGCAAAAATAAAAGTATTTTATTCCGAATAAAAGAGATTTTTCTTTTCATACGCCTAAAATCAATTATATGTATTTCGGAAAAATTATCAACATTTTCTTTAATTATTTTTTTTGAATTCAGTTAAATTTCAATAAATAAAAAGCCTCCTGCCTAGTTTTAAAATATTAAATTGAATAAAAAATAATTGAGCTATTTTTTGACTACATACATTTAAGAATATGTTTTGAAAGAAAACGGTGATACATGCAATGAAAGATGACAATCATGATTGAGATTGATGAAGATTGATTTTGTAAACATCATAGATCAATCATTTTCATCCAAATTTAAATTAAGGAAAAAATGGAAATCGGTTCTATTTTTGTCAATCATTTTTGACAGAAATAAGATAAAACATAGCGTAAATATAGGTTTTTTAATTAAATGGGTGATCTGTAATTAAATGTGATCTATTTTTTGTTATCATTGTTGCATGCAGTTTAACCCTAATTGATCACTGAGCTATTACTCGTATTAATACGTATATATCATTTTTAGTGAGGAACATGTAATGAATAAAAATGAATTTGAAAAATTAAATACTACATATGTATAAGATTTTTTAATAAAAACAACACTAAAACTTAGAAGTTTTAAGCTGTTGAAGCTTTCCGTGATATCCACATTATCTAAGATCATAAATTTGTATCCTTTTTTTCCTTATAATTGTAAATTGTTTGAATGTAGCAGAAAATTGTTTTAAAAGACGAAGATATAAAAAGTTGGCTAATTGAAAATATGCTTTTTGTGTTTACAGTTGTATGTTAAAAGTTGGCAGTTCTGTTAACCATTGTGACATTGACAGTCTCTATTTAATTTTTTTTTTTTGACAGCTCATATTTTTGTGAAATGACTCAGAAAATTTTCAAATTCATTAGGATTAATAATAACTTTTATTTTTTTTAAAATGAGTGTATTTTAATGCTTGTTAAGATATTAAAAACTAAATCTTACAATGGCAAAAGTTGATTCGGATAGTAGTTCTGAGGAATATTTTGATGCTGAGGACACAACAAGACTATCAATAAGGTATCAAATTTTAATAAAGATATATTATCAATATGTAGTATGACATTGGTTTCTAAACTTTAGCACTTTATTGTATTATAAAATGTACAAAGTTGTTTTTAATTGTACAGGTCAAGTCAAAGACCTTCAGTAACTGGAAACGACTATACTTTATCTAAGCCAGAGCCTGAAATCCGAATACAAACTACCGAAGATGACATAATTAATAAAACACCAACAACACGAAGTCCTAATTTATCCATCAGACATTCTAGTGATCAACATATGTTTGTGGAACCAAAACCCTTGGGACTGGTAAAATTTAAAAAAAGACAAAAAAAATATTAAAATGATTTAATTACACGAATTCTTTTATAGTTAGTTTTTGCGGAATAATTTTATTTGCATTTTATAATTATATTATGTACATAGGTAAATATTTATTATTTCTTTGAATTCGTCACATAAACGTCAGTTATAAAACTTGTAAGAAGTTTAAAATGTAAAACTAGTAAGATGTTTTTACTATAAAAATAGTTTAACCTTCATATTTACGAACTTTTTGGTTACCTTGCTTGAAATACGCAAGATATCTCCTACGCAGTTTATGTATCCAAAAAAAGTAATGTTAAAGTCAACAATATTATCTAGATCATATTAAAATCAAACTTTACCTTGAAAAGTTATTGGTATTTAAAAATTTTACACCTACATTAATAGAACCATTTTTAATAATTGCACAGATTTTTTTTTAAACTCAAAGGCAGTCCTTTTAATTTTTTTTTATAATACATTAGTTTATAATAAAAAACAAAAAATTATTAAGTAAGAGCTTTTTAAAGTGCACATTTTCAATGATTTCAAAAATTATTTTTTGTTGTAGTCTGGTAGACAACGCTTTCGTGATCTTCGTAATAGCATGCAAAATGATGAAGATGAAAATCTTGGAAATACGCTGACACCTGATTCGCAGGTATTGCTTACTTTTTTGTTATATAATTGGTTTTAAAATTTATAAGTTGCTTTATATAATTTCAAATTAGAGTTCCTCTAACCATATTTGTGGCGTTAATTTTAATGTTGCAGAGAATATTTAAACAAAAATACAAAGAAAAAAAAATAAAAGATAAAATTATTTATAGTGCATACAAGCTTATTCAAAATTTACTCTTATTTTCATTCATAATAAATTTAAACGAAACTCATCTCTTTCTCTCATCTCATTCACTATTTTGAAACCAGTATGACTTATGAGTTACTTCACTTTCTTAAAATCACATATGTATTTATATTGAACTCATAGTATTTTTGTTTTTAAAGCTGTTATAAAATAAAACAATATATTATGCCAGAGGCAGAAATTCAGTTTTATATGATAATGGAAAACTTATATAAAAATATTTGTGTGACAGCAAATATTAACTATTATTTCTTGTTTTAATAATTTAAATTAAAATTTACTCTGTGTTTATATGGAGACATATAAAAATATTCAACAATTTATTTTGCAAGTACTTGTACACAATAAATAACTAAATATGTATCTATATATGTTTTTACCAAGCTCTTTTTTTATATATTTTTTTTTATAAAAAAAATGAACCATAAATAGAATAGTTCCTCGGATGGAGTATATACGAACAGACCGACTCATCCGTTTCGTATAATTGAAAATGATACGCTTAGTATTCAAAGTATGACTTCTTTAGGGAGAGTTGGTAAAATTTTAGCTGGGAGTATTGATCCATCAGGTATAAAATATAATAGAATAATTTACTTTTGCAATTATATTTTGTTTTCATTTTTCATTTTTAGGGTTAAGCATTGATCGGGAATCCGCTCACAGTTCTCTATTAGGAAATTCGTTGAGTGTAACGCAAACAACATCTTCAAAGCCAGTTACTGGTTCTAGTACTACGTCAAATATTGTATCTGCGGTTCCTAATTCTGAAAAAGAAATAATATCTAACAAAGATAGTAATTTACAATTATTGAGTCAACAAAGCAAAAGTGTTAAAGAACAAAGTACGATTAAAACTTCGCCAGAGGGCTCAAGTAATAGTAGCAATAGTGGTGTTTGTGAAAGTATTTCAAACAGTAACAATAAAATTGTTTTACAAGAACCGGACGTAATTGCAAGTACAAAGCTGGCACATTCAAAAACAACCGATAGCATTACTTCAAGCGGTCCTATAGCTCCACCAAGGAAGAAGAAAAAGCCAAGAAAAATATCTAGTAGCTCTTCAGAACAGTTTAACATGAATGAAGGTTTTAAGTTACCTCCCATAGAGAAAGATGATAGGATATCGTTACATAGTATAAGCATCAGTAAAAAATGTGGGGATCTTGTTAAAGAATTAGAAAAGACTTGGTGTCAGGTGGCAGAAAACCAATCAAAAGAATTCCAAGCTTTACTTCAACAACAACCATCCAGTTCAAATGTTGGGAATTTTGCTGTAACCACCACTACTTCTTCTACAACTAATTGGCCTAATTCTACTGCTGTTGTCGAGGTAAATTCTTCAATTGGTAGCGGCTCCATAAATCGAATATCTCACTCATTGGGTAATTCATCAACTTCCGTATATTCAAAGCCGAGCCCTTCAAATAGTGCAAAGAGTAATTCAGCTCCCGGCCGAGTGCGATATTTGTAAGTTTTTATGAAAATAATTTTTTTAAATGTTACTGAAATTCTTAATTGCATCTTCCAGTTCGATCGACCCTACTCAAGGCCTTAATTTATATAAAGTTAGTCAAGGGGTTTATGTTGTTCAACCAATGGATGATGTCGCTAACAAAGCTGAAGGTCCCTCTCAAGAAGAAATTGAGCGTATTGAAAAACTTTTGAATGAAGACACTCCAAGACAAAAATTAGCTGGCACTGGTTCAAATAGCTTAGGAAGTGGGAGCAGGTAAAGTATTTAAGCTTTATTAAAGCTTTATTAAATACTTTTAGCGTATTTAGATCAGATATAAGTTGTTTAATGAACTTTAAAAATTTACTGCAACTGGAAGTTATTATTAGTTATATTATTATTTTATTTTAGATACAATTCGCAAATAGTTCAGAAAGGAAGTTCAGCAAATGAACAACGACGAAAATCTGCTGGTGATGAGGATGTACTAAAGCAAATGAATATTTACGTACGTACTAGAACAGACTCTGGCAAGCAATTGACTGACAAGGAAATATTAGATCAAGTTCCTGTAAAAAATTTAGATACCGGTGAAAATATGCCTTTATCTTCCATTCGACCTCCACCGACACCTGACGGTTGGAACCCCCTATCTCTCCATATTCATAAATTGTACGGTCATTTGCCGGTTAACCAAAAAGAATCTGATGAGGAAAGTATAATTGGAATACCACCTAATGTAGAAGTTCAGCCAGGCGAAGAGGAAGAACTGGAGACGGAAGATATAAATGGTAGGTTAAAAAAAAGAACACAGAAAATTAAGAGGTTCTTTGGATCAACTGTGCGGAAAACAGTAGATAAAGCAAAATCTTTAGCTTCTGAAGTCTCTCACGCTAGACACAAGGAGGATGTTGCTGATATAGTGGATGTGGTAAATCCTGAGTTAAATATCAAAATTAAAGCTTCTAGCTCAAATAAAGGACCCTATGAATTCGCTAAACTGCAACATGTTCAAGTAAGTTTTTATTTAAATTTCAGCAAAAAAGAATTATTTGAATTTATGATTATAAATTAAAAAAAAAACAACTATTTATCAAGGATCTCTCCGGCGAACATACTGGTGCTGTTTGGTGCATGAAATTTAGTTCTTGTGCTCGTTTATTGGCTACTGCTGGTCAGGATAAGATTCTACGTATATGGGTGCTTAAAGATGCATATCCATTTTTTCAGGTAAGTATATTTTAGTGAATATATAGAGTATACTATCGGTTTTTTCGTAGGATATGCGTACGAAATACAGTACAGATCAGAAGTCTTCTCCAACTCCGAGTCAAGAATCTTTAGTATCACAATTATCAATAGATTTGGAAGCTGCAAATGCGATGGCTGCAACTGCAGCTGATAAAACAACAGGTCCTTTCATGCCGAAAGCTTTTTGTTCATATATTGGGCATACGTCCGATTTGTTAGATGTTTCTTGGTCAAAAAATTATTTTATTTTATCGAGTTCAATGGATAAAACAGTGCGATTGTGGCATATTTCACGCAAAGAATGTTTATGTTGTTTTCAACACATCGATTTTGTAACCGCGATAGCATTTCATCCACGTGATGATCGTTATTTTCTTAGTGGTAGTTTAGATGGCAAACTTCGGCTGTGGAACATTCCAGATAAAAAAGTGGCGCTTTGGAATGAAGTTGACGGTCAAATAAAGCTAATAACAGCAGCAAATTTCTGTCAAAATGGGCAATTTGCTGTAGTTGGAACATATGACGGCCGTTGTATTTTTTATAATACTGATCAATTAAAGTATCACACACAAATAAATGTGCGTTCAACAAGGGGTAAAAATCGTATAGGCCGAAAAATTAGTGGTATTGAACCAATGCCAGGTGAAGACAAAATTTTAGTTACATCTAATGATAGTAGAATACGCTTATATGATTTAAGAGATTTAAATTTGAGTTGCAAATATAAAGGTTATTTAAATGTTTCTTCTCAAATAAAAGCATCATTTAGTCACGACGGTAAATACATTGTCGCTGGTTCTGAAAATCAATGTATTTATATATGGAAAACAAATCATGATTGCGCTAAATTAAGTTCGGTAAATTTTATCAATCAATTTCAAAAATTTAATTAAAAATAAGTAATAATATGAAATTATTTATTGTAATAGGTACGAAGAGATCGAAGTGATTTTTGGGAAGGTATAAAAGCTCATAATGCCCAAGTTACCTGTTCTATTTTCGCTCCTCATCCGGAAGCTGTTATAAAACCAGAACCAGATGATGAAATTTCAAATGATAACGTAATTTTTTATATATTAATTTTTTACTTCAATAAGTTCATACATATCTCCTATTTTTTGATTAGCTTCCAAATATAAAAGCTGATCCTCTAGTAGAGCAAAGGAAAAAAGGTTGTGGATACGTACTAGTTAGTGCAGATTTTAATGGCGCTATTAAAATATTTATAAATAAAACAAAACCTAAGCATAGCAGTTTGCCATATACCGCAATAGAATAAAACACAAATGTAAAGTTAATTAAAATTTACTTATATTATTACGTCATATATATTATATACCATAAATTATACTATAAAAATAATAATGAAATATTTTCAAAAATACTGACTTAAAAAAAAATTGAACAGTTGGATTGTTCGATCTAGTATAAATATGTTAATTATCCTTTTTTGATGTAATTTTTAAGCCATTATGAAAAAAGGAAAGATTAAATATTTTTTACTAAAATTTCAAATTTAAGTTTATTCGAGTATTCATTAAGAGATTAATTAAAGAATAACGATTGTACACATATACATGCATATATATATTTATATGGCTATAACTTCATTTTTATATACATATATATTTATATGAATGTATGTATGTTTACATAGATATTTTTTTACAGCTTTGCGCACATTTGTTTTTGTTTTGCATGTTTTATTATAGTTTTTCGTTTGATATTTAATTAAAAAAAAGGAAGAGAACGTTTTATAAATAGCAATATTATTTACATACATCTATGTTACTTTGTGATCGTATTTTTATAACTTTTTTCATTTTCTAAACAAAAGAGAATTTTATTGTATGTACTTTTAATTATGTAAATTTATAAAATTAATTACTATCAAAATAAAATATAATGTAAACGATTTTTTACAAAAAAAAAAGGAGACGTTAGTTTAATGAATGTAATTTAATTATATAATTCACATTTTGTGAATACTTTTGGAGGATTGCAAAATCTGTTGGTTAAATTTTTCTTTTTGTAAAATATGTACAATAATTGTATGTTGCAGAGCAATAGTATTCGTGACGTCCAAAATGCAGTGAAAAAAGTTTTATTACAGTTAAGCTGTAGTATTAATATTTTTTTATACAGTATAAATCTTTAAAACGGCTGTATTGTATTCTTGACTTTTTCACTACGCTGTTTGTTTAGACCATTTTTGGCAATTTGTATAATTTAAGCAATTTATACATTGTGTAAATTTTTTATTCTATAGTATTGGGTCGCAGGTACAATGTGGTGCTACATTTATACTGCGTTTTGGATGTCAGGGAATACGTAAAGCTAAAATTTTATTTCATTCAAATATTATAGAAATAATATTTACGTGCATATGTACATACTACTTATAAAAAGAAATATTGCTTAACATTGTTCCCCGTATTTAATTTTTAACATTATTACTTTATTGAATTGTTAAAAATTAGAAGAAATTACTGCAAAATGATATCAAATTTATTTTATCTTACCTCAAATTTAAATTAAATTGTTAAATTCAAAAGTGTATAAAATTGTTTTATAAGAACTGTTCTATTTCAGTTTATTTTATTTGTTTTTTTTTTAAGCACTATTGATAAACCAGACCATAATTTTTTGCAGAAAATGCTTATTACGAAAGAAAATCCGAGTAGAAGATTCTGAGAATATTTTATCTATGCTTAGTCCAGCATAGTACCATTTTGTTAAATATTAAAGAAATTAAATTACATTTATTGAAATAATAGTTTGATTAAAACTTGATTATTATACCTAATTGTTTTACTATTTAAATTCACAAGATTAAATTATTACATCATAAATAGAAAATTTTTAATTTATCAGTTTCTTTAATTTTATTTGAATATTTATTTGAAATTATCTATATTTCCAATATATCGAAATTTTAAGATATTAAAAATTTGTATGAATATTTTGTATATCAAATCAATAATGGTGTAAAAAGGAATAAAAAAAAAATTAAAATAAAGTAATACAGTGAAAATTGTGTTAAGTTTTATGTAGAAATACATATAGATATGTTTAGTATTATGTAATAAAAAGAAAAATCAGTTAAAGTCTTATTAATTTAATATAAAAATAATGAAGAATTAATAGTCTTTTATATTTTACTATGTTAGAAATTGTGGAATACCTATATGAAATTTTTTATAGCGTAGGACATTTTTGTCGAATGTTTATCTTAAGTATTTAAAACTATAATTGTCGGATTCGCCCAAATACTAGGCTGTCAAAACTAGTAAATAAAATCCTATGTGAAAAGTAAGCCGGATGAATCAATATGAAAAGAAATTTTTTATTGACTATACGATTAGTTTCACTTTTGAAGTGGAAAATTCAAAGGTCCTGAAAGTCTCAATGCTGCTAAATAGAATCCCAATACTTCACCATGTATTTAAGAGAATATAAATGAATGTTTGACTTAATAAAACTTAACAAATATATTGCAACTTAATAAAAGCATTATTTAAATATTGCTAGAATTTCAATTTTAAATAAACGCTGTCTATGTGCGCTGCATTAAATTAATCTATGTTATACAGAAATGGCATTGAATTTACATAATACAGAATTTGATAATACAGAATTGTAAACTATTTACATATTTCTGAAATAATTGAAAAGGAGGTATATAAAAAATTTTATAATATAATTGGTAAGTATATAAAAAATTTCATTTTGGTTAAAAAAGTATTCTTCCTTTATACAAACACTTATATCGCATTATAATCCAATCGTATGATACTCCCAACCAAAACGGGTTATTTAAAGAAATATATGGTTTATATGGTGATGGTTTATATTTTGATATCAAAATTTAGTGTTCAAGTTTTGATTTTTAAATTAACAAATATTCTCTCGTTTGCGTTTTAAAAAATATTGGAGGAATCGAAACATTACATAGAACAAAATGGTTTAACAAATCTTCTTACATACTTTGCGACAATCTATAAGAATCAATTTAAGTTAACATTTTTTAGTTTTATGATTATACATACATAGTTTAAATTGTTTAAAGTTTTTGAAAAATTTAAATTTTCTACATGCACAGCCATTCACGTATATTATACATAATATGTATATTCAAGTACTTCGTGAACATTTTATTAATTAAAATTTGAAAAAAAATTTATATCTGTTGTATTTATAAAAGTAAACTCATAAAACTTTCATACTTTAATATGATTATCTTTATGTTATGAAAGTTTGAAATCTAAAGAGTATTAGGTATTGCACGTCCACGCCACTGATTAATTTGGGGAAGTAAATTAATATAAATTATTATTGCTAACAACAAGAATTTATATCAAGCTTTTTTAAACGACGACAATACAATAATATCTAGAAACAGTATATATACACACTAATGTATAATGTATGTTTAAATTCTATGTTCAAAATTAAAATAGTTTAAATCACTGAGCTTTTCATTAGTATAGATTTATTGTTCAAGGAAATAACATTGAAATTTTAGTTAAGATGAAATTACCTTTACTAATAGTTTTATTGATCCATTATAGTTCAGCAGCCAATATTTTGGGATTAATGAATGTAGCATCACCAAGTCATTCAATTTGGTAATAAATTAATAAATGTGCTTACTAAATAAAGAAATTTTAATAAAATTCTAATATTTTATTTTAATAATCAAACAACATTACAGGAATAATGTATTAGTAAAAGGTTTAGCTGAAAGAGGACACAATGTTACAGTTATAATTACTGATTTACCTAGAAATCCAAAAGATATTTTAAAAAATGTTTCATATTTCAGTGTAGAGGATGTCTACGCTGGAGTTTATGAAGAAGTAGACTTAAAGGAATTATTTGATATTAATCCTTTAAAAATGGGAATAGAATTTTGTTCATATTGTGCAAGTAATTGTAAAGCAACAATGAATTCAAATGGATTTGTTAAGTTTATGAAAACTTATGATAGAAAGTTTAAATTTGATATAATTTTATATGATTTTACTTGCGGTCCGTGTTTATTAGGATTATTGGAATATTTTAATTACCCGCCATTAGTTGGGATTTCAGCATTTCCATTTCCTTCGTTTGGTAATAGTTTTGCTGGTGGTCATGACCATCCCGGTTATATTACCTATCACAGTGCTTTAATTGATCCAGTTAACAGTATTTCGGATAGATTATATAATAATTTTTTATACTTCTTTGAAGCAATGTAAGTTATTATGACTTTTTTTAACTATAAATAAAATGATTTTTTTTTTATCTTCTATTGAAAAAATTTAGATATAAATGGTATGTGTTCTATCCTAATCTGGACCAAATTGTTAGAGAAAAATATTTTCCAAAAGATATGAAATTAGTTCGAGACTTAGAGAAATATGTGACTTTATCACTAGTGAATTCACATCCGTCAATAACACCTGCTGAATCGTTACCACCGAATGTAATTGAAATAGGTGGCTTACAATTAACTGATCCAGAACCGTTACCTAAAGATATAGAAACATTTATAAGTTCAGCGAAAAAAGGTGCAATATTTTTCTCATTAGGAACAAATGTTCGCCCGCAAGATTATTCAGATGAAAATATAGAAATATTTTTAACAATAATGAAAAAGTTTCCGGAATATAATTTTTTGTGGAAATTTGATGCAGACAAAATAAAAAATGAAATACCAAAAAATCTTCTTATAAAAAAATTCTTTCCTCAACGTGATATATTAGGTAATTAATTAATTTATAATAATAAACGTTTTACTATAGTTAAAATAAGTAAATATAAATAATTCCGTGCGTTATAGTAAATAGATAGTGCGATATTTAAAGTGTTTGCAGAGAGCACTAAAGTTTTATTTCAGTTTTATATATGTACATAACTAGCTGATAAGTGATAAGAGGTTCTTTTATCATTTGCGCACAAGTACATACTTATGTATGGACATATTTATATTTTTTATATGCTTATATGCTCAATATGAAGATAAAGCTTGTTTTCACGTACGTACATACTTCAATAGCTCGAGTTATTCTGAATGACCCAGTAGCAAGCATTCAATAACCGTCAAAATAAAACATATAAATTTATATATAATATGTACCTACATATACATGTGTGTATATACATGTATGTATATTAAAATTTCTAATTATTAAATGATTCATGAGACAATAAAAAAATTTAGTACAAAAAATTAATCGAGAAGAATTTTTTTAGATTTTTAATTTAATTTTAAGATTTTTTTTTAAATTTCAATAAGAATGATATATTCGATAATTTAACGCTATATAATTATATTTTAGGAAGATTTTGTAGATACTATATGTGTGTACATATGTACATATATGATTTTGAATGCATGTACACTTAAACAGTTAACAGAAAAATTCTACGTACACTCGGAGAAACTTATTCAATATTGATTTTTTTGAAACTATGATGAAAAAAAAAAATAATTTTTTGTATGTTTCAAACGATAATTCGAAAATATGAGTACTCAAAAATTACGCTTATGGAATAAGTTAAGAAGTTATTTATTAAGAAAGCCCTCATCTGAAGCATATAGTAGCTATGTATATGTATATATGTATATGTACTCAATAAAACTAATTCTAAATTAAAAATTTTGATTTTAAGGAGGGTCGATCGTTTCTTGAACAATTTTTGGTGCAAATAAGTGCTAAAGACTTTTTTAGAAAACGAGGCTACATAAAAATTTATACAATGAATCCAGCCAGGCGTATTAGCATATAATGAAACAGCTACATGTTACTAATTTGTTTCAATACTTGTTCAAAAATATTCCTTTTTGTAACCATTCCGTAGATTATTGATGCAACTTTTTTCATACGAAATTGAAAATTTATTAATAAAACATTTTTTTTTAAATAAAGAAAAAATTGTGTGGAAATATTATAAACACATACATACATATGTATATTATAATTTATCTATTAAATTTGAATCCATCTTATATAATTTTGAAACTATACAACAATATTTAACAAACTTCGCTTCAAGTGTACGTAGACTTTTGCCTTTAAGTGTATATGGATTTGTTTATATTTTTATAAAATTATCATGATGATGCGGCATTATTAGAATGTAATTATAATGCTGAATAAGATTCCAGTCAAAAATAATAAAATAACAAAAGAATATTACATAATGTATATAAATAGATTATGCGACGTAATATTTTTTATGTATGATGAACTTTTTACTTGCATATGTACATATTTACTTATTGTACATACATGAAACACAAACGCCCATTCATTTATTTCCGTAAGCTTATTCTATTTAACAATTAATTACGACATATTATGTACTTTGTATTTTGCTACATATTCGCACACAAAAATTATATATTATGTACATATTATTTACATACCGTACATTAGTATTTAAATAAATGTTAAATTTTAAATTACTTCATTTATGAACTATAATTTTTAATTTCAGCACATCCAAATACAAAAGTTTTCATAAGTCATTGCGGCGGTTTAAGTACCCAAGAATCAATATGGTATGGTGTTCCAATACTTGGATTAGCATTATTTGGTGACCAAATAAGAGTAAGTATTATTTTAATACCGTTATTAATAGACGCTCAAAAGCACAAAATATCACAAGTGAAATGTTTTTTTTTTATTTGTAGAACATAAGAGATGCTGTCCAAAAAGAGATTGCTTTACAAATAGATTATCGTTCCTTATCTGTAAAGAATCTTGAAAATAATTTAAAAGAAATTTTGGAAAACACCAAATATTCTAATAATATCAAATTAATGTCTAAAAGATTTCGGGATCGTCCATTAAAACCATTGGATAATACTATTTGGTGGATCGAATATGTTTTACGGAATCCAAATCCGGAACATTTAAAACCAAAATCATTGAAAATGAACTTTATAACAGCAAACTCACTTGATTTTTTTACACTCATTTTGATAGTTCTACAGGTTATTTTAGTTATATTTTTGGCAGTTATATGGGCTTGTCTTTGCAAAAAAACAAATACATCAGCTAATACGCAGAAAAAAAAGAAATTAAATTAAACAAAATATGATGTGATATTATAATAAATAAAAAATATTTATTTTCCATGAAGTAAATCAATAAATTTGTAAAACTTCAAATGAAAACTGGGTTTTTTGTAATTCTAACAGAGGAGAGGGTGTTTAACAATTTAAATTTGCCGTAGCTCACCACAACATGAACCAGTTATTTTCTAAATAAGTTTTTTCAACAAATTTTGCCTTCATAATTTAAATAAACTATTTTAAAATATTTAAATATTTTAAAACTTAAAATAATTAAATGCCTGTAAATTAAATTAAAGAGAAAATACTTGTAAATTAATTTTAATTTAAGGTATCACTATTATCCAATCAAAAATAAATATTTATTTTACTAAATTATTTTGAACCTATCAAAAACATAAAGAGTCAATTAAGATTGCTGTTCGAAATGTTTAAATAATTTATTACGTTTTTACATATATGTTTGTATATATGTATGTATATATCTATATGTTTTATCATAAGACCCATATGATATGAATATTAATATACAAATAACAGAAATTAAGTAAATTAACTATTGGGTAGCACTACAATTTTTATAAAATTCTTGAGGAAATTAAAAATCAAATCAAAAAATGTCACACTGTTATTCTTTAAATTAATAAGTAAATAAAATTATTGAATAAAATACATGAATTTCTTAAATTAAATACAAAATGTTTTCAAAGTTACATATAATTATATTTTCTTATTATTAAATTATATTATTATACATTAAATAAAAAATAGACTTGTGATGTGAACCATTGACACATATTAAGGTGTTTATAAAGAGAGTAATAGCTTAATCGCGTATCTCGTTTTTTCATCACAATTTTTATTCACTTTAAAATCAGAATTCTCCGTTTTTCTAATGGATATATTTTATTTTTCCAATAAGATTACTCATTTTTTCACCTGGATTTTTGCATTTTTTCTTAAATTATCAACTGAATGTCTCGCCTTCAAATACAAAGTGAATAAACTTTATATACATTTCAGGTACGGAATAATTCTTCTCACTCGAAAATTGCATTTTATAAATATGTATATGATAGTTACTCAGTTACTTCTTCTCAGGCCCTTAATACTTTCAAAATATTCATTCAGTGTATCATGTGTCTTGATGGCTTGAAAATATAATTGTATATATAGATTGAGCTTCTTTTAAAAAAATAAGGTTTTTTCAAATATCCAGTTCCAGCCAGTTTTGCCTAAAAGTATACATACATATGTCAATTTTCGAATTATGAAAGTTTAATTAAAAATAATGAATACAGACAAAAAAACAACAATTTTTTTTCTATCAAGCGGAATTACATAACCATATTGTTATTTTTGGCCTAGTTTTATGAGCTATGAGTTGTGCCAATATAGAATAATATATCCCCGTTCTGTAGGGTGTTTCGCATAAGGTGGCAAATAATTTCAGAGATGATTCTTTGATCAATTTTCAGCAAAACATTGTATGGGAAGGGAGGGCGATACATAAATGCTCATTTTCGAGCTAAAGTCTGTTGAGAAAAATAGCTACCAGATTTTTACTGCATATAAATTAATACTTATAACTTCATATAAATAATAGCTTATGTTCAAACGTGTTTGAATTTGCCTCTTTCGCGTGTACATGTACACATAGGTATGGATGACAATTCTGAAACAGACAATAATGACAGAATGTTTACCAAAATATTTGGTCACTTTTCGCTGAAGTTCAAATATGTTAATTAAGTACTGATGTATCTTAGCCATATTGAATACAAGTTAATTCTTCAATAATATAAAATATAGTTTTGTTAAATATGAGCTGAAAATCTTTAAAACGAAACTTTTGAGGATGTTATATTATGTAGAAAAATATGTATGTGTGAACATACGCATAAATAGCGCATATACATAAAAATTTGAAAATAATATCTTAATACTTTTTTTCACAAAATCTAAGAAATTGTTTGTTTTAGATAAGATTTTTTTTATCTCAAATTTTGTGAATTTCATGTTTTAATATAAATTTCGTCTGATTTAAAACATAATTAGACTATTTTCAAAGAAGATCAAAATGAAACTTTTCCTTACATTCATAATTACAGTTATTTTAATTAATTTCAATAGTGCAGCAAATATTTTGGGTTTCATGAACGTTGCTTCACCAAGTCATTCAATTTGGTAATTTAATATTCATATACACAATTTAATTTAATTAATAATATTTATTAATAAAAAAAATTAAATCTTGCTTATTTTTTGACTTATTATTTTCTTTTACAGGAATAATGTATTAGTAAAGGGTTTAGCTGAACGAGGTCATAATCTTACAATTATAATTTCGGATTTACCTAAAGATTCAAATGAAATCATAAATAATGTGACGTATTTTACTGTTGAAGAAGTTTACAGTGGGATTAACGAAATTGTTCAAATAAAAGATTTTTTTAACTTACCTGCATATAAAAATCCTATTGAGTTTCATGCCTATTGTATTAAAAATTGCGAAGCAACCCTAAATTCAAAAGAATTCAATAAATTTATAAGCACTTATGATCGTAGTTTTAAATTTGATTTAGTTTTATATGATTTTGTATGTGGACCTTGCCTTTTGGGACTACTAGAATATTTTAATTATCCACCATTAATTGCTATATCACCGTTTCCAGTTCTTTCATTTGGTAACAGATTTAATGGAAATCATAATTATGCTGGTTACATTAGTTATTTTGGCGCTTCATTGAATCCAGTCCATAATATATTTGACAGATTTTATAATAATTTTTTGTACCTATTTGAGGCTTTGTAAGTTAAGTTTATAATTTTTATATATGTACATATATAAATATGTATAGGTATAATTTGAGTATTTTTTCAAGAGAGTGTTTAATATATTCTGCATTCTCAAATATCATATATCCATTATTTAACTTTTTCTTTTAAAATTTTAGCTGATATATTTTTACTAAATTTTGAGCATAGAATGTATTTCATTATATTATTATATTTAAATATATATCATTAAAGTTATAGACGTTACATATTTTACCGGGATCTTGATCAAGTAGCAAGAAGCAAGCATTTTCTAAAAGATATCAAATTTATTGGAGATTTAGAAAAGAGTGTGATGATTTCATTGGTAAATACTCATCCGTCAGTAACTTCAGCACAACCAATACCACCGAATGTAATTGAAGTTGGAGGTCTTCAAATAACAGATGTTAAACCTTTGCCAAAAAATTTAGAAAACTTTATAACTTCAGGCAAAAAGGGTGCAATATTATTTTCATTGGGCACAAATGTGCGACCGGAGGATATTTCCGACGAATACATTGACATTTTCTTTACAGTTATAAAAAATTTTCCTGATTATAATTTTATGCTAAAATTTGATGAAACAAAAATAAAATTAAATATGCCGAAAAATCTTTTAATTAAAAGATTTTTTCCACAACGTGATATATTGGGTAAGTTATTCATTTAACTGGAAATTTCAGCCTTTATTTTCTCAAAAAGACTTGAAATTGATTAAATTTTCCTTAACTCAATTTTAGCACATCCAAATACAAAGCTGTTTATAACACACTGTGGCGGATTAAGTATACAAGAATCTATTTGGCATGGAGTTCCATTTCTGGGATTATCATTATTTTCTGATCAAGTCAAAGTATATAATTAATGATAATATAAATAACTACTATATGCATAGTATTAAATTATTAATATAATTTATATTTTAGAATGCTAAAGATGCTGTACAAAGAGGAATTGCAGTTCAAGTGGAATTTTTTAATTTAACAAAGCAAACATTTGAGTATGGTATAAGAGAAGTCTTGGAAAATGACAAGTATGCTAAGAACATTAAACTGATGTCGAAACAATTCCGTGATACTCCTATGAAACCGTTAGAAACTGCTATTTGGTGGATTGAATATATTTTACGTCATCCGAATTCCGATTATCTAAAATTAAAATCACTACAAATGAATTATTTTACTGCTAATTCTTATGATTTTATTGTGATTGTTTTAACTATTTTTTATTTAATTTTAATTTCTATATTAATATTAATTTGGAAATGTTGGATAAAAAAATCAAATACAAAATATTTGGAGAAGAAGTTAAATTAATTAATAAAAGTATGTATATGTATGTATAAAGTAATAAAAAAATGAGTGCGTGTATTGCTGTAATTTAATTATACATACATACAAACTTTGAATTACCATAAAATTTAATAAATATCAAAATCAGTACATACATACACATAAACACCTTCTTTATGCTTGATTCAGAATTTAAAATGGGTGATCAATTGGATGATTAATTAAAATATATTTGAATATTATAAAATTTGATTAGAATTAAAATTTTGAAATATTGCCGAAATACAGTGCCTTTAATTATTTTTAACTTCTTCCTTTAGCAGTTATTCATGAAATATAAAATTATTGTATCAAATATTACTGAATATATATATCATGTAAAACGGGCCAAAACTGGCAATTTAAAAAAAGTTATACTTTTTCTTTGCGTCTAAAACCAGGTTAGGCCATTTTTCTAAAAGGAAAATTTAAAAAAAAAATTGGTCTTGGGAAACATAATTTTAGTGCAACATACATAATCATAAATGTTCTATATATGAATTTGGGACCACAATTTAAAAATATGTAAAATTTTTCTGAAACTTTTAAATGCATTTATATGGAAATATAACTTTTAGGGCTGAAAATGTCATAACTTACCTCGATGAAATTTCTTTTATTTGTACATACTTACTCACTTGCGTTACAAAACTGCTACGTCGGTACTAATAAAAAACTTTATTGCTATAAAAGCAACACGTAACTTATGCAAAAAACTATTTTGAAAACATTTTCAATTTTGTTTTCCAATTGTAATATTGAAACATGAATATACTCTCATCAATAATCTAAAAACCCACTGTATTTTAATCTGAAAAAATCTATTAGAAACGTTGAAAGTACATAACTGACAAGAAAAATGTGATACGAGTTATACCTTATGCATTTCCAAGTAACAATCTTAGTCGATAATGATTAAGTGCGCTCTGGATTTGTTTGCATCTTATTTGCATCTTAATCGATATTGCATTGCAGCTAATAAAAGCCTTTTAACTTTTAATCATAATTACTTTTGTATTATAACTGACGAAGAAAAAAACAAATGTCAAGCAATTAATAATGCCTGCCATATCGTTAAAATTTTTTGGCATTTTTTGTAACAAAAAAAAATTTTAATTGCTGATTTTGTTTTTTGTAAGAAATCGAAAATTTTGAAGAGGATAGGTAATTTTGTTTGATGAAATTAAGTTCTAGAAATATTCAAGCCAAAAATAATTTGTTGCTAAGGTAAGGGGTCAACTGGTTATAATATGCAAAATTTTCAATACAAAGATATTTTCAGCATAAATTGTTGATGGCCAGTTTGTGATTGTCAGATGCCATTATTGTCGGCCGGCATTATAGATTATATTTGACATTATAGATTATATCTTTATACGAATATATATGTACATTGTGAAGACAAATCAACTGTTAAATGAAAATTTTTGTGTGAAATAAAAATGCCAAATATCAATTTTTCAATCATATATCCTTTTATTAAAGTTTTTGTTTTTTTTTTTTCAATTTTTTTTTCCATTTTTGAATTTTTTGTTTTTTTTTGTTTTAATCATCCTAGCTTAATTCTCTTTTTATTTTTTTTTGTTTTCAATTTTTTGTTTTTTATTTAAATCTATAGGCTTAAAAGTTGAAATGAATTTTAATAAAATTTTTGTTTTTTCTTGTTATTTTTGTTTTATAATAATTAATTTTATTTAATTATTATTTTTATTATAAATTAATAATTTTATTTGTTATACAACATAATAGAAAGACTTTGTTTTCTTTTTTGTTATTTAATTTATATAGCCTTATTTTTTTTATGTGTGTGTGAATCTGTATAATATTGTTTTTTCTTTGTATTTTAAGGACAAAATTAGTAATTTTTTAAAATCTGTCTTATTTTTTTTGTTTTTAATTTTAGTCTATTTACTTGAATATTCTATATTTGTATTTAATTATGATATTAATTAAATGCGATTTTGTATTTTTTTTTTTCAATTATAGAAATTCAATTTTAAAATATTTTCATTAAAAATTTTTGTTTCTTATGTTTTAGTATTCTTTAAAAATTCTTTGCTTGACTATTTTGGATTTTTTTATTTCTTTTATTTTGTTTGTTTTATGAAACCGAATTTATTTTCATCTTGTTTTTAGATTAAAAAATTTTATGTCCCATAAATATATAGCTTCTTTTTAATTTGTATTATTTAATTTGATAATTTTATTTAGATTGGTATTGTTGGTATTTGTTTTTAAAGTATTAATTTTGTATGTATTTTTTTTTTTTTGTTAATATTATATTAATTTTATAATAATATAATGATGAGATAATAAGAAAATAGCCTGGGCATACGCATGTATTTTTAGTTATGGTTATTATCTACTTCAATTATAATTTCTAAAATTTATTTTATAAAAGTTTAGCGTAAAGTTGTTCAAAACAAAAATACACAAAAAATAAAAAGAGTAAATAACTTACCTATCTAAAAAAAAAACAAGAAAAAATAATATTTTTTAATTCCTTTTCATACATATACATTTTTATTGAAATGAGATCTAAATACATAATAATTATAATTATATATTTATTTATATATTTTATTTTTATTTTATTCAGTATGTTTTATGTAAGTTAAAAAAAATGTTTTGTGATTAATAATACAAAAAAAAAATTTTACGCGGCAGTAGAGTAAAGACATTTTCATAAACGCAATACTGAAAAACAATAACTGTGAAACGCAATACTAGTCGCTATATCCTGAAAAATTTGCCAGATTCAGGAAGAAACTAAGTTAACATCATTTGTTTATGTAAGTTTCACTATAACTATAGTTTTCACTATAAATCGCGATATGCTGCGTTTATAAAAATGCCATTTTATTTGAGTCAATTATTGAAAACGCCGGTCATCATCAAATTTGAAACAGGAAATTTAATAAAAATTAATATACGAGTTAAATAAAAAATTAATAAAGGTTAATTCAAATATTTATAAATTTCTTAAAAAATATTAAATAAATTTATTCAGTTATTTAAAAATTATTTATTACGTACTGGTTTTATTTTTCTTAATCTCCACACGCTCAAAAGAATATAAAATTATAAAATTATAAAACGGATATAAAATTTGAATTTTCGTTTATTTAACAAACGCTGTAAATTGTATTTTAAAGAGTAGATTTTAAAATTATGTTTTTTCATGCCAAAATGTGACGTTTAATTCTGTTCCGGTGACAACACTCTTGCTTGCAATAATTGGCTCAAATAAAAAAACAAAAGTTAAAAGTTAAAGTCAATTTTAACAAATAGATTATTTTAATTTTCGTTGGTTAATTTAAAATTAAAATTAAATTTTTAACTAAAATATTGTTGAAAATATATAATAAGTATTAATTTTTCTTAAATTTTTTGAAAAAATTAAGTCAGATTGTTAAGAAACTGTAAAACCTTATGAGAAATTAATAAGAAGAATGTTTCAAGAAAAAATATTGGATAAACATAATATAGAACATATTGATGAAGCAAAAAATTTCAAATTTTATTTATATATTATTTGGAAAAATTAAAAAGAATTTTGTTGCTTTCAATTTAAAAAATGAAATTTTACTTTCTTTTATATTTTAGGAAAAGAATCCCTAATTGGTAGATAGATGAACCAAAATCAGTAAATTTTCTTGATAAATTATTCATTATGAAATTTTGGAAACCGATTTTAATACGTTTAACAAATGGATTGGAAGAGAAAATATTCATTAAGAATTAATTAAAATTGCATAAGGACATCGCATTTGAATAACATTCTCAAATTATAATATGATTTTGATAGAAAAATTAAAATTTCAACTGAATCAGTAAGAAACTATTTTGAAAATAAGTGATTTAAATAGCTAATTTTTTTAATTATTTGTTATAAATATAGTTCATATTAAATTTACACATTATTGAATTATCTAAAAAAAAATAATCTATTTATAAATGACTTCAACACGGTAAAATTTGAACACAAAAAAATTTAAAATAAAAAGAACAATTTATTTACAAACAAACTAAAAAAAACCATTTATTAAATAATCCTCTGGGACAGAAATAATATTTTATTTTTTTTTTGGTACTTATCATTTATATACATATATATTTTAATGCTTGTATTTATTGAATTTTATATCACAACTTAAAATAGAATTTAAATTAACCAAAAACAATATTTGAAATTTTTAATATAAAAATGTACAATAATAATTCTTTTTTTTTTTGTTATATATTAATTTTTCGAAAATTGAATGCTTTCACCTATTAGAAAAAACTTTTTTTTATTCTGTTACGAGTATATATCCTTTTTAGAGTAAAATACATGTAAGTTTTGTGAATTTCTGATGCTTTCGTAAATTTTTTAGTTCAATTTACCTTAATGAATAGATTGCAATTCTTTTTTAATTTATCTTTATAAATATTCCCTCACATATTAAAGTTAGTTTAAAAGTGTAATTATTGTACTTTGCTGAAAATTTTTATTTGTATCAATAAATTTTATTTTTGAAAAATACACTAAATTTGTAATGTGATGTAGCATCTTGCTTCATAGATTTTTAGGAAAATCAAACTTTGCTTTCTTAAAAGGTTTATAAAAGTACATTAAGATAGATATGTTTTTGCTGTTGATTTCAATTAAATATTGCATTTTGTAAATATTTTAAGTAAATGTTAAACATTTGGAAGAAAATTTGACTTTTAAATTTAAAAAATTTTAATATTTTCTATATATTTTTTATGCTTTTTTTATTGTAAATATTCCATTGGAAGAATGGTTTGCAAAAATTTAAAGAATTCTCAATAATGCTTGTTATCTTATAAACTTAATAATAAACATAATTTGAAAAGAATATTTTAAAAAAATCATATTATTAAAATTTAATTTTTATAAGGCTATATGCATTCAATTTTCTAACATAACATATTCATTTCAATCAAAAATATATATAGCTAATTCAAAATTTTGTATAATATATTCTATTTTATTTTTGATGTGATTTTTTATCTAATTTCAATTTTAAATATAATTTTTTTTACCAATTACCTTTTTTCTTTTTAAATTATTATCAAACATAATTTTATTTTAATTTTATTTCCAATTTTAAATCTAATGTAACACACATATGTATATGTATGTGTATATACATATACATTGTAATTTTAAAATTTTCCTAAAATATTATTATTCAATTAACATTAAAACAAAAAACGAAACATTAATATATACATATATATGTATACGTATCTTTAGTTCAATAATTAAAATTTAACTTAGAATTATTTATATACTTACAATTTTAATAATATTTTTTATTATGATACAGTTTAGTATATTGTGTATATAAGTATATTCTATATATGTATATACAACAATATAATATAGTTTTTTTTTCTTCATATTTTTAAAACTAATTAACACAGGCAATAAACAAATAACGAACAGTTAATAAAAAATAAATTTTTCTATTGCTTTATAAGTTTTATTAAAAATAAAATTTTAAAATGAAAATATACGGATATTTTGCAGATTGAATAATCTAAAAATTATTATTTTCCTTATTAAAGAACACAAATATTTAAAAATTGAAATGAATTGAATCAAAGAAATTTTTATAAATTGAAAATTTTAGAATTTTAGAAAAAAAAAATAAAATTTATAAATATTATATAAATAATCAGTTTAAATTGTGTTCTAAATTGTAACAAATAAAATTGATTTATTCATTTTATAGGCAAATTTAAAAATTTATAAAAAAAATTGTAACAGAAAAAAATATAAAAATCAGGTTATTTAGCATGTATGTATTTTCAAAATATTATAAGAAAATTAATTTTAAATAATTTTCAATTAAAATTTAGTTTAAATTGTACATACAAACAATATATTATGCATATAATTAAGACTTGATGTAAAAAAAAAGAAATTTCGAAAATTAATTTTGAAAATGCAGCAATTTTGTTGCATATTTAATTTTAATTCGAGCCCAAAATAACTATTCAAATTGTTAAGTATAGTTATTTTTATTAACTGTTTTAAAAATTATAAAAAAAGCACTTTTTCTAATAGCTAAATAATATGGCGAATTTAATAACAATTTTCCTTTCAATTTTAATATTATATATGTGTATATATACATATATTTTTATTTTACCAAAAACTTTAAAAAATTGTATTTTAAAAATAAAACAATATATATATATATGTATATGTATATATGCACATATAAAATTTAAATATATTTTCTATGTATACTACAGCAATAACTTTCTAAAATAAAATTTAGCAAAATTTACAGGCATTTTTTTAAGGAGTAAATATTATTTAATTATTTATTTATATATAGTATATGTAATAGAATTAATAGGAAATTAAATTTCTTTATCAACTCTTAAACAAGCTAAAATATATACTTACTTAAAAATAAAAATATTAAATTTTTTTTTTCAAATCTTGGCACTTTTTTTTCTTTTAACTTTTTTTTTCTTTACTAACATTAAAAAAAAGAACTTAACATTTTTTTTGTAATATAGGTGAATTTCTTAAATTAATTAAACATAAAAACTTAAACAGAATTAAACAAAGCTTAAAATTATTAAAAAAAATTGAGGTATTTCGTTTAAAATAAGTCAAAACTGTCTGGAACATTTATTAAATTTTATTTTCAATTTAAATGATTTTTTATTTTATTATAATTTTAAAATTTAGTAATGGAAAATTGTAAAATTTTACTTTTAAGAAGTTTTGTAAAAATTTTGGTAATTTAGTCGAATTGTAAATTAAAAAAAATTGCAAAAATATATAAAATGTCATTTTAGAACATTCGAATTATAATTTTTATTTATATTACATTTTAAATATTGTTTATTACTTCATTAATATTAATTTGCTTTATTCTTGCTTTTATTTGACGTTTTTAAACACTTTGGATCATTTGACGTTGTAAAAATTTTTCGGCTTACAATTTTTATTACAAAACTTTGCAGTATTTAAGAAAATTATAATTTTGTAATTATTTTAATATTTTAAGTTGAGTATAAAATAATACAAACGAAATTTCGCTTAAAGAAATCACAAGTAGATTGTAATTAGAAATAATTATATACTATTTTAATTAGGTTTTAAATGTAAGAATATGTATAAAAATAAAAATTGCAAATGTTAACGAAATTATAAAAATGATGGTATTATAATGCTTGTTGGTTAATTATAAGAATGAAATTTTAATTTTGAAAAGTTTATTTAAAAACTATTACCAACTTTTTTAAAATACTTTTGAACATAACTGAGTAAAAATTGAAATTAAAACAAAACATCTTAAAAGAAAATTAGAACAAAATAATTAAGTATTTGTTTTTCCTTACATAATATTGTTTTTTTACTATTAATTTATTTAAAAACAAAAAAAAATTTAAAATTCAATTCTAAGAGAAAGAAAGCTTTGACTCATTTCATTAACTTATATTTTAATTATTTAAACTTAGTTTTTGTAATTTCCTTACATAATATTTTTTTCTTTTCCATTAATATTATCATATTATTTAAAAAAAAAAAAGAATTAGTTTTATGTATTTTAATTTTTGAATTTCAATTCAATGCATAGCCATTTTTTTTACAACAAAAAAAAAAATATAAGAAACAAAAATGAAACATTTAAGAATTTTTTATTTGTAGTAAAAATTACTTTTAGAATTATTTAAAATATTATTTATAAAATACAATATGTTTTTACTAAATAGGAAATTTTCTGAAATGCACTTGTTTTTTTTTTTTTGTATTTTGCTATACGAACAAACCTTTTATTATTTTTTCTTTTTAAGTATAGCAAAAAATTTTTTATAGTGTTTTTATAATTTTTTCCTTGTTTGGTTTTTTTTTTTTTATTTAAGCGGAAATCGTTTAAAAAAATCGACTTATATCTATATATATAAAATATATTATGTACATCAAGTTAATAGAAAAAAAATTAAATAATAAAAAAAAAATTGAAATTAAATATAAAATAATAAAAAAATATAAAATATAGTGTTTGTAACAATGCTAATATGGTATGTTTGCACATTTATTTTTTAATTGTTGAAATTAATAATATTGAAATGAATATACAAACAATATACACACACATAATTGTATATAAAAACTTTTTGTTTTCCAAGAGCTTTAAAAAAAAAAAAATTAAATTTGTTGAAAAAAAATTGGAGATTTTCGATAATTCAGACATGCACTGAAAATTCTAAATTAAATCCTAAAAATCTTTTCACAAATACTTACAAATTTGCAAAAACTGAATATTTTACTTTTGCAGATTTGTAACCAATCTGCAAAAGTAAAATATTCAATAAATAATTAAAAAAATAAATAAAATATTCAATAAAAAACCAATTTGTAATTCTTTAATTATTTGTCTGTGTTAAATTCAATATTTTTATATTATGTACATCTTCTAATTTATGATATTTTTTAAGTAGTTATAAAAAAAACTTAAGTATTCCTTTAGAACTTTAAGCACAAATGTCATTTCCGAACATGCTTTTTTTGCAATTTGGATTAATCGAATATGCTTTATATTAAGAACTAAGTCACATCAGAATTATCGAAAATCCCCATTATATTTAAGAAATTTTATTTGTAGTTGTTTTCTATATAATTTAGGTATGCGTGCATAAATTAACTAAATTATTTAATTATTATTCTAAAACAATGTTGTATATATTTTGCATTAAAGTATATATTCCATTTCAATATACATGATTTAACTTAAAACAATTGATATATAGAAAAAATTTTATGTAATGCGAGTTTTTCAATTTCTTTAATTTATTTTGCATATTTTTCAAACTATTGAATGTAGATATTTTTTATTTTTAATGATTTTCTATTACAATTATTAATTATTATGAATTATGTATAGCTTGTTGTTAATAATAAAAAGCAACAGAAAACAGAATCTATTAATTTTTGTAAAAAAAAATTTTCATATAAAAATTCAGTAATAAAATTCATATAATTTAATTCTTTTTTTTTTTAATAAATCAAAAATAAATTTTTTGATATACATAAATGTAATTTAAAACTTTATTAATATTAATTTATGTTGTATATATATCAAGTATGTACTATATAACATTTATATATATATATATATATATAAATAACATTTATATATATATATAACATTTAAAATGTTATATATATATATAACATTTATATATATATATATATATATATATATATATATATATATATATATATATATATATATATATATATATAAATAAAATTATTTGAAAATATTTTCACTAAAAAAATTGTAACTGCATATAAATGTATAAGTATACAAAGTTAAACTTTAAAACAGTAATTATTTTTTTTAATTAGAGTGCTTTTAAAAGAATAAATAAAAAGTATATAGATATTTTCGATTTTTAGTTAATTAAATTTATTAAAGTTTAATATTTGAATCTTATAGATAGATAAAGTGCATTGTTTAAAGTTTGAATAATCGGTTTGAATAATATTTATAAGTAAATTTCAAATTTTTAAAATAATTATAAAAGATTCTATATTATTGCGCTTTAACTATTAATTTATTTGTAATTTTAAATGCACATTGAATGAAATAAAAAAAAAAATATATAAAAGGTGAATTTTATTAAATTTCGTGTTTTTGAAAATTCAGTTCTAACTTTTCTAGTATTCTAGCAGCGTGTTAGTTTAATAAGAAACGTTTAGAAAGTATTCTTGAAAATTAAGTGTAGAGCAGAAATATGAAAAAATTAGAAGTTGTATTTTCCTTGTTGCCAACCATATTTTTTTTTACCTAAACTTTTTTCTAAAAATTTTTCCGATTTTAAAACAATACTTTTATTTCTTCAGATTTTTTCTCACTACTTGACGTAAGAAATTCTTTGTTTTTTCTTAGAAATGTGAAAATTTTGAAAAATATAAATTACTTTTAATTATTCACATTTACCAATGTGATAAAACTCTTGGAGAAACTAAAGAGCTCTTGTAGAAAATTTTTGTTTAACAAAATATTTTTGTAATTATTTTTATTACAATATAAATTAAATGTTAAATAATTTAAAAGTGTATCGTAGTAATGTAATCAAAAAAGAAATAGAATTTAATTTATATGAAATTTAATTCTATATAATTTAAATATAGGTGAAATAAATAAATTAATAAAATATCGTGGTTAATTTTTGAAAGTTTGTTTTTTTAAGATTTTTAAGATTTTATTATATTAATTGAATATTAATACAATAATAGATATTATACAGTTTTTATGTTGTATGAAATTTAAATATCTTTAAAAAAAAAACATATTTAATAATAAATATTTTAATTAGAAGTTATAAATATAAATTTAAACTTTAAGAGTAAAGATTTTTCATTTTGTGTTTTTATTTTTTTTTAGTGAAAACTATAATATTTATATATATATATATTTATATATATATATATATAAATATGTTTTAAATAAATAATGTATAAATAAATATATAAAAACATTATTTATATATATAAATAATATATAATTAATGTAGATATATTTACATATTATTATTTATAGTAAATGTCATAAAAAAGTTAAGCGATTGTAAAAATTTTACATATTTTTGTTTTTTTTTACTATTTTTAAAAATTCATATACAAATATTTAATATGTTTATTCATTTAATAATTGTTGTATAATTATATAGAATTATGTTGTTGTAAGCGATAAATTAAAAAAGTTTTTAATATATATTTTTTTTATTATAATATTTTAATATTTCATATACTTTTTTAAATTCATTTTTAGAAAAGAAGTTTAGAAAGTTTAATCAATCCTTAAGTACTACAAATTTGGGAACGAAAATTCAATTAAGTAGCGCATAATTATATATTATACTAGTATATAGGAATTATTTAGTACCAAAATATTTTATAAAATTCGGCAAATATCCTATACACAATTTCGACAAAATTGTCATATCAAAATATTATTTTTTTTTCATAGTTTCTATAATGTATTTTAACAGGAGAAAATTGAAGAGAAAAGAATTTGAATAATTTTTACAGAAAATTTACAATTTTATTTTTTCAAATTTATAATTTTATTTTTTTGAAATAAAAAGTTATAGATATATAAAAAATTTATTTTTTATAAATAATATATAATGGTATAATATAAAAGTTTTAATATAATAATATTAAAACTATAGACGCGATTTTAATGCAAACCATAACTGTAAGTTTTTTTTATAAAAATTGTGTAATTTTAATAATTTATTTAAAAGTGTTTAAAAAAAATAATTAAATAAAATACAAAAGTAAAATGAAAAAGTAAATAAATATTAATCAAATCAATATTATGTGAGATGATGTTACAACTGTAAATACTAGTTTTACCGCCATTTGGAAATTAATTCTTTTTAAAATTTGGATGGAGTTATCATTTACAATCATATTATTTATTCTATTTTATGGTCATTCAATAATTTCTGTAGTATTTAAGGGTTAATATTCGTATATGTTTTTAAAAATATGTTATTTTTTTTGTTTTTCTATTTTTATATGAATTTTATATTTGAAAAGTTTTGTTGTGCAAGAAATTGTATGTTAAATTTATATTTTTAAAGAAATTTTTTTTGTATTATATTGTTACATTAAAAACACATTTGATTTTTACATATTTCTTTTTTTTTATTATTTATTATTTAGTATTATAATAAAAACTTAGATTTATAAGTATAATGTTTAAAGTTTTTTAAAAATTTGAAGATCCATCACTCAAATTTGATTTCTTATTTAATATTTTATTTTAAATTTTATTTTCTTCTATAAGTGTTGCTTTTTTTTTGTTTTTGGACTTAATTTTTTTTTGGGTTTATTTTTTAAACTTTAATTGATTTTGTAGAATTTATTCAACAATACAAAATTTAACTTATATTTTATGATTAATATACAAAAAAATATGAAATAAAATAAAATAAAAAAAATTACAATAAAGGAGCAAACAATAATTCACCTAAAATTAAATTTATTTATAAAATAAATGCTGTAATTGTAAGAAAATAAAAATATAATATTTTAATTTTGGCGCTCAGAACTTATACAAATGGGTACCTTGGGTATTTCTTTTAGCTTTTATAATAATTTTATTATTACTTTTATAAATATTTTAAACATTTATTTAAAAATTTTTATTATGAGTTTACTTTAAAATTTTATTTTATGCTTAGTTAATATATATTACATCACTTAAAATTTAAATTATGATAGCAAGGAACAAATAAAAGCAATTTACTTATTTTAATAATATTTTGAATTTAATATTTTCTTGTAAATTGCTGTTTTTATGTATTTCAAATACATTATGTTTTATTTACCCAAGTTCTAAACCTATTTCTTTTGTACACCAAGAAGTATCGACTAAAAACGTCAGTTAATTTTTTTGTCGAGGATCTTTGTCTTGTTTTTTTTTTGTTTATCATTTTCTTTTTGTTTTTTTTTCTTTGTTAAAAAAATAGTTCATTTATACTATAATATATTTATTTGTTTTTGGTTTTAAATTATATATTTTTAAAATATTTCCGATTTTTTTCTCCTATTTTGTATAATAATTTTTAAAAATCATTACAGTGTCGTTTAATTAATTTTTTTTTTTGATTTGAATTTATAATTTTTAAGGTTTTTTTTTAGTTTCATATATTTTTAGATTGTTGAACTTAATTTTAATAAACGATCTGGATGTTTGTGCCTCAAATGTGATCTTAGAGTATCAATTCTGCTATAAGATGCAGTACAATATGGACAATTAGAACGTTGAGCTGTGTGTGAATGAAAATGATGCCATCTATTTGTAACCTCTTTGCCACAAGATCTGCAGCGCCACATAGTGCCAGGATCACGTGATGGAATAAACATATTATGATAAGACATTTGATGATGTGAATTTTGATCATGATGTGAACCAAGACCACTATTACCTCCTCCTCCATTACCTCCACTACCTGATAAACGACAATTATTACCGGTTGTTGAACCAATGCCACTACCAATGCTACCAGCTGATGGACTACGATGATATGGATCATGTATATTACCGCCACCACCAATTTGATGTGAACCATGTTGTAAATGTGATGTATGATATTCACCTTTAAGACCGGCAGCAACAGCTGCAGCTGCTGCTAAATGCATTGGAAATGTTGTTGGTGGTGGTGAAGCAGATGATGTAGATAACGGTGTTGCCATTAAATGATGACGTCCTCCTAGAATATGGCCTGTAGAGAAAAACGATAACAGCATCGCTCATATCTTTTGTAATCTTTGTAATTTTTTTTTGTTTAGGTTATATATAATTTTTTTGTTTTTGTTTTTTTTTTTTTTGTAATAATAATTAATACTACTCTTAAAGATAATATGCAATGTAAGTATATATATATATCATATATGGTATATATATATTTCATATATCTATGTATGTTATTACACATACATATATTTATAAACGAATACAAGATATATATAGAAATATGTATTCATATATTACACATATTTTGTATTCGTTGTAATTTTTATAATATATAAAAATTTCTTTTATTTTAATTTTACTAATATTACTTTCAATTCATGGAATTGTGAGAAAATATTCATTAATTGAAAAATAAATAGATGTAATATAAAAGAATAAAACAACATTTTTAAAATAAAGATGTGAAACGAAAACTATTAATGAAAAAAAAAATAAAACACAAGAAATATTAAAATAATTAAATCAGGCTGTGAAAGTTAAAAAAAAAACCCTGCAATTTTTCTTGTTACTTAATTTCATATTAAATTTAAGATGCAGACTACAATACTTAGAATACGCAGCAACTCAATTTTTTTTTATTAATTCTTAAAATATTTTCTTAAAAACTTTACTATTTCAAGCCAAGTTTTAATTATGCAGCTGTACTTTTAGGATTTCTAGTGTATGACTTCATCTAATCAATGTAATAATGTAATTATAATGTAATATTGCATCAAATACGAATATTACAAATTAATTTTTACCTTCCAGTTTTTTAACTATATACATAAATAAGAAATATAAAAGTCAAAAATTATATCTTTTATTAGTTTTAATTGTGAGAATATGTTCTTCTCATAAATTACCTCTCTCTTCTACAAATTTATTGGATATAGAGAAGATACGAGTATTTGTAAATAATTTTAAAATATCCTATATTTTTACCAAAGAAATATATTATAATATCGTATATAGACTGCATTTGTAGATAAGTAATATTAAATAAAATTTGATAGTAAATACACAAAATATTATGTCAAATAATTATATATATATATATACACATTTACGTATATATATATATATATATATATATATATATATACATATATATAAAGTCATTCCAAGCGATGTTCTTACATAATAATAAATACAAAAAAAAACAAAAACTTAAATGAAATTACAATGTAATAAATGTGAATAAAAAATTATTTGTATGTAGTAAAAAATATATATATATATAATATGTAATATATATATGTATATATATATATATTTATGTAAAACTAAAATAAGTTACTTTCTTTTTTTATAATATGATTGAAAAAATATATTATACTTTGAAATGTATATGAGCTAAAAAAATATAAAAATTATAATAAATAATATAAATAAGAAAAATCGCTTATATAAATGTATATGAATAAAGCGGAAATCAAAAATAATATACTTAGTATATGATATCATAATATATATGAAATTATAATATATAGGGAAAATTTTATAGTATATAGTTTAAATATGCATATAAATTTGTTGCATTATTATGTCTTTATTTGATTTATAATATTATATATTTGTTGAGCATTTTATTATAACAGCATATTATTTATAAGTTATTTATATATATTAATTTAGTAACATGTACTAAATGAATTTGCAATTATAACAACAAATAATTTAATATTTTATTTAATCGTTATCATATTTATATAGATATTATTATATATATCATATATATGTAAAATATGAAAATATTAAATAATTATAAAATGATTATATGTACATATACTGTTGGTAATAAAATAACCAAAAACTAATACATAACGTATATATGTACATATATTAATTTTTATATATAAATACTATATGTATTCTCTTATTAAAATATTATTTTTAATATATATATTATTTTCCAAAATTTTGAAATTTTATTCAAAAAAGTAAATCTTTGAAAATTTTCATATTAATTCAAATTAAAATTTAATTGAAATTTCGTATTTTATTCAAATATAATTTAATATTTTAATGTGTATATATATATATATTTAATTTTTAAATTTGTCATCTTGATTTAAATAAAATATTATATTAGTTTTTATTATTTAAAGTTATTATAGATCTCAGTTGTCCTAAAAAAAATTTGTTCTTTTTGTAACTATTATTAAAGGATTTTGGGGTTAGTTTATATGATTTTTTATTTATTTAATTTTCATTCAATTATATAATAAAATATTATTATAGTAATTTAATTATATATATTATAATATTAATATGATCATTTGTTTTATGTTATTATTATTTATATGAGAAAATTTTATTATAAGTTATGTTTTAATATATAATATTAAAATTTTATTATAATATTAAAAAGCAATTATATTATCGATAAATAAATACAACTATACAGATATATATATATATATATTTATATTATATGAAAATAAATAATATTATGTTCAACAAATATTTTTATATAACAAAAAATAGTAATTAATACACAAAGAAAAGAAAAAAAAAATTAAAAATAAATGTAAATTGATGACTATATATTATATATAAATTAGAAAATAGAAACATTAAAAAGGATAATATCTAAATTTCAGTTAAATATTTTAATTAAAAAATGAAACATAAAGAAAAAAAATAAATAAAAAAAAACAGAATGACTAAGTATAAATTAAATTAATTTTAATCGTACAATATTTATATATAAAATTATATACTGATTAATTAAATACATCAAGTGCATTTCAGTTTTTTTTGTTTTACTATTTATTTTATTAATTACTTATATTTTAGTGTAATAATTCTCTTTATGTAATAAATTTTAATTTTTTTTTCATATTTATTTTATATTATTTGGGTTAAATTATAATTTGATAACTATATATATTTTTTTTTAAAATACATATTTTTTTTAAGCTTTTTTAATATATTAATTATTAATATATATAATTTTAAATTTCATTATAAAAATTGTAAAATAATTATTTATTTTGCTGCAGGGGGAAAATATTATTTGAACGTATTTACGGCATAGTCATATAATACATAAAATATTGTTGATTTTCGTTTTTTAAATATAAAAGATTTGAAAAATATAAAAAAAAGTCATTAAGTATTAAAATAAAAATCAAAATTTTTCATTAGTAAAAACTAATAAAAATTCAAATTGTATGTAAATTTTAAACAAAAAAAATCCTGAAATCAAAATTTTTCCTATTTCAAAAAAAAAAAAAATAATGGTTTTCATAAATAAAACTCAAATGTTAAAAGATACAAAAATAATGTCGACATCTCTGTTAATTGATTCTATTTAAAATATTTTAAATTAAATATTAATTTTTTTTTTTGTGTATTTTTTTATTTTTGAAATTTTATACTGCGTGTACACGCAATTAAAGTAATAGTTTTTTATACAATGTTCAAATTACATCTAATCAATAGTTTTATATAAAATAATTAAAAACATAATGGAATTTTTTAATGTGATAAATTAATAAGTATAACATTAAATTTTAATTGTATAACATTTGACTAAGATTTCAATTGTATAACAAATTTAATAAAAAAGACGACAACATTATTTTTGTATAATTTGACAATATTTTCAATTTTTTAGTATTTTATTTTTTTATTTTATGAAAAGAAAAATAAAAAAAAAAGAAATAAAATAAAATTTAAAAAGTATAATTTAATTTTTTCTTTTTTTTTGTTTTGCATTTAATAATCAATATTTCTTTAATGAATAATTAAATTAATTTATAATCTTACAATAAATTTGTGTGTATGTATTTTGTTATAATATATTCATGTTTTTTTTATTATAATTAAATATCATTTTAAATTCAATATGAAATTTTTTAATTTTTTTTTATTTTTCAAAAATTTACATAATTAATTTCCCTTTTTTTTTTTGTTAAATTGTAATGTATTTTGTTTAATGATTTGATTTATGCATTTTTTTTTTATAAAACTGATGAAATTTTTAAATTCAAAGTTGTATAAATGTTTATTTTATATAATAATATAATATAAGTATGCTTGAATATTTATATAATATTTTTATTTGTTTAAGAAATTATTTTTAAAAATAAAAACAAGAAAAAAAAATGTTTTTGAAATTAATTTGCGATATTTATTACTTTTAATGTATATTTACGATTTGCAAATTTGTAATATTAATGTTAAAAAAATTATTTTTTATTCTGAGGTAATTTATTTTTTTTTTTTTTGGTGGGAAACTAGTGGGAAAAATTAATTTTATATAGAAACTATAAGGAAGACAGTAATTAATTTTTATTTTTTGTAATTATTAAGTATTTTGTAGTGTAATGAAATTTGAATTTGTCTATCATGAAAGTGGATATAACAGTTTATATTTTATAAGAGAGTGTTGTCTTTTTGATACACCATTTTTAAAAATATAATAAAAAATTAATTAATTAATCAGTGTTATTTTTAATATAAATAACATTTGATTTTATGTTTCTGTAAATTTCGAAACAATTGTTTTACAATAATGTTATACGAATACTGTTTTTTATTTTCTCATGAAAATTATTTGAAAACATACTTTGTATATACCACTTTAATAAATTATATTTGTAATTTAAATTAAGTCACAAATGTTTAGGAAAACATTTTTGTAAGAAATAATATTGAATATATCTTTTAATAAGAAAAAATTATAATTTAAAAAATAATGATTTTTAAAATATTAATTTTTTTTAACTCATTATTTATATTAAGAGATTAAATGTATACATGTACAATGTATGTACATATAGAAGTTTAATTGGTAATTTGATGTCAAATTTGTAAAATATCGCCCAATTTTTGATAGAAAAATAATCTTCATTTTTAAATTACTTTAATATAATGATATTTATTAATATTTTTATAGAAGATATTTTTATTTATCGATTTTGACTGTAAAAAGTATTAAAAATATTGGAAAATTTAAATGAGATTGTATTTTATAGGACAACTATAGTTTTCATCTTTAATTGGTTTATTAATTTTAATTCATAAAAGTCTAAATTCGTATATAAATAATAAATATTCTAAAGGAATATTTTGCCAAAAATAATGTAATGCGCTTTAAAATTATTTAATTACTATAAGCAATCTACCATTAAACGATTCTGACTTTAAAACTAAAACTGACTTTTGCAACAGAAAAAAAAAATATTTGTGCTTAATCGTGCAGTAGCTTTAATTTTGGCACTACTTTACCATTTTTGACATTTAAATATTGAACAAGGAATATGAAAGATATATATTTCAATTGTTACTTTAACGTCATATGTATGATTATCATTGTACAATTTATATAAGTATAAATACTTAATTTCAAATGGAGTGTTGCTGCTTTTGCTTTTGTTTTTAAACTGACAAGCTATTTTCATTACTAACATAATTAATTCCGTAAATATACCGTGGATCGGAAATTTGTTAATAAAATGTCAAAAATATTATTTTAAATTGAATGCAAATAAAGCTATTTAACTATAGCTATACTCTTTTTTTTTTAATACAATCTAATAAAATATGATTTCTATATTTATATAAAAAAATTCATTTCTTTTATATAAGTATAAAAATAATACGAGTAATTATTTCTAAATTATTTCAAAATATAAAAAATAGATAAAAAAAAATATAATAGAAACTATAAGTGTTACATATGTATTATAAAAAAAAAAACAAATATAAAAATAATGAATTAATAATTGAAAAACATGTGTTTTACAGGTATTTAAAGAAATAAAATATAAAAAAAGATATTTATGTATAAGTATAATTATATTATTATATAAATTAAAATATAAAAATTAAAATATCGGATAACAATAATTATATAGAGTATTTGGCACATAAATGACAGTGGTTCTTTTGAAAAGGTGGGTGGAAAGATTTACAAAATATTTTAATTTTGTTATAAATTTTCATCCATATTACGGTATTTTATGGTTATTTTATTATAATTATTATTAAAAAAATAATCATATAAGTATATAGAAAAATATTACAATAATTATAGAAAATAAACTTTGAACTTAGAAAACTTGTTTTTATTTTTTGTGTTTGTTTCTTTAACCTATCCATATATAATAATAATCTTTTATATTATTTAATTCTTTCTTTTAATATTTATAATTATTTTTTTTTGTCGGTTTTGTAAGTTTTAATTGTAACAAAAATGCATATTGTATTATGAATGTTTGTATATATGTACATTTATATACCAACATTTTTTTTGATACCAACATTCTCTTCTAATAATTTCAATATTTTATTTAGGTACATTTGTTTTTTTTTTTTTAAATATATTATAAATATTTCTTTTTATTTTGTATTTTCTTTTTTGCTTTAAGCATTTTAAACTAATTATCTTTTTTAAATAAATTTTTTCTTAAAATTTTTTTAACGATAAGTTTTATTTATATTTTGCTTTTTTTTTTTTAATTTGTACGAAATAAAAATAAACATTTGTATGGCTGTAATCGATAATGTAAAATGTAGATTGAATTATTTTGTATCTTAATCGATATTGCAGTCAAAAAAATTTCTGTCTATATATTTGTAATGTAATCAATAATGCAGGAAATAAATGTCCGTAATTAATAATGTCAGTTGCCTGTAGTGCTGTTAAAATTTTTTTGATATTTTTTTAATAAAAAAATTTTAATTGTTGCTTTTGTTTTTGTGTAAATTAGAAAATTTTGAAGAGGATAAGTTAATTTTATTTAATGAATTTGACATTTTAGTAAAATCTCAAATTCAAATTATCAAAAATAATTTATTACTGAGACAGTTGTAAACCGGCTGTATGCAAAACTTATATTTGCAAAAGAATTTTTTCTAGCATAAATTATTGATGAACGGTTGGTAACCGTCAGATGCAATTGTTATTATCGATCGGCATTTGACATTATCGATTACCGCCATATAAATCGTATTTATGATACGATTCTAATTTTTTATTTGCATTTATATATGCATATATATTTATATGCTTATATATTTAAATAGAAGTGTAAGTAAATAAATGTATACAAATATTATTTTGTTTTTTTTTTTTTGACTTGTTTTCATTTACAATAATACGTTTTGTATACAATGCAAAATATAAATTGTTTTATTAATTTTTTTTTTAACATATATGTATTTATATAAATGTGAACATGTATATGAGTATATGTATAAATTTTTATATATTTGTGCTTTTCTCAAATATTATTATTATATTGAAATTATAAGAAAATATTTCAAAAAAAAAAAATTAAATTAAAAACAAATAACTGCAAAGTAGTTAACCAGTATGTGTATTTGTAAATTTATTTTAATTATTAATTATTAAAAAAAAAAAAAAGTAACTAGCAATATTGCACGTTCGGTTCTTTTATCAATTTAATAAATAAAAAAATTTGATCTGTTTTTGTTTTTTTTTCTTACTAAGTAAATGAAGATTTATTTATTTTTTTTTTAATAATAATATAAATATTGTATTTTGTTGCATTTTCTTTTTATCTTCTTTTATTTAATATATAATAATTATGTACTAATTTTGTAAAAAAAAATTTATTAGTACCAATACATTTTCCTTTAAGTTATCCATCTATACCTATATGTATACATATTTATTTTTTTGTAATACATATTTTTTTCTCATTTTTGATACTTGTTATTAAACACAACTCTATTTTTTCTTTTTTTGGATTTAGCACCATAATAAAAATGACATACTGCATATAATGTAATTAATGTTATATTGATCTGTTCTATTTGAGTTTTTTTATATTTTCTTTTTCAATTATTTTAATTTAATTATTTAATATTAAAATTAAACTTCACATTTTTTTTCTTCTTCTTCTTCTTTTTTCAACCTTTTTTTGTTTTCTTTTATTAAATTATCACAATAATTTTTCACATTCATTTTATATATTCCTTTTAGATAATATTATTTTTCAATTATATTGAAAAACAAATAATATATATATATATATGTAGATAATTTTTAAGATAATTTCATATAATTTATTATATAATTAGTGAAAAGCAAACAAAAACAAAAAAAAAGTGAATTAATTTTACTTTTTATAATAATTATTAATTTATACAACATTATTATATTGGTTTTATGTATATATATATATATATATATATATATTAATAACGATGATGGCCAAGGTATATAAATAAAAAAAAGGAGAGTAAAAAATTAAATAATAATTTATAATACAAATTCTAGTAATAATAATTAATTTCAAAAAAAAAATTTAATTAAATTATTCATCTAATGGAGTATTTTTGATTTTAACTGTACTAAAAAAAAATAAATTATATAAATGTTAATTTTTAATGGAAAAAAAATATGCAATAATTAATAATTTATTAATTAAATTATTTTTAATGCTTTTCATTTTTACAGTTAATTTATTATTGCTATATACTATTTTGAAAAATATATTAATGTAATATTAAATATATATACAAATGTATAAATAATGTTTTCTTTAAATTTCTTCTTCTTTTTTAATTATTAATAAAAAATATATAGTTTAGATCACAAAAAAAACCTCAGAAATGAGATAAATTTTTAATTTAAAATTTCAGAGTTTTAATTTTTTATTTTTTATTTTTTTGAATTTATTTATTTAATTAAGTGTTGCTTTTTTTTTGTTTTTTATATAATTATTTACAAAGTTTTCATTACTACATATAAACTTATAATAAATATGAGTTTTAAATTATTTGTAAGATAAAAAAGTAAATTATGTATTATTATCTATTATGTTTTGCAAAAAAAAAAAATAACTAAACAAATTGATAATAAAAATATGCAGATCGACTATATAAACATGTTAAGTTTTGATATTATAATATTCAAGTGTTATTTTAATTTTAACATTATGTATATTACCCATATGCGTAAAGTAAATGTAAAACAATTAATTTAATTTGGAAATTGTTATATTCTAGGTGAAAAAAATTTTTGCGCCGAAATTCTATTTGGCAATATAAAATAGGTCGTTTCCCATCATATAATTGTGTGCAACTAATATTAATCGTGAATTCTAATTTATGTTGTCAACGCAACTAATTATTATTTTAGACACTTTGTGCATTCCTTTCAAAAAAAAAATGTACATATAACGAAGAAAATATTTTAATTTTGGAATTTGAAATTTTCCGCTTTATTAAAATCGTTTTCAAAATGTCAATTGCGAAAATTGTTTAATGAATGTCTTTTACGATATTGTACTAGAATGTAAATTAGTTGTACTAGAATGTAAATTAGTACAAAATTATATTTTCTGTTATATTTAATATAGGCATATTATAGAAACGTAACTGAAGAATCACTTGAATTGTATAATAACAATATTAACATGTTTTGAAAATCTCAAAATTAACTTGAAATTTAAAATTCAAATATAATATGTATTAAAAATAAAAAAACTTAACGAAATTACAACAAAAAATGTACTATATTAGAAAAACTTAACTTGTTATATCATTATTGTTAAATGTAATATTGCATTGCAAAATATTTATAATCACCTAATATTATAGGTATATTTGCTTTAAAAGAACAAACAAAATTTATTGAAATCTAAGCAAAATAAATTAAATAAATGCTTCGCATAGTGAAAATTTTTTTCGGATTTTGAATTTACAAAGATTATGAAATCAAAAAACAAAACAAAAGAGTGACCATATTTTTTATATTTAAGTACTTATTTAAATTCTAATTAATATTTTTGATTTATTCAAAATTTGTAAATTTGTTTTTTTTTTTTTGTTTTTCTAAGAAAGAACAGTGTAATATTAATTAGTGCATAAAAAAAATTAATAATTCAAAATTTTGATTAAGAAAATTTAAAGAATAAACTTATTGAAATTTAAAAGAAGTTCAGATTTTTGTAAGTTAATCAAAATATTTGTCAAAACTTTTAATTGAAAAGCTGTCAATTTAATAAAACAATAAAATATAAAAACACTTTTAGCAACTCTACCAAAATGTCCATGTAAATTTAAAAACAATTTATAGCACCTATTTAAAAAATATGAATAGTAATTAGTAGAATTGCCTTAATGGAATATTATTTTTACAATTTTATTGCGCTAACAACTCATATTATGTCAATTTAATTAGAAAATTTCAATTAGTTTTTTTAACAATACAATAATGCTGAAAAAACTTTTGTTCGGGTTACTGATTGTATACAAATATTAAAAGTGATATTATCGCACATTATAACAAAAAAAAGTAGAAATATTTTAAAAGTATAAAAGTATTTTAATAAAGCAAAATAAGATATTGAAAAATAATTCATTATGGAATAATAATGACATTGATGTCGGGATAAAATTAACGATAATTAGGCTCGATTAAATGCAATTATATTAATCATACAAATTTTTTGTGTTATACAAAATACTTAATCTTAAATTTTTCATATCTATATTCTCTTATTTTCTCATTTTCAGAGAAATATGATTTCCAGAGAAGATAGCAGCACTAACATTGTGAAATTTTCAATTATTGCTTAATATTGTTAAATTTGATGATTTTAATGTTAAAGATCTTAAAAATTTAATTCAAATTGAAAAGGAATTATAAAACGAAATTCCTATATTTGCTAACATCACGGATTCATTTTAATCGAACAAATAAATCTCAGCTTTTAAATAAACAAAGAAATTATATTGCATATTTCTGATTTTTAAACTTATAAATATTTATTTAAAAATTATATAAATTTTGTTTTCAAAATTATAAATGGCTTGTCAGTGCAATTGTAATTTTAAAGTTTTAAATATATTTTGCATTTAATCGTGTTTTTTTTTAGATTTTTGAATGAAGTGGAAAAAGAAAGATTTTTTTTTTACTTAAACTTTGTTTGTGCTAAATATAAATTAAAGCAGTATTGCGTATTATGAAAAAAAACCGCAAACTTCGACCTGATACATCGGTCCCGTATTGTATCGGATAAAAAATTGTACAATGTTAATCATTCCGAATTGCATAAAATGGGTTTCGAAACGCAGAGAAAAACAAATCGTTTATCCAAAAAAATTTGAATACTTTTTGTAAACTTTTGAGGATAAGTATTACTCGTATGTGTTGAAATGTATAGAAAACTAGTAGTACTCTGAAAATTTTAAGAAATATGATAAAAATATTTATAATGTTATTTATAATGCCTGTTTAAAAAGAAATACGGACGTCAAAAAATCTAAATTTACATACTGAAATGTAACAAAAAAGAAAAATTATAGTTGTTTGACAATACAAGTGTCATTTAGTTTTGATTTCAAATACGGTTTAAATGCGGTTTCAAAACGTTGTTTTTGACAATACACGGAAATACTGCCAATTTTTTTTTTTTTAATTATTTTGTTTTTATCTAATATTTTATTGTATTGCATATTTTTTTTTATTATTATTATTATATACTTATGTCTACTTTATAATAAATTTATATTTGTTTATGTTTGTTTATAATAAATATGAGTTTTGTAAATTAACAATTTCATTGAATTTTAATCGAATATAATAAATTCTGGCTTTAAATTTAATTTGTTTTTTTTTTCTTCTCTGTAAATAATTATTGTTATTTTAAGATTTTAATTATAATAAATATAAAATATAAAAAAATAATTTTCTTCATTCATTATTATTTTAAATATTGAATAAATATACATAATATGTGTACGTTTTTTTTTTTTTTGAATATGTGAAATATATTTATTTTATATATATAATTTTATATATATAAGTATTTTATATATATATAAGTATATCAATAGTGGGTATGTAAATTTTATAAATTAATTATATAATTTTCATTTAATATTTTCATATTTTTTGTAATACAATGTAAACTAAAATTGTGTTACATAATATGTTTTTTTTTATACAAATTAAAATTAAATTTTATATTTAATATTTTTTTGTTTTTCTCTTATCAAAATGTGAAGTTTTTTTTAAATACATTATGTTTTGTAGTTTTATTCTTTATAAATATATATATTTCTATTTATATATATATATATAATTTCTATATGAAATTTACATTTTAATTTTTTAATTGTCTAATAATAGTATAAAGATAATTTTTTATTTAAATTAATATTGTGTAAAAAACATTTAAAAAAAAACAATATAATAAAAAAATAATTATAAAGTTCAACACTTTAACAAATTCATTTTTTTTTCTTTTTTAATTTCTCTTTATATATATATATTTTTTTTTATTTATTTTAATTAATTTTAATAGTAAATATGAAAAACAATTATAAATATTAATTAATTTTTATATTTTAATAAATTTAAATCTGGCATTTTGTTAATATTTTGTTACATTTGTGTTTTTTTTTTAATTATTTTGTTTTTAGTATAAATTAAACCACTCGATTTTATTCTATATTTTATAATAATAATTAACTAATTATATATTTATTAACTAAAATTCTTATACATATTTTTTATATTTAAGTTAATAATTATAAATAATAATAATAATAAAATATAATATATAAAAAATAATTAATTAATTAGAAGGGTTTTTGTTAATAAAAAATAAAAAAAAAAACAATAAACAAAATTATAATTTAATTTTAACATTTACAAAGTTTATTCTTAATGTTTTTATCTTAATTTATCAAATTTATATTTATAATATATATAAATTTTATGAAGTTTTTATATTAATGCGTTTTGTTAAAATTACATAATACTTCATAATGATTTTTTTTTTTTTGTTTTTATTAATATGCATTTAAAAATATAAATTTTTACCATTAATATTGCATTCTATTTTATTTTGTATTAATATATATTATATAACATGTATAACAGTTTTTATTAACACATTATAAACATATTGTTGATACAGAAATATTATTTCTATTAAGTATTTATTTTTAATAAATTATTAAATTTTTAATAAGTAAATTTAATAAATTATTACTAATTGTATGTAATAATAAAGTAAATCAAAAATTTTATTGAAATAAGGGTAAATGATTTTTATTTTTAACCTATATAAAAGTTTCTTTTTTTTTAATATTTTAACATGCAACATTTATTTCTTTTTCATTTTATATTAAATGTTTTATTAATAATATTTAAAAATCTTTAATTTTTATACAAATAAAATTAAAAATTTTTTTTTTAGTATTTTTGAAAATTTTTAGAACAGTTTTATATATAAGTATTATATGTATTATATGTATATGAAACATGCAAGATAATAAATTATTAATAAATTTAATTTGCTATTGAGAATATCAAATTCAATATATTGTTTTCTATGTACTTTTACTATCTAAATATTGTATTTTTTTAAATTTATTTAATAAATAAGTTAAAGATTTATGTTTAACATATATAAATGCTATTATACAAGAAGTGGTGATAAAAAAAAAGTAAGATGAATACCTATAATATTGTTTTGAAATCAGCATTTGAACGAAAATAAAAATTAAATTGAATAACACCTAAAATAGCCGCATTATATTATTTTCTATGTAAAGAAATTGGTAAAAAAATTTTCAATTTGAAGTTTAGTATAAAATCAATTTTTTCTTCAAATTTAGATAAAAAATTTATTTATATTTTATGATGTTTTCTTTTGAAAAATTTGACATTTTACATAATGGTTTTTTAACATTTCTTCTATTTGTCACAAAATATGTCAAAATTTCTGAACATGAATTTAAAAGTTTTTGCATATTTTGGTGTTGAAAAAGTACTTCAAATTTTTTACATGCGGTCTATAAAACGATAAAATTTTATTTTTAAAGAGATTGTGCTGTAGGTATGCTTAAACATTTTCATCTTAAAACAATATATTTTTGAACATGAATATTTAAATTTCTTTGGCATCTGTCATCGTTGTCACAAAAAAGAATGATTGAGAGGAAAAATGAGTGAATCATAAACACATCTGTATTATTCATTTTTTCAACGATTACAGTGATTTCTTTTGCATATAAAATTAAAATGACTATATAAACTATTTTTGACAGTTAATTTTTTAATAATGACACCAAAAATGAATGATAAGTTCACAAAAATTTGAATGATGAAAACTATGATGACAGACCCCTTATTTTTAAGCTAAAATTATTTTCTTAATTTTATATGATTTTAATGAGTTAATAGGTTTGACACGAAGGATATTGCTGTGGAAAATTTATATGTATGTATGTATGTACATAATAATATTTCTAGAAACCATTATTTTTTTTTTTTTTTAAAGATTAGAATAATTTAATTGATTAAAAAAACTTTGTAAAAATCATTTAATGTTTTAAAATTTTAAAACAAATTACAGGTAATTTTTTGATTAAAGGTTAGAAATATTGTTAACGAAAATAAATTATTTTTAAAATTGCATTAGTTTGAGTATTTTTAGAAATAAAACGAAAATTTACATTACATCGATTTTAAATACATACTATGAAACAATAATTAGCGATTACTTATTCACTAAAGTATTCTGAACAATTAAGAAAATGGATATGAAAATGATGAATAAGACCTGATAATAAAAACTTTTCAGATAATAATTTGGCACTAAAATTTTCATTACATGAATTACATTTTTTATATTGCAAAATAAAATTGACATTTGAGTTAATTTCAATTAAATTAGAAAAGTTTGTGTAAATTGTGCATTATATTCATAATAAGAAAATTAATTTAATTATTATGTTGCACATTTATCAAAAAATTATCTATAATCAAAGATCGATCTTTTCCTTATTTTTCTGAAGCAATTTTATGAAATGCATCATTTTCTTTTAATGAGTTAAAATTCTCTAAAAATTCATTTACCATTATTTCATTATTAAATTCATAATTTTTATTTGCTGAAACAGAATCACGGTTCTCAATATTAATATTTTTCTTGAGTGTATAACTAACATCAGCTTTATTATTATGGTTGTTACTTTTAAAATTGTTATTATTATCGAAAAACAAATCGTTTTCCGAATTTCTTTTATTTTTATTATACTGTTTTGGTGGTTTGTTGTGATTCTTTTCCAAATTTGAATCAACATTATTATTATTAGTGTTATTGTGTCTATTGTTATCATTTTTAATATTTTTGTCAATATTATTATTATTGTTATTATTGCTGTTACTATTGTAACTACTATTTTCAATTTTTCTTTCTTTAGAATTATAAGAGATTATATTCTTATTATCTAATTCTTTAAAGTTTTTATCATGCTGATTTGTTGCATACGATGTTCTTGATGTGGTACCACTAGCGTTACCAGCGGAAATATTATCATAACATTGCTGATTTTGATGAAATTTCAATTCATTATATTTTTGATACTGCTGCTGAAACTGTTCTTGATGATGTCGTAAATGCTGAGAAAAAGATGAATGAATTATATTTTGTTTAGGAGATGTTATATTTTGTGGTGATGTGAGGGTGGCATTATTTGAAGTTGATGAAAATTGTGTTGATGCTAATGTTGTTTGATTCTCATCGAGATTCCATGGAAATGTATTTGATGTTGGAGGGCCAAATATTCTGTTATAATTCCAGCAAGTTAATTCTAATGGATTATATCATTCGGATGCTGTTTGGTTATTTTGAGCTTGTTGATGAGCAGCAGCTGCTGCAGCCGCTGCCGCTGCTGCTGCATGTTGCTGTTGCTGATGATGTTGTTGCTGTTGAGCAGCAATAGCAGCGGCTGCTGCTGCTGCCATTGCTGCTTGTGATGCTGCTGCAATTTGCGTCGCTGTAGGTGATTGGGATGAGACTTGGGCAGCAGCTGCCGCTACCTGAGCTGCTGACATAATATTATCGAATTTCCTAGTATCAGGATTATACATTGGATGTTTAAATTTACAATGTGTTCTTAAATTATCACTTCTTGTGTATGTAGCTCGGCATAATGGACATTCAAAGCGGCCGGGAAAATGTACATGATAATGGTTACGTATATGTGTAACAACTTTACCGCAAAGTTTACATCGATGCAAATTACAACCGCCAGATAATCGTTCAAATGTAAGGCGCATATGCCATGCTTTTGATCCTGTTATTGTGTTTGATCGTTTCCGATTGTTTGTTTTATTCATGATATTGTATTTGATTTTTGGTTAATGGAATTTGGAAGGTATTTAATTGTTTGTATTATAAGATTTCCGTATCGTAGGATTTTCAAATTTCCATGGTAACGCATAGTTAGGTGTTTTTTATTTCATATTTTGCAAAAAATAAAATAGGAAAGAAAAAAAAAATAGAAAAATAAAACAAAAATCACATTTTGTATGGTTTGGTTTTCAACGATATTGTTATAATTCAGAAAAAAAGAGTAGTAGTTATATCGGAAATTCGTGTGTTTATGGATTTATCTTAATATTATTTATGATTAAGGTAAAATTAAAACAAATTATTTACACATAAAACAAAATCAAAAAAGGTAACAAATTTTAATTTTAATATTTCATTTTTTTTTTGTGTATTTAAATATCAACATCAATTATTTAAATTTTAAATGCTTTAATCAACATGAAAAATATTTAATGCACATTTCTTCAAGATTGAATTTAAAATTTTAATTTAATTTTTTTCATTCACAGTTTTATAAGTAATTTAAACTTAACCAATGCAAAAAGGAAATTTTGGAAGGGATATGCAGAGTCTTAAGACAATGATTGTCATTGCGTAAAGAAAAAAAAATTGCAATAATGTTTCCTTTTTTTTCTTTTAAAGAAAAAATATCTGAAAATTGGCGTTCTTTGCAGTTTTAATAGTTTTTGATTAAACATCATTACCAATTTGTTGTAGATATTTAAACTAACAATTAAATAATGCAAATAATAAGAAACAATTAATTATGATCGAGTGTCAAATCGAATATTAATTAGGTTTCAGAACAATAAATAGTGTGTACATGTGTCATAAGTACAGAGATAGCCTTGTTAATAAAAGTTCATTCAATCATCGTTAGAGCCTATAGGGAAAATAAAAACAAGGTTTATGCTAACTTAATTGATTTGAGTATTTCAAATCAAATAAGTGATGCGGGTAAATCAGAGTCAATAATAAAACAATAATAAAAGAAATTCGATCTAGAAAAAAATTGAATTTTTTACTAAATTTTTGTTATTTTACTAAAAAATTTTAATATTTTACTAAATAGTTTTTTCTTTTTAAATTTCTTTTTCTTTTTGTCTACGCATTATGTAAATATAAATGAAAATTGTTTTTTCGTAAGAAAACAATTGTTTAAAATAGGAAAACAATTACACTATACACTAAAAATTCTTTAATAAGGTTATTTTACCAACGACGGTGAAATCTGCGGTCGTTCGAGGGGTATTCTAAATGAATTTTGAGATTTCGTCGCGGTAAATTACTTGTGTTCTGTTTTCAACTAAAGAGTGTCAAATGTCAAAAATTTACAACATTATGATCGTGCGTCATTTAACAAAAAAATTTCAATCAATTTAAAATTTAAAATTTTAATCTTTTTAAAAATAATTTAAACGAGGTTAACTATTCTTCTATTATTTTTCTATTTGTAAATAATAAATTAATAACATTAATTCCAAAAAAAATTTATATTCTATTTTAAAGAAATGTGCAATTTTTCTTTTAATTATCAATTTTATATTGTTGAATTTTTGAAAATTTTAATAAATAATTGTGTGTATCTAAAATATTTTACTTTAATTTTATGCATTTTTAAAAATTTTTTCAACACCCCTCCATCCAATAATACTTATGTATGTATATTTTTTATTTTTGCATATATACATAAGGGTTTTATATAAATGATAATTACATAAAAAAATTTCTTTTTATTTTAAAAAATTTTCTTTATTCGGTTAATATAGTTAACAAAAATTAGTTACCATATATAGAAAAAAAATAAATAAAAATGAAATATTAAAAAAAAAAATATATAATTTTCTTCATTTTGGGTTTTATTTGAATAAAATTTTTAATAGTTAAAAATAAAATATAGAAGAAATATACAGTGAATTTGAAAAAAACAAAATTGCGATCAAATTTATATTAAATATACAAAAATTTCGTAATTATAGTTATTTAAAATAAACATATTTTATTAAATTGAATTGAAAGAAAGAAATCATTAGAAATTATTTTTATATTTATATAATAGTTGAAGTAAATTAAAAATATTTGGAAAATAAATTATGAACCTAACACCAAGTAAATCCCAAATAATATATTTTAAATGATATTTAAATTTAATATTGAAAATTTAATAATTAGTTTAAAAAATTATTTTAAAATTTATTTTATTTTTATATCAAATTTTACCTACCCAAAATATGTTCTTATTTATGAATTTATTAAAATATTTGAGAAAATCTCATGAAAATTTCATAAAAATATAGAAAATAATTTTAAAGTGGAATTAAGAACTTTAATTGTTTGATGAAATTTAAGATTTTGACATATAATTGATAAAAATTCGAAAATTCCTTAAAACACATACCAACACATGTAAGTACGTTTTAAATTTTTTGACATTATGCATGACATTTTATTAAAATTTTTAATTATTTAACGAAATATTTTGAATAGTCAGATTAAGATTGATAATAATGGCCAGATAATTGATAATAATGGCTTAAACTGCTAAAGTTTTCATATGCTAAAGGTCAACATAAAGTTATATATATGTATGTATGTAAGACTGAATATTTGTTTGAATAATGTATCGTTTTTAAAATGTGTATTTAGGGCTTAAATTATCGTAATATGTACATATATGGATTCAGAATCGATTTTATCTCTCAAATCGATTTAAGCCTATAATTATTGCTGCTAAAAACTTTTTACTACAGTGGCATTTAATGTACATTATAGACTTTTTTGAAACGACTTACCAAATACGAGACAATTTAATTGCAGTTCTTATCAATTTTTCTTATTAAATACATATACATATATAAAATATTGAGCTCTTATTAGTTTTTTTGAAAATATTTGTATTTAATGTTTGAAATTATTTTTTTTTCTTTTTTATAAAATTCATTATTGAGACACTGTTGGAGGATATACTGAACTGAAGTCTAGAAAACTGAAGTTTCTTTCTTTTTGAAAGAATATAATGATTTTTATTTGACTTTCAAAATTTCACAAAAATAATTTAATATAGGTATATCCAAAATGTTTAGTGTTGTGGCAGTAAAATTTTAAACGAAATCAAAAATTTCGAAAGCAAAAGCTTTTTATTTGTTTTTATTGCTGTTTGCGAATTTCTTAACACTAATTTTTGGTTTTAATTTCATATTAAAATTTTTTTTTGTATAACTAAATGTCAACTATTATAATAATTCCTTTTTTACTAGGTTGATTTTTTTGATTAATAATTTCTTAATTGACATTTGATTTGACAGATGACAACTAATAAAAATATGTTTAATAAAATATAAGATTATGATTTGATTAAAATTCACTGTATATAGATTTATACGAAATTGTTATTTCATTTAGGATAACTGTATAAAAACAAAAATTTACAATTATTTATTTATATTAATATAAATTATAATATAAAAAATTATATAGATTTAAAATCCCAAAATCCATTTATAAAAAATTAAAATAAATTAATGTTATCTTTAAAAAAAAATATATAAGGTAAATGTTTAATGATTGTGTGTTTTCAATAGTCGGATTAGAGGGTATTTTTGGTTGATTTGAAATTGCTTGTATTCTATTTTTTTTTTGATTTTTACATAAAATTCATACGAAAAGTAAAATAAAAAAAGGTATTTTGTTTTGCTTTATTTTGTTTTTTGGAAAATTCTTGTTATTATTATTGTTTATTATTAAAATTTATTTATTATGTATATATTAATTTATTTTTTTATATATATAGATATAATAAAAATATTACACATTTCTTAATTAATTTACAATAAAAGGAATTTTATTTTTGACTTTTATTTTCATATACATATAGTTAATAAATTCAAGATTATAATGTGAAATTTTATTTAAAGTAAATAAAATTTGCAAAAAAAAAAAATTAAATAAATAAAATAACATAAGAGTATTTTTTGATTTTTTTTTGCTGTATATAGAAAGATAAATCATTAAATTATATAAGTATATAAAAAAACCAAAGTTATATTGTTATAAAGTGAGGTTAATGTTATATAGATTTTTAATTAAAAAAAATATGTTTTAAATGAGATAGCATTATAAATTATTAATAAAAAATATATATATATATATATATGTTTTATTGCTCTGAAAAAAAAACTGCTGTTAAAAAGTTAATAATAAAATAGAAAGCCATATAGTAGTGATCTCCTCTGAATAAATTGGAATTTAAAATTGGACTTAACCTATTAGGAACCATCATAATCCTCTATAGTTGGGGATTAAAACGAACAAAGATTTTCTAATAAATATATTAAAATTTCCAAAAAAAAAATATAAAATTACATTAAAAAAAGGAAAAAAAATTTATTCCCTAATGGATTAAAAATATTTAAAATTAAATCAATATATAGAAAAAAAAAATTATATTGTATAACACTTATTAACATGTTAAAGAAAAAAACAAAAACAGTGACTTGTTAATAATTGTACAACAAATTATTGCTGGGAATCAAAATCAAATACTTAAATTTACTTGACGTTTCTTTTTTAAACGTTTCTAATTATTCACTTTAAAAACTTTATGTTCAATAAAGTAATTTATATATTATTATCGAACAGTTAGTAGATTCACGTGAACTTAATTTATCCAGTGTACATTCGCTTCCTCTCACTAAAATAGATTATTTTCTTTTCATTTGTTCCGCAAATATATTAAAAATTTCAAGATTGAAAAAGTTTTTATAAACGTGTTGTTGTCAAAATTTAGAATACTTTTAGTGCCTGAAACCTTCATTTAAAAATTTTGTGAAAGTTTCGACATTGCCAAAAGTTTTTGTTTTATTATTAAATTTAAATTTTCTTGTTTTTAGTCCCTCGTTTGTCATTTCTTATTAGTTGCCTTTTTTTTTTTTTTTTTTGAAGTTCTTTTCACGACGCAATTACAATAATATTAATTGATATGTTTTTATTTACGTGAATATAAGATTACAAACTACCGACTGGGCATCTGTTTTATATGGAATCCTGCTTTTTAAATGTAAAAACAAATTTTTACATTAAGAAGTTGACGTTTATTTTCTATGTAAAAATTGTGAAGCCATCTACTCAAATAAATTTGCACAACTATACTTTCTACAATATTATTTTTATATCCAGGCTGATATATTTGGTAGTGTTATACGTTTAGAGTGTTATACGTTCCTTAATAGAACACTATAATTAAATATTTAAATTAAATTATAATTACATACATAGTGGCACGTTATACTAGTATAATAAAACCAAAATAGTTTTCGATTTTTAATTTAAAAAAAAAATTAAAAGAAATTTTAAAAAAATATATTTAAAACATTAAGTATATTAAAATAAATATTTAAATAATGTTGAAAGAACTGGTTTCATTTTTTTATTTTAATGTACTGTTTTACCTATTAAAAATATATTAAAAAAACAACAATTTTATTAAATTTATTTAAATTTTATTAAATTTATTATAAATTTAAATTTTATTTATTTTATTAAATAAATTTAATAAAATTATTTGTTCATAAAAATATAATTGTTATACATATAAGATTTATTACAATCGATTTCTAATATACAAAAAATACAAGTATAAATTGTGAAACTTTAATAAAAATTTGTAAAGTTTTTAGGGTTTTTCTTATTTTCATTCAAAATAACAAGATATTTAGTCAAATATTAAGCATTAGTAGTAGTAGTAGTAGTAGTAGTAGTAGTAGTAGTAGTATTTGCGCTTATATAACTCTATATACTTGCTATTATTTGCATTATAATACATTGAAATCTCTATATAACGAGCATATATTTTCAATGAACGACTTTCAGTAAGATTTTTTGGTTTTGAAGGCAAATTCTCTGTATTAAGAGATTATATAATAATGTTCGTCATAAACAAATAGAGATTTCATTGTATTTATAATAATTCAATTGTTCCTGAAATAAAATACTCTGTTAAGGTGGATTCATTGGCACGTCGCATTAAACGATAATCTACTTAAAAAGACATTCACATTTTTGTCATATAGATTGTTAGCCTCATCTGAAAGTTCTAAACTTATTTTTTTTTTATTATTTCATTCAATTTCAAAAGCCTCCGTACAAAAATTGAAGTTGACTCAATTTTTTCAGAGAGAGAGAAAAAGAACTACGCAGAAAATATAGAAAATGAAACAATTTCAAATTTTCATATAAAATATATGGGTGTGCATTACTTCGGTGCATGTAAGGCGAACCTATGAATTCACCTTAAGCTACAAAAGAAACTTTGTAGAAAAAAAGACGATTATTTTGTTTTTATTTTTGTAATTTTTCAAAATTTTATTTTATTTATTTATATATATATGTATTATTATTATTTATATTAATTTTATGTTTTTTTTTTGAATTTTTTCATTTGATTTTATTATAATTATATTTTTTTTATTTAAATAACTTTTGATTTAAGTTTTTTATGCATTTTTCTTTTTTTTTAAATACATATAAATAATGTAAATATATTGTATATATTTTTATATAATATAAAGTATATTACATGTTTATACACGACATGTGCATTATGCACATGCACATGTAAATCACATGTTTGTATGTATATATATATATATATATATATATATATATATATATATATATATATATTTAATAATTATATAATTATAAATAATTTTTTATTGATTTTTTTTTGCCTTTTTTACGTTTTTATATATTAAAATTATGAATAATTTTATTTAATTTTCAAATATCTTAAATATTATTGACTAAAAATTTATTTATTTCATAAATTCAAACTAATCACTTTTTTCGTTTTTTTTTTTTTATTTAATTTTTTTTTTATATGCTGAATTAATTTATAAATTATTTGTTAATAAATGTGTTTTATTTAATAATAATAATATTTTAATTAAATTAATTGTGAGAATAAAATTAATTATATACTGCCCTCTTTTGCTTTTGTATTAATAATTCTACTTAATAAATAAAATTTTGAAAAAAAATGTTACCGTTAAAGTTATTTTCGGTTTTATAAAAAAATAAAAAGAAAGAAAAAAATAACGGAGGCTTTCACTCATTGATGTATTAGTGCAAAAAATGGAAGAAATAATTTTTCTTCGCCAAATAAAATTTTTAGGGGATCAACCTAAATAGCCGTCTAGTGCTTGTGTCAAAATATCCGTATATTTTAGAAGTCCCGGTAGAAACTAAACGCCTACATAACACGTAACGTATTGGAATTTTTCATTTTGACACTGCATTTGAAATTTGATTTTGACACTTTTTTTCTGTTATATTTTCTAATGTCAAATTGATTTTCTTATTTTCCATTCATATATATACATATATATATATGTATGTAAGCGTGAACTTCAAATTTAATAATATAAACTTCATTTGAAAAATAATTTTGAATTTTGGAAACTTCAAATTCATTTAAATTATACATTGTAAAAAATTTTTGTCAATGTCAGTTTACACGGTGTGTTCAATTCGGTTACATTATGCATATATGCGTACTTACGTATCCTGTACTCTACATACTACGCATCCATTTAGGTAGATCCAAATTTTTTTTTAAATGTCATTTTAAAAATTTTTCTTGAAAAACACATATTGAGTTTGTGTGGTTCAAACTTGAAAAAACTTTAAAAAGAGAAAACAGTGACGTAATTTCTCGCAAAGAAAAAAATAAAAAAAAAAAAAACCAAACGGAAAAGTAGAAAAAACTTTTAAAAACTTTATAATTTTAAAAGTTTTAAAACACCAAATTTTACTTTACAAAAATTGAAAAAACTTTAAACTCTGAGAAAAGGATGACATCATCATTTTCTCTCATTTTTTTTATCAAAAAATATTATAGACCAAACGTTTTGCATATTAAAACTGTATAGAGTTTTTTCAAGTTTTATAAAGTTCTTAAAAAGTTCCTTTTACCATTCGTATACTTCTTTTCCGTGAAACACATATTATGCACTAGTGAAGAATTCCAACATATAAATATTATTGTTTTGAAAAGCTTCACTCTAATACATCAATCCATCGATACACGAAGACCTTTTGCACCAATTAGTGAAGACCCATTATAATGTCTTTTCCTACTTAATTTTATTGCTATTTTTTTCTTATTTAAGATTTTTGTTTATTAAAACATTTTTATTGAATTGTATAATAAATTAATTTATGATTTTTACGTATATGGTTTTTGCTTTTATTGACAGAATATTAAATATAATTATTTGATCAACTTTCACAATATAGATTTTTTAATCAATTAAACTTTTGCTTTTTTTATTGCAAATTCATTTTTTCTTTAATAGTTATTTTCTATATTTTTTTTAATTGTAAATTTAATTAATTAAGTTTTTTTTTGTTTTCTTATATATGTATATGTTATACATATATATACATATGTATATGCGTTTGATATTTAATTTTTTTTATTGCTTTTATTGTTTCTTTAAATATTGTTACTAATTTTTTTCTTTATTAAATATTTTTTAATGATAATTTTGTGTTAATTTAATAATGAGAGAAAAATGTAAATTATTATTGATTTTTTTTTTGATTTGTTTGTATTCCAATTTATAATATATAGTTAAATACCTACTTTTTTTTTAGTTTTAATTCTTAAATTAACCTTTATTTTAATACTTAAATTTCATTTATGTATGTACATTTGATTTCTAATTACAATTAAAAATAGAAAAACATAAATAAATTAGTAATTTGAATTTCTTATAAATGTTATTGACATTTAAAGTTTACGTCATGTAGAATGAAGTAAATGTTATTGAACATACCTTGTATATAAAGTATGACATTAATGAAGTTTATATTTTGTTTTAATTAAAGCAGTCCTTCCAGCTACTTTTATTGTGATATCATAGAAAAGCAACATTTTGATATTTAAAATTTTTCGTTTATAAATAAAAAATTTCGACTTTATATTTTTGTGTTTATTTCAATTTCAAATATAGTTTATATTATATTATAATAATAGAAGAAGGATAATAATAAAAAATAATTAAATTTTTTATTTTTGAAAATTCGGTGGGTATAATAATAACAAAAACTTATAAATTTAAAAATGGACAATAACATTATCCTTTTTTTAGAAGAAAATTCAAAATTTTATAAAGGGAAATTTTTATTTAATAAAAAATTGTTGGACTATTGAAGTTTTGCAGTATTCAAATAAAAATTCTTTTTCATTCAAAAGGTATTATTAAAAAAATTAATAATGTGGAAAATGTGAATATTCGTAAGTTAAGTCATGGGCTTTCTAAAACAAACCTTGCATAAATAATTATACCGATTGTAATAATTACATTGACCGTATCCCAATACATGAACTATTGTTGCTAAATTGAAATGTTAGTTGCAAAAGGAGTTCAATTGCAGATGATTCTGTTCGACATGATTAACATGATCGTCAAAGCTTTGGCATACTGGGAAATAGCCATTTTCATAATCTTATGTAAATACATAATTATAATAATAAGAAAAATTAATTTTCTCTTAATTTAATAAAAATATATGTTTTACATGGTATGTAAAACATTTGTAAACTTGTATTAAAATTTTTTGTATAAAACTTAATAATTTTAACATTATAATTAATTTCAATGAATTTAAATAATATTTTGTGAAAAAAAAAGCTTAAAATTATTTTTATTTTAATAATGACTTTAATGCCTTAAACTCATTTAATAACATAATAATATTATAATTTCAATGGATTGTATATACTTTAATATTAAATCAAAAATGATTTAAAAAATTGATAAAAACAGTAACAAAACAAACAAATTATTTTTTGGTTTTTTTTTTGACTAGATTCGATTTTAATTAATAATTATGAGGGACCTTATAGGTACTAATTTATTACAATTAAATATATATATATATATATATATAAATGTAAATAATAAATATATATAATAAATTTTATAAAATCTTGAAATCTTGATCCAAGATCGGATAATTATGATTATTCAGTTCTATTCTATAGTTTTCAATTAAGTTCTGAGGTGGAATCGCAAACGCAGACTGCATTTTCAAAAATACCAATCGTGATTGGTTCAAATCCTGATTTCAAGATGTTTATTTTAAAATTATTTCACTGTTATAATGAAAAAATTAAAAAAAAAAAAAACAATAAAAGGTTCTATATAAAATTGGGTCTAACCTAAATTATCATTTTTGAGAATATTGATTTTTTAAAATCATTCCTGTAGGGTTATACTTAAATCTTAACAGAAAATAAGATGAATTTATTGTAGAAGTTTAATAGATTGTTTTATTTTATTATTTTATATATGTATGTCAATATTTTTCAATAGATTTTATTTGATTCATATTTTTAATAAAAATTTAACAATTTTCTCACAATATTTATAGGTGATTTTTTTTATAACAAAAATGGCTAATGAACAAAAGAAAAAATTATAAATTATAAGAGAAAAAGAAGTTACATGTACAATAAGGAGGGTTTATCTAAAAATTCAAATTTTAAAATATTTATTTGAAACAAAAGCAAACACTGTAAGTCAAGCCCTATTTATATTGAAGTCAATAATTAATTACTTTTTTATTTTTATTTTAGCAAACAGTATTGGAAAATGTTTATTGTACATCGAACCTCTTCAAATATTGTTTTATACTTATACTTGAGAAATAAGGATGGAAACGGTTTTTATACTTTTTCAACTTTTTAAAAAAATTTACCTGATATCTATTTATATATTAGTTTTAATGAAAAATTTTTGTATTTTCTGAAAATTAAATTATTATGTATTCATATTATATGTTATACAGAATGATGTGTCTCTTTTATTAGAATTACAGAGAATTTATAATATTTTTACTATATAAATTTAACAATTATGTATATACACACATGAATTATAGTGTATATAGTGATAAACTTCCATACAAAACATTCTTTCAAGAAATCTCAGGGGAGCATCTAGCAATTAATTTATTAGATCCGTTTAAAAATTTGTATGATGAAAGCTTATCCATATATACTAGTAGAGATACTACATATATTAGTACTTTGCTATGTGATTGTTTTAATATTTATATAAGAAGAATTCACTAAAATTTTTATCTGTAATTTTCAATAATCTTAATTTTTGTTACTACTTTTATTGATTTATGTAGAATGACATAGAATTTAAGAGAAAAAAATGTTATTTTATAAATGCTGAAGACACATCATTTACACAAGTTAAGTTGTTAGTTTTATAATTATTTTATATATAAGTTACAGGAGAAAATATTGAACAAAATATTCCCTATGTGATTCCATTTATTGATTTATTAGTTTTCTTCTTATTTTGTTTATATTTCTATATGCATTTAATATTTTTATTTAAAATATTTATGTATTTTAAATCTGTATTCCCGTATTATATTGATTTTAATCTCTAGAATTGCTAATAATTTTTAATTTTTTCATTAATTGTAATTTAAAAAAAAAATATTTACATTTCATTTAATTTATTCTATATTTTATATTTTATAAAATACATTATGTAGTTTTTTTTTTTAAGAATATTTATATAATGTATAATTTAAATTTGAAAAATATAGATTATTTTCATATGTCCTACAGTTTTTAACTATTATTATGCTTTTGTCTTTTTTAATTTTTTTTTTAATTTCAATTAAGGTCCCCATTAATTACGTACATAACATTTATTAAATTTCACGTATACAAAAAATAAATATGTATTTTATTTATTTACTTGATTTTAAAATTGTTTTTTGCATTTTCTTTTTTAATATTTTTCCTTTATATTTTAAATATAAAAATTTACATTTTGGAAAATAAAAATTTTCATAATATCTTTTTGTTTTGTTCATGATTTCTCTAAATATCTTAATAACTAAAATTTTTACTCGAGGAAAAAAAACAAAAAAAAAACAAAAGATTGCATTTTTTTTTATTTTAATTTATCAAACGTGTTAATAATTTTACTGCTTTCATCTTTAAAACATCATTTAACAAATATTACAATATTATAAAAGTTGAGTTTTTAGTTGAGCATTAAAATTAATTATGTATTATATTTTTAGAATAATTTTATTCGTTGGATTCCATATATTGTTTTTTAAATATTTTTAATGAGGAAGTGTAGATTAAGAAAGAAATTAAAATTTTAATTTTGCCATATTGTGTTTAAATAATATTTAAGCACAATGTATATTATATTTTTTTAATTCATCTATACTGATGAACCCGGCCAATTGAAATTTGTAAACAACCTTTAAGTTTATTGGAATAAGAACGCTTCATAATTAAAATTATTTAAAAAAGTAATTAAAAATAATATGAAGAAGCTAATTTCATTCCGTCATTTCAATTCGAGAAATTGATATTATTCATTATATCAATAAATTATTTTATAGAATATTAAAACAAAAATAGAAAATTATTTGTGCAATATTTTAATTAGTTTTTGTAAGAATGATTCTTTTAAGCTAATTTAGTAGTTTATGATTAGTTATATCTGTAAATTATAATTTAATATTTAATTTAAATTGAGCGAACTATAATTCAAAAGTTAAAATATAAAGTTTGTTCATTTAATTTATATATTTTAATAATGTAATGCATATGAAAAATCAGTTTAAAACAAAAACAATTATTGAATCTCTGAAAGCCTGAAAACTTTTTAATTTTTATATAAATTTAATTACAATGATTGAATTTAATTATTGCAAAAATCAATAAACATAAAAATTACTGAATAACATCAAATAACAAATATAAAATGACGGCATTTTAAAGTTTATTTTATTTCAAATTCTTTTACATATTTTATTTTATTATGTTTTATAATATTTATTGAAATTTAAATTTGTATTTATTTTATATATGTAGGTCAAAGATAAAAACTATTTAGATGAAATGCTAATTATTATAATAATTTTTTTATTATATTTTTAATCTAGCATAATTAATATTCTGGGTTTGACAGCATTCTTATATTTCTTTTAAACATTTTAATACAATAATATTGTTAAACTTTTTGCAAAAAAATTTTTTTTCTTTAAAATAAAATTTTGCAAATATCAAACATATATGGATTCATTTTAAGAATAAAAAATGATAATTATTTAACAATAATTTAAAATTAATAATTTTATAAAATTTTAATTAATATTTTTATATAATGTATATTTATACAATTTAATTGTTTTTAACATTTTAAATTTCTAATACTAAATATTAAAAACTATGTATTTAATAAATGGGGTTTTTTGTAAAAAGGTCTAAAAAAGTAAGTAAAGGCACATTAAAAAACTACAAAAAAAGAAGAAAATTAATAAGAATTGCAAAAATATTTTGAAATATTTTAAATTTTTTTTTTTACTTTTAGGAAATTATAAAAAAAAAAGAGATCATATGGGTTTGAATTTGGTGTAACTACACCAAAATATCAGGTGATAGCACACTTAAAGGATAAAAAACCTTAGCGCATTAAGATTAGGTATAAATTGTACGTTGCTTCATACAGGATTATTAATAATTATTACAAAATTATATAATTTTATTTCTTCCCAAAGGAAGAAAATTTCACTAAAATTCGAATTTTTAATATTTGAAGAATAGTGTTTTTAAAACAATGGAATGTTGAAATTAAAAAAAAAAATAATTATGAAAAAAACAATATTTTTTCTTCTTCCAATCGAATATTAATTAAGGGTATTCGGCTTTAATTGAACATTTTTAATATATCATAAAAATTTAAGAACGCTGTCTATTTAAAAATTTTTTCTATATATATATATATTGTGATAATATTATTATGTATTGAATTTTAGAAAGAAGAATTTATCTATATACAATTTATTATATATAATTTTTTATTTAACAAAATTTTATATTTTAAAACATAAAAATCCTAAATAACTAACTACAATAAAATACTATTAAATCGAATAATACTGGATTTGAAATACTTTCTAATTGTTGGATTCTCTTTTGTTTTCATTTATTGTTATTATTTTAAGAATAATACTATATGATTAATACTTATAACAGTTGCTTTTTAAACATTTGTTTGTCTTGTTGTTTTTCTTTTTTATTTTTTGTCTCATAATTTTAATATATTAAATATTTCTTAAATTTTTAAATTGCTTTCTACTATTGTTTTTGGGTTTTTTGTAATTTTTTATTTTAATTTTTTTTGTGATTTTTTTTTTTTTGGTTTTTTTTTTTACAATTTTATAGTTTTTTTTTTCTTTTAATTTTTTTTATTTGGTTCATTCACTTGGCTAATTTATAAAATTGATCACATATGTACATAATGGCTAAAGAATCTATCTTTTATATCGGCATGTTTTATTTTACAATGAGCTTTCATATTATCTCGACGTGTAAATTTTTGACCGCAAACAGGACACTCATGACTCTGTGGTCTATGTATATTTGCATGATGCCATCTATTCGAAACAATTTTATTACAGCTAACACATCTGTAAAGTGTTGGTAAAGTTCCAGATAATTGTACAAATAATGCTGAATAATCTATATTATGATCACGACGATTTGCTGCCGCTGCAGCTGCAGCAGCTGCTGCTGCGGCAGCAGCAGCCGTTGATGTTGATCCAGGTCCAGGTGATCCTCGGCTATTTGATTGATGATGTTCATTTGTAATAATTGATGAATGATGTTGTAAATGATGTTGATTACCAGATTGATGTGCATTATGCGGATATAATTTCAATGGGGAATGATGTTGTATATTTGAATTATTGTTATTATTATTGTTATTATTAATATTATTGCTGTTACAATTATTATTGCTATTTTCATTATTATTTCCTTGTAAATGTGATGCCACCGATGATGATGATGATGCTGGAGATAATGGTGTACCAGAAATTGTTCGTATACGTCCACTACGACCATTTGTGGGGCTCACAACAACAGTTCGGTCGTTTTTTACTGTTAAATGAATTTATTTTTTTTGAATTATAAATTTTTAATTTTTAATTGAAACGTAAAACTTTGTTCATATGTATTTTGTATTCATAATTAATATAATTTTGTATTTGTTTTTTTTTTGTTTTTGAAGGGGAAATCCTGTGATTTATAATTATATTTCTATTCCAAATTTAATGAGAATTTCTTTATATACTTTAAATAATTATGTAATGATAAATTTGGAAAAATAATGATATAATTTTTAATAATTAAAACTATCACATGTAATAATTAATTATTTGTAAACAAAATTATTTTTCGAATTTCTCATTTAAATTGAATTTGATTTTTATTAAATAATTAAAAAGGACTAATTATAATAGGCTATATGATTTAAGTTTTTGATTTTTTTAGCAGCAAGCACATTCTAAAAAATTTAGTCTATTGGTATTTTTGAATAATAAATATATATTATGGTGTTTTTGTTGTGATGATTTAATATCATAATGAGTATAGGAACAACAAATTATTATTAAAAACCAATAGGATTTATAAAAACTCTAACATAATTTTATTCACTTTAGTTTTTACTTTTTTTTTTAAACTCATAATTTGTTAAACAACAACATCACTAGTTCAACTATATAATTTTTTAATAATAATATTAAAAAATCACAAAAATACTTTTTTCAAAGAAATTTTTTAATAGAATTTTGAACAATTTTCAATTTTATTTGTATGATTTGCTTGTATGATCTGTTTTGTATGATTGATTTATATGACGTTTCGTATTTTTTGTGATTTTCTAATAGAAGTAATCTGATGTTTCCTTATTTACTTCGAATAAAACTGAAATAATAACTTAATTTTTCAAATTTTTATTAACATAATTTTAATTAATTACAAAATTAATGTGAGAATACGATTTACTCAAATTCACTTATATTTGAATTGTTGAAATGAAAAAATATTTGACAGCAGCATGTATGTGTAATAAGAATGTACATTTAAATATATATACACAATAAATACCATATACGAATTTCATCTCATATTTATGCAACTTTTGTGAAATGAAAAATTAAGTTTTTATTTCAATTTCAATATGAAATGTTTGTAAAATCTTTTTTAAATAAATCCTTGATTTATATCAGATTTATATAATTATGTAAGTATATATATATATATGAAATATTAGAATAATCGGTATATAACAGACACAATCATCTACGTATTAAAACTTTCCAAATAATTATATTGCATATATATAATATATGTATATACATATATATGTATTTATATTTATGTATGAATGAATTTATAAATATATATATATATAAACATACATAAATACATATTAATATAAAATATATATATTAATTAAAAACTAATTTTTCATCTAAGTTCAAACTCAACTCAAAAAACCAAAAACAATAGCATTTCTCTTGGGCTAAAAATACAAATGAAAATTAAAATATAACTTGTAACAATATAACAGTTTTGCTTATGGGAATTATTTATATTTATTTTATTTATTTGTTTTTTTTTTTTTTGGGTAATAATTCGTAAATTTAATATAATTTCAACTTCAAAATTACTCAAATACAAAAGAAAAAAAAAATCATAAAAATAGTAAAATTATTAAAATTATAATATAACAATCTATTTAAAAATTATAAAAAAAAATATATAAATAAATAATATATAAACAAGGTACATAATATATAAAATGAAATCAATTTATAAAAGAAGTATTTATATATAAAAAAAATTCAAGATATAAGGAACAATATCTTAATGTATAGAGGAAGATTATGGAATGGATTAAAACAAAGAAACAATTTTATAATGCTTCAATTTTAATGGGGTGAAACAAAATCAGGCATTTCAAATTCAAACAATGTGTAAAAAAATAAAAATAATAATTGCCATTAAAAACAAAAATTTACAAATCATTTTTCTAAATTCTAAACTTAAAATTGAAAATAAAAATGAAATTAAAAATAATAAAATTAAATTATTCTCCAAGTTTTTCTTTTATTATAATTGTTTTTTTTTTTTTTTTGGAGTCTAATTGCTTAAATGAGGGAAGCAATATAGGATGAGAAAGGAATAGCATCCGTTTACATAATAAAGTTATGCGAACAGTTCTTTTCTTTTCAATCTTTATTTTTGAATATAGCAATAAAGATATAAAAAAATTTGTTGCATTAATTTAAAGTTCTTATACAATATATGACAGTTTGAATATAATATGACATTTAATATATGATTATCAATATAATTGTCAATAATTGTCAATTATTTTCAATATTTCCAACTAATTTGAAATTCCATTTTTAAAATGCAAAATCAATAAATTCAATTAATAAAGTTTACTTTAAGGAATAATTTGGCATTTTCACAATTTTACTCTATATTTTGGAAAAGGTTTCTTCGAAATGAAATCTGTTTTCAGTAAAATTTTTTATGAATTCCTTTTTAAATTGGTTGAAATTCAATATAATGTTGCCAATAATATGATAATAAATTAACTTTTCATATTTTATAAATGATCTGTTCATAATTATACCTTTATTATATTATAAAGTATATATATGTACTACCAAAACAATAATAATAATAAAAACAGTGAAATTATATAATTAATTAATATTTATAAATATAAAAAATAAGGGAAAGAAAATTAAATTATATTTGTCATAAATTAAAAATTTAAAAAAAAATATATATATAATTAAATAAATAAATTAATGATATTTAAAATCTTTTGAGGATTTTGTTAATTTTCTTTTAAATTTTTATTCTTCAATTCAATTGAATGATCAAAAATGATTTATTTCAATTTAAAACACAAAATTTAATTATAAAATTTACAATATTTTAGTTTTGTTTATAATAATAAGTATATAAATAGTATTTATTGTATTTCATATTTGTATAAAATTATTAAATATTATGATTTCTCAATATTTTTTTGTTTTTGCATTTTTTAATGTTTGTTTTCTTGTAAATTCAGTTATATTATACAAAATCAATATAATTTTTTTAAAGTGTTTATTTCATTTTCTTAATTTTTTTTAATTTTTGTATTTTGTGATAATAAAAATTTATTTTTTATAAAATTTATATGTATACATTTTTCCATATAAGTTTTGTATATAAGTTTTTTATTTTTTTTCTTATATTTTGAAATGTTGCCATTCAATGTTGCAACCCTAATTATTCGTTTATTTATTTTTATTATATTTTATATGTATATAAAATTTTTTAATTGATTATTTAATTTTCTGTCAATTTCTTTGCTTCCTTAATAATTTTCCAGTTCTTTCAATTTCAAATAAAAAATGTAAATTAAAACTAAAAAAAAAAATATTTTCGATTAAAAACCGTGTCGTATCTTTATAACCGCATAAGTGTAGTAAAAAGAAAAAAAAATTTAATGATAAAATAGAGAGAGGTAGAGAGTGAGAGAGAAATATAGAAATATAAAATGTCAAAGAATTTAATTAAAAAAAAACATATTATGTATGTATAAGCATGAAAAAATAAAATAAAAAATATTTCAATTTTATATTTAAAATTTGGATTCGATTTTTTTTAAATGTTTAGGGTATCTTCGGAATTTGATGTATGAGACCCATTGTATCATCTTTTGAAATGTCATAAAAAAAAAAAATTTGATGACGTGTTATGTTCAGAATTTATTTGATGTTGTGCCTGCGATATTGTCAACACTGAAATATCTGTCGTGTATTTTTAGTATGCGAAATTTTCTAATATTTATTAATTTTAACACAATTTCAATTTGAAATGCTAAGAAACGTTTTATGTCAAAATTAAATAATATAATGCGTCAAAATTTTTAAGTTCTAAAATGTCAAATTAACTGTTCAAAAAAAAATATGCAAATTTATCATTCTATTTTTTGCGATTTTGACAAAGTCGTCTAACTTTTATTTGATAATTCCGAAGAAACCCTTAATTTCTAAATTCCAGTTTTCAAAACCTATATATAACACAAGCGAAATTTTAAGGAGAATTTGTTTTATTTTATTTGACATGATGTGAAAACATTTACAAAAAGTGATTTTCAATTTCATTTTTTCTTATTTTGTTTTATTAAATTAAATTTAAAAGAAAAAAAAAAGACTTATTATAAAACTTAATGTGCTCTATTTATAAGAATATTTAATAAATATAATTGTTTATACATATATATGATCAATATTTTTAAATATTTTATATATAATTTGAAAGAAAGAAATTTTTAGCTTGGTAAAAGATATTATAAATTATAAAAAATTAATAAAATAAAAGAAATCAAAAGTTATAAGAAACTTAATTATGTAATTTGAGAAAATTAATTTTTAGAAAATAATTAATTTATTTTGAAAAAAAATTGTGTTTAACAATTAAAAACAAAATAAAACATAAAAATGAAAAAAAAAAATTATTTCAGTAAATATTCGATAAAAGAAAAGAAAAGAAATGTCAAATAAAGCTGCTGCATAGAAAAATATTATGTAATAATAGTTGTTTTAAGAATTTTGAAAACAAGATATTATAAAAAGAGATAAAAATTCCTGTTAAAAATTATTGTATATATATATATATTCATTTTTTAAGATTTTGCACATTTTACAACATTAAAACCTATTATTATTATTGATTTATAATTTCAAATTAACACATTGATTAATAATTTAATTATAATGAAAAATTAATGACATTTAAAAATAAAAAAATTGTTTCTTGTATTCGGTTTAATTTTGAATATTATTTAAAACATATATATGTATGTATTGAAAATATTTTATTTAAAAAAAATCTTAAATAATTAAATTAAATTTTTTTCTTTTAAATATTTATTTGATCTTTTTTAATATACTTATTAAAATATTATTGTTACGACATATTTGTTACGACAATCAATGTGTTAATTAAAATTTTTTTGCTCCGTTTAACATTAAGCATGCCACAATTAAAAGAAAAAAAAATTAAAACGATATTTAATTGATAATAAATAATATTTAAAAAAAAAGTTATTTCTATTATATATATATTTTTTTATATATAATATTTAAAAAAATTTTCTTAAAATTTTAAATTAAATAATATTGATTGATGATGTCATTATACCTTAATAGAAAAATGTCTATATTGTAGTTTCTGACAACTCAAGTACATTTTATAATCAAGTACATTTTATTAATGGCACTACACGCATTGTCCTGAAAATTTTCTCAATATACATTGCTGTTTATTGAAAAGTATAAATTCGAGTTAAAAAAAAAAAGTACATTTGACATAGAAAGCAAAGGTACAGTATATTTTATCTGTCAATAAATTCCGGGTTTATCGAAAATTATTTTTAACATGTTTGTAAATTTTAAACAATATAATAATTTTTTTTGAGTTTAATTATTTCGCCTTTTGATGTAACGAAATGTTATAGAGTTTTTGTAATTTAAAAAAAAAGGTATAGCTACTTCAGTATTCAAAAACCTATACTTCGATTACAAATACCATAAATTAATATTATATCGTTAGACTTTTGTTAACTTTTAATATATCTTTTGCTTAATATAAATAACATTTAAGGACATCGATTAATTAGACTTAAGGACAACCTAAATAATAATTTTATTTTACAAGGACATTTAAACAATTTCGATTTATGATGTATGTATATTGCTACATTGAAATTGAATAAATATACCAAAAGTGTTAAATTAATTTTAATTAAATTTAAGAAAGGGCTTGATTGATTTTTGGAATTAAGAAAAAAGAAAAGCTCAAATTTTGATAAAATTTCTAATATTTTTATCATGAGTTGCAACATTAAAGACAATATATTTTATAATATGTAATTGTGAACACCCTGGACATTTTGTCTTTTTTTTCCTTCATTTATGGGGAGGCAGATGATAAATCAAATATTATTAGTGATTGTAAGTATGTATATTAAATCTTAATACATATTTTTATGAAATGTTTGATTTGTAATTTCCAATTGTAAAATTATGGTGGGGTTTGGAACTTTATTTCACTTAATTTCCAAAAAAACACAAGATTTATTAAAAAAGAAATTCTTACGAATAAAACATTGTCATTCTTCTGTCTTTTTATACATTTCAAAAGGCAGTCGACATGCGTCTAACAAAATATATATTTTAAATTTAATGTCAACTTAACTTATTTCGTAACAGAGTCTCGATTCTATGTAATTGTTGGACAAATCAAACTGACTGGTTTTTTAATTATAAGGACAACTTTTTGAAAGAATATTTTGGGTACTAAAAATATTTTAAGATATTAGAGATCTTTATAAATGCAATACTGCGAAAATATAATGTAACGAATATGCAATATATTTTTAACTATTTTATAAAATCATATCCGTTTATATGATTACAACTGCGCTTATAAACAAAATTGGTTAACAACATTCGTTTATGAACATAAATGCAGGGCTGTTTTCGCTATAATATATTGCGGTATACTGTGTTTATGAAAAGGCCTATTAGCATAAATGTACAACGTCACAACAATTTGTTTTAATTTACGGTACAGAATTTGCTTGATACGTTTTCTTAGATTGGTTTGAAACTTTGAAATCTATAAATTTTTATGTTGACATTTAATAAGTACATAAATCTACTACCATTTTATAAAAAAAAAATATTTTTAATGACATTTTCCAAGACAAAAATTTTTTCTTACAAGTGCAAGATTAGTTTACACCCATATTTATAAATTCACAGCAGAAGAAGTTATTGCAAATATTATAAGTGCTAGAATTTCATGAATGCGGAAGTGTCTAAATATTTTAATTCTCAATATAAAATGCTTTATGCATATTGAAAATGGCGCCAAAGAAACCTAATGTTGTTAAAATTTTTCGATGACCATGAGTAAGATAAGTTATTTTGTTTTTTTTTTTTTTCTTAAATTTTTGCAAAATATAAATTTCAAGTGAAATAAAGTCTAAAATAATTAGTTTTAGAATAAGAATTTCATTTTGGTATTAAAAAGATAGAGTTAATAAATATATTATAAAATGTATAAGTATTTGTATGTATTTATGTTGCTATTTTTTATTTTTATTAGTATATGTATATTATTGATTAATATAAAATTTTGAAAGTTTATTTTTTTTTTGCTACATATATATGTAAGTAAGTGTAGATTTAGTTAAGATTTATATTACAAAATTAAAAGAATTTAAAAAGAATAATATTTATAATATTTATAAATATGTATGTATATAATTAATTTATACCAATTTTTCTTTATCATAATTTCGGGACAACTGAGATTAGGTTTTTACAGATTTCTATTTTCTTTTATTTTGTTTATTTTTTTTTTTGATTTTGCACGTAATTTGGATTTTTTAATTTGGTTTTTTTTATTATTATTATTTTAGTTTTGTTAGTGTTATATTTAAAAAATTTTGAATTTCTAAAATAAAATTTTTCTGTCATTAAAATGTCCGCTAAATTTTAATATTTGTAATTTGCTTTTATTTTACAATATTTTTTTTATATCCAAAACCTAAAATATTTTTTATTTAAATTTTTGTGTCACAAGTATATTATAAAAATCATAATATAAATTATTTTTTTTATTAATTATAATGAATTTTTTAATAGTTCTGCTCAAAAAAGAAAAAATTTTGAAAATTTCCTCAACAAATTTTGTTTTGAAAGGTAATAAATAAAGATAAAATAATAAAAATAAAAAATAATAAAAATTTAGAGAAAATAAAAATATAAAAAATGAAAATCGCATATTATACGCATTTATACAGTTAAAGTATATCTGGCAATACTAATAAATATTATAAATGTCAATATCAGAAAAGTCAAAGAATTTGACGCCCATTATATTGTACAGCAACATGGTCATATTCAGTTGCTAATTGAATTTAACTGAAAAATAATTTTTATTCTGTGGATGTACAATTACTTATGTACAAATTATATATTAAAATAACCCTCAGTTTTAATTTGATTTTTAATTTAAATACTTAATCTACGTATGTATTACTAATTCTTATTTATTTTTTTAGGTATAATCACTTGAAGGAAAGTATCTAATTTTCCAAATGAAAACTCTATGTTGTTCTTATACGAAATTTTTTCTCAATAAAATTTCCTAATTGAATTTGGATTTGAATTGCTATATTTGAAGTTGGACTTTATGGCATTATGTAAAATGAAAATTGAAATTTCACCTTGATTGAAATTTCATTTAACTTTAAATTTATTTCATAATTATAATTGAAAATCATATTGCTAATATTTATAATATGAATTTTAGGAATGCTGACAAGATGGAACAAGAAGAATTTTCCACAGACATTTGTACATATTTCAAATAAATTACAGTATTCCAAAATTTCGGGAACCTTCAGATTTTACAATATATTATATATTTCGAACTTTGTTTTTATATTATTATTATATTTAAAACATATTAAACAATACATTTTATTTGTTTTGGCAACAAAATAATATCGATATTATTATAAGTGACAATGTCTACAATATTTTTGTATCTTATTAGATTTTTAAGCTTTCTGCTTTTAATATTCAAGTACATTGACTTACTTATATTAGTTAAAATATACTTTAACTGTAATAAATGTATATTACTAAAATATATATTAAAAATATAAAAAAAAATTTATAAAAGAAATATAAAAATAATAATAAGCTTAAATATTTGTATTAAAAGAAAATAAAAATTTAAAAAATTATATTATTAATATAATAATAATTATGATAAAAAATATTTTGTTCAAAAAGGTATACATATATATGAATTAAAAGTTACCATTTTGTCAAAGTATATATATAGGAAATATTTATGTATAATAACAAGGTTGTATATTATAATGCTAAATGAGGAAGATATCATTTAAAATAAAATAAAAAAAAAATTGTACGAAAAAAAAACGTAAGATTATTTATAAAAGAAATTTTAAAATTAAATGGAAAAAGAAAAAAAAAAGTGAAAAAATAAAATTAAAACATATAATAAATTATATTTTATTATTATATAATATAGTTAAACATAGTAACTATATTATGTTTTTTTTTTTTGTTTTTGAAAGTATTTAAAATTAGAAATTATATTATTACTAAAAGTATTTACTTTTCTACATGCAGCATGCATAAAATTTTAATTTAAGTTACAAGAAAAATAAAAAGAAGGTTTTCTAAATTTTTTTTTTGCTGTTTGTGACAAATTTTGCATTTTACTAATTTGCTTTTTTTTGTTACAGGAGGAGAGGTGTTGATTTGTAGTCTCGTTTTTAATATACATATATTTATATTTATATATATATTAATAAAATAATATTAATATTTATATATATATATATATATTATAATATATAATGTAAAAGTTTGTAATAATACAAACATGTTTTAAATATATAATATAAATATAAATTTTGCATATTTATACTCATATATTTTTAAAATATATATATGTATAATTTTTTTTTTGTTGTTTTCTTCTTTTTATATATAATTTTAAGTAAAAATTAGTTAAAATTAAAATAAAATAAGGTAAATGAAATAATATATACTTACATTTCGTTATTAAATCTTATTTAATATGAAAATTATAAAAAAAAAATTATATTCTAATGTTATTTTAAATTGAAATTAATTTTAATTTTAGGTAAATTCTATTTTTTTTTTTAATTATCAGCGATTTTGAATTGATATTTATGAAGATTTTAAGAGTAAAATATTTGTATTTAATTTTTAAAATTTAATTTTTAAATTCTTTTGTATAAATATAAAAAAATTAATTTCAAATTAAATAAAAATTAGAATAAAATTGTAATAATAACAGTTTGTCTATAAAAAAGTAGCATAAAATGTGTAATAAATTTTTGTAATTTTAATTAAATTTTTCAATATCATTTATAAATTTGCAATTTCGCATTTTATTTTTTGCATTTTGTTTTTATAAATTGTCCATATTATAATAATAAAAATATGTGATAATATACATGCAAAACTCACAAGTCAAAACCACCCCATAGTAATTTTCATTTTTAAAAATTAAATAAAAAAATTTCTATAATTATTTATAAAACAAAAAAAAATAATAATTTATATTTTATAATAATATTTACATAACATTTTAAATAAAATAAAATAAAAAAATATATTTTTTTTTTGCAATTAAAATGCAAAATGTGTGATTAATTTTTAATTTTTTAATTAACTGTAAAAAACAATAAGTTCGACTTGAAATAATACGGAACAGAAAGAGAAAGTTTTAATTTTAATAAAACTTAATTTTTTATATTAAATGAAATATTTTTATTTATATTTTTTTATATTAGTAACAGATTCACGTTTAGCAAGAGAACATATGATTTTGCTATGTTAATCATTACAAACACAGAAAAAAATACAAAAAATTATTTTTTTGAAAATTTATTTAAATAATTTTTAATTGGGAATTTATTGATTAATATTTTTATTATGGACCAGAACATATATAATTTTCAATGGCAATTTTTGTAATTCGTTCGAACATATTACATAATTTGCATATTAGATTCTAGTACACATTTGTTATGATCAACAGATAATATTTATTTAAAACATAATTATAATTTAAATTATATAATATTAATAATATTATATTTTAAAACAAAATAATTATGACAAATAAGGATTGTTTATTACAATAAACAACATTGTAATAAATAAAATTATTAAAATTTTTATTTAAGCAATTATTGGAGAAATAATATTTAGATGTTCTTCATCAATTCAATTAAATATTTTGTCAGCCATATTGCAATGAAAATAGAAACAAAATATGTTTTAGATAAACTAGGATAGCAAGAGATAATTCCTCACAGAAGAGTTTTTAAGAGCTCTAATATATAATTTAAATCTGTTTTAAATCTGTGAGAAAAAAAAATTTTTAAATTCTTAATTTTTGAAGTTTTTATAATTTTAATTAAATACCAAAAATTTTTATCACACATTTCTTGCAAAATATAATTTTATATGTAAATTAAAAAAGAAAATGTAAGTTTATTTCCTAAGTTATAGCATCCCATTAAATTATACAAAATAGGTAAAATTAGCAGAAAGAAAATGTAAAAAGATAAAATTTACATTGATACAATTTCAAAAAAAAAAAAATATATATATAAAAAAAAAGTTTATTTAAAAATGCATTCAACTCAAACTTTTTATTTCTAAATACTTATAGTATTTTTTAAAAACTAAATTTTTTCTTTGCTTGTTGTAATTTTGCATTTCTCTAAGTTTTATTTTAGGGGATTTTTGATTTTGTTTTTTTTTTTTTATTAATTAATTAGTTATAAGAGATTTTAAGTTAAATATGTATATATAAATGTAATTTAAATTAATAAACTGGGGAATATTAATAAAACTATTTGGTATATGGTATAAAATATCTATTAAATGATTTTGTGAATTTTATTTTATATAAGTATATAAAAAAATTAATGTAGTAAAATTTTATATAATGATTTTAAATTGTATACATTTAATAAATAATATTCTATGTATACATTTATGTATATTATGCATATTTGTTTTATATAATATATAAATAAATAATGCATATTATACAAAAAAAAAAAAATCTAATAAAATACTTTGGATGGGAAAGATAGATGTAACATAATTTAGAAATTAATTTATATTTTGTATTATTATTGTTTTAGGAAAAGTACTCACCATCAATATTGTCTGATGTATCTAATTGCATTTGTTTGATATCATTATTATCATCTCGTGATTCAACTGAAGAAAGACCATGTGATGCTAAAAGTGACATGTCTTCAGGATGTAATGACTTCAAACCAGACTATAAATAATATATTATATATATTCAAATATTATTTAAAATTTAAATAACAAAATATCTATTTAAATATTTTGAATTAAACTTACAAAGCAAAAACTTACAAAAAAAAAATACAATCAACAAAAAATTTAATTTGAAAATCGGTTCGATGATTCAATTATTTGAAATTTTCAACTTTTTTAACTTTTTTTGAAAAAAGTTAAAAAAAATTGAAAATTTAAAGTTAAATCACATATACAAAATAAAAAAATAGCAAAATTTTCAAAATTATTTACCTAACCAAATAGTTGTTTATCTACAAAATATTCGCTCTAGCTAATTCTAAATCGGTAATAAAATTAATTTGTATAAACAGCCATTCAAGTATGCACGGTTTTAAAATTTCAAAATTTTTAAGTAAATATTTTTTTTTTGAAACCTTTTGAATATTGAAATAAAATTTGCCATAATTATGGGGATTTTCTATAATTCAAGTATGCACTTAAAGTTCTAACTTAAATTTTAAAAATCTTTTCATATGAATCATTACATATCTGTAGAAACTAACTAAATATTACATAATTTTTCTATGTGATTATTTTTCAAACTTAAAATATTTTGACAGCGTTTAACAAAAATCTTTAAGAATCCATTAGAACTTTAAGATGCTATGATTTTCGGAAGTACTTCTTTTGCAGTTTTCATTCATCGAACATGTTTTATATTAAGGTCTAAGTTAGAACAGAATTTTCTAAATTCACTATTTTTGTATATATTTTTTTGTACTTTGCCGTTTATATTAGGCAAGAAATTTACTATATTTCTTTCATTAGACAAATTTATTTAATAAAAAAATTATGAATTAGTAAATATGAAAAGTTAATAAATGAGTATGTAGAAAATATTTTGACCATATTGAATATAAAAATTAAATAATTAATTAATAGCATACATGAAAAAGACCTATGAATTTTATAGAAAAAAGGGAAATAACGATTTTTGAAAAAACATATTACTCGTATGTATTAATAATAATAATGAATTTTTAGAATATGAACATCGACCAGATTATGAAACTTAAATTTTTAGAACATTGTGTATTATAAAAATCCAAATTTTTTAATTTGTGTATAAACTATTGGACGATTTTAACTATTGGATGTTTAAACACATAGAAAAATTTTCTTGTTTTAAAAATATTTATTCATACAATTATTCCTTATATTTTTTCTTATATATTATATATAAAATATGCAAATATAATAAAATGGACATTAATTATAATGGAAATTAAATATACAATTAAATTGATTTTCGAATATTTAAAATGCCATTTAAATACCAGATTATTTTGCAAATAAATTCATAAAATATAATTTTTAAAATAAACAATACATATTAAAAAAAATTTTTTTAATTCTCTCTTTTACAATATTTAAGTTTTTCTTAAAATCTATAGTTAACGTTCATTATATGGAAGATCTTGGTTTAAAATATGACTTTTAAAGTTATTGTGTAATTTTATTACAATTTTCATATTTTGATTTTTTGTTTTTAAAGAGATCAAAAAAATATTTATGAATATATTTTAATTATTTCATATGATTTTAATGAATTTTTTTTTAGAATTTTACTTAAAATTTAAAAATTTGAATATACACTATGTACTTCAAATATAAACTATCAAATTTGATTTGAATTTAAATGGAAAATTGGTTTTATTTTTTGTCAATCTATTTTAGCAAAATCCTATACTAAAATATATTTTGCTGATGATATTGTCTTAAAACTATTAACATAATGAATTCAATGACATGTAATAAAAATAATTACAAAAATTTTATACAATAAAAAATATTTTTTTTTTAATTTTTTATTTCAGCTTTTTATAGATTCTTCGTTTTCTTCAATCATTGTTACGTCATCGCTGCTATCATCTTCAATTTTTTTCACATTCTTCTCAGAAAGTTTTGCAGATTTTTCTGTTAAACATTGTTGATCTCCAGTTTTCAAAGTTAATTTTTCAGATGTTGTAAGTTTTGAAGATTTTTGTTCTTTTAAAGCTTCTTTATATTTTTCTTTTTCATCTGTTTCAGATTGATGATGCTCTTTTGATTTTTGTTGTTGCTGCAGGTGCTGTTGTTTATGATTTTGATCAAGCATTTCCCTTTCATGGCATAATCGATGTGATTTACATTTATTATGATGATTTACAATTTCTAAACGGAAATTTGAATTGCCTTCAACAAATGATGTTCTTATGTCTGGTATATCATTTGACCATTTACGGCAATAAATACAATACATAGTATTAGCATTTTCATCAAATCTTAACCATTCAAATTGATCAAGCCAATTTATACGGAAACGGCCAGATTTTCTTGAAGTACTTTGACCAGAATTTCCTGCAATCTGATTATTACCACCTTGATTTGAAGTAGATTCTTTATATTGTCCAATAGTTGATGTATCATATGAAGATTGTGATCTATGTGGTGAATTTGATCTCGATATATATTTAGATGGATTATTACTGCCAGATGATGGTTGATTGAAAATTGAATGCATTTGTTTTTGATAATTAAAAGGTGGTTGAAAATGTTGATGATGTTCTGTATATGATTTTAATGGACCTGTCTGATTATTAGCAGGGTTACTGTTACTTCTATACGGATTCATTCCAGCACCTGATCTTACACTTTCATTATAAAATTCTGTACGAGATAACAGATTTGATGTATTCAATTGACGTGCTAAATGTTCAGAAACATTTCCTCCACTTGAAATGAAATAATTGTTGTCGGAACGACTTGTTATCGAAAGCTCTGGTGGTATCCAAGTTCTGGCTTGACGAGAACTTAATTGATGATAAAGTTGTTCACGTTCTTGTTGCTGTTGATGTTGATGATATTCTTGCCGTTGCATTTCTTGCAATTGTTTTTCGATGTGTTGTATTGAATAATAGGAACGTTGTTTGTTTGGTGATTCTTGTAACTGAAATTCACGCTGCAGACTAAGTTGTTGTGTTGAAAGTGGAGATAATAATGGAGGTGAATTTGGTGCAGAATAAATTTTAGGTTTTTGATGTCTATAAGCAAATGATTTTGAACTATCTCCTAAACTGGCCGTCATTGTTATTGCAGGTGTTAAATTCTTTTGCCGTGCACGTTCCGAATCCAAAAGTACGGTTTTCTGAATATTCGTCAAATTTAATTTAATTTTAAATTTTCGATCAATTTTTTTTGTTTTTAAATTCCCATAAAATAAAATAAAATATTTTTTTTTGGTTTTAGTTTAAAGAAAATAATTTTTTATTGTTTAATTCATATAGAAAGTGAAGGATATGACTTTATAATTTAAAATTATAATAAAAATAAACAATTTTTGTATGTATATATAAATAAGGATATATATACATACATACATATATATTATTCATTAATGCTTTCAATTAAATAAATTAGTTTTGTTTAGATTTTTTCTTTTTCTCGGATCGATGAATTTTATTATTATCATGGTGTATGTAGACTTTCCTTATTATACTAAATGTAAGTTCTCGTTCACTTTTCGCGAATACAATTCTAGTTTATAATTAAATTTTAGTTTAACTTAAAAATTTATAATTTTTGTTCTTCTTTATTTTGTATTCTTACATAATTTTTTAAATATATTCTTATTTTCTAATTTATTATAATTTATAGTTGCAAAAAAATATTTTAAAATATTTTCTATGATAAGAAAAAATAATTTATGATAAAAGTTTAAATTAAGCGAAATAATACAAATTTTCAAGAATTATAAAATTTGTAAGTTATTTTGAAGTGATAAGTAGATTTTTAATACAATATGAAGAATACGGGAAATAGTTCTTTAAAATATATTTTTGAATAACCAAATGTCATTTACTAAAATGTCAAGCATTTGTTTTTAATTATTAGTTTTAAACTAACAGTTAAATTACCTTACTATTAAATTAATTGAAGGTATAGTTTAATACTAACTGAGGTTGACATTTTATTAATTTAAAAAATTATATAAATTTTAATAGACAAATAAAATGAAAAATAATTCATTAAAATATTTTTTTATTATTACTTTAATATTAAATTTATAATTAAAAAAATAGGAAAATAAATATTGCAATAATTTCGAATGCTTAAAGAATTTCAAATTTTATAAAATAACTTGTAATCGATAATGTGAAATGCGCATTGAATTCTTTTGCAGTTAACAAAATCGTTGCAACTTTTAATGTTGTCGACAGATGTCTTTATTTATAATGTATTATCGTTGACATAAAAAATAAATGCCACGTAATAAATGCTTGTCATATTACTAAAAATTTTTGGAATTTTTCTAACAAAAATATTTTAACTGCACACTTTAATTTTGTACTAAATGGAAAATTTTAAGGTGGATAAATAATTTTATTTAATGAAATTTAGCTCTAAAAATATTCAAATCAAAAATAATTTGTTGTTTTTCAACCGGTTGCATTCAAAAGTTGTATTGATATGCAAAAATTTTTTTAGAATAAATTGTTGATTGCTGGTTGTTGACTGTCAGATGTAATTGTTGTCGATCGGCATTTGACATTATGGATTACACCTATATATATATAAATTCATTTGTATTAGAATAAATTACATTTTCATTTCTAAAAATCATTATTGAGTACAACAAAATAGTTTTTCATATAAAAATATTATTTTAATTCTATATTTAACATTATATTGAATTCAAAATTATAATTTTTGAGAGGAAAATATAATTTAAATCAAATATAACAGTGAAAATTAGGAGCGTCTAAAATTTTAATGTACAAAACGTGTAGTAAAAGGAGCTAGCAATTTTATATTTCAAATATCTTACATATATTTTTTAAATTAATTTTATTTACATTTAATTAAGATTCAATCAATTATCCTTCTTCTTTCTATTATGACTGAAACAAATAAAATTCATTTTCTTTTACTCTTCCTTATAATCTTATAAATATTTCTCAATTTTAAATAATTTTTCGTTATTAAAATTTGTTTTAAATTCAATGGGCTAAATGACCATTTTGTTTTATTAAACTTTTTGTAATGCCATTCTTTTTTTGTATTTCTTAATTGTTATACTAGATTAATTTATAAGCATAAAAAAAAATTATAATTAGGAATTTAAAAATTTCGAAAACCAAATAGTTAAAAGAATACAAAATTAGATTAAATTATTTGTATAAAAAAAATATATAAATTAATTATATTAAATGGATTAAGCAATAATTTAAATTAATATTAAAAAAAAAAATAAATTTTTGTTTTTAAACTGGATGAAAATTTTGATACTTAAATTTTTTTTTTGTATTATGTATAAATGTGTGTATGTATAAGTAAATGTTTATATATATATATTTATATAACAAAGAAAATTAAAATTGGAACCATCGAACCGGTCCAAAGAAAAAACCTTAACAATTTAATAAAAATAAAGGATTTTTTACAAAAAAAAAATAAAAAAAAAATATAAAGGGTAATTGTTAAAAAATTTATGAATAAAAATATTAAAAAAAAAAATTAAAAATTAAAAAAAAAATAAAAAATTTTTAATTTTTTTTTTTCGTTCTTACTAATTTGTTAATATTGGAAAGTAGTAATTTTTAGTAATTAATAATTAAAAAATTTTTAACTTACCGCTAATAATTCTGGCGGTAGAGATGTATGATGTTGTTGGGCTTCTAGTAATTCTTGTTTAATACTAAGCGACTGACTGAGGCTACCACCACTAGTACTAAGATTTCTTTCAACGCCTTGATTTGAAAGTGGTGAATCACGTCGACCAATTATATCATCACCAGCTTCGGATTTTGGCACCGGACTTGATTTAAAATTGCATGAAGATGCCTAGAATATTTTTTTAATAATGTTAATAAATTTTCAATCAAAATATATTTATATATATATAAATTTATGTTTTCAATAAACTATTTCTTTATTTTTATATTATACATTGGTAAAATAACATGGGATCTGTCAAATTACTGTTAAATAGTATTAAGTATATTACTGAGTATACACTTGCTATGAGCTATTGAGTTCATTTGAGTTTATCAATATCACATCTAAGTTATATTAAAGATTTTATTCAAATTGGTTTTCGTATACATGTACTGTCTTATAGAATTTAAAAAATTTTAAAATTATAATTGGTAATTGACAAATTAGAAAATTTTTTTTAAAAAATATAATTTTTATAGTGAATTTAGTAAATCCAAGAACTATGTATGAATTTTAGTTATTACTACTTTATTAAAAAGTCTAAAATTATAGATAAAGGATGAAAAATTAAGTATGTAATATGATTAAGAAAAGAAAATATAGGGTTTGACTACATAATAACAAACAATTATCGATATGAAGTACTTTAATAATTAAGGACGACTATCGAGATAACATTGTATTAAAAATTAAATTCTATTTTTCAAAAAAAAAAAAAATCTGTAATGAAAATATCAATTGTCTTTTAATAAAATTAATTTTATATTTATGATTTTAGGAGTAAATTATTTATTAACCACATAAGTTTATTATTTATGAATATTTCTAAGCGAATAAAATTTGTGTAATAGAAAATGAATTTAAATTAATTCTAAAAAAATATTAAAATTTATTGAAATATTAAACAAAATTATTGAACTTTATTACGGGAAAGGTATAGAAAATAATGACTAAAATAACAATAAAATTTATTAATGTAACTAAGTAATATATTTACATATTATGTAGATGAATTAAAACAGAATATTACATAAGTTAAATTTAATATAATCGTAAGCTAAAATTACATACATGTATGCTATAATTTATTATTTTAAATATACTGTATGTATATATATATGTATATATAGGATGCAAACATGTAAACCAGTAGTTATTTTTCTATTATATACGAAAAACCAATAAAACCAAATTTTGTTTTTTTTTTATATGTTCATTGATATGTTTATGTACTGAAAATTTTTCGGGGGACAAGGCAACAAAGAATATAGAATCATGAATTCCATAGAGTAAATTTTTTAATCAATTTATGAGTATTATGAGAAAAATGCTTGACCATTTTTGTGTCTATTTTAAATATAAATTTTAATAGTCTATTGAGAGTGTTATAATAATCCCTTTTTTTTTGCTTTTTTTCTTCATTTATTTGATATTATATCTTTTTGAAGATAGAATGAGCATGAAACAAAAAGTATATAAAAAAAAAATTGTGAAAAAAAGGTATTTATGGGGAGGACAAAACAATAATTTCATGAATTGTAAAATATCGATTAAGTCAACTGTTGCATAATTATGAAGCTGCTTTTGTTAAATCTACATTAAGTTATGATATATTTAAAAATGTCGAATTTATTAATACATAAATAATAGGTGTAGTTATCCCGTTTTTTTAACCGATTTAATATGGTAATAAATAGACGGAAGTTAATGTTACAATGTTCCTGTTTTTTCTAGTTTTTGAGAACTTATTAGGTACTTTAGTAATTAATTTTGTAAAATAATAGGATTTTTATTCATTTTGAAAAATCTATTGCAAAATATTGGTAATTAAAATTATTGATGAAAATCATCATTTGTTAAATAAAATTATAATATTTTTGAAATGTAATTGATAATATTGTTGTAGTCATATATATATATATAGAATACTATGAATTATTGCAAATTATAGAAAGGAGAATTACATAATTTCTAAAATTGATTTGTCCATGTATACGCATATGTATAATTTTTAATCACCTGAGAATCCTGAGTGTAATGTCTGTCCTGTACATTTGTGTTATGCGTCGAGGTCGAAGAATTATCACAGTTGGATGAGTCCTTACGTCTTTTCTTATTACTACTAATGCAATGATCCACTGGAGTTGTGGACATTTCTCTATCACGATCTCTATCTTTAGTATAATCTTGTGTTTGCATTAAATCATCACGACTTTCAGCCCGATCACAATGTTCACGTTCAATGCTTCGATTGCCTCTATCATGGCTGGTAATACGTTCATTGCTGCTGCTACCAAGTAAACCAACACTTGGTGAACGATCACTGCTACCGCTACTACCAACTCCACCAACACCACCAACAACATTACCTAAACCTAAACCGCTTTTAATTGCTTCAGCAGCTGCAGCAACAATACTCCCACTTAAACTGTTACCACGATAATGTTCCATAAGACTAGCAGCATTTGCATTTGGACCACCTCCAATACATTGACCACTGCCACTATCACGATTAATGTTACTATTACCACCACTATTATTACTTGTGCTACCACTAATACCGCTAGCACTACTACATCTTTCACGTTCTCTTTCACGTTCACGTTCTCTTTCACGTTCTCTTTCTAAACGTTCACGTTCTCTATCTAAACGGCTTTCACGTTCAAAATTTGTTCTACTAGTTGGTGATGATGTCGCTGATTCTTGACTTTTATCTGATTCTGTTCTATAATTAAAATTATTATTTTCTGTTAAGCCTCGAACCTAAAATTAATTAAAATCAAAATTAATCATTTTTTATTATTTTTAATAATAAAATATTTTAAATTACTTGTAAGCTCTCAGCTGTTTTCAAGAACATGGGTAATGAACTCTGTCCAACATTTACTTCACCTTTATACATAAAATCAAGTAATGAACGCATTTCTGAGTATCTAACATCTTTTAAATAAATAATAGGATGGGGGTGGTTATTTTGTAGGAAAATTGTTTCAAAATAAGGGCTGCACGCTGATAGAATTGTTTGATGTGCCTGAAAATTTAAAAATAAAGTTAATATTTTTAATATTTTTAATTTCTTATTTTATAACTATATATTTTAAATTGTGAATTATAACACAATTTAATTTGTTAATGGAAAGTCAGTTGAAATTTATTCACACATTTTTTGAAAATTATTAACTACAACCAGAGCACTTTTCCCTACATCTGATATAAAAGTGTATGAGTGTTGAATTTCCATGGAAATTTTATTACATTTAAAAATTTCAAAAATTTATGAAATATATTTTTTTTTGGATTTTATTTCATTGCTAAAAACAAGCATTCTTTGTCCGTAACTTAAAATGTGGATTGAATTGACTGTCATAAATGCTTGTAAATAATTTAATATTTGTGACATACATGTCAAAAACAAATCATAACAGTAACAAAAGGGTGAAGATTTTTTGTATTTTTTTATTCGCAAATAAATTTTTTACATCACTATAAAAAAAAATTTATATGTATATTTTTTGACAAATTTACTCACGTAATTCATTGTGAATTTCCAAGAATGAAAATATATTAAAATATAATTCCGTTATTAAATTTTATTATTTTTATATAAAATGAATAGTTTTTTATAAAACGTTTTGATTCTCAATAAAATGACTATTGCAGATAGGTGAATCAATAGGTGAAAATTCAATAAATTTCACAAGAATTTAATATAATAATTTTGTTTTTGAGTATTGAAGTCACTAATTTGTAGATTGTAGATTACTGAAGTGAGATATCGCCGAGAAACCTTCTCCCATCTAACCAACGTAACCAGCCTTTTTACAAACTTATACAAAGTCGGCCTTAAGTAAATACCAGGCAATAGCCCCTAGGGAGTTAAACGTGAAGTTCTCAACACTGAGAAAGCTCTGTCCGAACTATCTGCGCCTCCTGACTGCAAGAAAATCACACAGAATATGTGTCATTTTTGATATAGAACATTTTTGATATTCCATGAAAATAGTTTCTCTTCGTTTTTTTTTGAAAAAAAAAATTTTTTGCTACTCGAACAACAAAAAAAATTACAAAAAATGAATGAAAAAATAATTTTCTCCTTGTTTGAGGCGATTCCTGTACAGATAAACGTTGTGTGTAGTAACGCAAGTTGTCAAAAATTGAAATGTTATTATGTATGTACGTATAGTATACGAAAAAAATAAAAGTAAATTGAAAAAAGCAAAAAATGTGGGAAAAGTTCTAGCTAACAAAAGAAAGTAGAAAACGTAGAAAATTTTATTATTTTTATTATAAAAATTCTTTTTCTCTTTAACAAATGTAATCAAATCAAAGGACACTTGCATACAATTTTATAGTTTTAGGGGAAAAAATGAGACTAAAACAAAAATCTTTTCTAAAAGGAATTAATTTACGAAATATCATGGAACACAAATCTTAAGACTTACACTAAGAAAATTCAGAGAGTAATTATAATATCAAATTATGTGAGTTGCATATTTTCAGAATTAGGAAAATTTTGAAAATTTTTCTCTTCCGGAATATTTTAGTTTATTTTAAAACCTCGTCGTCGTGATTTAAACGAAGATATTATGAATTAGCAAAAGAAAAATATTTTCATATACTTCAAACCGGGCTCCAATTTACCTAACTTAACAATTTAAAAATATAATCGAAACAAAATGTTTTTTGATTGAAGAAAACATTTGAAAATAACGAGCATCAAATTACATAAATTAAACGGACTATTGTTAAATTGGTTTCATTCGATGTCAAAAATCAAAAAAGAGTTTCACTAATTTACCTTCACTGTTTCACCATCACAAGCTAATGTAACGTCACACAGAGCTTCTCTTTGCAATAGTGAAGTTAGCACACCTGTTAAATTTGTCGGATGGTTATTCCAGCGGAGGCAAAACTGCTGGTCCATAGCTCCTTGGTCACTGTTGTACCTAAAATTATACAAAAGTAAAAGTAGTTTTTAAAGATTGAGTATAACCAAAATTTTTATATTTTTAAATTTTATAAGAAATATTTTAAATTTATTGCATTTGATTGCTTAATTACGAATTGATAACCAAGTATCAAAGTATTTTGTCAACTTATTTGAACAGATTAATTTTGCAAGGAAGCGTGTAATAAAATTTTTATATTTTATTAACATGGCGAAACTTAAAAATTTCATTCAACAAAAATCAAAGAACAATCAATTTTAGGGCTGAGATTGCAATGGTTTCAGTGACATTTCTATGCGCTTTAGAATAACGTCACCTCTTCATCAAATTCACTCTTTCAAAAATTTTATCTAATATTATCTTCTTATCTCTGTGATTGATATTATGGCAATAATTATGAATTTTATGAAAAGTTCTCTAATATCGTAAAAATATTAATAAATTTTGGAAATATCGTAAAATATCGTAAATTACCGAAAATTCTCTAAAATCATAAAATTAGCAACGTTCTGTTGTACATAATATGCAGATGTGTGTGCAAGATAAAATTAAAGAAATCTTAACAAAAATGTTTTCCTTTTTTCATTTTTAAGTAAATTTTTTAAAGAAATCTATCATATTTACTTTATTATATAACAAAATATAAACGTCGATTTGCAAGACTTAATTTTGTTTTCAAACTTACTTGTTTTTTCAAGTATTTCCAAAAAAAAATTCATTTCTGGTTTTCAATTCAAACAATATCAATGTACTTATTTTTATAAGTACATCATTTATAACATTAATATAAATCATTTTTTTTTTTTCAATTTAATAATTTCCATTATAACCAGTTCAATATTGATAAGAGAACAAGACCAGAAAGAAAAAGTGATCTCTATATTATCAATTGAATTTAAAATATAACATTTTTACTATGATAACAACACCTACATTTATTAAAATAATCTTATCAGCTCTAATAATACGATATCAGGAAAAAAAATATATGAATTACTTATTTATAATATGTAGCAAAATTATTATACACATTTATGTGGATTTTGTACCTACACATATTAAGAATAATTGTATACAAATATTATGTAATAAAATTTCAATTCGCATATACACAATATCATTTAGCCATCTCATATACTTATACATATAATATTTAATTAGAGTATCTTGTTTCCAGTTGAAAGTGAAATTTGTATTTGTATGTATTTGTATTATAATTTTATATATTTATATTTGTTTAAGTATATGTTATATTTTTTATTTGCTTAAAATTCACAATATTACTGATAAGAGCATGTGAGTTAAGAGAAAAACAAAAAAAAAAAAAATATAAAAACTTGAAGCTTTTTACAATAAAAAAAGTTTTTGTAATTTCTATTTTTATAACACATTTACTTATATACATACATATATAAAGAATATCGCGAATTTACTTGCGGTTTCATTAAAAAAAAAAACATTCACAAAAATTCATAATCATAAAAGTTTTATAACAAGTACCTAAATAAAGTAACGAATATGTACATCTCGCTTAGAGAAAGAATATCAGAATATTAGAAATGCTAGTTGAGTTGAAAACAAAATAATTACATAAAACATGTGACTGTAAAATATTTGACAAGTGATCAGGCAATTATTTTAACATGAGCAATAAATAAAATTACTCAAAAAAACCTAAGTAATTTCAAGTTACTTAATTTTTAATCATTAATGCTACGATTCTTGAATGAATCGAATTCAAACATGCAATATAATATTCGAATACATTTCATATCCTACTAGTACCTACTTGACAATCATTGTATAAAAACGAATTTTGATCTGGCAACTATGCATTCAAAGAAATCTCAAATAAAATTAAAGATGAACTGTTAATATTCGCAATCAATTCACAATTGAAGAAAATCCTTTATGTTAAATATAGTTGACAATCAGTGGAAATGATGTTACTTTTCGATCCTCCTTCATCACTTACATATTATTTGAAATAATCGACTGCTATTTCTTTTCAAAGAGACTGTACATGTATGTACGCCAGCGCTGTCTATGATTTTTTGCAAAAACTCGGAAAATCAAATCTAAAAATGAGTCTAAATATCTAAGCCGAAACGGATACTTCGCAAAAAACTGGATGACTATATGTACGAAAATATTAATACAACCTAAAATATATTGTTTACTTAATCATCCTGCATTGCGAAGCACATTTTGAACTTGAAGTAAGATCATTGAAATAAAAATAAAAGTAAAAAGTAGGTTGATAAAATAATTCGATATTTTTTGTTGATAATAATTTGAATTTCAATACAATATTACTGACATTTTATTATTTTATTATATTTTGGTGGGGTTTTGGTTTTTGTTTTTTATTAGTACATACATATGTGAATATATGCATGATAAAAAGAAAAGTATAACAGAGGGGGGCTTGGTTATCAATTGGTAAAAGTTTGATAGTGATGTTCGATACTCAATATTAGTACAATTGCTAAAATTGTTTGATTTAGATATTTTGTAACTTTATATTAATATATTAAAGAAATATAATAAAATAATTACCAATTGTTGTTTCAATCAAATGAAATTTGAAATCAAAATAATATTAGGATCTATTTAAAATTAATTACACAATTACATTTATTATAATCGCCTCTCTAATACAAACACTTGAACTATAGTCAACAAGAAATGTATGTATACACATTCATATGTACCAACATTTAAACACTACAATATTAATTATGTGTGTTTATACGTACACACATAATTTGTAATTTTGTGTATTTTTTTTTGTAGTACTTATTTGTAAATTTTTGGGTGGTCTGATATAAAATTTTTAAATAATATTTAAGTATATGTACTTGCTAAAATAAATCTTACTATATATATAAAAAGATTAGTTTTTAACTGTAAAATTTATAAAAATTCAAAATAAAATTAAAAAAATTTTTTTTGATTACAAAACTTTTTTTTTTCTTGATAAGATAAATAACAATTTTTTTGCATTATAAAATTATATTTTTACTAGTTTTATATACTTATATAAGTAATAACCATTGTTTGAATATAGTATCTACCTACTTATTGTTGTTAGTAATAAAAATTACATTGCCTAGCTATATACAATCAAAACAATGTTGTCATGCAAGAAATTTTTTAATTTTGAACTATTTTTGAATGAGTTTTTTTTTGGACTCTCAAAAATTATGAAAAAAAGAAAATTTTTTTCAAAAAACTACTTGAAAATGAATCAATATACTGGCGTGTAATAATCCTTAAAAAGTACGTAGTTGATTTCAATTGAAGTTGTTAAAAGGTAACGATTCTTTGATTCTTAATCAATAACTATAATTTTCTATAAAATCAATCTAAAATTCAAAAATAAATACAAGAACAATTGAAAAATCCTTCGTTATAATAAAATTCCACTAAAAAATTTAAGAGATTTTTTGTAAAATATTCAAGTATTATTTTTAAATTCCAACATTTTTGATTGTGGAGTCACAATATTTGCATGACACGAGATAAATAGATGTCTGACAATACTGAAAATTACTATTTGTGTGCATGTGTATCATTTTTAACTAAAATAAATCAAATTCTCTGCAACAACAATAGTTAAGAATAATTAAATTTGAGGGAACATTTACTTAAATTTTATTTTGCCTTAAAAATATTTTTCTTAAAATAAATTTAAATACTTGTCACAACACCTTTTTACAAAATATCAACTTTTCGTCATTTAGCAATTTTGAATTAAAACTCAGTCATTTGACAGTTTCTTAACCAATTGTGCTAAATTACTTCTGCTGATCAAATAATAGTATTTATGTGTAATAGTACTAAAACAATTTGGACATATTTTATCCTGTCATTTTTACAGCAAAACTTTTCAACTGATTTTATTTTAAGTATAAGCACACTTGCAAAAATATGTGACTTAACAACGTAATTCTAATAAAGAAGCTTTAAAATTTTATAAATCTACATTATATAAGTATAGAAATCAAATTTAAAATCATATTTGTATGTAAGTAATAAAAAATATTATTATAATTATTACAAAAACATTGTAATATACAATAATCATTTTGAAGACAATAATTCGCAAATATTTATTTTAAAAATAAAACTGCTGTGCATGTAATAATAATAATTATTTAAAATGTTTATTGATTACACGTTCCTAAATAATAAATATAAAAAACACAGGAAATATTAGTACCTATACTACACTTGTATACATACAATGTCAAACTTACGTATGTGTACATGCAGTCTTAATTCAATAAACATTCATACAAAGTATTACTATGTAAAAGCTTAATACAGTTTATTTGCACTTAAATAACGTAATTTTAATTACAATATTTACATTGTAATTGTAAGTGTCGTTCATTTTATACTTATTACTATTTAATTATTATTAATGTAATAAAAGGTTAAAGTTATAGAATGATTTAAAGGTTATAAGTTATATTTAAAATGATTATTACTTTTTTACATTTTCAAATACAAAAATACTTAAATATAAATTATTGTAATCCCTTTTTTAGATGATCTAAAATTTGTATGGAACAATTCGATTTTGCAAAGTTTTTAAGATTAGTTTTGGATTCAACAAAATTTACAATAACTAAAGTTGGGTAGGTGCAGCTCGATCTTCCAGAATAAAAATGGCATTTGAAAAAAGTTTGAAATTGCATATAAGCTAATTATATAAGAATAATCTGGAAATTTCACGAAAAATTGATGGTGAATTTTTAAATTGAAAGTAAATCTGTCATGTAAAATATAAAATAAAAACAAAATTCATTGCAAGAGAGAATAGTTCAAACTCACATACATATTTCTACATGATCAGGAGTCCAAGTTAATATTTTTTTTTCTTGGTAAAAATAAAGCAATCCCAATTAAATACAATTGATGTGAATTCATTCCTCGTGTTAAAAGTAAGTGTTATGACATCAAGTAATCCGAACAAATTACGTAGAGATTAAAATTTTATTGTGTTAAAATTCTTCAAATAATTCAATGGACAAAGAGAACAGATGAATTTTATACATGTTTTTATTTATTATATAAAAATTTTATCGGTTATGGTGATCTATCGATATCAACATAGCAGTATTCAAGAATTTACTGATAATTTACAAATAATTTAGGTGATAGAAGAATTAATTATATTAGAATATATTCTAATATATGTATGTACGTATATAAAATACGAGGCATGTAGAAATAATTTAGGGGTTGGAAACTTTTTCAATAGGATGTCTTCTCTGAGACTATCTGTATCTAAATAATATCAATGGTTCACTTAAGTATAGTTTTTTAGAACAATGTTTAATGTTCAATAATCTTAATTACACGTTTCTTAATAAAAACTTTTATAATATTACATTTTAGGTTGAATTAACATTCAAATTTTGTTTATTGAATAAAGTTGCCATTATTTAAACTTGTGGCTTCCATAATGTCTACTTGTTGCTTTTTTTTGCAAATAAAAACTGCTCAAATATTAAACTAAAGAACTGAAAGAGACAAAACCCCTTTGTAAATGAATCGTCCAAAATTCAGTTGATCACAACATTGTTTTTAAATTTGCTAATTTATTCATGGTTGACTGTTTTGTTCGATTTTGTTGTAAAAAAAAAATAAAATGAAAAAAGCTTTTTGTAAGTAAACATTGTACTTTTTATTGTTCCTTGTTTTCTTTCCTGTTACAAAAGGTTCTCATACATTCATACATACATACATACAACATTATAAATTTTTATTTATTAAGCTAGTAACAAAGTAAAAACTTTGTAGATAAGCTGCTTTATTTTTACTTGTATTTCGTATTTGTTTTGAAAGCCCTTCAAATTGTTGTTTTAGTTAGAAAATGTCAGTAACCTTTTTGTTTAAATAAAAAATAATAGAACAGAAAATATTTTTTTTTTCAAATTCACATATTTATATGAAACTTGTGACTATAAAACAAATATTTTACATATTTTTAACAAAATATTTTTAACAATAACAAAATTATTAAATTCCAATAAGAGCTTTAATAACCAAGTGTAAATTGTACTTTTATTAATAATACGAAATTTTTTTTAAAAAAAAATTTCAATTATAAAAAATATTTTTGTAATAACTTAATAATTTTAATTTTTAATGGAATTACATGTAATATCTTTAAGTTTTTATTAAAAATAAAAAAAAACAGAAAGCGTTTTAAAAATTGTGAGCACAGTAACCTTAAAATTACGCCCACACCCTTTTTTAAATCAATGACCCTAAGAATATATACATACATAGGTAGGTATAACAATAAAAAATGCAAATAAAATTGGTACTAAAATTTAAAGGTGGAAGAGGAAAAGTGGTAAATTAATAAGATAAAAAAAAATTTACAAGTCAAAACATGTTATTTAGAATGTAAATGTTAAAGTATAAGAAACTTGTAAAAAATTATTGACATTAAAGACCTTTTCTTATAGGCATAAAAAGCAAATTTTTCTTAGTAACACAATGAGTAATACATATAAGGGATCTGGAAGACTGGCAATTACTAGTTTTGTAATTAAAATTGATTGTGCGCACAGTTAAGCAGCTAAACTATTTTGAATTGCATGCGATCATACAAAACAAATGGAATGCAAATAAGTAATCAAACAGTTGCGAAACCAAAAATCGCATGTTTGCCACAGCCCTTACTTATTGTTTTATTTTTATACTAAGGTTATATTAATTTAATATTTATGTATTTATTTTTTACATACATACATAAATAATAATTGAATGGCGTATTTATTTATTCTTATTAGCTAATTTAATAATTCTATAACAGTATAGAATATTATGTACATATGTATGTACATACATTACTAATAAGGGTTATAATCAAAATTAACAAATCAAATGTTAGTAAGGAAGCAAGTACATAAAATCCAAAATAAGCCTACACCAATAGGTTATTTTAGTAAATATTAATTTTAGACATTTGTTATTTAAGTTATATAAAAATATTATATTATGAAACATAACTTTTGTACATATATACACATAATATGTATACATATAAACTTCCTTGAAGACTAATACTTAAAAAAAAGAAGTTGGCATAAACAGTAATGTTTAAGGTACTGTTTACATATACGACAAAATCTCATGAATGTTTACGTACATATCAGACTGAAATTATATGATAGAGGGTTCATACTTTACATCCACATTAAAAAATTTGCTACAAAACTAATTAAATTTGCAAAATTTTTGCAAAAAATTTACAATAAATTTGTTGAAAATTGAGTTATTTCTAATTATTTTCCATCAAACAAAGTGTAATAGTAATGAAAAATATCACATGATGATCAAATGATTTCAGTCATCATTTTAAAAACTGTACCGTGAATTTTTGACAACAATCGTGAATTTAATTTTACAGTTGCTACTCGTAGCCCTTTTATAAAAAATAATTTACAATCAAATGGCTTTTCTAAACTATGACATTTTTAAAAAGGACCAGTGTTGACGTGTACGATTTTCATCAGACTTGCATTTTGTCTTAAATTTTGTCGTAAATAGTGTCTATACATAAATGTAATATATACAAATGTATTAACATACGTATGTACCTATGTATCTATGTATGTAGTAACAAGTTATAATTTGAACACCTACAAATGTATGTACATATGTAAATTATGAACATTTGTATGAAAGTATATCAGCAAACCATAATCAAATCCCAGCTTTAGGTATTTTGAAGTCATATATTATACATAAATACATATTATGTACAACTACTTATAAATATGAGTTTTGTACATTATTTATTAATCATTCAAATAGCAACAAAAAAAAAACTATCCCAACATAGAAAATTACTATTCCAATAGGAAATAAAAATTACTATTAATGAAGATCAATAAAAAAATATCAAAACCATAACAGCAATAAATTATAAGAAAAGCCGAATAAGAACACTCAATTTTGTTATTCTTTTTTATATATGTATGTATTGATGTATATAAAACAATATAAAATATATAATTATACATACACGCATATTTTATCTATCAAAATCTAAATAAGAATAGAAAAGGAACCCCAAAAAAAAATCTAAATAAGCAAAAACAAGAATAATAAAAAACAACGACAAATAACTTTCAGTTCGTTGAACTTTTGTGCGTATGTATAAGCCTAAAAATTATATAAATACTATGTATACATTTTAGACACAAATATTCAAAAAAAAAACCATATACACATTCATATAAAAACAACAATGAAGAAGAACAACAATAACAATAAAGAACACGCACTCAAAAACAAAAAAAAGCCCAAAATTGTGCGAATATCTTTTTTTTTACTCATTAAAATTTCGCATACACATAATACAAAAAAAATAAACCGTTTTCCAAAATACACGCACACATTCTTTATCAAAATTGAATATTTTTGTTTAGAAATAGAATAAGAGTATTTAAGAAGAAGAAAAAATAGAGAATAAAATGCGTAAGCGATGAAGATAAAAAGAGATGACAATAGTATAAAACATAAACGCAAAAAAAAAACAAAAATACAAAAAATAAATAAACACGCACAATAACCGGGAATGGATTGTTGGCCTACTTAAAATATGCCAATTAAGAATCACAATAAAAAAATAAAGCGAACTAAAAAGAAAAACTAAGCGAACAAAATTTACAAAGAAAAAAAACAGCAACACTTGGTATACTACATACAAACGTAACATTCATACATTTACGAAAAATTTATTAGAAAAAAAAAAACAATGTTTATGTAACAAGTTCTCGCCACTTTTGTAAATTTTCTGTCAAAATCACTTATTCTAAAATTAACACACATGCGTACATACGTTATGTACATACATATGTAAAATTTTATTTTTTTATTAAAATGTGTAAACTTGTGTTTGTGATTTTATTTTAGGGCGATAAAATAATAATAGCAACAAAAATTCTATCTACTTTACATACTTATACAAACATATGTATGTATATAAATAAATTTTCTAGCCAAAACTAGAATAGCTTATTTTTTAATTTTCATCTTCTTAAACTATTAAACTTAAAATATATTACATACATATATTATACCTTTGTATGTACATACATATGTACATTCAAATGCTATTCATATAAGCATTTTGGGTGTTGTAAATTTTTATTTTTGACTTTCAGAAAAGAATTTTAGCTTTAACTAAAATAAACTTGATAAACTTCATTTTGCTAAGGTAGAATTTTTGGCTACCACCTTACCTTTTGAATAAATTATAAGAGATTTAATCATCCTTTCCTAACACTGAATGAAATCATTATGAAAATCAAAAATATACCACCGATTGGTGGTTATTAAAGTCAATTAAATACTCTAATAATGTCAAATATGCCAAAATCATTCCTGCAAAGTACATAAAATTCATATACCTTTTTTTCCATGAAGCTTCAATTTAACCTCTTTAAATTAATATTGGCATAATCTTAAGATCTAATACAATTTTAAAAGCATTAAAAAATTCCTTAAAACTGAAAAATTAAATTGTTAATTTAGGATTCTGTTTCAGCATCTAATTAAGAAAATTTGACTTTACCATTTATGTTTTTAGTGCTTCAACATGTATTTTATACTTAATGTTATTCATAACTTCTCAAATATTTCTTTGATGTAGTGAACACTGTTGAAGCTTTACATTGTGCTATCACTAGTAGTTGACAACCAGAATAAGAGTATGTAATTACATAAATACATGTTTAGAAACATAATGTACACACGTACATACATACATATATGAATATACGTACATATTGTATGTATGTATGTATGTATGTATATAATTTAAATTTTAAAATATTTGCGTGGTTAATTATAAAAAAAATTATTGTGCGTTCTATTTATGTAAATGTTTACATTAGTTAATATGTCTGTACATACATATGTATATACATATCCATTTGTACATTTGAAAATATTTTTTTAATCTACTCATAACATAAACAAGTATGTATGTTTGTACATATCTTAAGTTAGTTACATAAGTATGTAAATTTGAGGGTCACAAGTTTTTTTTTTGTTAAAATCGAAAATAATTTTACTAGAAATATGTTTGCCACGTATCTATTATATGTATGCAAGTATATATACATACATATGTATATACACATATGTACATTAGTTTCAAATATTTTTTAATTAAAATAACTATTACTTAATTAATTTGTTTGGTTATTTTAATTTGAATGTTTATTTTGAAAGAAAAAAAATTATTAAACTTTTACTCTTCGCATTCATAGATTTTAAGAACATTCCTATTATTCTGATATTTCAATATTTGTATATATGTATGTACTTAATTTAAAACTACATACATATGTAAATGTATTGCAATTGTGAAATTTTTATGACAAAAATTATATTTAACAATTATATTGAACACATCAAGTCTAATGGGTGTATATTAGAATAGAGTATGTACATACATATGTATATTGTATGTATAGATAAACAAGGTAATTAGTAATTAAAGAAAAAAATTGTAATAATTCATAAAATGAATGTATTTATTAAATGACAGTTGCTTAAACAACTGAGAGAAGTGTTTACCCACATTTATTCCGATAGATGGCTTTATATATTTATGACAAAAATTAAATGTTAATATTTAATTCCATTAAAAATTTACCATTCCAATAAAATGTAAGATCCTAATTACCCGAATTTTTTTCTGGAAGTGTTATTTCATATTTGTAATTTTAAAAGAATTACATAAATGTACTTATGTATGTGTCATGAAAATTAGCCTTTATTGTCATGTTTTTTTTTTTGGTTTTGTTTAATGAAATTAAAAATTGCATAAATTTTCTATGATTTTAATTCTATTCTCTTTTATATTTTAATTGAATGTAGTACATATACATATGTATATACTATGTACATATATATATAGATATATTAAAACTTCATAAGAAAATAATATTCACACCTATATAATATTATTCCTTTATGACTATATACGTACATATGTACGTTTGGATATGTGAATTTGTACTATGCATGCATAAACTGTTGTATAATATTGTATTACAACATTTTTGATTACACCTTAAAAATTATGATTTGTTTACATAATTTTTGTTAGTTATTTTTTTGCTTCTTTTTTTTATTTTCTTTTGCTTTATTAAATTTTGCTGCATTTCAATAATAATTTTTATGCAATTTGGATTTCTTTTATCTTGTCACAATAGAAATTTATTTACACAAAAGTGTAAAATTTGCAAAATTTTGTAAAATTTTTTTTTTTTGTTTTATTTTTCTATTATCTATATACATAAAAATAAAGTATTACAAAATTTCCTAATTTATTGTTAAATTAAAGATTTTATGAATATTGGAAAAATTTTAGGAAAAAAATAAATAAATTTGTATGAGTAAAAATCTTTTTGTAAAATGAGAAAATTTTAAAAATTTATACGTAGGTTTATACATTAATCCGTGTCCCTATCAGTTAGTAAATACATAGTTTGTTTATGTATGGAGACTTGCTCACACCACTTCTGAATAAGTATACTTTAACGTAATATTATAGTGTAAGCATAAATTATATAATTTAGCTACTTATATGTAAATTTTTCTTTGGCTTTGGTTTTTTAAATATTTTTCATAGAACCTGATTATTTACCATTCATTAGTTAAATTTTTATTTTTAAAATTATTGTACACCCCTTACATATACATATGTAGGTAAATGAAATTAGTACAGATGGAGCATCGAAAAAATATACAGAATTTTAATATTTATATGAAAAGCAGGTAAAATATAAATTTTTTAACAATTTATTGTTATAAGTTTACTAAAAAAAATTTAATATTACGGCAATAAAAATGGCTGCAAACAATTTACACACAATAAAACAATGTTCGAAAGTTTTTTAATGTCAAAAATTAACTTATTTTAATTGAAAAGATTTTACGTTTTTCTGTTATTACACGAACTCTGCTCTCTATGGGAACACCCACATGGAGTCTTTATTTCAGAATTTCGTGCGTTCAGAATCTATTTTTACCGTGGTGGTTGAACAATTTGCCATAGAGCTCTGTATATAACGTTGTAAATTACTAAATTACAATTTCGAACTTTTTGACAGTGACAAATATTGACAGATTGCTATAGTTGTCATTTATTGTTTACTTGTATATAATTGTATATAATTGTATTAATTGTATTCAATTTCGTGTTGAATTTTGAATTGGGTGTTTGGGTTATTATTAATTATGGGATAAATATTATAACAAGCTGAACCGGATTTATACTTAGTTTATTTTGATTTAAAGATGATTGAGTTTAAATTTTTATTGTATTGTTTTATAAAAAAGAGATTTCACTGTATTATAGCATCTTCATGAGCGTTATAATAAACATAATAAATGAATAAATAAAAAAAAAAATTGTTTATTTATTTATTTATAAAAGAAATGTTTATATTATTTTAGCTAAGTTTACTTAGAGAGATCATACATAATTTGAATATAAATTACATAAATAAGTCATAAGTATATATATGTTTGTATACATATAAAATTATTTATAAGATTTTGTAAAATATTTATAAAATTAATGATAAAAATATACACGAGTATTGCAAATTACGCCTGCTCGTATATTAAAATTTATATGTAGGTACAAAAAATGAAAATAATATTGATATAATTACATAATTATAGTATGTACTCTTATACATGTAAGTTTTTATGGCGAAAAAATAAAAGAATAAAATATGTTTATTATATTTACATACGTACTTTATAAAATATATGTATGTAATCATGTATCGGATCTTTTGAATAAAAAGCATAAGAAACAAAATACTTGAATACAAAATAGAAACTGATCGTTTATAAATATCCCCACCCCTTCCCTCCTAACTGTTCCAACATTTAGATAAAGTCAAAAAGCTTTTTTATTGTTGTTGGGGCATTAATAAATTTTTCTCATTCAATGTTTTCTTTTATTTTTTATACTCTTCTCTTTGAAAGAATTTTCAACAAATTCTTATATTATACGTTTATTTTACATATATGTATATACTAACATACATACATACATTATGTGCTTTACACAGGCACATACAATGCTACAAATGCTATTAAATGTATGGGGCTTATTCTTACATTCTACTCGTAATATATGCCTCATATTATTAGAACATACGAAAGTATGTACGCCGGTATACCTACGTTATTACACTTACTCAAGTATATCTACGTATGTATATATGTGTGTATGTAAAATATTAAAATAAAGAACTTAATTTTACGACTTTTTATTTTTTTTTTTGGGTTGACTTACGTCAACCAAAAATTCTTTTAAAAACTTTTATTATAAGTATTGTTTCTATAAATTTCTGATGTTTTCTTGCTTTTTTACAAACATACAAATTCACGTAAACTTAATTTTGTAGGTTTTAGAACAAAACATAAAAAGTATGTGCTTAATGATAATAATATATACATACATACATACAATTTACATAGATACATATATACATAGCAAATACACACAACATAATGTATAAATAAATTTATTGTTATAGTCATGTAATGTAGAATTTGGGGTTTTTTTTTTTTTTTTGAAATTAAAAATATATTTTTTTCAGAAATTTTTTACGTACGTACATATATGTGTAGGGACGTTTGTTATGTATTCAAAATAAAATACAAAAGTATGCTTAATTACAGGGCTGTCACATTTTGTAGACATTTTAAAATTTTATTATCATCACACATTAATTAAATGAACATAAGAAGATCAACAGCAATGGAAAGTCGAAATATGTACTACGATTACTACGACGAAATCGGGTTCTTGTCCATGATAATTAACTATATACAGTAAGTGAAATCGTAACCTATATTAATATTCTAATATTAATAATCAGCTTTCAAAATTTACATCAAGTACCAACTCTGTTTATTCTTATGTATTCTATGTAAGTAAGAATATAGAAAATTCTAAAAAAAATTAAGAATAAAATTAAAATAAAATTATTTGAAATTTAAAAATGAAGGTTTATTTTTCTTCTCAGTTACCAATACAAAATATTCTCAGTGTTTCCGAAGTATATTCGAACACTTGCCAATAAGTATGTAGGTAGGGATCATTTTTATTTAAATTTTTGTTTTCTTATTTTAGGTAAATTACATCAGCAAATTTTCAATGACAAAAACATAATAAAATTTTGGAATATGAAAATGAACTATAGAATTTTTTTCTTATGTTTGGAAGAGTTTAACGAGTAGATTTTAGTATGAATGTGATAATTAAAAAATTCATTTATAAAATGAGCCTTTTTCAAGGTCATAGTTTTTTCTTAAATTAGCTATTTTTTATACATTTTTTTTGTACATATTTAACTATAAGCATGAATCATGGTAGTTGCTTTAGTAATTTTTTAAGTCCTTTAATATAAAAATAATAGCTTTCCGAATTATGCTCTCATTTCCAATACTTGATAACTAAATTAGTACTTATAAAATCATGTATGAGCTGTATTCATTAAAGCAAAAATACGGTACTTCTACAATGTTTAGTTGTTATACTGCAAATGTATTGCGACAGTAGCTTTTTATATCCAGTAATGTCAACGTAATGTCGTAATAATATTGTAGGATGTGAGTTTTGATATTTACATGTTTCTCATTAAAAATGTAAGTTATTTTTATTATTTTGATGCAATATACATTTTTTTTTATATTGTTTTTAATTTTAAGGTATAAAATTAATAAAAATTCCCAGAATACCATATTGAGTCTAGACAGATTTTAAATATTGAAGACTTTAATATTTTGTCACCTAAACCGGTATTTTTAATAAAAAATAATCCTGTAGTGAGCAGAAGTTTGACACTTACATAATTCCTACAACAATTCTACAAAAATGTACTTGACAGCTGTTTTCAATAATGTAATTTTATTTACCTTACCTTAGTTTAATATAATAATAACATAATAGTTTTATTTGTTATTTAAAGAAGTTGTCAGATTAAAAAAACCTTGAAAATTCTAAATGTTACTTAACTCTTTCAGCGACAAGTTTAAGTTTTATAATTATAAAAGTTATAATAATTAATGAAGCAGGTAGGAAATTTTTTTCATATTTCTTTACTATAGCTTAGAAATATTAAAAGAAATAGCTGTTTTTTGTCTACTTTTTAAAATTACTGTAAAAAGTTATTGCCAAGAAAAATATCAATGAAAAATTTAAAAACAAATATTTTCAAAATTTTTAAAATTAAAATAGAAAAAATAACATGATATTCTTTCAAATTTTACACTGAACTTGTTATACAAAAAAAAAAAAACAAGAATTTCAGAAATAACTATTACATAAAATCAAAAATTTCAAGAGCTTCATTTGACATTTAATTTTCATGTTATATAGGCGATTAACAAATACAATAGTTTAAAAAAAAAACTAGCTTCCTTGAATACATACGTATACAGCTATGTAAATATATGTTTATGTATATTTATGTATGAATAAATATTTTTCTCTTGTAAAATTTTTAAAGCACAAAATTATTTGAAATGTCAAATTACATATATACATTATTTTGTCAAAATGACTAAGAAATTCTTTATTAATTAGAATTTTTATTGACACTTTATTTCTAATTAAAATAAATTGTTAAAATTCATTAAAATTTGAAATTATATATTTTTGTACATACATACATATGTATGTGTACATTATATATGAATAATATGTCATAAGGTAAAATTTTATAAATTATATAAATTATCATATTTAAGCTAATTTTTCAAAAATATTTTATAAAAAAATTTTATCATAAGATTGATGCCTGCCTATACATTCAAGCATTTTGATTCAACTGTACTTTTACTTGATCTTTGATAAATTAAAGAATATTGTATAAGGTTAGTTTTTTTTTCAAAGAGAGGGATATATGTATGTTAGTAAGTACGTATTTTTAGTACCACTTCAAAAGATCGAAAAAAATTGAATATGCATAGGTAATTAAAAACTAAAAAATAACAATGTTCAATTTGTTGAAATAAAAGTTTTGAAGCATATTTTTTGGAGCAAAACATGATATTCACAATATGAATTTAGACAGCTTATGCGATGATCTTCAGACAACTAGTTACACTTGGTTGGGACCATCTTTATTTTTTTATTTTTAAGTAATTCTATATACATATTAAATTGTAACTATTTTTAGTTTTGAACTTTGTAACTTTAAAATAAGGAAAATAAATAAATAATAATAATAATAAATAATAATAATAAATAATAATAACTTAGGTACATATGTATGAAATGAAGCTTTCTTAGAATAAAAACAGTTATGTCATAACATTTTGCAAAATTTTGTGTAAATGATGTTTAGAATAAAGTAATCAATCTTAGTCCGGTACGGCTGGCTAAGGCGCATACATATATCATAGAAGTGTAATGAAATTCTTATTCCGAGATTTTCTCGAAAGAAAAGACTCACAATATTTAAAATTTTCAAAAAAAACAGGCAATCATTATCGGAAAACTGAATGAATTACTAAAGGAATGAGTAACAGCGAGATTCTAGTAGTACATAAGTCAGGGAGGTTTTCAATACAAAATTGATTCTGTAACATTTAATAAAAATTATTACTGATCTTTTAGAATATTTTAAGAAATGTTTTTTATTGTAAAAAATTATTAATTTTACCATTTGAAATCTTATAATGAAGGCTCGTCTATATACATATTGATAATTGCATAACCAATGAGAGATAAAAAAATTACATAACAATGATATTAACATACGTACATACATATATAATTTATAAATATCAAAAGTATCTCTTACCACAATAAATACAATTAAATTGTGATTCGATTTATGATAAATTATTTTCAAAAAAATTAAGGTAAAAAAAAAAATTACAAGAGAAGCGTCATCCTGGTTTTATAAATTTTAATTGAGTTTGACATGTTTAAAAGTTACAGGTTATAATTTATGTATTTACAACAACAAAAAAAAGGATATCCGATTCAATAGAGCGATAAATCTTTTTATGCTTATACATGCATAAATATATTATCTTTTAAATACATACATACATATATAAATTTCATATTGCAGATATATGTTTGTACAAACACATGTATACATACATGTAAAATATAATACTTATGATTTTTCTTCTTCTTCTTTTTTTTTACAATAAAAAGATTTACTTTTACTAGGACACGTGTCACACCATAAACATTTATTATTCAAGAATGCAATTAAGGTTGATTGTTGATGGAAGGGTAAAAATAATAATTTTTTAAAATCTATTTATTAATGTAATTATAGTATAAAATATATGTATAATACGATTTGCATGCACATAAGGAAAACTGCAAAAAGTTATGTAACACTAATTTTAAATTAAATTTGTGAATAGTTTAAAATATTATAAATTATATGTATGTTAAAGAATCTTTGATTGAGTGTTGTATAAATACATGTGTGTATATATATATATTATGGAATAATAAATTTAAATGATAATTTTTTTGAATAGAATAATGTATTTATATATTCTATATTCGTACATACTTTTAAAACAAAATTGTATAACATACTTATTCTTTAGAATTTAAAATATACATAATTACATATTTATTTGTAAATATGTAATCAATGAAAAATAAAGGATGTCTATTAATTCGCCCACAATACAATTTTAATCATACACAATATTATGTTTAATGCATTCAAAATTAAGTGTTATATTATACTTATATACATATAATATTCTAACCTAAGATTTAATTTTTTTCTTAATTAATAAATTTCTAATCTAATAAATTTGGCAACTCATTAATTCATAACATTTATGTTGTGTAATAAACGCAACAAAAACCAAGCTGATGAGAATTAACGGTGCGAGTCGACCCTCCATCTACATACAGAGTATACCAATTGGAGAGGTATCTGAGATTGAGTACCTGGTCAGCACAATAACAATGGATGGGGGAACTAAAAATGACATAGAGCACAGAATTACTAAGGCAAGATGTGCATTCGGCAGGTAGCACACGAAACCAAGATAAGAATATTCAACGCGTGTGTTAAATCGATGCTGCTTTACGGAAGTGAGATATGGTTGGTGTATGCTTAAAGCTAATATGCTAAAGGTACAGATCTTTGTAAACAAATACCTCAAAATTTTATGTAGAATATTCTGGCTAAAAAAAATTATGAACCAAGAGCTACGGCTGATGATAAAACAAGAGCCAATAGATACAATACAAATGAGAAGAAGGAAATGGAAGTTGATTGGCCACATGCTAACGCGCCCAAAAACCTCGATTAGACGTCAGGCTTTTGACTGGAGTTCCCAAAAAAGAAGAAATATGGGGAAGTAGAAACCTGGAGAAGAAGTGTGAATAAAGAGCTAGAATAATCAGGCAGAACGTGAGCAAAAATAGAGAGATTGGGAAAAACAGAGAGAATTGGAGAGGCTATGTTCCCAATGGGAATAACAACGAAACAATAAAAAAAAAAAAACAAAAATGTAACTAAGAATTTGAGGTTATGTACTTATAGAGTTATTAATAAAATCAAAATCTCTTAAGAAATTTTAACCGATATTTGCTCATCTGGTTCTTTTAAAATTTCTTTTTTTTAAATCTTGTTCGATGTTTTATGAATAATGAAAATTATATATATGTAAATTAAATTTATGAATCACTATTAAAGTTGGCGGTAGTTAAGGACAACTAAGTGCGTTTTTGTTTTTAGCTTGGCGGTTCTATTTGGCCAGATTCGGAGTTGTAGGAGAACGCGTTGATCAGATGAAGAAATATTTTAGCCGTGTTTTAAGAACGAATCCTATAGAATTTATTCTGTCATTTAATCATTATTTAAGTACAAAACAATACAAATAATTGAGATTTGAGTATGCTCTCATCGTAATAAGAAGAGCAATTTTAAAAACAAACCTAAATCTGTTTGTGACAGGTCTGAATATGCCAAAACAAAATGAACTCATGTTTTTTCAAAATGTCAACAACAAATTTATTATGGTGTTTTAATTAATGGTCATTATTGAAAATTAAATCTGTTTTCGTTAATTTGAAGTGTGCATAATTTTTTTTTATTTGAATCTTGTTTCAATAAACACTTGTTGTCAATTAGTCGCCCAAAGAAACGTAAAATATGAAAACTATGCACAATAAATTTTGAGTATTGCATGCTTAGCTTGAATGGCAGTAATAACAAAAAAAATATTAATTTTCATTTAATATTCTATAGTCATTAAACAAATTATAATTAAATATTTGGTATTTTATAGTAAATTTTGAAAATTCAACACAAAAAAAGCCAAATTTTTTCGCAAATAGCGCCATCTATAGTCAACATATAAATAGTTATAATTAAAACAGAAAAGAATGTATTTAGAATATTGTAGTGTGAATCTATTCACTAATCAAAACTAATAAATATGTAAGAATGATTAGCATAAATTAAAAAAAAAAACTAATATTTTCTTATTATAATACAATATAACAACATATGTATGTACATATATAAAAGTATGATAGAATATCGATGAATATTCAAGTACATTTAACCTTCTGTTAATTTTGTTATTTTTAATGTACAATACATTAATTTTATAATTTACGGTAGATGTCATCTTCTTTTTAAGTATAACAGTAACCCATATAAGTAACACATATGTATATTCTCACAGTAAATGCCATACGGGGAGAATGGCCATACACAAACATACACAAACTTTACACCAATAGCCATACTTAAATTTTTATTATACATATATGTTTTATTGTATTTAGAACTTAAACTGGAAAATCGAGTTCTAATATAATTTTGACATAAAATATTTTATTCTTTTATAATATTTTTCCCAATTTAAATTATAATGTACATTTATATACTGTTACACCAATAAATTAATTTAAATTATAGAAAAAATAGAATTATATATTTTGAATAAATAAAAAATTTTATTCCGGATCTTTAAAAATTTATTGATTTAATTGGTACCAAAAAAACAAAAAAAAAAAGAAACAAGATTTCCTTACTAATTTTGTCCGCTACAGTTACATAATAAATTTAAGTCTCAAATACAAAATGTAGCTCTAAATAATGTACATACTGGGTAAAACTACATACATAATGTATACGTATATATAAATTGTAAAATGGAAAAATATTAGCATTCTACCATACCAATTTGCTAATTTTTACCTAAAAACACATTAAAAAATCATCAAATGTAACAATTTGAGCTATGTATGTATATGAATTTTGGAACGGCTTGTGGAAGTGTGTTGCATACAAATTAGGGTTTTTTATATTTAAATATAAATTTAATTAAGTTGTTGTTATTTACTTATTTAAAAATTTACTTGTAATAAACGTGTGAGTATGTAAGTGCTTGTTATATGAAGTTTTCAAAAAATTTGTGACATGGGTAAGGGTTAATATATGTAATTATTGTGTGAACATACTAGAAATTAAAGAAGCAAAACAAATGCATTAAATATTTGGATGGTTTATTTTGAAAGTAACCTAAGTCCATTTTACACAAAAATGAAATATTGTGCGTTTAGGTTTAAAGTAAATTAAAAAATTCGATTATTTGGTTATTTGTTTTATAGTACTTACACATATATAATTTCCTATTCAATTGAATAAGTTTCAATTTTCTATAAAATACAATGCTTTGACAATAAAAGGATTTTGAAATTTGATATAATTGACATTTCAATTATATATGTATATAATTGACATTTCAATTATATAATTGACGTACTTATATAAGTATTTGTAATTTTGTATATGATTTATTAAATTAACAAGGATAATGGTAAAATTATTGGATTCGGATTTTATTCCGATTTTTTTCGGAATTATTCGGAAATACGAAATCGTCACTAAAATTTTAAATTACAGATAATTACAGTTTTTTAACAAATGACTCCTTAATTTATTTCAGCTCTTTGTTTTTCTTTATTATTCAGCTGTTTTAAAATTTTATTAAAAATGTTTGGCGGAAAATAAATTAAGTAGGGAAAATTTTTACGTGTTTTTTTAACATTTAAAATGCTGTTAAAATTGAATTAATTTTAAAATTAATAATTTTGCAAAATTTATGCAGATTAATATTCGTTAATAATCTTAATTAAAATAATATATTATAAGTTACATATAAGTATATACGTATAATAAGTGTGTATAAAATAACCATGTAGTTATTAAGTATATTATTAAAAAAATAAAATAGATAATGAACCAATTAAAATATGACACAACTTTTACTTTGATTTAAAAAAAAAAAATTTATTTTTTCAAATAAATAAATTAATAAAATATTGTTTGTTTTTTTTTAATTTTATTTTAGTAAAAAAAAGAAATAAAAACAAAATAATTTACATAAAAATTTAATTTATGACTTTTTACCAAAAAAAAACAACAAAAAATAACTGGTTTTTCCGGCGCCATTTTATTTCCATTAAAGATATTAAAAATGTCTAAAACAGCAGTTAAGTCAATTTATTTTTTATACTCAGTTTTTAAAATATTTTATTTAAAAATCAATACAAAATTGAAATATTTAATTATGGTTGTTTTAATAAATTTATTTATTACTGCAAAATAAAAATTAAAATCAAAATTTTTATATTTAAATTTAAAATATAAAATTATAAAGTAGTTAAAAATAATTTAAAAAATAAAAACTTATTTAATTATAATAAATTATTTATTTATAACTACTTATTGCATATTTTAAGGTAAATTAGTATTCGAGTTAGTAAATGTAGTACATATATTAAAATAATATGGCGCTATTCTAAAATACAACTTATTACCTACCAGCGCTACTCAAAAAAAGTTATTCTTTTGTGTAATTACAAAAACTGTTTTCTGTATATCACTATAAACTATATAAATAATGGAAATATTTAAATATTTCGGTAATTTTTTGATTAAATGAAGAAAACAGTTTTTCTAAAAGATGCTAAACAAAGGTGACCTTATTGTTGTATCCAGTTTTATTAATCAATTTAAATTTTCGCTATCTCATCTGTCTATCTACTTATACATTTTATGTAGAATATAAGATGGTAATGTAGCTGGCAATAACAGAGTCGGAAAAAGAACCAGATTTTTTACAAAATAATTTAGAACTTCCCTATTGAAATATGTACATAAATAACTATACAGTTGATTGATTTCGCAAAGTAAATAACTAGCTTTCTTTTCCAATTAAAACTTGAAGTTCCAAGTTTTTTTTTTTTTAATTTAGAACATTTCAAATTACTTCCGTAATAAATAACAGAAAAATATTAAGAATTTTCTAAAAGATTAGAGCTAAATATTTGTAAATGAACATATGTATGTATAAGTTTAAATGTGTTTGTTGTCAAAAATTGAGGAAATGTCATGCTAATATATAACTGCAATGTTTCATAGATATCTGTGCACTATAGGAGTTTATGAATGTATACAGCAATGCAACTGTACATATACAGCCATGCAATGTAAAAGTTCTTAAAATAAATTAGAGAAATGGTATAAAATGAACTCAAAATTTAATTCCAAATTATTCCGTTTGGGTGTCTTTTTAAAAATGTTAGGTGCCGACAAGCGGGCAAATCCAATTTCTAAAAATTTTCACAATTATTTACATTTTTTTGAAACAAATTTGTCTCAAAAATTCTTTTGTAAATTTCAAGAATAATTTTATGAAAAACATAAAAAAAATATTATACTTAATATGTACTTTTCAAAAATTCAGCGAGAGAATTAAGGAACTTCAATAAATTTGACATTTGAAAATGCCCTATTTCATGAGTTCCTTTAATGAAAAATTCATATGGAAAACCTTTATAATTTCAGAAGTTCTCAAAGCACATAAATCAAACACGTATATAAGTGCCTAATCTAGATAATGTTTTTGATCAGACAAAATTTATTTAATAAAATGAGAAATTGTAGGTACCTACATACTTATTAAAAAAAATATTCGTAACGAACTTAACAAAAAAAAAAATAGATTACTTATATCAGCATGTAAAAGCACTGTTATACATAATAATCAAAACACAAGCATACGCATATATATATACTATATTTATCAAATTTATATTTATATACTTACTGTCATGTTTACACAAGTAATTATATATGTATGTATGTATAAGAAAATACAGGCACAAAACTATCAAACACTTAAATATGAACATCATGTAAAATTAAAAAAAAAAAGGCAAACGGCAAAAATACGAAGGTACACAAAACACACAAAAAAACTGATGTTTTTTTTCTCTTTCCAGTAAAAAAAAAAAAAAAACAGAATAAAATTAGAAAAAAAAATTGGCAACAATGTTTAAATTTATTTTAATTTTTCACAAGGTTAAATTTAAAACAATTAACCCTTTAAGACATCACAGTTAACATTGAAATTCTACACAATCTCATAATACACAAAATGTGTAATACATATTATATATAATATATATACATAATATGTATATAGGGTAAAAGCACTAGTGGCCGAACAGTTAACACATTTTCTAACTTTAACTTTATATTATTTTTTAACTACGAGACATAAGGCAAATATTTAAATTGTTTCTAAAAGCGGAAAGAATTCTTAATAGCATTAAATATGTCAAAAAATTGTTGAAATTATATTTATAATAAATAATTAAATTTTTGTAAAAAGTATCACTTTTTCTAGTATCCGAACACCAAAATTTAGTTGCCGAACACTTTTATTCTAGTATCCGAACATACAAATTTTCTTGATATATAGGTGCTTTTCTATTAAAAAATTAACTAATTAAATAAATTAAACTTTATTTTAATATAAGTTTTATTTTTAAATATGTTAACCAAGTTTATAATGAAAAAACTTTAAATATGCAAGTAGGTACAGTTTTTTCACATGATACTTCACCGTTAAATCCAAAAAAGGAATAGAACTTAAATTGAACTTCAAGAATGAAAACTAAAATAACGAATAACGAATTTTAAGAAACTTTTTGGTTTTTTTTATTCTTTCCTCTCTTCATTTTTTAATTGATTTAGCCTTTTTCTGCTTTTATTTTTCTTTTATGTCATAAATTTGCTAGTTTCATCGCCATTTAGTTTTGAAGGGTTGTTTATAATATTTATATTCTTGGTTTATACTTTTCAAGTGGTCTTCTCGATTGTTAAACCATTTTAGTATGCTCTCCTCAGTGTCTGCCGCCTTTGGTAATATTTTCAGCTTCTCTGAATTTCAATATAGGATTTCGTGTCATAAAGAAACGCATCCATAACTTTCCTATCATCATCATTATGTAGATCATTTTTAAAAGGTGTTTTTCTTTTACTGTCTTGAATGCTGTACAAAGTATTTAGGAAATTGTCTGTTTTCAAAAGGAAGCCACATTTGCATAAGTTAATACATCATTGTGCTTCCTCGTCAGGTGTTAAATATGGATTTGGACCAATTTTGGTTGATTGTTCTCTAATTAACCTCTTACCCATTAATCGATCGAGTAGTGTTTTGGTCGTAATTCTTATTTGGCAGCTGATTTTCGAATACTTAAGTTATTATTACGGATTTTTATTTAAACAAAAACAAGGGGATATAGAAATTGATAAATTAAATTAATAAATTTCAGCAAAAAAAATGTTTAGTATTAACGGAACTGTAAAAATAAAATAGATTATATATATAAAAATTCCAAAATAATACTTTTTTTTAGGCTAAAAAGTTTATGATTCGTAATACGGTGGTTTAAATTTAAGACTTAAATTTAAGACTAAATGTATGAGCGTTTAAGAAAATTTTTTAATACTCAGTTTCAGTAGGTCTTTATAATTCGCCCAATTTCACATAAGTACAAATTTTGCATAAAATATTAAATAGTAAAAATTTTTCTTTAAAAAATTGCCACTTCTACATGTGCAATATTTTAATTATTTTAAATATTATGTTTATAAATATTATGTTTATAGTAAAAATAGATATTCTGACAATTAAATTTATTTACTTAATGTATTAATAATTAATTTATGTTCCTACTATAACCTTTATAAAAAATTAATTATATACAAATTTGGTTGTTCGGATACTAAAATATGCATCTTTTTCATATCTTCAGAATCCGAACCCACTGTTCGGAAACTGAAAATATAAAAAAATGTCGGCACCAATATGCGAACTGCAAATATTTAGTTAAAAATTACTCTTTTGTTAACGTTTTATGATTTTTTTAACAAAATTAAGCAAATTCCAATGAAAATATATACTTATCACTAAATAGACCTTAAAATATACCAAAAAAAGACTTACTTTCCACACACAGTTCCACTATTTTTTTTACAAAAAAAACGCCAAATCAAACGCTTTTCACAAACCACTAACATAAACTGACTTATAATTCAAAGAGCATAAAAGTAATTTATTTGAAATTTTACAAGCACTAGCCCAAAGCATAAACATTTTTTTTTGCGTTTTTGGTTTGAACGATTTCTTGGGAAAATTTCTTATTTTAAATAAAAAACCAACGAAGTGTTCGGATACTGCAACTGTTCGGAAACTAGTGCCTCTACCCTATAAATATATAAATTTTAAGTATATTTAACCGCCAAATGATAATAATTTTTCTGTATGTGTTTGTAGATTAATTTTAATTTTATTAAGTATAGTTATTTAATATTCTTTTCTATTGTTTATGATCTTTCACGGTTTTGACATATCAAATAAAAATTTTGACAGTTAAACTAAATCTATATACATACCTAAATATAATAGTAAATACAAAAAGATTAATAATAATTAATAGGGTATTATGTAACCAAATATACGAAAAGCGTTTCTTTTTCCAAATAGTTTTCTAACCAACAAAAATAGGTAAAAAATCTACAAAATATTTATGTAAACCTATATTGTACATACTCGTATACAATTATAAAACACGTATGTATACAGGAAATACGATATTACATTTGATCGTTTTTTTAAGGTCATTTAGCTATACACACATGTATATAAATTATAATTAAATAATTTCGATTATATAAGAATTTTATTAGACAAAAAAAAATTTTTTTTTTTGCAAAATTAAATAAAAATTAATAATATTCGCACACAAAAAAAAAAAAATTTGCAAAACTGGAAAAACTTAATTAAAATCACCAAAAAATTATAATAAAATTTTTCTGTTTTTGTAAAAATGAATGTGTACGAAAAAAAGCCTGAAATCACAAAATCAGGTTTCAAAAAAAAAATTAAAATATAAAGAAAATTTGTGCAAAATTAATAATTTAACGTTAAGATTAATATTAATAAATTATGTATGAATGTACATACATTTAAATGTTCTTAGAATTGTGCATGTGTCTAAGAATAGTTTCTACAAAATAGTCACTATTTATTAGGATTAAAGAAAGCCATAAAACTACGATTACAATCAAAGAATTAAATTTCTTTAATATTCTTGAAATTAAGGAAAACAAAGTTAATAAAGAGAAAAAGTGGGGATTGAGTTAATGGAGGGCATAGAACAATGTAAATATAATATGAGACTTGTTCAGCACCAGAACTTTGATGAGCAAATTAAGATTATTATAGACAAAAATATTGTAGATAGGTTTTAACAACGCCAAAAAATATGCTATTTAAAAAAAGCCAAATTATATTATATGAAATACAAAAAATGTTGAAATTGAAGTTGTCAAATTAAAATTAATGTAGATATAATGTCAATCTCCCTTTGAAAATTTTGCGTTTTTATTAAAATGTATTAAGGTAAGTGTCCCTATTACTGACATATTTCGCAACAAATTCAACTTTGGCGTGAGATATTTTATATGTGGGACACAATAAATGATCGTATTTCCGATTTTTTGAATAATTTGGATAATTGGGAATAATGTTTTTTATAAAATTATTTAATCAAAATATTTTTTAATTCATAATTTTTCGATTAAAGACGAAGAGAAAAAATGTTCCTAATATTGACATAACCGCAAATGTTTGTGTCTATTACTGACAGTTTGTGTTCCCAATACTGACAATGTAATTTCATATGCTGTAATCTATATTCTATATATGAATAATGGTTCAAATGGTTAAAGTGATAATATTCAATAAAAATGGAATAATAATTTGGATTTCTACGGATATTTCATTTTATTTAAAAAAAAAATTAAAAATTTATCATATTATAATTCAAACAAAAATAAAAAAAATATTTTTTATTGAATTAAAGGTAAAAATATGTGAAATTCAGCTGATTTGAATTTATTATTACTGTAGAATGTACTTTTGCTAGTAGTCTTAATATGCAACAATGAATAAATAAAAATTTTTTAAAAGATATTTATGAAAATCTAATTCGAAATTATATAATTTTTTATAAAGTATTATAAGTAATATTTGCTACAGATGTATTCTTATAAATAATACCTAAAATATGATGTACCGATCACACGAAATTATAAGAAATCATATCAATATATTCTAAAGCTGCTAATAAGCCTATTCTAAAGCTGCTTTTTGCTTTAACAAAGACTATTTATGTATTAAGTACGTAACGAGAGCAACCCATTCTTAATTTTTGGAACAACATTTCGGGTTATTAAAAAGGACTCCTTTTCTTATTTAAAAAGAACCATTTCCGTTGTGATATTTGTTATGACGTTAACGTTTACAGTAATTCAAAGCATTTTTTTAGAAAGCGAATTGTACTGTTTTATTGACAGTATTGTATACAATATTGACACACAATTTGTTAGACGAATATCACTATTAAAAAGGTAAAAAGGTCGCAGTCAGATATAAGTTTTCACAAATGTAATCGATTTTCATTCTACAGAAATAGTTTAAACAATTTTAAAGTATAAAGAAATTATTTTTATTAATTAAAATGAATATCAAAATTAAAACTTTATACTGATATAATTTTGTACATAATATTGACCCTCTTTAGATCGTATTACCGACACCCGTTTTTAAAGCTAAAATACTCCGAACCTGTAGTAAATTCTTAGTGTCAGAATTCGGACATTAGAAAGAAAATTCAAATTCGATTTTAATTAAATAAATACGAAAATAAAAATTTAAATATTCTAAAAATGACGACATTTGTAAAAATACGGATTTTTGACGTATTACTGACACATATGTCAGTAATAGAAGCAGGGTCGAATTTTAGATGTTCCTAATACTGATAGGAATTATTTTTTAAAATTCTTATTTATTTAACGTTTTTACTCCGAATAACTTATAAAATAAGATAAAGAATAATCAAAATATTTAATTTAATATAAATACATATATTTTTAACCGTCAAATAAGTCAAAAAACAATAAAAACAAAATCGGAAAAATTAAGCAAAAAGTATAAGAAATTCTCCAATGCAACCCACTTTTGCTATGTCTATGGAAACAAAACTGATTTATGTTCAATATTTTGGAGTTATTTCAAAACTAAATAAAAGGAAGTATTGCGATAATTTGAATTAATCTAGAAATAAAAAAATATATATATGTTGTATAGAGAAAATCTCTTAATAATTATAAAAAACCTCATGTATGTCAGTATTACCGCCACTGTCAGTATTAGCTACACTTACCTTACTTATATGTGTTATATTATTATTGTATTATAAAATAATAAGAATACGTTTACCTAGTAAAACAAAAATCTAACTGTATATAATTGGTAAGGTACGTATTTTTATTGTTATTTGATAATTCACATTTCATAGAGGATAACAAATAAAATAACTGTCATGCAAATTATTATAAATTTTTTTTTTGCTTTTAAATTTCCATATAAAAATAATGTAAAATTTTTACGTTGTCATCTTGACATATAAATAAAACGTTTTAATTTTGTAATCCATTTAAATTGACAAGATAACAATTAACACAAGGGTTTTAACATACATAAGTGTGTATAATATGTAATTAATTCGTTTACATATTGTGTTTAGAAAAAAAAAAACTCACATCAACACATTGATAATTTTTTTTTTAGTATTGACAAGACAATTTTGACAAAAACTGTCTGTCTATTGTTTATTTTAGATGCTATAAAAAATTATTATACATATTTATGTACTTATGTAATTACCAAAATAAGTACATACCCACACAGGTAATTAAATTATAACAATTTTTTTAAAGTTTTGAATTAAGCAACAAAAAATTTAAATTCCTAGCTTTTTTTTTTGTTTTAATTTCTACGAATGTTTTTTAATAATTCAAATTAGAATCTTTAATTTTAGGCATTAATAAAATTAAATTACCTTTATTCCAGTCATAAAATCTGATTAATAATTTAGAAGTCTTTCAAAAAATATTGTTTTTTTTTAATAGTTGCTTGTTTTTATCCCAATCTCTGTATAATTATTTATGGATTGGTAAATGTATATTTAAATGTGTGTAATTAACTTTACATATATGTATATGTATATATACACAAAGTGTTAAAAATTTTGAAATTTCTATTTTCATAAAATTTATATTTTATTTTTTTTTTTTTTTGTTTTCTCTTCTTAATTTTAAATTCTATTTATGTTAAACTTATTTCTCTTATATTTATTTTTATATTTTTGCTAAATTTTTTTTTATATTTTATTAATATTTTTACATGTGTATGTACGTATGTCGTATTATATAAAAATATATCACAATATTTTGGCACTTAAATTTTTTTTTCTAATTTTATTTATTTATTTTTATTTAAATAAATTTAAAAAATATTAATTATTTTATTATATTTTTCATTTTTTTTTTTTTGTAAAATTTGAATTTTTTCTTTCATTTTTTTATTTCTTAAATAAAAAATATTTTTGTAAAACAAATTTATTATAGGTACCTATTAATTTATCTTTTTTTTTAAATAATTTTTAGGTAAATATGTAAATATATAATGCTGGTAATATTGTAATATAATAATAAAAAATAATTTTTATAAAATGTTGAACAAATATTTTTTTAAACACTGCGATTTGTATAAAAGAATACACGAAAAAATTATAAAAACTGAGGACCCCCACCCTTTATAGTAGACATAAAATATTATTAAGATATATGTTTGTATGTAAATATTTACATATGTATAAACAAATGTAAATTAATAATGTATAATTTATGTAGAATAGAATTTATGTTCCTTCACTACCCACATATGACATATGGTTTGGTACTGTTATACATATAATATTACTCATATAATATATGTATATAATTACTTAAAATTAAGTATTTTAATGTTATATTATAAATGTTATGTATTATTAATTTTTATTAAAATATCAAAATTACATAGTTAATTATTTTAAATGGGTGTGTAAAAATAAATTTAAATAAAAATGCCAATATTATTTTTCTCTGTTTTTTTTTTTTGTTTTTCTGATTATGATCTAATTATTTAATTAATATTATGAAAATACATAAATTTGATATTTTATTTAAATGTAGTAAGTATATTTACATAAATATGTAATATGTAAACATATGTATGTATGTATGTACATTTATTATGAGATTTAAGGGAAAATTGATTTTGTAATACGATTATTTTATGTTAGCATAATGTATGTTAATATATCCACTTTGTATGTAATGTATATCCAAAGGCAGTATGTAAGCACTTCAAAATTTTCGCATTAATTTTTTTTTTTGTTTTCTTTTTCGTCTTTTTAATAGCACTCGTATTTTTTAAGTATGTATGTATGATTGTATTGAAATAGTACTTGTATAATAATAGTGATTATTAAAATTCTAAATATACCCTTAATAAATATGGATATGTAGGTAGGTAAGTAGATACTAATGTAGATTAACAACCGAATTAATTCAAGAATTACTTGAATATTTTTATCATAAGAACATGCGTAAGTTTGTAATTTATACATATATATACATATGTGTATGTATGTATGTAAATTTTTTCACTTTTTAATTTTTAGGAAAAAAAAAATATTTTTTTAAATATTTAAATTTATTATTTTTTTTTTACTTGTGTTGAAAAATTAAACGCAAACACCTTGTAAATTTTTTTAATTTTTAACATTTTTTGGCAAAATTAAATTTAATTTCAATATTCAAATAAAATAATTTTTTTTTTTGATAATTTTTAAAATTTTTTTTTTGTAATTTTAAAAAAAAATTTTTTTTTTTTTCAATAAATTTTAAAATAAAAATTTTGCATGTATTTTAAAATATAAGAGGCAAGAAAAAGACCTTCAAAAAAATAATTTATTTATTTTTTTTTTTTTTTGAAAAAAAAAGCACAATTCTTTACGGAATAATTTCTATTTTATATTTGCAGCACTGAGCACACATTGTGTAACCGACGAACCGAACTAAACCGACTTTGAAAAAATAATAAAAGAAAAAAAAAAAACAAAAATCCAAAAAAAAAAAACTATTAAAAAAAATTTTTTTTATGTCTGGCGAACCGAATTAGAAATGATCTTTTTGGACAAATTTTATATTTTATTATGATTTTGTTTTTGCAAATTACAAACACTGCCAAAATTACAAACATAAATGCGAATTTTTTTTTTGAAGAAAAAAAAATAATCAAAACAATAATAAAAAATACGATCAAAATCGCAAAAAAAGCTCTCTTTAATTTTTATAAGTTTATATATATACATACCTACATATAAACATAAAAAATATACACGAGTATATTACACTTTAATATTTTATAAACGTATCGTAAATGATAATATACTTTATTTACATTATTATATACATACATATGTGTGTATATAATATACAAAGTATGTATTCATACATACATATAATATGTAGTAATAATGATACATTGTAATTTATACAATCATAATACATATGTATGTAAGCATGTAATATATGCTATGTATATTATATTTTTTGAGTAGATCATTAGAGAACAAGAAAAAGAAGAAAATAATAAAAATTCGCAATTTTTATATCTATTGGCATAGTTTTTTTTTTGTTGCTTTTATATATATATATATATACATACATATTGGGTATATATTCGACCACATGTATCAATATATAAGTATATTACGTATGTACATACACTTATGATGATTTTACTATACCTTAAGCGTGAAGAGAAACTATACATACATACATACATACATACATACACTATTTATTTATTAATATGAATATTAGCAAGCGTAAGCAGAGGTATAGCTTCTTGTTACTTTAAAAAATTAAAAGGCAAAAAAATAATAATAAAAACAAAGAGTTTTTATAAGACCCTATATTATAACTAGACACTTAGTAAGCTTTTGCTTAAATTTTGAAGGCGGAAAATAAATAACAACTATGTGTACATAATATGTATGTATGTATACGTGTATATATGTGGGTACCTAAATTATATTGTGTTTAATTACATATTTATCATCAAATATAGTAATATTTGCTTGTAAATTATTTTTTTTGTACTCAAACCTATCTATGTAAGTATGCATACAATTTACTTAAGTATTATTGTTTGCAAAAACGCTATTTTGTTATATCGTATTATGTATATTAACATTAATATTTTTTATTTACATACGTATGCTTTTAAATTTTAATAAATGGGAAATTTTAAAACATATTTAAGACCCAGGTTTACAATACCCTAATTGCCCGATTTTAAAATAACTGGGAGTAATTTATAAATATGTATAACACATAAAACTCTATTAATGAATATCATATACATAATTATAATACATATAAGTAAATGTATGTTAATGTATACATATAAATTTGCCATACAAAAATATATAGCCACCTATCGGGAAAAATTAACGTTATTAATCCTTTACATTTCCATATGTAAATTGCAGTGTTATATAAACCTAAAATCTATTATAAATATAGTGATTTGTTTGAAGTTGTCAAATTGTATGTATAATTTGCATTTACCCTAATCTTTTGCAAAGTTCATACATTCATATGACAACATGTACATACTTTATTACGTATTCAAACTCGTACACACAAATTTATTACGTATGTTTATATGCAATATTGTTATAATTTAGTAATTATGATGACTTTTTCCAATTTGATTAAATATTATACTTATAATACCTAAATACTTTTATATTTTGACACATTATTAATATTTGGCCGATTTCTAATTAGCATTTACTTAATTGTATAGCTCAGATTTGTAATATTAATCTAGGTTTTGTTTTTTATTAATTTTAAATTTGTTTATGCGATTATTATAAAATTTCCCGCTTTTAATTTTTTTATAACATAATTTTATTTTTAAAAAACAATATGTTGAGATGAAGAATCTAATCACACCATTCCACAAAAACAAAAAAAAAACAAAATCAGAAAAACAAAAACAATGAACAAAATTCTCCACACCTCTTGCCCTTTAAGGCTGTAAGATTTCATGGGCAAATTTATAAAATAACACTATACAAATAGATTTTTTTTAACTACCACAATAAAATTTCAAAAAAAAATGAAAGAGGTCCCCCTTTTTCAAAAAAAAAAACGACACATTTTTAATTTAATTTTATACCGCAAATTTTATAAATGTATACAAGTATACCGTATATGTATGTATGTATGTAAAATATATGCGATATAAATTACTACATCGGCATACAAACATAACATATATCGTATATATACCGTATTCTGCAGTAATGTATGTATGTATGTGCATATTTCGAATATATCTATCTACATATATTTTTTTTTAATATTTGCCATATTAGCAAAAATCAAAAGTTGTGTTTTTTCTCGTTTTGTTCTGCTTACTCTTTTTGCTTTTATTAAATGAACGCGTTACTATTTTTTTTTGCTCGTTTTTTTTTTAGTATTTTATTTCGGTAATATTGCGAATTGCGAAATTTGAAGGTCAAACCTCTAAGCTTAGATTAAACGAACTGAATTCGGTTGTGCGCCGTTTTTACATGCTTAGCACAGACTCAGAAGAAGAAACATACATGCTAAATTATATAAAAAAGGCAAATATACTTACATGCTTACACACATTAGAAAAGAAAGAGAAGAAAATATTAAAAAAGAAACAAAAAAAGGCAAATAAATTGAAAAGAGAAGAAGTTGCGCGAAAGATACAAAAATAAAAACAAAACAAAAAATGAGCAAAAAAATCGCACACATTAAACTAATCAAGAAGGTTTTTTTTTAATTTTGTTGTTGTATTAATTTCGTTACTAACATTAAGTATGAAAAATTTAGGACACCAAAAATATATTAAAGCTATGTATAGTTATATATGTAAATATATGTATACATACTCATGTACACGAAAAAAAGAAATAAAAAATACCTAAATAAAATTTAGGCAAAAAGCAAAAAATAAAAAAAGAAAAAAACGACAAAAAACGAAAACAGCGCTGGCACAATATAAAAATTAGTGTTTTTTTTTTGGTTTTTTTTTGCAAAAGTGTAGGTTTAAAAAATTTAGAAAAAAAGAAAAAACAATTTATACATAAAAAATAAAGTTTAATAATTTTTGCTATAGAAAAATTTTGTATTTGCTATTTTAAATCTTTTGAATTTGCTCATTAGATTTGAAAAATCTCAAAGTATAGAAGACGGAGTGCAATAGAATTGACTCATCTTTAGTAAGTCGATTAAAAGACGTCATTCATACATGATATTATGCGAAATTCATTTTTTTTTTCATTACTTACCCTGAAATTTCATAAAAATTGCCTTTTATTACTTAAATTTCTTAAATTTATTGTGTATCTCACTACCCTGTTTTACTCACCAAGTGAGAAGAAGTTGAATTGCTATCATACATATATGCATATGTATAGTTTAATTTTCCAGACGAAAGACTTCCTACTGCCTATCTCATTTTTTCTAAATTGTATACAAGATTTAATCATTATTTATACGCTTTGTATTTGAAGAAAAACCGAGACACCTGATTAGGCTGTTAAATTACCGTATACAATTGGCGTATTTGCGAACGTAAAAAGTTTTTGGTGTCGTCAAATTTGAGAAGACAGTGAAATAAAGCAGATATTGTATGTGTATATGAATTGACAAATTTCAAAATTCATCATGCGAATCAAGCGTACAATTTAATCATAAAAACCAACTGATTTTTTGCAAAAAATTGAACTTTAGATATATTTTTTAGTGATAAAAAATTTTTCGATAAAATCATTGCCAGACATACACAAAAATACTTCAATAAATTGACCACAAAGGAAAAAATCATTCCCAATTTGAATTCAACCCCTTATATCAAATTGTTATCCAATTATACCGCAACAATTCTTAAAAATATTCTAAAAATTATAAGTTTTTTAAAAAAAATTTCACAAATAATTTACCGATCAAATTAATTTTTTTTTTTATAAAAAGCGATGAATTTAAAATACATAAAAATTTTTCGTAAGTAAAAAAAAAACTTGAAAATTCTATTTTATTACTGTATTTGCAAATGTAAACGTGATAGATAATAAAAAAAAAAGAGAAACATAAAAAATAATCATAAAAAAACGAAGAGAAAAAGCTGTTGAACGAAAAAGAAAAAAAAAGCTTTCAAATTCAATAAAAAAAATTTTCAGCCAAGCGAATTCCCTTTATTTTTAAAATTAATGTTTTTTTTTCTGTTGTTGTAAAAAGCGCCCCTTTGCGAATTCTTTTCCACTCAATTTTATGTGTGTTAGATTAGGTTAGAGATGTGACATTGGGCTTTTTTTTTTGTTTGCTATTTTTGCTCTTTATTTTTTTTTATTTTTGTACTTTTATGTTAATTCTATTTTTTTCTTGCTTGTTATTTTAAATTGGTTGATTTTCAATTTTAAATTTTTTAGTTATTTGCACTTTACTTTTCTATTTCTACGGAAATTTTTTTTTTTTTAAATATTGTCTATGTTAATTGAATGTTATTTTTTTAAATTTTTTTATATTATTTAAAATTTTATTTTAAGATTTTAGTGCAAAAATTTTTATTGTATGTATACAGGGTCGGCCGGTTATTGACTGCATATACATATGTATGTATGTATAAATGTTTGTTAACGAATAAAATGAAAATTTTTACATACCTACTACAAGTACATATTTACGTTTTGGAAAAAAATTTTTGATACATAGGTATATTGAAAATATTAATATTAGAATTTTAAAATTTTCAAAAACAATATAAGAAATAAAAATATCCATAGAAACAGTTCTCTTTTTTTAAAAAAAAATTCGAAATTTCAAGGTTTTTTTGTACGAATTTTACAATTTCCAAAGAAATGATACACTTACATATGTAAATATATGTATATGTACATATGTACCTATAAACACATATGAATGTACATTCATATACTAGAAATGATAAAACGATAGAAACGATAAAACGGGAGAAACAATAAATACAGTCTACAAACGATAAAAAATGAAAAAGTTAAAGAACCTTTCAAAAAAAAAAAACGTCAAAATTTAAAGAACCTTTATTATTTATTAACCCATAATTGGGGCTCAAAAACTTTTGTTGGCGTACTTACATACATATATCATGTGCGATGTGCGAGTAAATTTTTATTCTTATCATATCGTATTCAATTAGATATTTTAATTTGCATTTATTCGTAGATATTTTAATTTGCATTCAAAATCCATTTTGTTTTTTTATTATAAGCCAAAAAATTTAATTCATAATTATTATAATAATTTGTGTATATATGCACTTAATTTGGGTATAGTTAATTATTATCGTAATCAATTCATATTTTTAACAATAATGTAATTTTTTTTTCTGAAATAAATATTTTCTATAATAACATTATACTTTGTTTTTTAAGCACCTTAAATTTTTATACCAAACTAATCTATAAATACATTAATTTTGGATTTTAATAGGAACAATTTAAATGGAAATTTAGTACTGAGTTGATATAGTTCTAAGAAAAAAAAAACAAAAGATTTATTAAGTAATAAGAAAAAATCTCATATGGTAAATTAGAAAAATTCTTACCAAAAAAGAAAAACTTTATTTGGCAACAAAGAAAAGACAACTGTCATTTTTTTCATATTTCTTACATAACTAATTGACAGCAATTAATTTTCAAAAATTAATGTTTCCGTGACATTTCTTATTACACTAACAAATTAAAACTGAATTTTCAAAAACTATGTATGTATGTATTTTAAATAATCGATTTTTATTCATTTTGTATAATCGAATATCAAACACAAATAAATAAAGACAACTACTGATCAGCGATCAACATAATTTTTTGACAAAATATTATTTAATATTATTTATTCGTATATAAATAAAAAAAGGAAGTTTCAAAAAATTAATAATATACATTTTTTTTGATTTTAAATATTTTAAGTAATTTGATATTATCATAATATTTTTTTTCAATTTAAAAATAATAATGAAAAAAAAATTTTTTTTTGTTTCTATTTTTACCGAAAATGTCATTAAACTTTCTTGATTTAATTAGCGACTTTCTGTTATATACAAAATTCAAACTTATATAACACAAAGTAGGTATAATTTTTATTAAAAATATATAAAATATGATTATGTATGTTTAAATATATATGTGTATGTGTGTATGTAGGACACCGATCTTTCTTCAAACATTTCAAACATCTTTTAATATACTTTTATTTGCGATCGTAACCTACCTCAATGCAAAAATAATCGTCGAAGTTTTTTGCTTTCTATATCGGTTTTTTTCACGTTTCTTTCACTTAAACGTTTTTTTTGTATATTTTTTAATTTTTTTCTTTTTTACTTTCATGGACTTGAAATTTATTTATTTTTAATTTAAAAATTTTTATGTGGTTTTTTTTTCTTTTTAATTACTTTAATTTTTATTTTAATAAATGATAAATAAAAAAATGACTAATGAGAATAATTTAAATGTGATTAATAAGTATTTTTGTATTAATTTGATTTTTTTTATTATTTTGTTGTTATTTAAAAATATTATATAATTAATATTTGTAAATATTTGAGGTATGAATTTCATTAAGAATTATAATGATTAATCTACAAAAATATGAATGTAAAATCTTTTAATGTTACGCCTTCGTGTATGCAATTTAATAATAATAAATTTAATATTATTAGGAAAAGTCATACATATTATGATAATAAGACTAATTATTATTTTCTTAAGTTAACTTAAGATGGCTTAAAGTCATTCATTTAACTATAATTCCTTTAAGTTAACTTTCGTTCGTCCCTAGGCTAGATCTGTGTTGCATGGCAGATCTGTTGTTACTCTCTCGGCGTAACATTGGCACATTCGAGTTATAACTGGGCATTGTCGGATTGGCGAATATGTCAGCGACGTAAACCGGTTTATAAAGGAGTCGGACTGGTTCAAGTGAGGTTGGGGACATGGAGATTCAGCGGTAAGTGTATCTTAAACCTAAACTAAGGTATGTCTTAAGGTGTACAAAGTTTGAGCTAAATTAACAGTTTAGCAGAAATTTGACAGTTCACAAATGATTTGAATATATAATTTAAATAAATAAAATTATTAAATATTGAAAAGAGCAACATAAAATGCAGGCTTTAAAATAATTTTGGAATTTCTGGGATGTTTGGTGCATATGCATACATACATATATAGTTAATTTAGTTAACAAAATAAAAAAGTAATTAGGGAGAGGGTTAAAAGAATGTAGATGTTTTGTATACAGCTTTTTATAAATGAGAGAAAAAGGTCTGGAGAAGAATGAAAAATTTTCTTCGGTTCGATTTGAATCCATTTCTATTCCATATATTAAAAAAAAAATAAATAATTTTCATAATTATTTAATTTTAATTATCTAGTTTAACTAAATCTTACAATTTCTATAGTTTGTATTTAAAATTACTATTGCAGACTTCTCTTTGCCAATAATGCCTCAAATAACTGAGAAAAGAGTTTATAATAGAAAGGGAATTCTTTAAAATATTACAATCACAAAAATATTTGAGAGCGATCACCCAATCAAAAATGAAGTTTCAGTTACAGAGAGTTAAGAGTATGACTACAGCCTGACGAGTTTGACTGTAGTCAAATATTTTTCATAATTATTTAATTTTAATTATCTAGTTTAACTAAATCTTACAATTTCTATAGTTTGTATTTAAAATTACTATTGCAGACTTCTCTTTGCCAATAATGCCTCAAATAACTGAGAAAGGAGTTTATAATAGAAAGGGAATTCTTTAAAATATTACAATCACAAAAATATTTGAGAGCGATCACCCAATCAAAAATGAAGTTTCAGTTACAGAGAGTTAAGAGTATGACTACAGCCTGACGAGTTTGACTGTAGTCAAATATTTTTCAAATAATTTTTGATTGAACGTTGTGAAACATCCCCTTAAAAATTTCAAAAATTTGTAGAAATACAAAATATATTTTATTTTCTTTATATTTTCAAGGAATTCAAATACAGACATACATACATGCAAACTATATTATTGCTCGCTGTTAAAACATTTAGTGTTTAATATTAAATCTACACAGTTAGTTCATAAAATCACTTGCATTTTATAGATTAACAAAATTTTAATTGAAATTATTTTTGTTTCTTGTAAAATTTTTTCAATTAAACTTAAATATAGCTATTTAATTTTAATTTAAAAAGCGAGCATTTTTCATTAGACCTTGATTTCACGTACATATATTCTAGAATCTTAAAATTTTTAGTTTTGCACAAAGACACTAACTTATAATCTGTATATAGATGGATTTAACTTATGGGTCATAATAAAAAAAAAAGTCACTTTTAGAATGAAAAAAAAATTTTTGTTAAAGGTCACAAAATAACATGTAATTTTTTTTTAAAAATCAAAGCTTTGAATAGAGACCTGATTATATTTTTTAATTTAGTAAGTGTATAAATACAAATAGATCTATAGATCTGTGCATATATTTATATAGAAGTAAATGATTAGATAGAATTTTGTAAAAGATTGGAATTTTAGCACTTGCTTGTATTGCATCCAAGTTAAGAATAAGTTTTAATTTTAATTTAAGTTTCCACTCGACATAATATCCATCTTAATTTATGTTTTATATGGCGTAAATAGATCATCAGGTCTGTCAACTTTTTTATACAAAAGATAAACTTTTTTTTTGTTTAAACGACCTCGAGATCTATACCCATTTAAGAAAACTATGTGTGTCGACTTCAATTTATTTTACACAATTTAAAAATTAAAAAATATCTACAAAAATAAATTAATTTGCATTGTTGAAGAAGTAACAAACTGCAACAACTTATTTCAAAGCAAATAAAAACTGAAATTTGACAAGGCAATGGTGACACGTATTATTATTCACCACATAGCTTTAACTGAGGCATAAAAGAAACGGCCGTTCAAAGAAGCAACAACGAATTTCATATGTCGCCTCAGTTTAAAACTATAAAAAACATTTATTGAGTTATTTTATAATTGTGATCGATCTCAAATAATATCACACGTAATTCTAGTCAACTGTTAGCAATGTCAGCATAGAATTTTCATAATATTTTTAATCTAGAAAAATATTAATTAATTTTGTAAATCACCGGCACCAGATCACTAGAAATACATATTCATTGTTATCATGTAAATATTTATACGCATGTAATTTACTTATTTTAATTAAAATAAACAAAATTGTTGAATCGTATTGGTGGCAGCAGATGACTGTACAAACATTGTAAAAGCAAAACACTTTCTTTAAAGTAAATTTAATAAATTAAATTTATCATTGACGGTTAGTTTGACTTGCATAAACAGTATAAGATTTCAAATCGATAAATCCGAAAAACCAAATTATCGCGAGGTAGATAAGAACAACAACAAAAAAAAACAGAAAAAGAAAAGCTATTTAATGGGTGTCCAGTAAGATTTTAAGAGAATGATTAATAAAAATAATTTAGAAAGTTATTTTTAGCAATTTCACAAAAAAAAAATTTGAAAAAAAAAGTGCTTATTAGTTTCACTCTGTCCGACCGCCCGTACGTCAGCCTGTGTGTTTCTTTACAAAATTTGTCTACGACCTTTAAGATAGAGAACTGGAATTATATACCAACATATAGATATTTGCTAGAAACTTGTTTCAGAAGAAGAAAATTCTAAAATCAGTTTTAGTAGTTAGTGAATTTTTGCCACTTTGTATTTCCGAAACTGCAAGCAATGAACACCTTTCGACCATTATGTTAACGTCTTTTTCGTTCTTTTTCTCTTGCCTCATCCCAAATATATGCAATCATTTGAAATATTCGTTTGGCACATTAATGAAAGTGTGTAATTTAAATCATGTAGCAGATTGTTTTTAAAGGCAGTATGTTCACGTGTTTAAGGGAAAAGTGCTACTTTAAAAAAACAATTTGTTTCATCAAACTTTATTTAATTTAAAATTTTTAATGAAAAAAATTAATTTTATGCAGTTTGTTTCAATATTCTTAAATTAAAATAATTTTTAATGAATATTTTTTATGAAAATTTATAAATCTTAAGAAAAAAACTCATCAAATACTTTAACTATGATTAAATTTTTTAATGTGTAAGGAAATTACAACCATTTTTAATAATAATATTAAATTTTTTTTCTTAATAATTGCAATTATAAAAAAAAATACAAATTTTGCTCATATCGAAAAGTATAAAAAATTTAAAAACACCTTCAGTAAATTTAGACTCTAAAATCACAACAAAACCTTTGAACAAAATTTCTAATATGCCTTTAGGCTTTACTTTAGGTGCGCTTAAAAAAAAAACAAATTTATTATTAAAAATAATAATAATAAAAAAAAACCACACACACCCTAAAAATTAGCGATTAACATTCACGTAGGTATAAAAAAAAAAATTCTTCTCATTTTTGTCTCTTTCATGAAACTATAAAAGTCGAGTGAGAATAACAACAATAAAATTCAAAAATCCACAAACTGCAAGCAAAGTTCCCTTGCATGCAATTCTTATGATTGTATTCTATGCCGATTAGGAGTTTTTTATTTGCTTTTACTTTTCTATAATTGAGTGTAACAGCAAAATGGAATTGAGGGACCACAATATCACGAATTTTGAATTTTTTAATTGAAATATTATAGGATTGCAATACGTCTATGAAAATTGAAGGTTTCTTAAAGTTCATTTTGTGCATTTAAAGTATTTTCAAATTTTTACAAACTTAATTTATTGGAAAGTAAAAACAAATAAACAGCTAATATATTAAAAAATCATAAAGGAGCAAAAAAATTCAGAAAACAAAAAAAACAGAGAACAGAAGAAACAAAACACAGAGAAATAGAAGAAGATACGATAAGAAAAATCTTGAATATACCGTAAAAAAAAAAATAAGAAATTAAAAAGAGTTGCACTATACTTAAGAATAACAAATAGGCCAAAGGCTAAATACGGTATTTTTATAGCCATACACATGTATGTACATTTGTGTATGAAAATAAAAGGAGGATAAAATTATGGAAATTTTAGCATAGTTTTTTTTTCCATTCTATATTTGTTTTATACATTGTATATGTATGTATGAAAGTATAAATTTATGTCAAATTAATGGCATTTTTTTATAATGCAATAAATCAAAGAAGAACATATAACAGAAATATTTGCGCGGTGAAAATTAAAGATAATTTTCAATAAGAATTATTTAATTGAAATATTGATTAACTAATAAAATATTTTTATAAATCAAACAGCTGTTGCACTTGCGATTTTCCACAATGTAAGTAAAAACAATGCAGAATTTAAATTTATTAACTTTTAACTTAAATGTACAATTTATGCAAAAATAATAAAGAATTTGAATACACACACGCACTCGTAACTAAATGAATTTTATAATATTTCTTCCGAATCTTGTGGAATAAAGTGCTACAATCTACAATTTCTCGTTAACTTAATCTATTTTTCGAAATTTTTTACGAAGGCGACTTCGTAAAAATTTTATTACATATAAGACTTGAATGTATATTCATGAAGTCTATACGAACTAACGTATGTATATGGCGTCAGTGCTTAACCATCATATGCAAAAAAAACATTTCAATTCCTTCAAAATTCAAAATGATAAAGAGTCAAGTTTAAAATAAAAAAAATTTATCACCCTAATCAATTCTAACCTATTTGTAGATTTGTACAACCGGGGTAACAGAGCGTCGCGACCAAGCGTGAGGCTCTATTATGCTCCTTCTTTGGCGGCGCATGTTTGCAACAATCGCTTGATATCTTCTTTCTAGATGAGCTCAAGCACCTTGTTATGCCCTTCTCCTACGGGCGAGAGGCATTATACTCTCGTAAAAGGTGTACTGAGGTATCAACATCCTACTCTAACCTACTTATGTAAATTCACATATTAAATCTAATAAATTATATGCAATATTAGTGCAAAAAATCAAAATCTTATTCTATTTTGTTTTCTTTATTTTATTAATTTACTTTATTAATGTTAATGCAGAAAAAAATTTTTTTGAAAGATTTGTACAAGATTTTTCGCATAAATTTTTTATTTGTCCTCTCATTTACCATTGACAGCAAATTATTCTATATAATTTGTATGTATTATAGTATGTTTGTATTGATATTTAATTTATTACCATATTTTTATGAACACATGATTTCATTTTCAAGAAAGTATAATTTTCATTTACAAATAGGCACTGCATACATATTTTTTTTTTGTATAATGATTACAAATAGCACGCTTCACGCTTCTGTCAGAAAATAACGATTAACATTAATTTTATTTTTCTCCATATATATTTAGTATTAATTTACTATTAGTACTTATTATTATGCAAAATGTTACACATTCTTTTTTTTAATAATATAAACAGATTTTTTCATTGCATGTTAAATATACCAATGTGTTAAAAATATTTCTTTAATTTTTTTATACAGTATATACACAAAGATGAGGTACGCATTATTTCAAGTAGATATTATAAATTTCAAAAATCATTTAGAATAGATAACACATTTAAATTTGAGATTTTGTTACTTAAATTATATGCATTTTATACAATAAGCATGTGATCTACGCTAGACTTGAAAATTAATTGAAGTGTTTAGAATTTAAAATAAATTATGCTCAGCTCTGGTTTTTACGGTTAAGATGAGTGCCCTTCAAACTTCATTCCGGTTAAGATTTTTATAAGAATTAGGCTATAATTGTAACAAAAATAAATAAGAATCAAGTGAGTCAGCCTTTCACAGAAAAACTATGATTTACTTTACATTTAACATAAGAATATTCTAAAATGTTTTCTTAAATGCACTCGAATTCCAAAAGTCTGCAAATGTATTGATATTTCGAACAAGATCGACAATGATTTGATATTTTCCACGAAAATACAAAAAATTTGGTAAAATCTGTACTGAAGAATGCTCTTACTTGACATATAATTTATCAATTCTCAGATATGTAGATAACGTAATAATAAATTTTCTCTTGACTCTCACTGTATTTGTTATATTGCCTGCGCGGCATTTACTATAAGATATTTGAAGAAAAGCTCTGACGACAAGTATGTAATTTACCCCGTGAAGTAATGATTTATTAAGAATCTTTCAATATGTATGTATATGTAATTATGCAGAAACAAACAATGTTAGAATTTTTTCTTATCACTTGCTTGATCGCTAAAAGCCTATTATTTTTTTTATAATTTTCTCTTTTTTGATTCTAATTAATTATTGATTGCTATAAGAAGTTGCGCTTTGAATAATTTCATGTCATGTGTATGTACATACATACAAAATGAATAGTGAAAATTTTGTATTAACGGAATTTATGAACATACATACATATATCTGTATACATATATCACAATTTTAATTATAATCAATGTGATTTATTATTTCGAAGTAACAAGAAGCAAAAACATTTCAACTATGTACATCTACTTATGTACATACTCGTATGTATGTATAGTTAAAGAATAGGTAATTTTATAATTTTATTGTTTAATATCATTACACAAACCTATCGAACTTGTATACATGCACAAGCTTTATTATTTAAAAGTGTAGGTAAAAAGTACCTAATATTTTGTTTGGATTTGGATGCTTTTAAATTTTAATAATACAAATATTGTACCATTGTGGAAATAAATGTTCATATGTACATACATAGTTACATCTGTGTACAATTGTAATGAAATTTGAAGGGCACCCATCACTCTCTTATTGATATTTTTGATATTTTTTTTGCAAACATATGATAGGTATGTAAATTTATGCTAAATTGTAATTTTATTTTTTATTTAAGCTTTAACTTGTTTATAAGCACACATCCGACATACATACATACATATATTACGTACGAACCTATTGCTTACGCCTATTTGCGAATTTACACATACTATATATTGTAAATTCTTTTGCTATAATATAATTTCATATACATAGTTATATATACACACATACTTAAATAACATGTAATAAATTTGTATAAAGCCAATGGTCTGTAAAGAAGCGAATTCTTTTGTAAAAAAGAATCTGTTTTTAATATCGTAAAATCTTGTGTGGTTGCATACTTTTAGGTTGTGTACTTAGAAAATCTAAAGTTTTATATTAATGGAGCTGCGTGGTTAATTAAATGAAATTTCGAGAGGTTTGCCAGAAGGTAGTAAAAATTTTGTTCTAATGAACCACTCCATTAAGCTTTGTATTGCGTGAAAGAAACCAATGATGCTAAAAAATTCACAAAAATAAGTGAATTAATAAGATTCGTCAATTTTATGCTTTTGTTTAATCAACTTTTTAATATCTTACCAATGCTGTTTTACTTTAGAACAAAATGTTTGCTGTTACAGAATTAATATATTGTCAAAATGCTGAATTTTGACAATTTTTGGGGGCAATAACTTTGAGATAGGAGAGGCAGGTAAAATTTTCTTTAACAGAGATATAAAATTTATCGAATTTTTCTCTTATTTTCAAAAAATTCATTTGTGCATGTTTAGAATTACAATTTTTAGAGGTACCGAGATTTTGTAAGCACGGACGGACGAAAGAATTTTTTCAAACTTTAATTTTTTGGAAAAATTCTAAAAATATTCATACATAGTACACATATACATTGTATGTGTGTATAAATAACAATAATAAAATATGTAACAAAATAATAATATAACGAGCCGCTTTGTTAGAATAGTTAATACAGTAAATTGTTAAAATAGAATTGTACGTAGAAAATATTGTGAGAGAAAAAAGGACAGAAAATTATAAAATTAAATTTGCTTTGCCTTTATTTTTTTTATTTTTTTTTTTCTTATAACAACAATTAGAGAGGCACTTTAATGTAAAAATTAACACTATAAATAAAATATTAAAGAAAAGAACACAAAATTTACAAATGAGCTTTTTTTTTTCTTTTAATATTCAAAAAGAGCAAAACGATGACATATGTATGTCTACATGTATGCACAAGCGAGTGAGTAAAATATTGGTACTCATATTTTTATAGTAGTACTTAGAGAGACCTATGAAGAATCATAATACATTGTTTGAACAATATGTGTATGTACAAGCTCATGTATGCGTGGACATACAATTGTACATATAAATTAAATCTATACGTTCTACACTCACACATGTTTATAGTATTGTTGAAGTGTATTAATTTTTTTGGTTAATAAACCAAAATAAACGGTTTTAACGAATCAAGTGGGCGAAAATAGATGAACAGAAGCTACGAGCTTCGAGCATATAAACGAATGTTTTTTTTTATATACACATGTACATACATATGTACAAAAAGAAGAAAAGTAATTTTTTTTTTAGTAAAAATAAAAGTATGTTGTATATGAGTGATTCTAGTCTGCTAAACGATTTTTTTTCAATTCAGAATATGATGGCATGTTTACAATATGTGCAAAAATATTACATTTTATTATGTGTGTACGTATATATGTATATTCTTATATATGTGTATATACCGATAATCATATTTATAAGTACATTAAAAGACAAATTTGCAAGTGATTTTTAAGTAATTGTACCTATTACTGAATGTAAAACTCTTGTTTTAACACAGGATTATATACATCCACACATACATACATATATGAACATATGAATACACATATGTACATATGTATGACAGGTATTCTTATACCTAGTGTAATTTGTAGAGTCCATAAATATTTGCATACTTACATTATATTTTTAAATTGTACATAGGATTGTATACATATGTACATATGAATGTATATTTACGTAAGTATCTAATAATATTCGTTGACATGATGACAGATAAGAATATACATACATATACATATTATAATAAAAGTAAGTAAAGGTGTACATGCCTACATATTTACGTGCATACCTATTATATGTTTTGACATACATACATATGTACGCACACATGTTACAATGTAAAATGTAAATAGATAATGTACTTAAATATGGATGTAACTACATTAATTGTATAAAATTGTACTCTGTTAGAATTTAAAAATTAAATTATTTTAATATTGTATTTCAAAAATCTTATAACAATTTCTAAAAATTTCATTAAGAGCTTATAACAATATAAATTTACTCTCTTTCTTGGATGAACCCTCTTTTGTTAAAGAATAATAAAAATAGTGAAGGATAAAAAGCAGTAAAGGTTATTTTGTTAAGTTTTGTTTTTATGCCGCAAAATTTCTATTTTCTTGTCAGTTTTTACCACTTTACTATTCTCTAATCTGCATATTCAGGAGCTGGGTGCCAACGAATCACATATGTTATTTATATTAACAGCTATAATACATATTGCTCCTGTTGCTATTCGACTTGATTTTTTGAAACGTGTTCCGTCCATGATATTCGGTGCATTTTTTTGTATGACCACAACTCAAAAGTCTCCAATTTGTTCATTAACGAAGCTCTTAAAGTTTAACATTCATAAAGCACCATAAAGTATGTTAGAATTGACCAAACATAGCAAATTAGATATTGTTGTCTTAAGTTTATGTTTACATCTCTTGTTTGTTTAAAAATCTAAAATTCTATGCTTTTACATTCAAATCTTTGTTTATACAAAAATTTAATTACTTTATAATTTAATAATTTAATTAAATTTTTTATTTCTTTCAAAAAATTCTTAATCTAATCTAAATCATTGTAAGCGCTAAATACATATTTACAGGAATTATCAAAAATTATCATTTGTACCTATTTCCGCATATATATGTAATTAGGTATTTTTTTCTCTAATTTTTTTTAATTGTGCATATAATTAATTACACAATTTTAGAAAAAATATATGTATGTATAATTAACCACAATCTATCAAATTTTCTTAATTAGTAAAATGTTCTTCCTTTATATGTATAACATAGACTTAATATTTATCTTGTATTATAAAATCTAATTTAATAATCTTTAAAATAATATTACATGTATGTTTGTATGTATAATATGCATCGCAAAATATAAATTATCTAATTAAAACATAAAATATTTTTGGTTACATTAAAATTTACGTTCTTATACATAAATGTATGTATGTATGTATATGCTGATAAGCGTTTTGTGTAGTTAACTAAATAATAATTTAATTTTGTATATATAATGTAGATGGTGGTGCATTATATACAGCAAAATTTTATTATCTTGTAAAAGCTCTTTAATTTTCCATTATATACAAACATTAAACATAATATATGTATGTATGTATGTAAATATATAAGTCTCCATATTATCATAACCATTTTTCTCAAAAATTATTTTTTTGTAGTATCTGAATTAATTTATTTGTATATGTATGTCTATATAACTACATGTATATCAAAATTCTAATTAGGAATAAAATTTATAACTTAATTATGTACTTTATTACATTTGTACAAATTAGATTTTAATCTAGTTAAAAAATAATAATTTATGCACATAGAATTAAATTGATATGACAGATTTGTTTTCGTTTATAACAATATTATTGAAATTTTTTTTTTCAATAAAAATTTTAATTATAGTTTATGTGAATTTATGAGAATATGTGTAAAAAAGTCACCGGTCATTATAAGATTTATGAAGAGAAATAGAAGACAAATATGCATTTGTATGTTTTATGGTGTTGATATATCTTCTTGTCACATTATGACAATTAAAGAAAAACAAAATCTGGTCTTTTTTGAAATATTGCGTTTAAAATTTACATAAATTGTACCCAGTAAACAAATTTATTTACAGGGTCACAAAATATTTTTTTTTTAATATTTTATTCAGGCAATTTAATTGTTAATTAAATAAATTAAACATTATTAAATTAAATTATAATGTTAAAAATATGCAGGCGACCAGAAATTCGGAAATTCAAATATTAAATACGTTTGTGAAAGTCTTGCCGCATTAGTTTTCGGAATACTCCTCAAAAGTTCTGTGTACATTGACCCAAAGCAAATCAACAAAAAAGAAGTGAGGCCGCTGGTTTCCACATATGGATGTAGACAATTATACAAATTTATAACATTTAGAAAAAACTACTCTTCTGTTAATTTTTGCAATTTATGCAAAAAGAAGAAAATTTGCACAATTTTTAGAGAAAATATTAAATACAAAATATGTTTTTATTTATAATATTCTACTATTTTAAAATTTATTGAAACAATTTATTTTATGTAATTTTTTTATTGAAACAAATAACTACAATGTGACAATAATTATTAGCTACATGGGTTACCTAAGGTAAACTTTTAATCAAACATATTATTTATCATATTATCGAAATTTTATTCACACTAACAACTCATTATCAATAATTTAAAGGAAACGTAGGAAACGAATCAATTTCCTGATTTCATAACGCAGAATATTTTATATCAGTTTGATTTTAAGACACGTGTAAGATAATATTTATTGCAAGGATCCAATTCAATTCTAACATGCAAATATTTTTGATTAAATATTTTTTGTTTCATCTTTGAGTTGCTATATCAACTATAATTTTTTTTTTATATCTATACTTAAAATATTATAAATCTAGAATTTCACTTATAATTAGTTCTCTTTACAAAACATCATCTATTATTTTGATATACTATTTTGTTTTTTTGGTACAGTAACATTATGTACGCATAGTTGTGTGCATTTATATATGTATAAATATTTCGATTATTACAAACATACTTCGATTTAATAAAAAAAATAATTGTTGCTTATTGATATTCCAAAATATTTTTAATTTCTTATTTTCAATGTGTAAAAAGTATTTTGTATTAATTGGGATAATGGAAAGATCTTGGGCAATCATTATAGGAGGTTAATTTTATCGATTGGTAAAAATCGATTTTAAATTATGTATTTATATTTAAAAAATTACATTTGATTTAAAATGAAAGGTAATAAAATTTTGGAAACATAGTCGCATATCTATACTCGTTTTAACAAAAACAATTAAAATCGTTAAATCACATGATCTCGGCGGCGAATTCACAAATCCAAAACTTTAAATTATGCTCAATAAATACGTTCTCAATTATATTGTTTGTGAAAAATTTGTAATATTAAAATTATGTATACTAGCCGCTGGCGCCTATTTTAGTACATCAAATAAGTCAATTTGACGTTAATAATTATAGAATAAATAAATGACATAAACTCATTATTTCAATAAATTTAATGATTTATCCACAAATTTTTGATTCTCCAATTTTGTAATTTTATTACACGCAATATTATTTTATCTTATCTCATAATAGAGTAATGACGATTATACCCTTTGTTCTCTCTCGTATTACTTACCTATAATTTTTTTTTTATTTTTCTTTTTTCTTTGTAATTATGTTCTTATTGTAAGGCGTTATTATTGTTTACTATTATTATTTTATTATTTTTTTTTTATTATTATTATTGGCGTAATTGCTGTTCTGAGTAAGTATATATTGTATTATTATTACTTTTATTACAATAATTATCATTATTACTGTTATTGTTTATCTAATTAAATATATTTTTATATATATATATATATGTGTTTATTTATACATGTGTGTATGCATAATGAAAACTAGATGAAAGTGAAAATATAAACTGTTATTTTTCATTTTTCTTTATTATTTTTCTTTCATGTGAACATTTTGTGAATAGTGATAGGTCAGTTAATATTGGAATGTTGAATATTAAGAAAGAAAACAGAATAGCTAGGTGTAATAAAAATAAAAAGAAAAAATTGATTATTTATAATAATTTTACAAATAAAATGAGTTTTTGAATATTTTTTTAGAATATTAATTTTAAAATTATAATAAACATTTACGCTTACTCTAATGTATGTAAATTCATATAGTCGTATGCATTTTTTGTGAGCATATACAAGTGATTTTTAAATTAGAATTATTTGTGATGTTAAAATTATACATAAATTTTAATTGATTTATTAGAATCGACAGTGTTAATTCAATTGAAATTTATTTAAATAAAAAAAATAATTCAAACATAATTGGTATATTTATTTTTTGAAGTTGTATTGTAAATATTCAAAATTCATAATTTAGAGGAGAATTCTCCCACCTTATAGAACATCTTATAGCCTTTATTTCACTATATCAAAGCATAAGTTGTTTGAGATCAAAATATATCAATAGTTATAGTTCTCAATCTCGTCCAGGTGACAATAATCTCCATCATCAACACCGTTTTTCGAAATTATTAATAAATTATATAAAATAAATTATAGAGTAAAAAATTATTTTTGGTAATAGGTATAAAATGTAAAATAAATACCATATTTATGCTGAAAAATGTTATCTGTCACTATACATGCATATAAGTGAATTTATGGCATATTTATTTATTTTTTGACATATAATGAGCTACGTGTAATTCATGCAACAATTTTTGAGATTCTCACGGCTCCAAAAGCTGCTGTAGCCTGATTGAAAATCACGAATATACTATATACATATATTTGACTCTTTAGTGAACAGTGAATTAAGTGTCAACGTCCATACAGCTTGAACTATTCGCGATTCGTGTCTGCGAAAAGAGAATCAAAACGATGAACGGCAATGGTCGCAACAGCGCGGAATGGCAAAACCAGTAATACCAAAAGTGCAGTAGTTGCATTTAATGTCACACATTCATGGAAACAGATAATGTCAAAAAGAAGTTACCAGCAGTATGGGTATTCTTAGGCTATTTTAACGCCGATAATTGAATTCGCGGCGATAATTTTGCTTGATTCTGGGCAATCCCATTTGTATATGTGTATTCTATATGAATTATGACTCTGTTCTCAACTTAAATATCGTAGTTAGGCTAAGATATATAAGCATTTTAAAATATAGAAAAAATTAAAATGATCGGATCGGAAGTGATTAAGTATTGAATTAGTGATTGTTTAAAAAAATCGATTGTTTAACGGCAAAAAATTTTCGACAGGGTTCTTTTATTAGAATTTAAATTTTCAAAAATTGTGTTGATGAATTAATTGTCAATTTATGATTTAATGCCTTTACCATTGTTTGTTTTTTTTATCAATTTTTTAAATGTACGTCAATTACCAATCATTTAAAATTGTACTTATTATGGAACTAGAATTTTATATTAAAATTACTTGTAACTATTTTTACAGGACATCTTTTTTTCTTCAAACCAAATTAATAGTATAAAATAATAGTAAGCTGTAATTAAACATAACTGTAATGTTCATTATTAAGATGATTAAAGAAATTAAACAACTTTTCGTATATAAGTAAAGATAAGATAATTAAATAAGAAGCAAATATTTTTCTAATTAATTTTGCCGTTTTGAGAATTTTAGCATCGTTATAAATTTGTATATGTGCATGTATATAATATGGGTATTGCCTCAAATTGATTGAATAACATAATTGAAACAAGCTGAATTTGTTGTCTAGATTTCGAACATCAATGTTATAAGTACGGTTGACAAAATCGATTAGTTTTGTCAACTGTTATAGTAACTAAAAATTTAAAGTTCCTTATTATGGATTTCTGCCGAAATCAAGTAGAGTGGAATAGTTAAAAATGTCCGAACGCATATCGGAAAGACTTGCCTGAATTAAAAAGCTGCAGTAACTACCAAAACATTTTTTACTGAAACATGAAACAATCTATTTTCTCTACCTCGAGAGTAAACATTAATTTTATGGAAAAAATTATTTTTCTATTAAATATAATCAGGACTAATATAATTTCTATTTTCTCTTATTAATTTTATAATACATTTTTATTGTAATTTAATTTTTATATGTACATAAACTTATAAAATAACAGTTAATTTTTCAGTGTATAATAAATAAGTAATTTTCTTATATAATTATTAGCTCCCAATTGTATATTACATTATATTACAAACATAAATACATAATGTAAGATCCCAGTTTATTGTACTATTATTAAAATGTAAATTAAATAAGGTTATAGAGCACTGCTTTAAATTTTATTTACTGCAGTGAAATAGTGGCGTGTAATCAATGTACATAAGTATGTAAATATTTCTATATTTTCGTTCAAATTTACAGGAAAACCAGATTATTTCATTTACTTCCACATAATATTTATACATACATACATATGTACCTACATATTTCACTATTGCTTACATAGACATATATGTATGTACATACATACATAAAATTCACCTGTCCTAATAATGAATATAATTTTGATTATGCTATTTCAGGTGTTCTGTTATTTTAACAAATTTTTTTTTCCTGTCTTCTGTTGTTTTTTTTTCTTTTTCATTCTTAAATTTTTTTTTTTTTGTTAAAGAATAGAACGGAACATATTTTATTGGAATAACTTGAAGCGAATACTTGTATAGCGGTAAGCGGTATAAAAAAAAATTATCATCAACCGATTAAAATTTACTACCAATTCACAATAAATATACGGTTAAAATAGACGTAGGCATTATAGTACATACATAAGTATATCTTGTTTTTAAAAGAGAAAAAAAAAAATTAAACAAACACAATATAAAACGATATTTTACCGTATAGGATTTTATAAATCTCTCTCTTTTCTATATTATTAAAAATATTTAAGCTACAAGCACACATTGTAGAATTTTTAGTCTTAAAACTTGTAAGATGAGGGAAAAACAACCAATCAATAACGACATATACATAAATAATATAAAATACCTCAAGAAAAATAGCAAAAAAAAAAAAAAATTCATTGTATTACTTCGGCGGCCGCTGTCGCTCTATTATTGAAATTCATCTACAATATATAAGAAGTATACAATTATTGTTCAAGGATGAGCCCATTGAAAGCACATTCCTATACTTATATAATAAAAAATATTTTTTGTATAACAATAAGAACTAGTTTTATTTCGGTTTGCTTATATTTTTGCCCATATAATCGTATTATTTCCAGATTTTAAAAATTTATATACATACACATATGTGTGGGCCTTCCTGCATTTTGTATAGATTTTATTATGAAAGCAAAAATAAAGAAGGGTACAATATATGTTTATTTCTGACAATAATAGGATCTTATTAAAACAAAAATTAAATTGGAAAATTGAATGAGAGTGGAATGACAGTAGAGGTATTTTAAAAACACAAGAACTGCTGTTAATTAATTCACTCAATATATTTGTCTGTCCAATTTTGTAATAGACTAAAACTTATCATTCTTATATGTCTCTTATAATTTCTTATAAATTTGTATGATACTTTTTGTTATTATCAGGGAGGCATGCAAAAAGCTGTAGGTAAGAGAAAAGATGGCGTAAAATCAAAGTCAAGCTATTTCGTCTTTTAGCATTCTAGCATTCTAGCATTAACCATAAAAATTGTGTTCTTCATTTGAGACTCTTCATTTGTAATTTCTCTATTTGCTCTCTTAATTTACAGCTTCTCTTATTTACAGTTAAATTACAGCGTATAGCAAAATTTTTCTTATATTTAGCCAGTTTTTTTTATAAGACAGTTGGTACAAGTCTAAGATTTGACTCTATTTATATTTCTATACAATTATAACGGCATTTAATTTGATTATTTCAAAAATTAAATCACAATATTATTATTGCAATAAAAAATATCATAATATTAAAAAATAATTATTATTTAACTTAAATTTCAATATATATGCTACTCGTTTAATGCTATAATAAAAGTGCATAACAGTAGTTAAAAACATTAACCTACCGGTACTTCATTACAACCTCATACACTCACACACATATTCTATATAATAATCAAGAATCTTCTTTAATTTCATCTATTATAATTTTGAAAATCAGGTATAAAAATAAAAATAATAAGAAAATTTAAAATATTAGAAAAAAAATTTTTTTAAAGGAATTTTAAATTGAAAATATTGTGATTAAACAACAACAAAATAACAAACAGTAAAAAATAAAAAACAAAAAAATTGTGCATCGGAAAAAACATAGGAAAAATTTGTGTTGTAAAAAAAAAATCAAAAACCGTTGTTGTCTTTATTGTTAATATGGAAGTGGAAATTTTTGTTTTTTATTGCACACAAAATATATACACAAATAAAAAAAAGGAAGAAAAATCATACAAGAGTAAATGAAGAAAATTAAAGCGGTTTTCAGGCTAAAATAATCACCTGCCATGCCAAACTGGTTTAGTACAAATAAGAAACAAAACACGGCCAAATCTTACATGAGAATAACAAAAAAAAAAATCTAATGTTAAAATGTTACTGAAAATTATTAAATTTTTTACTATTACACTATTACACAAACCTTATACCATACAGGAATTAAATATAAAAAAGTAATAAAAAAATAATTTGAAGTTTAAAGAATTTTCTTTTTATTTTCAAATGAAATTGAATTCTCAGTTATTTTGTAAAACGGGAGCATTAAAATACAAAATATTCTTGTAATTTTTTCTCTGTAACACTGGCCGTGTAAAAACTTCAAAAATAATTTGTATAAATTGAAAGAGATGCTTACGATATTCAATTTAAAATTAGCGGTACAAAATAACTGTGTTCTAAAATGAAATGAGTACTAACAAATTGTAAGAAAAAAAAATATAATCTGTTTTCTAATTTATAACACATATGTATATTCATATACATAGATGAATACATAAAATGTAGATGATTACAAATTACAAAATAGAAATTTTTTTTCTAATATACTCAAAATAGTAATTTGTTTAAAAAATTATGGTACAGACATAGACAAAGGTTAATAATATTGCAATAAGAAAATATGCATAATAAAAATAAATTAAAGTATGAGAGAGACATAGAAGCAGAGAGAGAGAGAGAGAAAAAGAGAACAGAACAGAACACTTAAATTAATTTTAAATTTTAAATGTTAATACATTAATTTTATTAGCAATTATAATAAAAAATTTCTCCTTTTCTTAATAATTTTTGTTATTTAAGAAAATAATTATAAATAAAATTCGCTGTTTTTCTAATTTTAATGAATTCTTGCATATGTTTGTATGTAATTTAATAATTTTGTAATTAGTACTCATACATAATTATTTGAATTTATTTATTTTAGGTGACTGCATATGCATAATATTTATTTATTATTTACTTAGAGGAAAATTTCTTTATTTTTTTTTTTTTGCAGAAAAGTGAGAGAAAAATGATTTAAGGGTGCTGTTATAATTATGATTACCTTTCGTTGTAATCGAAATTGAAGTCAAAAAATTAACTGCTTAATCAATGTTTATATTAAGAGCATATATTAATTATATTAAGGGAGATAATCTAAAAATTGCTACTTATTTAAGATTTGTAACAAGATTGAAAAAAATTTTAAATTTAATGGTGTTGACAAATTTTCATACAGAAAAAATAATAGTGTAAATTGTTCTTATAATAATTACATGTAAAGAAAATATTGGAATTTTTTAAGAAAATAATCTTAAATTATATACTATGATGAGCAAGAGTACATACATACATATGTAATCAGTGTTCAATTTTCGTTCATAAGTTCTCACATTATTTTTAGAGAGCGTAAAATTCGCCAACCACAATGTCATGGACTTATAAAATGTAAAATATAAAATGTATTTCCTTCTACCAGCTTTTAATACCCAATTCAGTAATTTGACGAATTCAGTAATGTCATAAATTTATTTATGAGTTAGTTTTTAAAAAGGAGAGTCAAACGTAACTCAAACGAGTAAAATATCAATAATCTATAAAATCAGAAAATACATAAGAAAATTGCTGCAATATAAGTAACTAATGATTACAATTTAAAATATCTATTAAATAAAGTTGGGTCAAACCAATGGTTTGTATTGTAGCACTTTTCCCTTCAACAAGTGAAAATTCTGCTTTTAAATACAGTCTATGTATAGCTATCACACTATTAAAATTATTTTCATTCATATAAAAAACTATTTCTAGGATTGCATATATTTAGGATGACGCATATATGCAGTCTTTGAAATAAAGCAAAAATTAATATAAAAAAGGGTTAACATAATGCTCGATTTTAAGGGTTAATTGTGTGAGTTAAAAAAAATAATTATATTTTTCAATTTCATGGAATTTACCGTTAGCTTTTTGCGTTTATAAAAATTTGGAAAAGCTTGCGGTTTCGGAAATATAAGGTGTCAAAAATTCAAATTTTACGAATTTCAAGAGGTGATAACTTGAGAGGGGGTGGAGATGGAAAAAAATTTTCTTCTAACAAAATGAACTATTTATTAATATCTAAAAGCTCCTAAAATTTCAAGCTTCTACAGTCTGGGGTCTAGAAGAAAAACGACATCAAAAATTTGGAAAAAAAGGACTTTAAATAACGGTAAATTTGAACGGCCATTTTGTTTTTCTTAAATTGAACTATAGTATACCGCGCAAGGGGAAGCAAGCCACTGCCTTTCTGCGTTTGCAAAATTTCAAAAATGCTTATGGTTTCATTGCAACAAATATTTAAAAAAGGCCATTTTTAGGGTTTTGGGGGGTTATAACTTCTAGAGGGGGGGAGATAGGTAAAAATTTTGTTCTACGGAAATAAGTTTCTAGTGAAGATCTATGTACGTATTAAATTTCAGCTTTCTATCTTCAAAGGTGTAGAAGTTTTGTAAACAGACACACGGACAGACGGACGGACGGACGGACGGACGGACGGACGGACGGACGGACGGACGGACGGACGGACAGAGTGAAACTAATAAGCACTTTTTTCAAAAAATTTTTTGGAAAAGTGCTAAAAAGTAACTAAATTCCACTTATACGAAATGATGTTTCTCATTTTGACAATAAATTTTCAAATATTTTGTATTTCATTTTAAAATCATTCACAATAATTAACTAAAATCCTTACTGGTATTTAACTTATTTGTTTTTGTTATACACACATAATACAATTATAAAGATATTTAATTATTCAATTATTATTATTATATTTAGTATGTGATATTTCCATATACTACATTTATAAAGTTAACTAAATTTTTCAATTATAAAAATATAATTAAATAAAATTATATAAAATGTATGTATGTATAAGGCACGCGTATATTACTATATAAAATTTTTTTATTATACAATTTTTATAGTTTTTATACCAAAAATATAATTAAATTTTGGTTAATATTTTTTTTTTATTATTGAATGTAATTACAATAGCCTGGTCAATAACAGTTAACATAAACTTCTATAACCGCAAATAAATTTTCAATATTCAAATGTGTATACACTTAGGTATGTATGTATGTATATGCTTTAACAAGAATAATAAAATCATTTAAACATTTTGTTATACAAAACAAAATAAACAAAATTTCATGTTGAATTTTTAATTGTGAATATTAAAAAAAAAAAAAGAGAAAAATTACCGTCGGTGTAAAACCAAAAAGAAAAAACAGTACAACAATAATATAAAATTAAAATATTCCGTTGGCAAAATTAACGGTTGATCATCAACACAATAATAATTATATTGATTGCATATATGTATGTATGCATGTATGTATGTAAAATTAAATTTATAAAATAATATTTACAATAATTTTATAAAATAACTGAAATTTTTTTGTTTTACGCGATAGGGCAATGCTGCTATATGCTCTACAACCGCATTGCTTTATTCTACTACATTATATAATGAAATTGTTTGAATAACAATAAACAACCAATTTTTAGTAATATGTATTTTTTTCCAATAAAAAAAAATTTATATGTATTTTGTGATGAAAAGTATTTATAAATAAAATTGACATTTTTATTATATACAGAGAAAAAAAAAAGAATTCCATATTGCAAATTTGCAATTACAAATAATATTTTAGCAAAATAAAAAATTCTACATTTATACTAAATAATTTGAAGTGTCTCCTAAGAATTACTGCGTATTTCGTCTATATTTCTATTGGGATTTATATATGGGGAATAAAATATACATACATATGTACATAATATAATGACAATTATGTGTACAAAATTACATGGAATGAAATCCAAAATTAAATATTGTGAACTTTTTTGCAATATTCATTTGACGATTTTAAAAATAATTGCAATACATATTTTCATCTATTATATACACATATGTATACATATAATTACTTATTACATAATTCAGCAATTAGTATTTTATAAGCTGAATTATGTAAATATGGTAAAAAATTAGGGATTTGAAATTGAAGATTGCATGGTGTTTATTCTTAATTAAGCTTTCATCGCTGAATATTGTAATAATATAGTATTAGTGAAATTTCGAAGTGAAATTTTAAATTGCTTTTAATGCGTAAACTTGTTATGTGTAACCAATGATTACTCTGCCTTCTAAATAAATACACACTTAATGTCCCCATGACTTATTCAGCAATATAATTTTAATAGCTGGACAGTAGTAAACAGTGTTTATATATATTCTAAATTTAGTTTCTCAGATTTAAATTGAAATGCTGTGAAATTATAATTAGAAACTTATTTATATTCAGAACACAATTCAGCACACAATTCAGCAGTTACAAATCATAAACTTAATCGTGTTTTAATATTTTGTTACCGTATTTTAAAATAGCATTTAAAATATAATTCTGATGTAGAAGAATTAAAATTTTAAAATACTTCAAGTATGTCATGTAAGTATGTTCATATGTATGTAGGTATATTCTAAGAAATATACTTACAATTTAATTCTAATAAAAAGTTTCGTGTTCCTAAACTTCATTTAAAATTCAAGGAAAATCACAGATCAACCTAGATTTTTATTTTACATCAACCATTTTACTTATTTTTCATTTTTCTTATTATTTTTTTATTAACAGATGCCTTTGTCAGCTACATTCAATTCAAGTTTATAATTCACCTTATAGTTAAAGTATTTTTAGAGTGTTGTACCTGTAAACAGTACCTGTTATATTTGACTTTTATTGCATTTTAAAACATAAATTTTTGGTTGCCATTTTTTTTTTCGTATTTTTGATTTTGATATTATTTTTCTCTTTCTAAAATTTATTATATAAAAATGATAATGTTTAATATACATAAATGTGTGTGTGTAATTGTGTATGTTCAAATAGATTTTTATTTATTTTTATAACTTTAAAATAAACCGTTTAAAAAATATATTATGCATATGTAAGTATATCATGCGAAAATAATATAAAATAAAATTATAAAAGACTTTAAAAGAAAAAAAAGAGAGAAAAAAAACTTTTTTTAATAAAAAGAGCAATAAAATTCACTTTGATCTGATCTGATATTGCATAGAGAAGAAATCGTAATAATGGTTTAAAACCCCACTATTTTTAAGGCGTACTTAAATAAAACTTTAATATCTAAAAGGAATATTCAAAAATTATAAAATAAAATTTTATACTCCAGTATAACAAAAAAAAAAAAACAGTAACTTTTTACAACATTTAAATATTTATCTTGACTATTAAAAAAAAAGTTATTCTACTTTACACATATGTGTGAGCGAGCGCCTATACAAGTAACGCTTAAAGAAAACACAGAAAAAATATAGTTTATCATGTCAACTCTGTTATACCCATACGAACTTGTTATCCTATGAGCGAACAAATATGCCATAGCCGACTTTTGGACGGACTATGACTTTAATTACATACTTTAGAAAAATCACGGAGTGAAGAATTTCTATACTTTAGAAAAATCACGGAGTGAACACTCGTCGAACATACGTTGGTACGGAAATAATATTTGTCGTATTACCATATTTATTTACACAAAATTTTAGTACTGTAATTTCATTAGTTTTCAAGATATGACCAAACAACTATTGAAGCTGTATGGCAGCTGCTATAAGGAATCAAGAAGTGTTAACGACTTTCAACACATTCATATAACACTTTCAGTATAATATGTATTTGTGCGAAATTTCTTCACGTGTAATTTCTGATATATATATAGCTTGCACAATTTCTGAGAAATAGCCGAATAACTTTTAAATTTTTAGGGCAACTACCCGAACATTTGCCTCGGTCTCATCCTATTTAAATAGCGTTCCGGAATTTACTATTATAAATCGTTTGCGGAAGTTTGGTGAGCTTAACCCAATTAGTTTTTGAGTTATCGTTGGGACATAAGGACAGATATGGTTAAATCGATCCGCAATTCGTCGTTGATCAAAAACATACACTTATATCTCAGATCATTATTTTTTAGCGTTATAAGGCGTAAGACAAATTTATAATACTCTTCAAACATACATACGCTCGTACAGTTATAGAATAATAGTAAATGTTTTAAAACCGCAAAGATATCGTACTAATAAAATGTCGATATTAATCTATAAACCATAAGAAAAAAAAATATAAAAAAAATACTTTAAGCATATAAATTGGTATTTTTTATTTTTAGTATCTCTTTTTTTCATATATACTCGCCTTAAAGGTAAAATATTATACACATTTAACTGAACTGAATATTGTACCTACACTGCGCCTATATATATGCTTATCATACTCACATATTACAATGTACAAGTACATATTTTATAAGGTTAACATTCATTATGCACATAAATGCCTACATATTAACTTGTTATATTGCATATTATAAAGATAATATTGATTTTATTTTGAGGACTCCTTAAAGTATATTCAGCATAAATTCTTAAAAAAAAATTGCGCGCGCAATTCTTTTACATAACCAACGGTATTTACGATAAAATAAAAAAAAATACGAGAATAATAATAAAAACAAAAAAAACTTAAACCTGTGCGCGCATTTTTTTATGACAACAAAACAAAAATGAAAAAGAGAAACAGAAAAACAAGAAAAAAAAAATTGCATAAAAATAGGAATTTTTAGAATATTGCGAATGAAAAACAAAAATAATAAAAAAATGTACTATTTTCTACTAGTTAAGCGCATTTGAATCAAAATACAGGGTGTTTCAGAACTTTTTATGTCCTTTTTTTAAATATTTACATTAGGCCAATTTTCTATTGTTATTTTTGTTACAGTCTTAGAGCAGGTTAAGTTTAAATGAAGCTTTTCGACTTAAGTAACTTTAAAATTTATTATACCTAAAGACTTCGAAGAAAACGTCGGAGGCTCAACATGGTGTTTAATACTTGTTCAAGTAAAGGTATACGAACGATGAAAATTATATTTCTATTATGGGAGTTTTCCAATAAAAATGTAGCTACACTCTACAGTGACAATCAATAATTAAATTGTGGTTGCATGAAAAAATTTAAGTAAAAAATAAATTTAATTGTAATTTGACATTATTTTTTATTTTGTTAATCAGTCACAGATTTTAACGCCCTAAGATTTTCGAAAATAATTGAAATAAATACATTCTGCAAATACACAAAACTATAGCAATGTCACATGATAGAAGTTTCAAACCAAACATTTTTGATAATGTCGTATGATACGAGTTTACGTTTTGTAATACATTTGTAAACTATTTACGTGGATGTTTGATTTTCATCTTTTGAATTGTAGAAAAATCATAGCTTTATAGGTGATATCAAGGAAGAAAATTGTGAAGGTCTGTCGCAAAAAATTGTTCATTATACACACAAATTTTTTTTGAGTTATATCTAAAATTTGGAATATAGCCCAAAAATTTATTAAACACACTGTATTATATTTAGTAAAAATTATATGCATGAATAATATTTTTAGTTGTACACGATGCAATTCAATAATAATTTTGTTCTATTATGGTTATGACGATGACAACGATTACGATGATATAGACGAGGATGGCGACGATAGCAACGAAAACGGCTATACAATGACAGTAATGATGACGGCTCAGGGTCATCGTATTTAGTTTACAAGTACGATTTTTTATAATGTACAAGTATAGAATTTATAAATTGTATACGAGTATTGTATATGAAAAACACGTTCTAAAATTTTTAAATTTTTAATTTTTTTTTGATTAAGATCTATTTTTTGTTTTTTTTTTTTTTCTAAAATTTACAAAATTTATATTAACTTACGGTTTTCTTTTTGTATAATAATATTCCTAAAATTGCACTTAATGAACATTTTCGCTATAATATTATGTAGGCATAATTGCTATATGGTTAAATAAATTTTGTTTTCTGTGCATATTGTAAAAATATTTGTAACATTATTACATTAAATTTTTGTTGTAATCCTAATTATAAAAAAAAATTATTTGTGTCCATTATAATTACAATGGGCATACTGAATAAATAACATTTGTGTATTTTTAACTACTGGTCCATAATTAAAGTAACCATTTGTCTTCTCTCTTAGATAACCCTCGATTTCAACTTGGTGTCATCTTTAAAAACTCTATTCACTTTTTGTAATTTTTACCTAGACCAGTTAACAATTTGTCATCTTCCACAAAAAAATTAGGCACAGTAGAATAGTCTCTTCTTTCAAAATTCATATTAAATGTAAAAAATCAATTTAATTGTTTTTGATATTATAGTTTATACAGAGCGGTGTAGTTCTGGTGCAAACGCGCTCGGTAGCGTTAATTCCTTGGATTTTTTTTAGGAAAAAGATCGTATTGAAAAGGTTTGAGAATAAACATAAATGTAAAGGTTTGAATCTTGAATTTTTATTTATTATAGCCGTCGCAATCGAAAAAACTATTAAAGTATATTATCACTCTGCCTCGAAAAAGGTATGCGTGCCATGAAAGTTATACACAGCAAAGTTGTGGAGGATGACGAAGCGCATCGAACACAGGGGAGTTTTTTGAGATAACTACCGTTTTTTGAAAAATTTGCAGTTTGGCCGAATTTTTGAGCAGATTTTTTTTAGCCCTTCAAACCATCTGCCCCCTCCCCCTTACCCATCACTCATATGATTGTTATCTTAAAAAACTAGGAGAAATCACCAACCGAGGGCGTTTACACCAGAATCGAACTACCCTGTACAAATTTGAATTATAAGTCAAATTCCTAATGCAATTTCATAAAAAATCCTACATTTCAAAATATGGTCACCTTATCGTATAGTATTTGTCTATATAAATACAGTTTTTTACATCATAAGCTTACATCTATTTTCTGCAGATTAAAATTTATGTTGCTTTTACTGTTACTATACAGATACTGCTACTGCTAAATATATTGATTATTACAATTACTAAATATTAGACTATTGCTAATGTAGTTATGTATGTACTTTAATGACTATAGCTACCTATAAGCTTGTACTATTTATTACTGCATCATCTAACAAAAACAAAAAATCCAAAAAAAAAACTAAAAAAAAAAATTAAGTAAAATTGAACACTGACATTATAATAGTATAAACAAGTTAAGCACCTTTTATGGCAATTCTCAGTAGGTAATTAATAATTGAGTACTTGAAATATAAAAAACTAAAAAAAAAACATAAACGAAAAAATAAAAAATTCTCAGAGTCAGTCACATTTTTATTTCAAAAATAGAAGCTAGACATACTATCGAGAATATTTTTCGTATACGATATATAGAATTTAGTGAAAATGTGCGTGTGTGTGTATGAGCGTGGTATATGCATTAATGTTATATATTTAATTAAATAACTGGAATTTGTATATTTATAATTTTAATATATTAGTATGTACATACATACATACATATATTATTATTCATAACAAGAGACTCAAAGTTAATATTTTTAAAAATATTATAAATAATAACAAAATATACCAATGTATGTATACATGTATATATTATATAAAAATATATTTAAGATAATAGTACAAGGTTGTAATAAATTTTATTTTTATTTTCTAATTTTTTTTACTATTTTCGCGAATGGCGTTTTTATATATTCACCCTGCATTCAAGTAAATTTTTGTATTTTGTTTTCTCTCTAAAAATATTTCTAATATAAGTATGTATATACATAGATACAATATTTATAGCCTTATTCCTCAATAATATCTAATATATGTATGGATGAATGTACAAATGTATATATAATTCATAAATATCATGTACATCCATATATCAATACATATATACTTATAATAATACTATATATACAATTAAATTGTCTTTGAAACTGACATCTTAAAAAGTTAAAAAGATTATTAGTATTCCTGGTATATAAGTAAAATATAAAAAACAAAAACAATAACAAAAGTAAATTTAATAAATAAAACAGAAGTTTGTAATTTTTTTTTTAATTGTTTTAAATATTATTTTTATTTCTTAATTTTTTTTTTATTATTCGCATTAAAAGGCGCCTCCGATGTCAATCGATTATATGAGTTAATTGTGAACAGTTTTAAACTGAGTATCTATACATTGTGAATATGGATTTGAAGGTAAAAAAATTAAATAGCAATGCAACACAATTGTAATGTTCGGCTATTTAAGAATTTTTAAAAAAAAATACAGGATTTTTCTAAAGTTATTTTAATTACTTACTTTATAGAAAAAAAAATATAATAATAAAAAAAATGAATATGGAATTTTAATTAGAACTGATTTACAAACATTTACAATTGAATACAAACGGGGTAAGGTATATAGAAAAATGGAGTTTAAAAGGAGAACAAAAACAACATAATTGGGTTAAGTTCGAAATGATTAAGAGTAATAATATGTATTGCAATGAATACATAAGTGGGTACGGTACAGAGCTGTAATATAAGACTAATTTAACAGGGATATGGGACTTTGTATACAACTAAAAGCCATCTCTAGGGGAGTAAATGTGTTTAATTACTTTTTTTTCAATAGGATAACTTTGTGCAATGATTTTACACACCTGTTTTATTGTTATAAATGTTATATGTACACCTATTTTTATGTATGCTTCTCAAATGGACACAAATATTTTGTTGTTCTTAATTAAATTGTTGAAAAATAATTTATATTTAATTTATGCCTAAAACAGATTAAAATTTGTTATTTAAAAAAAAAATTGTGAATTATTAGGAATTCATAACATTTAATATTATTCACAATAATCAAATATCTACATTTTTAAAAATTCTAAATTATTATAAAGAAAAATTTAATTTTTCGATTTTTTATATTTTTTTTTAAAATTCAAAATTTATTAACATTCTATAGATTAAAAAAAATATTTAATTTAATAAAATTTTTAAAAATATCTTGAGTAAAATTAAAAATCAAATGAATATAACAAATTTAATTATAAAATGGAGAAAATATTTTCAATATTAATTATAGGTTAAGTTCATTTCATTCATAAATAATACACGAATATGTAATAAATTACAGTAGTTGACTAATATAATAAAACTTTATTACAAATAATTTTACAAGTAATTAAAGATTAGTTACTTTGTATTACAAATATAAAAAAATTTAATTACTAGTCATTTTGTAAGTTTTCTCATTAATGGTCACTATATAAGGTTTAACCTTATTACCTTTTAAGTTAAATTAATTGTAGTAATGTTTTTGTAATGTTAAATTAATTTTAGTAAGTAAATCGTATATGCTCTTTGTAATATTTAAATATAAATTCTTGTTCATCTTAATCACCTTATATAGCTTGCATTTTTAAAAAACTTAAAAATTTTTAATTTGAAATTAAGATTTGTAAATAATTCAAAATTTGTTTTGAGTCATTTCGATTACAGTCACAAATTTTCTATCCCAAAAACGATTTTAAGCGAGACGTTTACTGTATTTTGTTTTCTTTAAGATAAGTGTCCAATAACTTCCGAATTTAGCTGGGAAAAATACGAGATTTAAACTATAAGAAAGTAATTAAATAATTTACTATTCTCTCACACAATGCGTTGTGTTGTGTGTGGTGAATGATGGTGATTAAAAATGTGAAATAATTAAAAGTGACTTATTTATGTTTTGAGTTTTCCATTTCAATTTTCTTAAATTAATTATGTATATACACTTACATGGGCTTGTTTATAGGTATACAAAACTTTTAAATTAAGATTTAAATTATTACATTTATAAAATTATTGATTTTATAGGGACAAAAATAATTATTTAAAATATTTTAATTACAAAGAAATTACTGTTAGAAAAAGGAATAAAATAATTGGATATTTTTGGAAAATAAAACAAAAAAAACAACACAAAAATTAATTAATTTTTTTTTTAGCTTAAATAAATAATACTTTGTGTGTGTGTACTTAATAAAAAACAAAATCAAAATAAATATTTTATTTTTCTGTTTTATTAACAAAAAAAAAATATTTAAGGATTGAGAAATTCTATATTATATACGTATATATGTACATGTGTAAGTGTGTATTCAAAATTAATGATATTTATTTTAATTTAATTCAAATATGACCCAATATTTTCAATTTGTGTGTGTTTTTTTTGAACATATGGTATTTATAAAAATTTTATGCATAATATTACATGTGTCTGTATATATGTGTAGCTGTGTATGTATTTATAGAATTCAAGGTATTTTAAATTTCTTTAGCAGAGCATTTTATTTCTCAATTATCAAAAAGTTTTATATTCGTATTTTTAAATTGTTTTTTTTTTTTTTGCAAAATTTTTACAAATATAATTTTATTTAAATACTTATATGTATGTATATTTTATTTGCAAATTTGACAAATATTATTTAATTAAATAAAGGAAATATTGTAGTTAAATTTAAAAGAAAAAAAATATGGGTTATAAATATTATATTTGTTGTGACAATATGGTAAATATAGGGATTTCAAGGAAATTTTCTACAAGTTTTAATCCGAGATAATTTAGAATCAAATTTTACATAATTTAGAACATAATCAGAATTAAATACAATTTTGAGTTTCGAATTACGCGTGCATAACAACTCTTAAGGTAAAATCAATTTTGAAATTTTTTTCGTATTTAATTGTATAATAATATTAATAATGTTGGGTGAAGCCAATGGTTTGTAAAGTATAGTACTTATCCCTTGAGCAAGTAACAATACTGCTTCCATTCATATCATTATATTACAAGTTATTGCATATATTTAGGGTGCGCCAAACAAAAAAAATAAAAGAGGCGTTAACATAATTGTCGAATTCAAGGGTGAATTGCGTGATTTAAGAAAAATAATCATATTTTTTGATAGCATGGCATTTACAATCACCTTTCTGCATTTATTATAGAATAAATAAATTAATTAATATTTCTGCAATACACATTTACACATGTACATGTATTAATAGAATTATTGTAGAAATTTGGAAAAGCTTGCAGTTTTAGAAATATAAGGCCCGAAAATTCAAATATTACAAAAAAATTTTCTTGGAAGGAAATAAATTTTTTATTATTATCTAGAATTTGCTAAATTACAAACCTATAACTTATGGTCTTGCAGAGAAATAATATATCAAAAATTTGAAAAAAGGATTGCGAACCATGGTTAATTTCAATGGCCATTTTGCCATTTTCATGCTCAACTATGTCATATTGCAGTGGAAAAAGCCAACTACTACTTTTCTGCGTTTGCAGACAGTTGTGATTTCGTTACAATAAATAGTCAAAAAATGGCATTTTTGGGACTTTGAGAGGCTATAACTTTTAGAAAGTGTGCGACAGGTGAAAATTTTCTTCTCCAGAAATAAGTTTCTATTAAAGGTCTATTTATATGTATAAAATTTCAGCTATATTTTAAAGTATGTAGAGGTTTTGTAAACAGGTTCGCGGATTGATAGACGGACGGACGGACGGATATTTTCATTCTCTAAGCATTTTTTCAAAAATTTTTTTTGGAAAAATACTAAAAACCGAGTTCTTATTTCAGTCAATTTCTATAATTAAGCCACCAAAATAATTTTAAACTGATAATTAATACAATCAAGATATCAAGATAATTAATACAATCAATCATAGAGCAGTACACTGAATGAATCATTTTCTATATAATGCAAAAAAAATGAATCAAGAAATGAAATAATTGCATCGTTAATATCAAAATGTCAAGTATTTCGCCGTTTAAATATCAATGAAAATTTTTATCTTAGTAATGCTAAGCACAATTAAATGTATTTTTAGTATAAAATATTAGAAAATTAAATTGTTTTTTTTTTCTTTTATTGTTAAAAATAAAATTACAAGAACTGACATTATTATGCCTATGTTCTATGAATTATAATTTTAACCTTAATAAACCTTAATAAACAACAAAATATATACATACTTGTATATGTACATAGAAAGCATAAATAAAATGACTATGCGTGTACAAAAAAAAACCCAATAATTTAAAAATTTAATCAAATATATTTTTTGTTCTATTCAATTCACAATGAATGCATTATTAATGAATTTGTTCAATTTCTCGTGAAAAATAAAGAAATGCGGATAATATGTTAATTATTAACTTTTATATAAATAACTAAAATTCTTTACATACCCACTTTTCTTTTTGATATGCTAAAAAAAAAAAAATTAACAAACAAAATAAACAATTATGTAAGCTAGGGTTTAACCTTTACCTAATTCAATTTTACTTCATTCTGTATATATGTATATGTATGCATATGTACACTAATGCATATGTATGTATGTAAAAAATTTTTGAATACACATTATTCTATAATGTCCGTGTGCACTATTTATAATAAATGCACTCAGAAAAAAAGGCAAAAGAAAATTAATTTATTGTAGAATTTTTCAATATTCCATATACCTTTTCTCTATCTTTTCTTTAATACATGCATATATGTATGAATAAATATATATGTATGAATGCATAATATATGTATATATCTTTATATCCAATTAATGTTCATAAAGCATTAAAATGCAATAAACGCTTCATGTACACCCAAAGAAAATAAATAAAAAAAATTTTCGCGAATTTTTTTTCATTTTATTATTTTTTTTTATCTATTTTCTTTCTTTTCAATATTTCACTATAGAAATCTATTTTTTATAGCCCTTTCTATTTGAATTTGAACAGATGTATGTACAATTTTACCAACTCTCTGTATAATATGTATGTATACATGTACATGTATGTATTAATTCATAAGTCATAACATGGTAAAATTTATTTGTTATACCATTTGAAAATATATTAAGATTCAAATTTCGTAAAGTTTAATGAAGATTCATATCATATCAAATGGATTTAGAGTTTGAAAAAGAAGAAAAAAAAAATAAATAAAGAAAGAAGAAAGATAGAAAAAATCTTTTTATTTTTGAATTAAATTACCATCGTTGACATGCAATATGGCCAGAACAGAAAGACAAGAAAAGAAAAGAAACAGCAAAAAGCCGCACATCATGCAATATAGGTAAAAAATTTAAATTTTTGGATGGACAGGTTTAAGCCCCCCAACAAAATTGAAAACTAGCAATATTTTTTTTTTGTTTTTTTATTATTTTCTATGTATTTTTTTTTTCAAATTTATTTGTTTGTAAATGAAATTTTGCCATACAGCTATAGTTTTTGGAAAAGGAATTGAAATTCATCCAAATGTAACTTAGTATACTAACAATTTATTCAATTTCTTGTATATGGGAGGAATTCAATATTTTTCTTTATTAAACGAACTTTTAACAAAAAATGAAAGAAAATTGAAAAATTTATAAGACTTTTTTTTTTTTATTAATTTCTGAATTATTTGTAATTTGATATTAAATTATTGATGTTTCGTAAAAAGTTTCAATTTGTTATACAAAAAAAAAGAGATGATATAAAATGATATTACAAAAAATTTATTGGAATTAAAATTTAAAACAGGAATATGAGAGAAATGAATAATTATTCTCTTAAAAAAAAATAATTTGGTATTACAAATGTAACATTGATACTTCTGTAGAATTTTGTTATACATGTCTGGGAAATACTTTTATTTATATATTAGATTAAATTGTAGTGGAGGAACATCCACATTTAACCGCCATGCAACTCAAGCTTTCCAAGATACGGGAATTTGGGTAGAAACACCTAGCGTCGAACAAAAATTTTACCCATTCTTGACGTCCTACCGATAACATATCATATTGTACTTTTTCCAGAATTATCTTGTATACTATTTAAGAAAATGTAAATTTTGTCCATAAATAGACTTCAACGGTTTGATAATTATTTTCTTAATTTACAATTAAAATTCCATTGCTTGAACTGTCACCAGTCCGAATATCACAAAAAATTTCGAATGTGAGAGAATTAAATATCTCTGGCCAAGTTATTCAAATTAAGTTTGATTTAATGGAAAACATGAAATTGAAAAGAATTCGGATAACGAGTGTTCGACTGTATATGACCATTTAAATATAAAATGTAATTTTATTTTTTAAATTTAATTTAATTAGATTTAAAATGCTATTACTTCTGAATTAATAATATTTTTATGTGAAAAGAAAAACAACAAAATAAATTATTATTTTAATTTGTCATAAAGTTTTTAATATTTAAAATTTATTATTTGTGTAATGTGTAAGTATGTATATGTAATTAGTATGTTTATCTAATTGAAATTTGTAATGAAATGTTAAAAATAAAAATTGAAATTATGGTGTATGGCATATCCATTTGAATTATAAATAAAATAAAAAAACAATTTTAGATGGAATTAAATTAATTTAAATGAAATATAAATTAGGAATGCTATTAAAATATTAGTGTTGTAATACAATTATATATGTCAATTAAGATTTTATTTCATAAAATTAAAATAATACTATAAAATTATAATTAAAAATAATTTTCTAATCATTAAAAAATTGTCACTTAAATGCCTAAAATGTTTTAAATTGATTTAAATGAACAGTAAAAATGAAATTTTTTCTATTATTGAAACTGTTATACGCAAACTGTTATACAGCTCAAATTGAAAATATTTAATTGCGCGAGTTTTTTTTACGACTTTTGCTTTTCAACAGCATCGCATCGTAGACAAAGAGTCAGAAACTAATGAGCCAAATAAAATAATTTCCAAAAACATTTTGTTTCAAAAATCTAGTAATAAAACTAAATATAACTAAAATAGCCAAAAAATTAATTTTAAACATAGAAAAAATTTAAAATAAAATAATCTTAGGTGAATCTTATTTAATTTGCATCCTACCCAAAAAAAACTGAATTTGCTTTATTTTTCTTAGTATCTCTTATACTTATTAAATTTTAAAATTTGAAATTAATAAACGTGAATTATAATTCGTTTTTCTATATTTTCGATGAATTCAATAAAAATGCAATTCTTATGCATATATGGTGGATTTCAGAATTGCGTTTTCAACTCTTATTAAAAGTTTTATATTAAATGACGATCTTATATCATTACAATTATATACCACATATACAGACTTTAATAAGCAATATGTATAACAATATTATACTATTACTTACTTATATATAACTATCTTTAATTTACCTGTTGCTCAACTTGGCATCATTAGGACACGAGAATCATGACTAGAAATTTTTGTTTTACTTTTCTCATTTTTTTTTTCAAATGTTTGCGTTATTCAATTTTTTTTTTTCAATTGAACAACAGCTATATAGTGTACCTAACTAATATTTTTCAATGTATAACTGTGGTGTAATAAGAATCAAGTGAAATACAATTCTGTTTTGTTTATTTTTTGTTGATTGCAGACACGTCATTGTATCACAAAATAAAATCGCAGTAGTTTTTTTGTATGTTTTGTTTTTTGAAGTATACATACTCGCTTACAAATGCAATAGAATATAATGGAGAGTATACCATGATCAGGTAAGATCAAGTGAACCACCAACCAGGTTAATAATAACAAAATATAAATAAGAATAAGAAACAAGAGAAAAAAAATTTAGAAAAAAACAAAAATTGCCATATTTATGTGACAAGCCTAGTAATGCAAATATTTAACAACACCTTAAAATATCGTTTTATTAAAAAAAAAAGAGAGAGAGAGAAAAAAACAGCAAAATTCCCCGCTTAATCTTTTCTTTAACAAAAAGAAAAACTTAAAAGAAAAGGTAGAGCATTTTAACCTGTTGATGTCGTTGCATATAGAATGCAAAAAAGCAACAAAAACAACGTGTACCTATAGCACTTTTTTTCTCTGAAACATTGTAATGAGATATTATTAAAAGTGGAGGGCTTATATTTGAAAAAAAGAAGAAAAATAATAACAAATAACAATAACGATAAAAAATGACGTTTATAAAAGGTAAATTCAGTTTTTTATCACATTTATTTTTTTGTTGTTGCAATTTTAATGTTTTTTAAACGTTCTTATACTTAAAGTGTTACAAATGTTGTTAGTTTGTACAACATACAACATAAATTGGAATCGAAATATGAATGCAGTGATGCCATAAAATATAAGGTATTGAATTTTTATTTTCAATATTTTAATTTTTTCTCTTCTTTGATTTTTTTATTTTTTTCTTTTATTCAAAACAAAAAAAAAAAATTTCTCATTTTAAAGTTTAGATCTCCGTTGGTCACACGATTTAGCCTTACATTTTATGTATGTATGTAAAAGAAAATATTATGATTATTTGATAAAATAAAAATGAAAATTTTTGATCATTTAAAAGTTATAAATAAAAATTTAATTTTATTGCCATATGAAAGAAATTTTGATGGTTAGTATAACAGTTAATATAGTATTAAATTAAACACTTCTCAATTTGACGTACAATAAAACACTTAAATTATAGAGCTGAAAGTAATTTCATGAAGAAATTTTATAGACAAATAGATCCTTTAACAGAAATCAATTCCAGCGGAAGAATAATTTTATCTTTATCTTGTCCCCCCCAACCCCAACCCTTCTTTCGCCTTCTAAATGTTGTAACCCTATCAAAGACTCATTTTTTGACTGTTAATTGCAATCAAATCAAAAAACACTTTCCGCAAACGCAGAAATGTATCGCAATCTTTTTCTACCTAGACAGCAACTTGTAGACTTTGATTAATAATTTATTTTATCAGAAAAAAAAAAAATTTTCACCCGAAACTATTTCGAAATTTATTAATTTTGACTTTCTTGAAGGATTTGATGTATGTATGAATACACTCATTTTAAAAGCAGTATTTTCACTTACTGAAAGGAAATGTGCTACTTTATAAATCATTTGTTTAATTCAACTTTATTAAACTTTTGTAATAATTAATTCTTGTTGTCAATTCAAATGATGACATAAAATTGAAATGTCATGAGCAATAATATTATGAACAGTTTTTCTCCGTAGGCCATGGATTTTTTGAACTACTTTGATGAGAGTTTAAAAATTTTGACAAACTGATAATGATAGTTTTCTCTCCAAGGAAAATTTTAAGGGATTTATTTTAGAGAATTATTTTAATAATTCTCTAAAATAAATATAGAAGCATTGTGGAAACGCAGTACCGGAGTTTTTGACAAATTTTATAATGCATATTTATTATTATTAAATAGTAATTTATACCTACACATGTATTATGAATTTTCATCTTTTATTTTGCTACTTATTTTAAATTTATCTTTTTCTTGTTTTAATAATTTTACAATGAAAAATATTAAAATTTAAATTTAAGATTATTGAGGTTAAATTTTTTGTTTTTGTTTAGTGTTTTTGTTTTTTTTTTCACATAAACGAATAGAAATGTCAACTTGATCACGATAACCTTCATGACCTTGTCTAACTATTTATGTATTCTTATTAACTCGTATTAAAATATAAGTATATTACATAATATTAATGTATGTATGTATGTGTAATGTATGCATATGATGTACTTGTAACATATTCCTTATTATAAATTAACTCTTATTATAATGTTTTATATTTGCATTCATATTTACATATAAATAAGTTCATGTAAATTTTTATATGTTAATTATGACTTAGGTGTTGTTATATTGTGTTGGAGATTAAAAAGTTATGTATAGCGGTCCTGTAACCTGTACATATACTTATTGTATATCCTAGAAAATGTATATATAATATACTATATATCTAAAAAATTAAAATAATTAATTGTTAACACAACTTAGTACTCGTAACAACGAAATTTGATTGTTATGTATGGCCATTCTTTTTTCAGGGCGCTTTTGGGGTTATTACCCATTGGGATTTATTTTAGAAGCAAGAATTTCTATAAAAAAATTAAATTATTAAAATAAAACAATCAGTTTTAGTAATTTTTAGTTATTCTTAACGCTATAATATTATTTAAAACATTGTAAATTATTTGTTCTACCGTAAATCGCTCAAAAAGAGGAAAACCTAAAAATGTCATATGTAATTCTGATATGATAACCAAAAATAACGTCTTACCTACAATAGCGCACTCTATTTACAAATATTCTTAAATAGTATAACTATTTCTTTATAACGCATGTTATACATTCTGTATTTTATTGTCAACTTCAAAATAAAATTAAAAATTTTTCAAATATGACAGAAATTTCTGTTACATGAAATAAATATAATAGAAGTAAAAGTTTTTGTTTTGATTTTACAAACTTTTTCTTCATTTCTTTTATTTTTCTTTTATTTGATTGAATGCGGTTAAGTTTAGTAAAGACGGAAATTATAAACTTTCATACAGGAATTCATTGGGATTTTCGAATTTTGTTTTATTATTGTTTACAAATTTAAACGAAAAATTATTTTAGTAAAATTTTTGCTAATAAAATTTTATACCAAGTTTAGAGTAGTAGCTGTCTGTTTGCTCTTAGATTAAAAATTCATTCATAACCCTATAATGGCATTAAAAATACAATGCTTTCGCCTGGAAATCATATTAATTTTTATTATCACAAAATTATAATATTGTAATATAAACTTATAATAAATTTTATAGAAAATTTTGTGTTATTAACTAGTATTGCCTATATATCCAGGCGCAATTAATATTGAAGTTCCCTCTTCAACCTCAACCTTTAAGAAAAAAAATTATCAATTTTTATTCCTTTCGATTTAAAATTTTGATTTAAATTTATTTAAAGGAGTTTAAAGTGACAAATTTCTGTCAAATGAAGATTTTTTGCACACAATGAAATTGAAGACAAGTGTAACAATTTGTAGTCAATTTCAGCAACGTCGGAAGTAGAAACATCAGAATAAGTTTTTAATAGTTTTAAATACATTTTGGGTTGTTATTGAGAAAAGTATGAGGATCTAGAAAACGAAATTTTGAATTGAGATTTATAAAATGTAACACAAGTGTACAAAACAATAAACATACTGTATAGAATCATAGACGAATATATTTTAAAACTTAAGGGTGCTGGGATTATTATACGAATGTTTGTAATGTTTTAAAGTATCGTAACACTGCGTTATCACTATATACGAAAATATACTAATACGGCGGGTATATTATGTTTGTGTCAGCAATAATAAAATATTGAGACATTGATGAAGAAAATCGCTTTCCTTTTAAATATAATATGTAACTTATGTGAAATGAAATTGATTTATTTACAAAACTTGCAATTTCTCAACACTGATAAATAAGCAATGTAAAATTTAGTATGAAGAGACCTTACAAAATAATGATTTCTCTGTAAATAACATGTTATCGGAAAATTTCATATCAATTCAATATTATTAAAGAGGAAATTAATTTTTAAGAATTTCTATATTTTTTTCAAATTTGTATGATTTACTTTTATTTTTAAACTTTATTTTTAAAGAAATTTAAAAATATAAATTTCAAAGTTTTTTGTTTTTCTCTTCAAATTACGATAATGGAAAATAACAAGGTAGTAAATTAATAATTATTGATTAATAGTAAACATAATATACTTGTGTTACTTACTGTTTACGCCTATACGAAAAAATCTACAATTTACTATGAGTCCGACGAAAGTCTCATATGTGTAAACCCTGTTTGACATCAAACTGCGTCTGACGGCAAATCACAGATATTACTATATTCTCAGACTTACTGTGAGATTTTTTGAAAATATAATGCCGACAATTAATTTTTTGTGGAAGTTTAGGAGAACGATCAGCTGATTTTTATTTTTTTGGTCATAATTTTCGTAGCAAATCATTAAAATTTTGACATAAAGTGTGAGATAATTTTAGTCTGATATCTAAACAATCATTATAGACTTTATCATAGATTTAATTATAAACTGCATTGTTTAAGGTAAAGATGGTATCAGAATCGGAATTAATTTAATTCCATAAAAAATTTTTAAGTATATTGTTCTTGTAAATTTAAAACAGAGTGTGTAACAAAGATTTTGCAAAAAAAATCTTCACAAGTTTACAATTGTGAAAACAACTAGTATTTTGAAAATAAAAGAGACGAACTAGATTTGCTTGACATGAAATTCTCATAAGCTCTTATAATCAAGTACTGTCCGACTTGTGCAAAAAAGTGCACTTGTAGATTGTAGATTTGTACAACGGGGGCAACAGTGCACCGAGACCACGTACAAGGATCTATTGTGCGACCCTTGAAAGCGCTTCGACCGCTTTCTTTCTGATTCCTTCCTTAATTCCCAACAAATAGTATGTGGTCCGATTCCGCAGAAGGACTCCGGCCCCAGAAGAGGTGCGTTTGCCCCCATCCTTGCAAGCGCATCGGCGGCCTCATTTCCTTCCACGCCCACATGGCCCGCCACCCAACACAGTGTGACTCGGTTGCATCTGCCTAACTCATTGAGCTTTTCAATACAGCCCCATACTGCCGCGGAGGATACTGAAAACGCAGCCCGGCTATCGGACATAATCATTATCTACTGTCTCAGATACCCCCTTTCCAGGCTGAACCGCACGCACATTTCAATGGAAAGGTTCCCATAGGCTCGGAGAATTTGGTTCTTGGCCCAAATACCCCCGCACCCGTCCCAATACTGATCTTTGATCCATCTGCGTACCATCTAATAACGTGTGTTCCCACTGGGCGACCTGAAAAGTCACGCTCCCAGTCCCTTCTGTTACTCAGCAACGAGGTAAAGTTTTTCTCGAAGTTGTACCTACTTACCATGCCGTCCCGACGCATCGATATAATTTTGCATTGTAAAATTTTTTTAATTAAATTTGTAAAGTCTTCAACGCATTTAAAAATTATTGTTATTAAAATAATCTAAAAAATCATATTCTATTTCATACAAATTTACTTTTGATAACTCTTAAGAAAAATAAAATTTCTGCATATTAAATCTAGAAGACGATCATTAGGTAATTGCATTTTACATTCTACATTCTAGCAAATAAAATATTAATGCATCCATATTGTAAAATCAAAATTCCGAATGATAAAAAGTTTTGAAAAAATATTTTAAGAAAATTTTCTTAAGAAATTTTCTTCTATAGAAGTTTAAGAGTGGCATTTTTCTTAAGAGTAACATTAAAATAAAAATATTTAATTTAGAATTAAAATTTATAAGTATGTATATTAAAGTATATTTTAAAATATTCACACTCTTGCAACTTGTTGTAACTTCAACTTCAATTTTTATATTTATGTGAATATTTTTGAAAAATCTTGTTGGTTTCTCTTTTAAAAATTAAAAAACAAAATAATTAATAGTCCAATTATTTTTGAGTACATTTATAAAGTAATTTTTTAATAATAAAGTTTTTTTTTATAAAAAAATAATAAATTTAAAAAAATTTTTACATTTTCTATACACCATAAATATTTAAATATCATTTGAGAATAAGAATGAAATAAAACAAAAATAAGGATTTATTTTCTTATTATTTTCTTCTTTCAGCTGCTGATCATTTTCCATCTATATTCCATATGCAATAGGTTATACAACAATGGCAAATACAACAACGTATGTACCTATGTACATATATATAGGAGCTCAAAAAAATAAATATAATCTTAATTCATTTTTAAATATTCTTATATACTGAAAATATACACGATTAGTATTATATTTAAGAAACACAAAACCACTTCCATGAATGGGCATTTTAAATGGTAACCTATAATAGTAAAGTCACACAATGTATATGTATGTAAGTATATACGAAAAAATAACAAAATATGAAGTTGAAAAATAAAAAATTTTTTAACTAACTTTAACGTTTTTCTTTCAGTATTTTTAATATACAAAAATATTGCAACATATGTTATAATAGTAGTATAACAATAGCACCAATAACAGCGACCAATGCAACAAAATAATATCAACAATCAGCCAGTAAGAAAAAAAACAAATAAAGGAATTAAAATTACAACAACAAGAAAAAAAAATAACGAAAAACTTCTAAAATAATTCTTGTATAAATTTTTATTGAAAAATACCATAAATGGTTCTTTTAGGTAAAGTGCACTTGTCACATTTCGAACCCATAATACACAATTATTTTTGGTATTTACATAATTATAAAATATCTAGGTATGTACACATACAGGATGATTCAGAAAAATATACAACAATACATAGTTATTGAGAGCCATTCTATACCGTATTTACAACTTAGTTTGTTTTTACCAAAATGACTGTTCATAAAAATGTGAACTTGATTTAAAATTATTATTTTGATCGAAAAGTAAATTTAATTAATAATTATAGCAATTAAAGTAAATAAACATTAAAAATATTGGAGCAAACTGATATAAAAAAATATGTCGTTTAAGGAATTTCGAATCTTGAACCATTAAAGATTTTTTAACATTTAATATTGAAGTTAAACAAACTGAAAACATTTCTGTATAAAAAAAATTAAAATTTCTAAAATTTTGACACATTGCCGGAATAAAGGAAACTAAAATAATACGAAATGGACAGAATTGAAGTTTTTCTAAAATTCGAATGCTTGTGTTTCTTAAATTGTATAAAATACAAAACAGGAATAATATGCCTCTTACAAGCCCTACCTTATGCTATATCTCTCGGGACTGAAGTTATAAGAAAAAAATCGGAGACAAAGAGAAATTTCATTAAAATTTGTTAAAATCCTTATAACTCGGGAAGCCCTTGATATTTGACAGCCACTCTGGAACAAAAGTTTTCCTATTTTTGATTCTCAAACCAATATATTGTTATATACCTTTCTGAATCACCTTGTATATTAAATTTTATGTGTTCATACACTATTATTTTTCTTAGGTTAGTTTTTAAGGTAATTTAACTGATATATTTTTGTTATTTTCTTTGTTTTTTTTTAATTAAATTGATATCTAACGTTTTCTTTGCTCATATTTTGTTTTTAACTTTTTTCAATTTGTGCGGTTTTGTTTTTTTTTCGAATTCAAGAACTTTAAACTTTTTAAAGATTGTCAGTGGTCGCGTCGTTTTATTGTAATATTATTTTTACATTCATCACATGCATATACATGCATATACATGTATATGTGTATGTAAATTTTATTAAAAAAGTCTTACAGTTATTGCGGTCGCTGCAATATACAAGAATTCCTTTTTTCCAAAAACGAAAATGTAAAATAATTTGATTAAAACAAAGAAGAAAAAATTGTGCTACATTACTGAGGTGAGTTGTTTGCTGTTGACATGTCTAGAATTTTCTTGGGTTAAAAATTTTATCGTAAATATAGAAACGCAACAATTTTGCAGAGATCTTAAAAAAATTTAAAATTTGTTTAAATTTTGTTTCAAAATCTTTAATATTTTATACAATGTAAAATTTTTGATGATTTTTTTAAGTAATTTGTGTATTTTTGGGTTTTTTGTGTGCGGTGTTATGAGAGAGGGTAAAAAAAATTTTGGTATGCAAAGAGTTTTTAGTTGAATGATGAAAAGATTTTATTATAAATCTTTAATTAACAAGAATTTTGTTTACAAAATTTATTGGAAAAGAAGATCCTTAAATAAGAATGCAATGAAATATTTGATATTTTTTCAAATAATTATGTATTGCCATTTGTTAACTCTTTTTCCCTATGTTTTTGAAAAAAAAATTTGTGTGTTAAGCATTGTTTGGAACTTGAGAATATTTTATCAAAGAGACTAGGTCATGTATTTTAAATTAAAACTGGGCATTCTGTATAAATTAGTGAAGATTTCAATTGTTTCTCAGAATTCAACTCCATTTTATTGGAAGAGCTTGAAAAATGTCCTCTATTGAAATACTTTAATTACAGTATAAAGTAATGTGAAGAACAATTCGTCGGCAATTTTTTCATACTGATAGACCATTGATTACGTCATTCATCATATGAACTTAGTCGACATCACATCTTTAAATTTAATTATGGTAATCTTTTGTAGACTTTTTGTTTATGGCACAACAAGTTGTTACAGAAAGAAAAAAACAAAAAAATTTATGACTACAGTCGACGAGTGCAACAAACAAAACCCAAACATGTAAAAGATATTTTGTAGTAAAATTGCTCCAACATAAGTTAAATTACAAAAAATATTAACTAAAAGGCAGTAGCAAAACAAAAAACGATTAATCTACAGTATACCGTTGTAAAATTTAGTCATTCCAATACCAAATATCAATTTTTGATTTTCTTTTCTTTTTTTTCTTTATTTTTTTGATTAATTTTTTATTACTTAAATTGTGTAAAATTTTAATTTTATTAAGTTGCAAAATTTTGATTTGCATACATTAGTAAAATTTTTTATTATTTTTGTGCACCATTTTTGAATTTGTTATAAATTAAAAGAGATTTGTTAATATTTTTATTTATACGAATGAAACAATTTGAAAAATATAATCGAAATTAAAATGACAATGGAAATCGAATTAAATTGAAAATGTGTGCACGCTTTAAGTTGTAAGTAATTCTTTAGTTTTAGAAACTAAGGATGAGACATTTAGTTCAAAAAACGTCATTGTATAATAGATCGTAGAACTGTGTATTATATAAGATACTGAAGCAAGTCAATAATACTGAAGCAAGAACAAATGAAAATATCTGGAACCGGCTGGAAAATATTTTTTAAAACTTATTGTTCAGACGAAATTCTTATTAGTCTTCTAAAACATTGCCTCCGCTTTTAAAAAGAAATTCCAAGAAAATAGCAAAATTTTGGATTGAATACGCTATGATAGACTTTCGATGGTTATTTCTCCTCACTTTTGTATAAAAAATTATGTTTGAAATGAAATTGAACAATTTTTATACACAGTATGATATAATATTTAATGATGCATGGACACAAACCATTTACTACACTTACGGCACTGGCAAAAATGTAATTTTCAGTTTTGCAATTACAATTTGATTCAAAGTAACTAAACCATTTAATTCTAATTGTTTGTTCATTTTGTTTTGCAAAATTACAAGCACTTTGATTGCTTAATTGTATGCGATCATACAGTTGCATGTATGTGCGTTCGAATATAAACCCAATGCAACTAATACAAATAAACAATCGAGCAGTTGCACTTAATGTGTAGTAAATTGAAAATTAAAAATTCCTTCATTGCTTCTCAACAAATTTATAAAAAGAACATATTCTTCATATATGTACATAAATATCTTTATGTATGTTACATAGGTATGTACATAAATTGGTTAAGTATGAAATAAGATTTACCCTTTTTTTATGACTAATATGAAAAATGTGTTTTTTTTTTTTGCAAATTTTTGTTTGTTTTTTTTTTCTCTTACATAAAAAGATCATTAGAAACTTGTTAATAAAATGCAGGTAAAAAAAAAAATTACTTAATTGCTATTTTTATAAATTCAAATGTATGATATACAAATGGTACATACAGACATTCATTCAAACATGTTGTCAAATATTTATGGTGAATTTTTTATAATGAAATCATAATATCGTAAAATTGATGTTCCAAATTATGGTTATTTTGTTGTTTTTTAAATAAAAATTAAAATAAAAAATCTACTTTAATATAGAGTTATAAGACAAAACTCGGAATGCCTTAATGGGTTTAAGACCTTGAAAATTTGCATACCTGAAAAGAGAAAAAACGAAAAGAAACGAAAATTGAATCAAAAAAATAATATTAAAGAGTTTTTAAGTTTATAAATATTTTTTTTTGCTAAAATTTATTTTTTTTTTCTACTTGTTTTTATCACTATTTTTGACTTAGATATATTATGGGTATGTAATACAAAATGGCGATTTTTTTTTATTTTTATATTAAATGTAGGTAAAATAGTTTTTTGGCTATAAAATATTTTTGTAAAATTTTTTTAAATTTTTCTTATTTGGATTTTTTCTTTAATAAAAGTTTTTGTTACTTTGGTTCGGCTTTTATTGCAATAAAAATGCCCTCTAAAATAATAGTGATTGTAGCTAGTAAATAAAAACAAAAATTATGACTAATATACATACATACATACATATGCAGTGGGCATTTGTGTAATGGGGAGATTTTATTTTTAGAAAATTATGTAATTCACAGTATTCAAGAAATACTGTGAATTTTAAAATTGACATTTTAGGTTTTTATTTGTTTCTTTTCTTTTTTCTCGTTGCGATGATTAAAAATGATAAAATGCTTATTTTATATAGTAAATTAACTGAAATGGAATTATTTTGACATTGTCAACTTTTTTCAATTTTCAAATCTATCAAATAAATTTTCTTTTTTTATTTTCATAGTTTTTGTATTGTTGTTCCAAATTTGTACATAAAGAAAACAAGTTAAGATTTACAGTAATAAAAGATTTTATTGATATACTCGTAATCATACACATACATATGTATATACAGCAAATGTTCAGATGTATGTGTATGTGTGTTGTGGATATTGGCACATACAGGTTTTATATAATACCGTTTGTAAAAGATGATTTATATTATATTGTATTATTAATTGGATTCGAATATATTAAAAATAGAAAAAAAAATTAAATTTAAAATGTGTTCAAATGATAATTTTGTTGCCATATCTAAAAAAAAAAAATTTTGCATTTAAAAAAAGTTTTAATTTAGAAATTCAATGTTGAATACTGAAAGTTATTGGTGAATATTGAAATTTATTTTGTATTAATAATATTGTGTAAAATATTTGTCAAATTAATATTAAGTATTTAAATATAACATAAATTATTTATAGTCACTATAAAAATTTGGTGTTGGATTTGAGATTTGAATAACAAAAATAATATGTACCTATGTAGTTATGATTTGACGCAATCAAGAAGATAACTATAATAACTATAATATAACTACCTATAACTATAATAATGTAAATAATTGCAGCATTATTATAGTTATATTTTAGTATAAAAGAAAATCATTTTATTACATAGAACAATTTCAGTCAAAGTCTCAATTTCAGTTCTTTGAATAATACTTTTCATAGGAATGATTATAGAAAATTTAGAGAAAATTAAAAACTAAGCTTGAATATTTTAACGATATTGCATAAATTTAGGAACTAATTACAACAATATACAAACTGTGATTTTTTTTTATAATATATTGTTTTATTTACACTACATATATGTATATATGTACACTACATATATGTATATAATAATTCTTTAATAAATTTCCAGCAAAAAATCGTATGGTTGACAAATCTGTGAGAGACTTGAGAAAATATTGTACGGAAAACTTTTACATCTCATTCACTTCAAATATGAAATTTTTTTTTAATTTTCGAAATAAAATCTAAAATTCTCGCGTGATTATAAGAAAGAAACTAATGATTAATCAATTCTCTTTAAAGCAAGTGTCTTCACTTTCTCTTTAAAGCAAGTGGTTTCTCTCGCGTGATTGTAAGCAAAAAACTAAAGATTAATCAATTCTCTTTAAAGCAAGTGTCTAATGGTTTATACTCTATGCAACACGACTCCTAAGTTACAAGTATTTATTTATGTATGTAATGAAAAAATCAGGATTTACCTCGAAAATTTGGGTACCTGTGCCCACTCCCGCTCATACGATTTTTTCCTGCAAATTAAATTAACAAAATCATCTCTGAAATTATTTGCAATCTTAGTCGAAACACCGTGTATATTACATATGTTTTTAGCATTATATTCTTTATATCAAATTATTAAAAATTAAAATTTAATTAAATTTTTTTTTCAAGTAATATAACGATGCTATTAATTAAAATCAACTGTCTTAAACTAAAAAAAAAATGTATTTATGTAAACTGTATAATCAGCTGAATAGAACAACCATTATACGAATTTTTGACAGATAAATTTGAATATACCTACCTATGTATATACACAGATTATATGCAAGTATTTAAAATATTGCTCTTGGGCATAAAAATAAATAGAAAAAAAAAAATAAAATTTTTAAATTACGTTAAACCGGCATATTTGCAATTTTTCTCTCCTCTCCCATTTTGTTTTTGTTTTATACACGAAATCGATTAAGTAGCTGTTGAGTTTATATGAACTGTAATTGACACAGACTAATAATGTAATAGAAAATAAAATATCAAAAAAAGAAAAACACAGAGAAAAAATATAAGAAAAGATCTTGCAAAAAAAAAAAAAAGTTTTACAATTCACTTGAATAAACCACTGACCTCGATATCTTTCTGGCATTTTATTGCGTTTTCTTCTATTTATTATTTTGTATATGTGTGTATAGTATATATAGTAGAGGTAGAGATTGTCAATAAAAAAAAAAATAAACGAATGACCGAGGTGACGTCACCTAAATTAAATATTAAAGAAAATATTTTTCGATATATTTTCTCATATTCCTCTTTCTCATTATTTATCTAAAAAAAACTATATAGGCGATATTTAATACCTACTTAAAGTAGAAAATTTTAAACGAATAATGTTAAATGTTATAAAGTGATCATTTCATTTAACAGTCAGTGATTATTCTACAAGATTATGAGTAGTAAGATTTTCTACTTATTTATGTATGTATACCTGGTGTAATAATTACTAAACTGGCAATAATTATAATTAAATTGTAAACTGTATTTATTGGTAGTTAATGTAGCGTCATTAATTTAACATGTTTTTTTTTTGTTTTTCAATTTTAAAAACAAATATCTTTAAAATGTGCTTTCAGTCTCTTAAAATTAAATATTAATATTTGACATTAAGTTTATAATAATAATGATAATAATATGTAATATAATAATAAATTATATGTACCTATATGTGTATGTAATTTATAGTTATTTTACGACCATATTATTAAATTTATAATTATTTTGTTAATAATTTCATTAAATTGAATATGACCTTTAAGCAAATTTTTAGTTACTGAAAGAAATGAAAAAAAAATATATGAAAAAAAAATTCAAAATAAATTTTATTATCGTATAATTATCCTTTAAAGTTAATTGTTAACAATGTAATTTAAAAGTTATTAAAATAAATAATTAGAAAAAACTCTGTCGTACAAACATAAGTAATGGTATATAGTATGTGTTGTTACATTGTGTTCAATGATTTAGTGTACACACAAACAAACATACAGAATAATATAAAATTTATAATTATTATAATTTTAATTACCTTTATAATAATTTTTGATGAGTATATAATTGAAAAAAGAGTGTGATATTGAAATAAAGAGAATTTTTTTTTTAATTTTGAATATTAAATTTATATTTTAAATTTTAGGCTTGTATTGAAAAAAATTTTTGTTCTCTATTGAATAGAATTTAGAACTAAGGCATGTTTACATATGTACGTATGTATTGATTGTGTATTGTAGATTGTACAGATAGTGTAACAGTGCATCGCGATCAACATATTGTGCCCTCACTAGGTGTGGGAAACGCTCCTACAGAACCCTCTCGAAACTCAACCCCCTGATGAATTTGAGTAATTTGCAAAGGCCGAAAGAACACAGATCCCGTGGAATGAGTTTGTAGTCTCCCAGTATTTATTATAAATTACCTTAAGACTTTTTGACATAAGAAAAGCTTCGTTATCCAAAATTTTGGTAGCCAGCTGTAGTGAATTAATACACTATACTTTGTACTTTAAGGGTTTAGTTGAAATCCTTACAAAATCTAGTAATTTTTCATTAAGAATATATTTATAATATTTTTAATTATTCTAATATTTTTACAATTCATGAAAATATTAGAATTGAATAGGTATGTATCTATTATATTCTTTGACAAATTGCAGCTAGGTGTTTGGTTCGATTATCCACTTGTAACACTCTACATATATTTATGCGATTGTGTATGTATCCATACAAATTTACTGAGTTGCAAGTACTATTACAGACAGATAAAATTTTAATTTATGAATAATTTTTCACTTGAAAAACATTCAAAATAGAAAAATAGTGTAATTAAAATGTTAGAAAGGATTGTAAAATTAAGACATGAAGCACGTTAGTTTCTTAAATAATACGCAATTTGAAATATGCTGAAAACTATGAAAAAAAATATTTTTGTCCAACCTTATTATGCATATATGTATGTATACATACATATGTACATACATACATAATTGTACTTTTTTAATTGTGTTTTTATATTCCAATTCGAGCAGCTACTGCAGTTGTTTTTACTTTTTACATACAAATATTCAAGAGTATTTTTTATTCTCTTGTAATGAAATTATTTTTCCCTTCACGATCTAATAATTTCGGGAACTAATAAAATTTTTTTTTTTTTTCAATAATAATTGTTCTCATTTCATTATTTGCTGCTCTTCCTTAAAAAAAAAATAGAAAAGAAAAAATAATAACGAAATTTTTCTCGAAAAACTTAAAAACAAAAAAAAAAAAACAAATTGTTCCCGCCAAGCCAACAATCAACAGAAACTCTTTCAGTTTCCAAAATATAATATAGGCATACGTACATACATACACCAATGTATGTACATCAATGTGCATATACCAATGGTACCATCTATCTACCAAAAGAAAAACAATAAAAGAAACAAAAAAATTAAAAAATAAAAATTACATTTTTTGTTTTTTTCATCGTCTCTGATTTTCCAATTCAAACGAAGTATACAAACATACACACAAACAAACGCAGCTTATATAGTCATATAGTTATCGTTCATTTAATTCAAATTTGTAACTGTATATAAAAACGACAAAAGAATATTTTTGCAAATCTACATACCAACATACATACGTAATACGCTATATGTATTAAAAAAATGAAAGATAAAAAAGAATTGAAGACAAAAAAAAAAAACAAAGCAAAAAGAGAAAATAAAAAAAAAATATAAACGAAAATATCGCGAAAAAAAAAACAAGAATAAAAAGTGTGTCGGTAGAACGACCTTGAAGATTCGAGTACGAGAAAATTATATACAAAGCTTATTTTTAGTATACATAATCAAATATACAAACATACATACAAACTTAAATTCGTATACACAAATCGTTTGATATATTTATAACAAATTTTTGTACTATATTGTATGTATGTATGTATGTAAATTTCTATATGTTATACAAATGTGTACTGTTGTGTATATAGCGATCTACTTTTATATGCATATTTACTGTAACAATGAATTCGCATTATTCTTTTCAATTTTCGTTCTTTTACATTGTATGCACATACATACATACTATGTTTATAATATTTCTAAATGTATAATCCAGACCTATGTTCAAGAAATTTTATTTATGTAGTTCAGATTCAGAATAGATTGTACTTTAAAGATATTTCGCGAAAATTTTTAAATTACTTTTCCTTCAAAAAAATCGTCTGAGTGCAAAGTCAATTGTATTTACAATTTATGGAATTTAAATACATATGTACATACATATGTACATATGGATATGTATATTAGAATTTTTTGTATATATGTATGCATATATGTACATACATACATTCTCGTATTTTTAATAAATTTTTTTGATGTAGACTTCACTTAATATACTCGTATATTTTTATACAAGCATACATACGATATCTATGTATGTACTTATATTCAGTGCTATATATTCACATAATATACGTATATACAACTGTACATATGCTCACCATATTTTATGTGAAAAGAAAAGGGATGACATAATCCGCCAGAACTTAAAATGCTACTTGGTTTTTTGTTAATTTTTTTTTGTATTTTTTTTTTTTTGGTTGTTCTTATTAAATTCGTTTGTTTCATTGTGTTTTAAAATTTATAGAAAGAGAAAAAAAAATAAATTTTATTTTTTTATTGTTGTTCCTTTTTTTTTTGCAAATATTCTAAATTTTATGAAATCTTCGGGTGTTGATGAATAAAATTTAGAATTTTAAAAGAAAAGAAGAATATCGAACATTGTTTAGTTTCTTTAAAAGTTCGTAATTTGTCAAAAAAAAACTGGAACAAAATCCATGGACAAAATTGAGTTTGAAGATCCGAAAAAGAGTTTTCCGGAAGCTAAATTTTTTTCAAGTTAAAACTGAAATGCTTTAAAAGTTCTACAATTTTTGACATTTTCATAAAATCAATTGAGTTGAAAATTTTCAAAAAATTTCTAAAATGACATGTAAAAGTGATTAGCCACATTATAAGTGTTGGCCTCTCGAGAATTCCATGATCCACTCTATTGTGTGACATAACTGTATGAAACAACCATTTCGTGTGATCCTTTAGTTTGATTTGCAATTCAAAAATAATTTTTCTTTTCAACATAAAATGTATGTGTGTATGTGTATGTTATGCATTGTAAACGAGATATACGATTATGTTGCGATCTAAGTACATAGAGGATGTAAGTCGAAACATGCAATTGGAAAATAATAAATTTTACTAAAATTTAGGATTTTATTTTATAGATTCCAGAATTAACAAATTTTGTTAAAGTTAATTTTAGAAGCGCATTATTTTTCGCCATGCCACGTTTTTTATACCCTGCACTTTGTGAAGGGTATATTAATTTTGGTATGGAGTTTGTAACTACTTGAAGGAGTCATCTGCGGTATGGACATATATATATATTCTTGCTCAGCGTAAAATTCTGCGTCGATTTAGACATGTCCGTCTGTCCGTCCGTCCGTCCGTCCGTCCGTCCGTCCGTCCGTCCGTCCGTCCGTCCGTCCGTCCGTCCGTCCGTCCGTCCGTCCGTCCGTCCGTCCGTCCGTCCGTCCGTCCGATCGCACGATAACTCAAAAACGAATAATGCAATCGACACCAAACTTTCACAAGTTTTTTCTTTTGTGCCAAGGACGAGCCCTATTGTTATTGGACTAATTCGGACAACGGGTTCGGGTAGCTGCCATACAACTCAAAGAGTTTATTTTAAATATTTCAAAAACTAATAAAGCTATAAATATAAAATTCTGTATACATGTGTCCAATTATATTCTACACATGCTCTAAAAATTATAATGGGATAGCTGCACCGGTTCGGGTAGCTGCCATACAACTCCAACAGCAAATTTTTTATATTCGGAAAAATAATAAAGTCAGATTCATGAAACTTGGCAGTCATGTGTCCAATTATAGGTCAAATATATTTCTGAAGTTTTAGAGGAATTGCTTGACAGGTTCGGGTACCTGCCATACAACTCCAGAAGCTAATTTTAAATATTTGGAAAAACAATATAGTCAGATACATGAAACTTGACAGTTGTGTGTCGAGTTATAGGCCAGATATATTTCTGAGGTTTTAGTGGCATTGCTTGACAGGTTCGAGTAGCTCCCATACAAGTCTAAAAGCTTATTTTAAATATTTGGAAAAATAATAAAGTCAGATTCATGAGCTTTGGCAGCCGTGTGTCCAATTATAGGTCAGACTTATTTCTGAAGTTTTGATGGAATTGCTTGACAGGTTCGGGTACTTGCCATACAACTCCAAAAGCTTATTTTAAATATTTGGAAAAATAATAAAGTCAGATTCATGAGCTTTGGCAGTCGTGTGTCCAATTATAGGTCAGACATATTTCTGAAGTTTTGATGGAATTGCTTGACAGGTTCGGGTACTTGCCATACAACTCTAAAGGCTTATTTTAAATATTTGGAAAAATAAAGTCAGATTCATGAAACTTAGCAGTCGGATGTATAGGTCAGACATGTCCGTGAAGTTTCTATAGAATGATTTCACAGGTTTGAGTAATTGCTATACAACAACGAAAGGTGCAGGGTATAATTCAATCGGTTTATACCGACTGAAACGTTTTTACTTGTTATTAAGTAAAAATTGTCAAATTTTAGCTAATAGGAGAGAAATGTAAACTATGAAATAATTTGTTTAGTTTAGGAAGTAGTGCAACATTAAAATTCGTTATGTATGCTATATGTACATTAAATGTTTTACGACATGTACGTAAGAATGTTTTAAAACTTGCTTTCATTCGATTATTAGATTGCAAAAAAACAAAACTGTCTTCATTTGCCCGTTAGCCTTATTTATGAACATTTATTGTGAATGATTATTTTCTTAAAATTTTTTAAAATAATTAAAACTGTAAAAAATATTTTTTTTTTTTAAATTAATTATGAAAATACTCAGAACTCTCAATAAAAATTTAAAATAAATTTAAGGGAAATTCATTTGGATTTCATTAACTGTTTTCAATATGTGTTTGAAGTGTTACGTAACAATGTTATTGTATTGATAAAAATATTTTCTTTTGGTTTAATAGAGAAACTTTTTTGAAAATAAATTAATTTCGGAATAAGGTAAAAAGACTTTTAATAGTATGTTGACAATTATGTAATTTTGATTTATCCCTAGATTTTATTTTTTCATAAAATACCTTATTAAAAAAAGTACATTATATAAAATTGTTCATACGAATTTTAATTTATTTTACAAAATAAATTAAACCAAATTACTTACGTAATATGTATGTACATTTGTATATATTATTTTTTCTTGTTTTTAATTCGATTACAAAATGGCATAGGCATCAATTCAACCTACATAATATGAAAGTAAATATCTGTAATACAATTTACATACTTCTAATTTTTCTAAAAATTATATTTCAACTGCATTAAAAATTTGTTTCTTCGTGTATTTTAAATATTTTATGAGTGACATATATTCAAATCTTAATATATAAGATTTGTAATAAAGGTAAGTGCTGTAACTGGGTTTTTCATTGAACATTTGTTCGATGAAATATCACTTGCACACCTTGACTTCCTTTTGTGTAGATTCCGGGGGAGGGACGTGGAGACAACTATATATTCTATGTTACTGTCCTGATCTGGCTATCAGGAGGTACAGATGCCTTTGCGAAGTTTTCTCACTTTTGGGGAGCTCATGTTCAACTCCCTGAGGGATATCTCCGGATATTTACTTAGAATCATGGTCATGAGAACAGAGTATAGTTACTATTATTTAACATAATCGATTTTCCTCATACTCAGATTAAATCGTAGACTTTGTCTATACATGCGATACAAAACAGTAAGTCAAACCTATAAAATATTTGAAGTAATCCTAGAATTGGCCTTAAAAACTTGATATTTATTATGATTTCTACTTATAAAATTAAGATTTTTTAGCAAAGAAAATTTGCAATTTTACCAATCAGTACCATTTTTATGTTCTAGATTTAAGATTTTCATCTTCTTCGTATGTACATAATGTGTGTATATCTTTATATAAAATCCGAGTTTTTAAAGTAGATTAAAAATATCAATACAATTTGATAAAGATGTTTTTACAAAAATTATACAAAAAAAAAAGAAAAATAAGAAAAGCAAAATTACACCATTCACAATAAATATTTGATTTGGATTCTCATGTAAAGTGAAACTATGGTATATAAAAAATTGGATGCAAAAAAGGAAATGATGAAAATCAAACAAGGATATTCTTGTTTAAAATGGAAAATTATATGATTTGTCAACATTTAGTAAATGACTTGATTACTGATGATTGAAATTTTCCATTTACTGCAATTTTCCTATCTTTTTTTTCTGAAATTGTAAAGTAACAGTTATATAAGGTATATACAAGCGAATAATACATGTATATGTATATATGCATGTCTACATACGTAAATGGAAGACATGTTGTAAGGTAAAATTTTATTTTTTTTTTGCAAATAGATTTAAAATAATGCTATCGATTAAAACACTAACGAATAAGAATATTTGTGTGTGTTTGCAAAAAGAAAAAAAAAATAATCTTTTGTTGCCATTCAAGAGAATTATTGAAAAATTTTAAATTTAATTTAAAAAAACAAAAAAAAAAACAAAATGGTGTATAAGGATAAATAGAAATTTTTACAAATTTTAATTTTCTGTTGAAAAGGAATTTAAAGGGTATTAATTAGTATTTTGTAATGATATTGATGGAAACTTTGTATATATCGCATGATCATTGAATTGAGAGTGTGAAATTTTTTCATCTGGAAACATAATTTTCAAAATCTCTGAAAGATTTTATTTTGTTTTTTAAATTGGAATATAACTTTTATAAAAAGTAGAGGAAGAAGCAATTTTGGAATTAAATTCAAAGGGAAATTTAAAATAATAAAATTGTGTTGCAAATTTTTATTTTAAATTTTATATAATTTAATTTCTTAAATCATTTTATTAAATTATTTCAATGTTGAATTAAATTTCATTTAGAATTCAATTAGAATCCTTAATAATAAGTTAAAAATTAAATTAATTCTTTTAAATCTAGAAATATTAGTAAAAATATGTTCGATAGGATTTCAGTGAAAAAATTTGTAGCGTTTCAGCGAAAATGACTACCTCTTTACAAGTGCTGATTTAAGAAGTATAAGAGAAAAATATACAAGTACACGTATTGAAAATATAATATTACAGTGTGAATAATAAATATTAATGATATTTTTAGGTGCAACAAACCAAAGTTATTAAAGTATTATGTAGAAAAGTAGAAAATGTATGAAACAATATTTATATCATACACATATTAAATATAAGGCAGCTATGTAACATAAATAAATGGGAAGAGAAGTTACACAAGTAAATGGGAAGAGAGTGTGTTATGATTGTAAATTTCATTTCTGTTAAACATTTACAACAAGCTGCGTATGATTGGAATTTTATAAAATTGTTTCAGAAATTTGGAAATTGCATCGATTTGGAAATTGCATTTTAGTTATTTAAACCATTAATAATTACTTTATATAATCATATATGATTGTACGAAAAAGAGGTGAACAAAAATTTTCTTCTCACGGTAAAACCTACGCAAAACTTTTGTATTTGGTCGACTTTTTGTTATATGGTGCGTATATATAATTGAAATCACATAATGGCCCAAAATTCGACAATAAATTTCGAAGTATTTTAATTGAGTGTTAGTAAATAGGAATTTATCGTATGTTACTTCCAAAGATCAAGATTTTTTATTAAATGTATTTAAGGACTTAATAAATTTTTATTTATAAGATATACATGTTTAGAATGGTAGTATGCAAAGTCACGAGAGAGAATTATGAACATACTAAATAACTTCCTTTTTATCTTTTGAATTTTTAAAACCCTCTTGTATATACAACAATTTTTATATTTTTAAAAGTTTTATTTGACATTTTATTATATTTAATTTTAACTCTTGTATCAAACTATTGTAAACATATCAATTTAAATAATGTATCAAACTTTGATAAACATGTCCTAATTAAGTCGATATAATCGAAATAGTTGAATCGATTAATTTTTGTAAAAAAATTTGATATATAATAATTTTTTATTATGTAGTTGAGTTCAGTTCGATTAGATAAATCAGGCGCAGTGGATGTTAGCTGGCCAATTTGGATTTAAAAAAAAAATATTTTGTAAAAAGGACGCCATATTGGTTTTATTTTTTTTTGTATTCATTCGATTACAGGTTGATTTCCCAATAATTTAAATTTAATTAAAAATTATAATATTTTGATCAATTATTTTTATTCTATTTTTAACATTTTAAAATTATTGTTTAATATTTTAATTCTAAAAAAAAAAATAAATTAATTTTGTTATTTTTCACTATTTTAAATATTTAATATTAAAATAAAATTCCATATTTATTTTTAACATTTTTCTAAAAACGTAACATTCACCTACTTTCCTTTTCTGTATTATTGGTTGTTTTTTTGTTTTCTATATAGCTATAAATTTTTTTTTATAGATTTGAATGCATAGGGAACCTTGCAAATTTTTATTTAGAAAACAAAAAAAAAAACTATAAATTTCTATTATTATTATTTGCCGCTTGTTGTTGTTTTGCACAATTAAGTAATTAGGTTTTTATTTTTAGAGATACTTTTGATATTATTCTTATTTTTTTTTTTGATCTAAAAGTTAATGTAATCTATAATACAATATAAAATTAATATATAAAATGCAATTTCATAACACTGTTATAATGGAAATTAAAAAATTTGTGTTCTACTCTAACACTTGTATTTTTGGAAATAATTTCGTGTGGGTTCCTGCATATACAAATTATATTTTTGTAGTTTTTAAGTCAAACGGAGGTGACAACATTTTTTTTTTACTATAATTGTTGTCCTCGTTTATTATATGGCAAAATTTTATTTTTAATGTGTCATACTATAAAATGTTTTAAATGCATTTTCATATATGTGTATGTAGATACATATATGCATTCTAAATAATTATATATGCAGATAAAGTAATAATTAGGAAAATTTCAAAGTGAAAAATTACAAAAATGACAAAAAAAAATTTTTTATTTTAAAATTAACTTTATAGAATGTTGAAACTTTTTTAATTATTACTTTTATAGTTCGGACACAATCAAAATATCAAACAAAAGTTTTATAATTTTTTGAAATATTACAAAGATGAAAGGGAAAATTGCATATACATATATGCAAACAATTTGTAAAATTTTATGAATAATTTAGGATGTGTTTTTTTTTGTCAAATATTTTTTTATACGACGTGTGTTGTAAATTTATGCAATTCACAATGAAGCAATTGTAATTTTTCAGTATTGTGGTTTTGAAAATAATTTTTTTTTTGAGTACTTACATACACGGTTTTTAGTATATTTTATTTATAACATGCTTATAAGAACAAAGATTTGATATTTTTTAGTCAATTAACATTTCTAACTGAAATTGATAAAAAAAAGGATATGGCCAGTTTTATATTACTCTTGCATGAAAAATTTAAAATTTCTCAAATTGCACTTTTTACCGACCGCATTGCATACTATAAGGAAGGCTATTAGATTGCACCAAATTTCGGATGTCGAGCTTTCGGTTGGAACGCATAGTAGTGAAGCGTAAATAAACTATTTTTGGAGATATGTCAGTCTGTCGATCTGTGTGTGCTCGCGTGTAATCAAGTCCGACTGAACTGATTTTTATTAACATTAAGAATTCAATCAATTTTCATTACAAACTCAAAATAATATTCGAAAATTTCCATAGCACCTTTACGGTTTTTTATCTAATATAAAATTTTGAATTGAAAATAAGTACATATAGTTTGAGATCTCAAATGAATATGATCGAATTTTAATGTCTTATCATTTTGGAAGTACGTTAATTAATCTTGGAATAAAGGCGAGGTTTATGTATATAAAAATCCTAGAATGTATTGCGGGAAAAGCGAGTATTTGTTTGTAATTTGTTAGAGTAGTATAAGAGGAGTGTATTCATGTAAAGTAGTTATATGTTATAAGGTTAAAACTTTTCATGATTATATCCATTATGGGTATTTTAACTTTATAAATTTCTTTGTAATACAAATACATAACTGCGTGTATGTGAGTGTGAAATTCAATTTACAAATTTATATTATTCGAATGGTAACAATTAACTCCCAATTATATTCAATACGATATTAAAAATCTTTTAAAGGTATAATTTGTTTATTAGATATAGAAAAAACAAAAAAAATAAATATTTGCTACCCATGTTGAATGAAAAAATGATTTTTCAAGGACAAAATAGATTTTCTAGAAAAATTACCAAACAAAGGCACGTTTTTATGTAGAATTTTTTCGTTTTTCTTGTTTTCATTCTTATTATTTTTGTGCCTTAAAGTTCTACATAAGTAAATTCGCGAATTTATTTTTGTTTTTTTTTTTTTTTATTTTTACATTCAAATTCAATTTAATTCAATTTTAGTGTTTATAAAATTGGAATTAAATTTTCTGGTCACATTTTTTTTCTATATAGATTCACAGATTGTTTTTTTTTTATTTTAATCCTTTGTTTATTTTGCAAAAAGAAAAACAAAAATTCGCGAAAAAATATACAGTTTCATCATCAAGTAACAATTTACAGGTAATAATTAAATATTTTTACCTGTTTTGATGATAATTTTTTTTTGGTTCTTTTTCTTTGTCTTTTTTTTTCTGGTTTTTTAGAGATTAAGAAAAAGGAAAGAAGAATAACAATAACAAAAATAATTACCATAATTTCCTTGTTCGATTAAAGTTCCCATAATCCCATCTCCCTCTCTCTATATATATCCCCCTCCTCGCTCCCACTCTCTAATTCGAAATTTACAATTAGTTATAATTGATTTTTTTTTTTTTACTTATTTTCTTATTAAAAAAAACTACAATTGAATTTTTCTTAAGGTGTAAAAATTTTTAATATTTTTTTCTATAATCTTCATTTTTACCTTTTTCTTTCATCTAATTTTATTTGCTTTAAGTAGGAAGAGAATTTGCAGTTCGCAAAAACCTAGAAATTCAAGTTCTCTATTTTATAGTTTGGATAATCTTCCAAAAAAAAAACAGAATAAAAAAGAAGAAGCAACAGATTAAAATTTGCAACATTTTTGTTTTTTATTGTCACAAAAAAATTCCTTTTCTGTTTTTTCTTTGTTTAATTTTAAATTCCTATATAAAAAATTCTAAAAAAAAAAAATTAAAAACTTGAAAATTTTGCTGTCGAATTCTGGTTGTGTTCGACCAACTGTACAACCAAATGAAAAATATTTACTTAGTTGTGATTTAAATGACATAAGCGCAGATATAAAAATTTTGATTTTAACACACGAGTCAGACTCAAACTATTTTGGTTAGGATTCAAACTATTGTCACTTTTGTAAATAAAGTGACTTTGATTGAACTTTAGTTCAGGGTTACACTTTGAAATGGAATTTTGAATTTCAAAAATTGAAAACTCTTGGTTTTGTCTAATTGTTCTAAAAATTATAATTTTTAAAAGTAAATTCCTAAAAAGCTAAAATTACCCAAAGCAAAAATAACTCTAGGATTTATTCGATAGCATTAAAATTACCTAACTGTTGAGTAATTACCCAAAGCTTGGTAATCCTGTTGTCAATTAAATTTCTCTTTTGAAATCGAATAACAAATGACATACAGGTGACAATTATCGTCAATTGTAAGAATGTTGTTTTTAAATTTTTTTCCCCAATTCACAATATTACTCTTGCATATTTCAATTATTTTGCATTGTTCTTGTTCTCAAATTTTCAAAGTTTCCAAATACCATAATTAAAATTATAGTATAAATTTTATTGGTAATATAAAATATTTTTTTTTTGATAATAATTTTTATTTGACAATCGAAAATACGGTTTAAAATTTCTTTTGTTTACAGATTTTTTTTTTTTTGCAAAATTTAAATAATTTTATTATATTTTCTACCCATATTTTAAAAGAAGTTAATAGTGATAGGTAGCTGTATCTTGTACCGTATTTTGAATACCAATTTAGTGGTTTTTATCTTTTTTTTTAGCATAAATTGTAAATCTCATTTTGTTTTTTTTTTGTGTGTTGATTCCGGTTTTAATTTAAAATTTTGTTGATTGTTATATACCTCTACTCTTACATTCAATTTTAGGTTTAGGTTATGTTTCAACTTTGTCAGTTCTTCTTTAAAAAGCATACAAGGAAAAAAAAAATTCGCAAATCATTATTAATTCAGTTGATTTTCTCAAAGAATTCTAATAAATTTTTATTTTCCAATTTTTTTTATTTTTAAATTTTTTACATTTACGTTTTAACTGCTTAAAAAGTATTTCAAATAGAGAGACGAAAAAATTCTAATAGGAATTTTAAATTTTTTTTTTTAAATTGTGAATTCAATTTGTGTACCTCATAATAAGATGTCAATTATTTTAATGGTCATCATAAAAATTTTAAGAGCGTGAATTGTTTTATTTTTCTTCTAATTGTTGTTTTTTGTAATTAAATTTTTTTGTTAAATTTGTAATTTTAAATTGTAGGCACATAATTTGATTTTATTTTGTTACATTTTATAATTTTAATATCTTTTTTTTTAAAACTATTGTAACCGAGCAGCTATTGGCTGATAATATAGAGAACTAAATGGTTGTTTAAAAAGAATAAGAGATGTAGTTCTTGTATCATTAAAAATTTTTGCATATACTAGAAATGTATTGAAAATAACTTTAAAAGCATTTGCAATCAAATTATCCAATTAGGGGTCTGCCAGACATGCAATTTTTAGTTCTGCAACTGTTTGATTGTTAATTTCTATTATAAGTACAGATGCAACTATATGATCTAATGACTGTATGTAGAGACTGAGTTTAAGAAAAGGCACGTGCACCTTATAAAATTTTTTTTCTGTACATTATCAAATCTCCTGCTTCAAATATAAAATAATTAAATGATCTTACCTTTTATAATTGATTAATATTAGTAATAATGTTTACATACCTGTAAGTAAAAGAAATAGAAATTGATCAGTCAATGAATTTTTAAAAAAATTTAGTAATAACATACAAATAATAGTAAAATAATGTATTTGCAATAATAGCCTAACTCGACATCAGTTTAAATAACTAACAATTTACTAATATGTATTTTTCACAAATCGCATATATTTGAATAAACTCAAAATTAATTTTGCAACAAAAGCATAACTCGATATGATAAAAATTCATACATATAAAAAAATTTGTCACTAATTTTACTTTACAAAACGGAACCTATCTTGAAATAAGTAGTTTGTTATAATTAAAACTATAAAAAAGATGTTTTCTGCTCTTAACTCGATTTAAGCGATTAGTGCAAGTGCACATGGTTACCATTTCAATTCAAGAGATGTGTGTATTTGGCAATAACTACAATACTCCGACAATTACCAAATAAAAGCCGACTACAGTTGTCGTAGAACCACAAAATTTCGTGAGTATAAGAAACTCAAAACGGAAAATTCGCTAGGAAACATATCTCATTTTTGTTTTAATTCGAGTTAAGCGGTTTTTGCTTGGGGCCACTGATATATTACTTAAATATAAAATGTAACTTTTTATTGTAACACAAAACATTTTTCATAATCTTAAATTAAATATTTAAATTAATTACATTCTCTTATACACAGCGAAATTTTCTTGCTTGAAAATCAGGGTTTTTGTCTCAGATAGAGAAAAGAATTCTGCACAAATTCTCACCTTTAATCTAGCAAATTTTCTTTTTCATTTCAATATAATTTTGAATTTTCATATTTGAACGTCTATGTCTATAAGCCGTTTTTAATATAAAACTATTTACAGTATAACACTTGACAACTTACTTTTATGTGTGTAAACAGTCACAATATGCACGCATATTTTTTACACATTCAAAAAATATAAAACATTTATTTTCTAATTTAAAAGGCTTGACTGGTTAATTTTATTTACTCACATATTATATGGTATATAATGTGTACAATATACATAAATATATTTACAATTTTATTGATTGTATGCATGTTCATTTATTTAAAATTTAAAAATTAAATACAAGTATCTATGTACCTTCATATGCATACATAATGAAATTTTCTTTATATTATGATATATGTATGCCGTAGAACTTTATAACTTGACAGGAAACTGCATTCATTTATAAAAATCAATATACATATATATTCATGTAAACATTTTAAAAAAATGCATACTCATATATACAATGCAAATGTATGTATTCGAGTGTATATTTTAAGTTCTTGTATAACAAAAGAGAGTGACTTATTTTAATCAAAGTAATGTTTATTAATGACTTTAAACAAATATTAAATAAATTGTAAAAAAAAGAAACAGAAAAAACACAGAAAATGTAAAAGAAAAAGGTTTTTCCTAGACAAATGTTTGTGTGTAGTTGTATTTGTATGTGTGTGCTTTGTGTATTGTGCTAAAAAGATGGGATTACAACTATTTTGTATATTTTCTTTGATGATGAATGAAATTTTCTTGAAATGTGAACACTTATTATAATATCCTTAAAATGAAAGGACAGTTGTCTGTAACCAAAAATTATTTGATAATTCGATTTGAAATTAGAAAAATTTGGAAAAATTGAAGAAATTGTGTAAATTGTTAAAATAACAAAATCACTTTGTTCATAACAACTATGGCCTATTTTGAATTTTCATAAATCAGTTTAGTTTTCTACCACTACATTAGAAAACTACGCTAGAACGCGTAGAAAAAATAAAACAGATCCGAAAAAGCAGCGGTTTCGCTACATTTGTACACGAACAAAGGGCATAGTCCATGTGGAATTTTTGTAACCATAGACATTTTAATTCAAAAATATATTGTTATGTATAAGTAGTAGTAGAAATAAATTGAGGTTCAATTTTTCTATTGTCCACCATAAATTATTGGACGAATCGATTTACTCTGTACATACTTTAAATCCGAAATTTAAATGTATACAATATTAATGCAAATTAAGACCTAGATCTGGGGTACAATTTTTATAATACGCTGTATGAAAACTGTGTAAAACAATAATTTCGGTGCAATAAATAGAAATTATTAAGAATTATTACGTGTGCTCAAGTTCCAAATAATTGGATAATTTAACACGAGATTCACACACAAGAATATTGTTTAATATTAAAATCTTTGTTAATAGTTTCGAGTTAGATAATTGGACACTCTTACTACCTAGAACAAACTATAATAAGAATTAAAATATTCTTAGTTCAACTAAATTCAGGTATGCATACAACAAAAATTTTTACAATTTTTATGTTATTTTCAAGTTTTTCAATTTAATTTATATATTTAAATTTTTAACATTGAAATAATCACGTTATTATAAATGAAAAAGATTCAGGAAATAATAAATTACTTAAGTTTAGCTGGTAACGAACTCAAAAGTCGTACATGTATGAATAAAATATTTAACAACAATAATGATTTTTTAAAATCAAGTTAAGGTACTGAACATTGTTTTATATGCTTAGCATATTTTTTATATTTTTAATTCTAGATTCTCCAAAAATAATAAAATTAAATAATGGCTTTACAAGAAATGCATGTTAATGTTATTTTGTTATTAGAAAAAAAAAAATAAATTTTTTGTTCAATTACTGAAAAGTTTAGTTTTCTAAATAACAAGGCTGTTATTTTCCATGTTGATGATTATTCTCTCTTACTTATACTTGTGTGTAGGTATGTACATACATTATTTATATTAAAGAACAAAAACATAGGATTAACTTGAAAGACTCCCACAAGCCAATTGGTTCAACTCCAAAAATTACATTTCAAAATAAGTAAGACTAAGATTTTTGAGAAAAATATTTATTTTTAAATTTTGGGCTCAATTTCATGAATTTTTCAATTATATTTTGGAAATTCATATTTGACAGAAATGTAAAAAAAAATTTACGTCTTCCATAATTTGTATGTATTTATTAAGTAATTAAGATTTTGACTAATTAGGAAAAAAATGAAGTTAAACACTTCTCCAATTCACTTGGAAACATTATAGGACCTTCTACTTCAGGTTTTAAGAGCCTAGCTTCGATTTCATAATTAATTTAATTGATTAGTCAAGGTAACTAGTCAAGCCTGCCGTAGATAGCATATTTGATTTGAATGCATTTGCAAAATTTTGCAATTAAAAATGTTGAACAGGATTGAATTAGCGTTTGCAGTTCTACCAAAGATCTGTAATGACAGCGCGATTTTGTAGTTTACTGTAAAAAGCATTCCGTTTTGTCTTTAATCTAATCGAAAGCCTATAATTTTTTTCTGCCCTGATATTTACCAAGGTTTTTGGTGGCAGTGTTGCTTTAGTAATTTTATTGCGGCGCAGTTTTAATTAATAAGATCTCCCGTAGTCAAAACTGCAAACGGAAATTCAACCTAGAATTGTTCTCAAAATATTATTCTTATTTTTACATTATTACTCTTACATTATAAAATTTTTGACTTAAGAACGACTACGTTGTATAAGTTTAGGCAAGTCACATTTGTTGCCATTATGAATAATATTAAATGCCATAGAAATGACAGATTTTTTGGCTGTTTTGCATAAACTAATATTGCTCCCAATAGTAATTATTTTGAAATTATCAATTTTGTGATTTATACCACTTTTACTTTGGAGCCTCCTTATATACATATGATCGTATAATTTAGAAAAAATTTCATACATATACGTAAAATACCTTATTCCTTTTTTTTAAATAAATCTATGATGTATAGTAGTTTTATTTTTCTTACACGTTTCCATAATGCAGAGAAAATTTATTATTATTTTTTTTTTTTGTAAAGTAACAACATAAACTTTCATACACTCAATATGTACATACATATTTATAATGTAATTATATAATATTATATATAGGAAATTATAAAAACTAGGATTTACAGGATGTCAATCACTTAAACGTTTTACTTATACACATCATATATAATAAAAAATAAGTAAAAGCAGAAGAGAACAAAAATTTTTTTTTTATGTAAAATAGTTTTTCAATCACCATATTACCAAGGATTTCAAGGTTCATGATTATTTAGATACGAAAACATAAATATCCGGTAAGATGGGGATTAAGTATATAGAAAGTTTTATATTTGTAGAAGAACAAGCAATACCAACAAATTAAAAATATAAAATAATAAAGTAAAAACTATAGAATTGAAAAATAATAAAAAGAGAAAAAGAGAGTAACAAAAGAGAAATAAAAATCTATGGGATTTGTTGGGAATAAATTAAAGTTAAGAACGTTTGTTTTTTTTAAATATGGAAGAGAAATGATGAAATTTAAAAAAAAAAGAAAAGTTAATTAAATTTAATTGCTATGAATTTCATTTGTGGGATTTTATATAAAAAAAATAAATAAATTCTTTAAAAAATTTCTAATAATTTAAACCGAAATGAAGTTTTTTAAAATTTAAAAATAAATTTAATTAAATTTTAAAGTGTTAAAATGAAATTTTTAATAAATTTGATAATTTTGCATTTAACAAATTTTATTTTGGAATAATGTGAAATCGTAAAGCAGGATTCATTTCAGGCGTATGCGGTAAGTGCTTGAGTAAATTTTTATGAGAATTAATATGCTTATAATGTAGGTGGAGCGAATTCGCTAACTGATCGAATTCTTTTGAACTAGCTAATTCGTTGGATTTTAGATATTATGTAAAAAAAAAAATGACGAAAGGCATCTTCGACTGTTCCAATTGCCACAGCCGGACATGAACAAAATAGGTAGGTCAGCGTCTCTTCCTGCTCCTCGTCAAAGCGCAACTCTTGCAGAAATCATTTGTAGGGTGTTATGACCCCTATCACAGCTCCAATATCTTTCCGGCGGAGACGGACAAAAGTACGTGTACTTGTCACATCATATTATAATTTGCTAAATTTTTTATTGAATTGAAAATGAAATATGACTAATTCGATTAATACATAATATTACCATGTCACATTTGCCATTTTTCAGACTTTTCCATCTATTTACTGAATTCGCCATACATTATAAGGCTATAATGAAGGCGAATTCTGATTGGGGAAATTGTAGTGAAATGAATCAAAATTAATTTTTTTTATTGCCAAACTTGTAAAAAATATTAAAGAACTATTTCAATAATTATAGTTAAAAAATTAATTGAATATAGTTTTTATGTCATAATTTCCAGGCGAATTTAGGCGTAGTTTATAAATTAGTCAAATGTAATTAATCTGATGAACCCTGAGCTAGGCCTGATGCCATGTTAATGAAAGATGTCAGACTGAAAATGTCTTGAACATTAAGTATAAATATATAGAAGTATTAAGTATATCTTGAACATTAAGTATAATATATTGAGATTTTTAAGACATTCAATTGGCTCAAAACCAACAAATTTATAAGTATTTGTGTCATAGACTTTATTTTCCACTTTAATATTCTCCTTTGAAATATTTTTCTAAAATAAATACATTTTACTAACAAATTTAGAAAATATTACCTACACTACTTATTCCTCTGCTTTCACTCATTCATTAAAACCTATAAACAGATGAATTCAAGATCTGTTATAATAGGGAAGAGAATAGCAAGACTGATACATGCAAACATAAATAGAAAAACCGAGTATACGAGCATAAATTAAAATTGTTTGCACATACTTGGGACATTTTATTACTGCCTAAGTTCATCATTTATAGGGTGTGGTGTATATAGCCGAGTTCAGTTCATAAAGCACAGTTAATTATTAAGCTTTTTATTCTTATGTATTCTACTTTATTTTAAGGTATTTTGCCATTTTTGAATTTGCATTGTAATTTTTTAAAAATATTTGAGAAATTTTTAAAAACAGAAAAAAATAGTTTTCTTTTTCAAATTTTAATAGTTGTCAGTTTATTGGCTGAAAACTATTTTTAGAATTTCAGTTCTGTTTTATTTTTGAGTTTCCAATTGACCCATTCATAAGTTTATTCTTTTTTTTCCACTTTAATTGTTGGAATATAAAAAACGAAAAACTAAGTTTTTTTCTTTAATTCTTTTCATGTATTACAATAATCTTTGGCACTAGTCATCTGAATTAACAATAGGGTATAATTATTGATTATATTTAATCGAGATACCGTTTTAAATTGAAAGCTCAAATTAAGTTTAAAAAGTTCTAGTCTACTAAAATAAATTCTATTTATATTTAATTTTTGCTCCATATTTGAATTAAATACCTAATTTTAATTGTGTAACAATGAGATGATCAGAAAGAGTTGATCGGTGAGTGAAAGTTTATTGAACTTTTTTAATAGCGTTTTATCCATTTTGAATTTTACAAAATTGTATATAAATGACTGATTGTTTTGTAAAAGAAATAAGGTTATGGTTTTGCTATTTGAATTGTTCATTATTATTTTTGAAAAAAAAATAATGTTATACAATGTAAAACAATCAAATTAAATAAAATTTATTTAAAAATTAGGCATTTTTATTTGATTTGAAAACTAGAGTTTTATACGTATATGAACAAATTTTTTTACAGTATATAAAAATTAATGAATGAAACGAATGAACTTTTCATTAATAAATACGAGTGTTGCCATAATTGCAAAATTTGATAAAAATTTGGAATGCAAAATTCAATATTTATAATATAATTAATAATCTAATTGTTTCTTAATGGCAACACTTTTTAATTAACTAATATTTTTTAAATGTCAACCCACTGACAAGCGAATAGTAGAAGTCATAGTAAATAAATTTTTCGTTTTTGACATGCAGAAAGCAATTCGGCAGATAGTGTTTCTGTGCGTCAACTGTCATGTCAATTTTGTCATGTCAATTTAGATATCATATTTTGTCGCGTTTCTTTTAATTTTATATAATCCGGTAAGTTTTTTTTTCAATTTTTAATGCTAAATAGAATAGTTTGTTTAAAATTATAACATATCACAGATCTTAATTTTTTGCTTACTCTAACACAATTTTTTTAATAAATGACAACTCGTGCTACAAAAAATGTCACAAAGACAATAATTTTTATATCATAAGTCGCAATATTTGAAGACAGAGTAATTTGAAAATTCGTACTTTATACAATGAGCTGTAATGTCGTGGAAAGAATACAATCTCGAGAATACAGCGCATTGTATACGGAGAGAGCAGTTAATTCTCAAAGAGCTTTAATTGATTCTCAATTAACAAGTAATAAATGATAAGAGTTGCCATTGATAACTAAAATATTTTTTGTTATAATTTTTTCAAACAAAATTTTGATTTAAATCTTGATATTTACTAAAAATATTATTATTTTTCCTTTTGTTTTAAAAATTTGTATATGTATATGTGGGTATATAACTAATTGTATATAACATTTTGAAATTAATTATTTTCCAATTCAATTCATCGCATTACTCATAATAAACGTTGCACTTATTAGTCCATTATATAATTACAATTTTTTTTTTTGTTTTTCAAAGTCAAATATGGAAAAAGTTTGAAAATTTCAAAGCACTGATGTGGAAATTTTCTAAATTATACAAAAAATTGAATTTGTAATTTGGTCATACGTTCCATATTTCATATTACACGTTCCAATTTTACATTGCAAATTGTAAAGTTAACACAAAAATATTTTTAATAATTAAAAAAAAAAAAAGAAAACTTTGAAAAAATATTTTATGAACTCAGTAATTTGAAATTGTCAATTAACATCCTGTGAAAGTAAATTTCAAATGTGGTTGCCATAAAAATTTACTTCAACAAACCCAGGATGAGATGTAATTAAAATTCCAAAAAAAAAAAAATGTAGAATTTTATTGAGAATCCTTTTTTGTTTTTTTTTTTTTTTACTGAAAATATTTTTCAAAAATAATTGTCGCCTTCTTTTTCATTTTAACTTTTATAATTGAATAAAAAAAAAAAATTTCCCATCTTCTTCCCATAATTTCCCATGCATACAATGTATGAATGTGTGTGCACATGTAGAAAATTTCATTCTTGTAACCTTTACTTACAAAAACAAAAACTGTAAATGAAAATCGATTATAAAATTTTCAATTTCATTCCATGAATTTATTATGTTTACATCATACATACATACATACATACATGTATTCCTGTTTACACTGAACGAATGATTCCTTATAGTAATTTTTCTCACTTAATTGTAAAATTTCAATGTGCATAACTATGTAATTATCAATTAATTAACATAAAGTTGAAAATTTTTTTTACAAAGTTTTATGCATAAATATCAATCAATTGCCATTGCATGCAGGAATATGTGTATGTGCAATATTACGGTGACCAGAGACATTAAAATCTTCCATGTTTTAATTATACCATTAATATGGTTTTAGATTATTGATAATTCATTAGCGTTTTCCGAACTTGGTCATTTTGTTTACGATAATTTGCTACTTCACTGGGAAAATGTTGCTACCGTACGAGTACTACAGATATCGTTTCAATCAAAAAATGAATTTTGAAAAATGTGGTAATTACGCGGTATTGCATACAAGGCATTGATTATGTTTGAATTCGGTTGTAATTATTATTATATGATTGTTCAGTGTAGACCGTGTAACATTAAGTGTCTAGATAGATCGTTTGTCTAACGTATCAGATATTGAAATTGATGAAACTGGGTATGTTAATAAGAGGCAGCAGTGAAAATGGATCGTAAAGGTCACTAAATAAAAGTCTTAATTTGACAGATGAAGAAAGTTATTTGACAGAAAGCCTACATATGGTCACCCTAATGGTAAATTAATATAATTATGTAAAGTGAAAGAGTATACTGTTAAAGTACTGTTAATACTGCTATATACCTATATTTTACAGTTATCCTTATGTAATTGAGTATGTGCACGTATATATCAAAGTCTAATATAATTACATACTTATACATGTATGTATTAATGCATTATAGGACTGGTTCTTTATAACGAAATTTTTGAAGAACCAAATTTTAACTATGTGTATAAAGTTGATATATCATTACGATTGTTATTACTGAAGTAATGTTGATGTGATTAAATGATGTTGTGGCTGACCCTTATTGAAATTTTCTATATATTTTTTTGGAAAATTTTTCTCTATTTTTTTTTTTTTGCCATATAATAACCCACAAAAATAGCGATGGCTGATAAATGTATGAGTTTGAAAAAAAAAACAAAAATTCTATTTTAAGTATGTTGACATTATAGCACATTATGTACATATATGTGTATATGCAGGTTTTGAATATATATGCGAAATTGTAAAATAGAAAAGCATAAATTAAGAGAATTGACAGATTCCAAAAAAAAAAATTCAAAATACAAAAGAAAAGCAAAAAAAAATCTAGGAAGGTTAAAAGGGAACATTGATCGAATTTTGCGATATTCAAAAAAAAATTTTTTTACAGTAATTGTGTATTTTATGAATTGTGCACACCTGTATATAAATAAATATACGTTGATACTCACATACACATACATATGTGTGTATATGTGCATTTATTCCATAGATGATTGAATTATACCTTAAAATTTACATAAATTAACTACATTTTTTTTAATAACGGTTGTAAAAACAATAAAAAAGCAAAAATAAAAAAACAAGTGAATAAATCTTAAAAGGTATCGAAAAAATTCAAAGCTCAAAGAGGCAGTGGGTAAGGAGAAGAAGGGGGAAGGGCAGATTTGTAAAGAGACGAATTGAAAACTTGAAGGTTTTTTTTTTGGATTTTCTTTGAATTATGGATATTTGGTTTGTTTTTCTTACATTGTGCTGCTTATTTAATTTTATGCTTTGGCTTGTGTATAATAACTGTTTTCGCGTATTTGACTCTGTTAATATATTTTGTATGTTAATGGTTTTCTTAATTTGACAATTTTATTTTTATTATTTTGATTTTTTTTTATTTTATTTATTAGTTTTAAAAGTTTTGTTTTAATTTCTTTTACATGGTAATATTTTATTTATTATATAGATTTTTATTGAGTGTTTTTTTAACACAATGTAAAATATATGTATGTATAAATGTATGTGTATGTATAGTAAATATCAAGCCCATAGTTGTATAGTTAAGTTTATGCCCATTTTTGGAATGAAATCAATAAATTATAAGCGATTGAAATGAAAGAGAATTTGGAATGAATGGACAGTTTTATAAATTAAGCATTCAAAATTAAATAGAAGAAAACAAAAACAAATATAGGAGAAAATTTATTCAAAAAGAAAAAATTTTTTTTTTTAATTTTATAATTGTGGGAAATTATAAAACACGCATATATAAACAAATTTATGTGACTATAATTTAGATCATGTATAATAAAACAATACATGGTCATTTTATGAGAATTTTGGATACGATAATTTGGATTTGGATAAAACAGAAACATACATATGTCTAGGAATATAAATAAATGTGTATGTATGTATAAATTAAATAAAATCCAGAAAAAATTTTAAATATTAATTTATTAATATTGTTTAAGGGAAAGTTCATATTATACAGTAAAACTTTCATATAATGAACAATCAAAATGAAAATATTTTATTCGTAATTTAGGGGACGTTCGCTATGAGTAGAAAATTGAATTATAATGCAGTAAATTTTCTGTGCCGTAATGTTCGATAAATAGAGAAGCTCTTTATATGCATGGGTGATTGGTTTTATGGAAGTTTAACTGTAATAATTTGAAATTTGCTGCAATAGTCGCGGTTTTCCGACAAAATTTTAAAAATATTTTGTACTTTAAATTAAACAAGTTATAACTAATAGTTTAAGAAAAAGATTACCTTATTGAAGCCAATTTCTATTAATTTACATAAAAGTGTGTTATTCTTTAAGAGTTATTAGGATTTTACGAAGTGGTCACTTTGTTAGTTTTAAACTATTAGAGAAACTAAAGTGAGTTTTTAAAATTTTTCTTCTTATAATGTAAGTGTACATAATTGCGACGAAGGTATATACAATGAGTGAGTTTTTTGAACGACAAATGAATAAAAAATAATGCCAGTAGCGGCATTTATTACAATCGTGGAAAAAGAAAATGTTTGTGATTTTAAGAAGTTTTTATATTTTATGTATATCTTAATTGTTAATGTTAAAGCAAGAATTTTTTAGAACACTGCTTCCAATTTTCTACAATAAATTAAAGTCTTTAAAGTCTTAGTTACTTAAGCTATAATAAAAAAATTTTAATTCATAAACTTTGCCTATAATTTTCGACTTTTTCAATACAAGAAAATTCATAGTAAAATAAGAAAAAAACAAATTTTTGTGAAAATTTTCCACCATATTTCAATTTTTAAGTTAAACCAAGAAAATAGAAAAATGAGTTCCTCAATAAAAAATAATTAATTACTAAGAAGATAATTATTATTTTTTTTCTCTCTTTTTGTAAGAACAAAAGTTAATCCACCATTTTTTTTTATTATTATTTTCTTAAAAACAATAGAATTTATGTACCATTATTATTTATCATCGGAATGGAATAAAAAAAAAGAATTTTCTGAAATTAAAAAACAAAACCACCTTAAAATACATAAAATTTATATGAATAATTTCCTCCCCCTCTCCCTCCGACATCCCCTCCCTTCAATTCTTTTAAAATTCCCCAAAAAAAAAACTTGTAATAATTCATATGTTTTCCAGTTTTTGTTCTGTTTTTAATGTTCTTTTATTAAAATTCAACGCTTAACTTTTGATAAGTAGATAAAGTTTTCCCCAAAAATAAAAAAATAAAGAAAAACTTAAATATAATCTATGGAAAATCATCATCAAACAGAAAAAAAAAAATAAAACAGGTAAAAAATAAAAAGAAAACTTTCAAGATAAAAACTTAACAGATAAGTTCCCCATTAAATTTAAAATGGTGTTCATTACGGAAGTAATTTAGTAAATTTTATTAACCATGGTATGCCACTATTTAAACTACGTATATTATATAATAAGTAGGTATAAGTAGTGTTACCTGTCTATTAATTTTTTAGGTATAGTCATACCTGTGGTTGAATGTGTTCATAAGTTGGGAATTTTTTTTCATTATTTGCGAACATAAAATATTTTATACCGCATCTCTATATTTTATTTTTAAGGTGCACCTGTCCGGATATATTGTTAAAATTTAAGGAATTTTTGTTGAAAAATCCTTCTTCTACATTCTGTAGATGTCTTGAAAATTTTATAAACTAGAAACTAAAATATCATATAAGTTATCTAGAATTGCATAAGTAAGATATTTTTGAAAATATTTTTTACAGTTAAAAGAATTCTTTGTTGTTGAAATAAAAATTTAATTTGTGTTGGTGTTTTCTAGAATTTTCATAACTACAGATTGGTGTTGAATTTTTTGTGGAAAAAAAAAAACAAACAACAAAAAAAAAACAAACAACAAAAAAAAACATTCTTTTCATCCCGAAAATTTTATACAATTTTGTTTTGAAAAAGAACATTTCATATTTATACCTACAGGAAAAGGTAGGAATTTTCAGGGAACACAAGAAAAATATTGCATAAAATGATGCAGTCTTAAATAACTTGTGGACTTGAAATTTTAAGGAATTGTTTTTGTTTCTATTTAAAATTTTTATTTTAGACATTTTTGAAATTGTTTAATTTATTTTAGGTAAGAGGATTCCTAGTTGTAATGAGAACATATTTTCTATTTTAATTTTAAATAAAGGGGTGAGAAAAGATTACCCTAATCATATAGTAATGCTTTCTTTCAACACCTTCATTTAATGATTTGAAAGCAATCGCAATTTGTGATGGAAACTTGCAAATGCCTCTTTAAATTTAATTATTTTTAGCTTTAACGTTTATTTTAAAATCAACTTTTGGACATACCAACATGCTCAAATAAAAGTTCGCCTTCTCTTCTCATTTTACTTCTCACTTGAACGGGAGTCGTGTTCGTTTTCTCATTTCACTTCTCTCTTGAAGTAATTTCATGTTTACCTTCTCGTCTTACGTTTTGTCTCTTAAAGAAAAATCATTTTTCTATTTTGTTCAAGAGGGAAGTAAAATGACTGATGAACATTCTATGGGCCCATACTAAATCGAAAATGAAATTAATTTTGTTCTTAAATTTTTACAAAATGTAATGTTAAAATTTTCGTATTCTTAATTAATTTCCTTTTTCATATTAAAATAGCAAATAAAACACTTATGGACCTTTAATTGAATGCGCTTCACTCAAGTTCATCTAATCTCTTTTATTATTATTATTTATGTAATTCTTATTTAAACATAAAAAAACAAAATATTTTCCTCAATTCTTTTTCCCTTTGTTGCCCTTTATTTTGAATTTAAAAATCCTTAAAAACACATTTAACTCGCTGTTTCATAGACGAGCATATTCAAATTTTCCGTTTTTCTTTTTTGAACCCATTCTTAAAGTCCATTTTCATTCAATTCATTCTTAAGTCCATTTAAATACAAAGAAACAAAAAAATTATGAAAGGAAAACAAAAATGAACTTTTCATTAGTTTCATAAACCTTAAACGAACGAATATCATCCCTTTTAAATGATACGTGTATATAAACAGATTAAAATTGAATCTGAAAATCAAGAGTTCTCCTCTTATAATTTACTTAGTAATAAAGATGATTTTTAAAAGGATCCTAAAAATTACAGTGATCAACCACATTTTAATTCTTTACTCATTTACTGGCAATTGCGATTTTATACACTTTTTCGCTTTTTGTTTTTGCTTTTGGCCCAAAAGTTCATACTTCAAAAAAGTTAAAGTCAGAATAACTTTATAAACAAAATGCATGTACGTACGTTTACGTTCGAGTAAACGTCTCTATGTAAAAGAGTAGTCTTTTTTAATTTTTTCCCTCTTCTACTATTAAATATAACTGGTATAATACAAAAAAACGTTAACTGCTATAAAGTAAAATAAAAAAAAAAAACAGAGAATTACGAAATGAAATCAGAGGACGAAAAGGCGAAAACCAAAAATAACTGTAAAAACAAAAATAAGCGAATATGAAGCCAAACAAATAGGACTAAAGCCAAGTAAAAGTTAAGACATTCTTCAATTGAAACTATCCTGAACATATTTTTCATTTTATTTTTGCGCATCCTTTATGCTTATACCCTTTTTTTTTGTTGATTTTTTTTTAACTCGTCTATATGAAAATAAATTTCTGTTTTTGTGGGTATAATAGATTTGTTCTTCAAATATTGACTATGGAGATAGTGAAGAATTCAAATTCGAAAAATACAATAATATTTAAATATCGGAACAACTGTACTGTTACCATATTGGTTGTGTTCTTTTTACGGTCATGTTACGAATAATATTTTTATATGCTTCCCGCAGTAATTGAATACAAAAATTTGACTAAGATTTGACATTTGTTTTCCATATAAAAATATAAAGCCATTATTCGGAGGACATCTGCATTATTTGCATATTGAAGGCCATCTAACGGAAAGCATGTGCATAATAATTGGATGCCAATTATATTTCTTTGTGTAGGTTAGTCAACTGGAGTTGGAAGTCTATTGTTCACTTGGTATATTGTGACAGTGTTATGCATGCTTTAAAATGACTGTGCGCGTTAACTAAATTATATTTACATCGATAGTGTTATATCAGTCGACAGTGTACAGACATTGCAGCCTGAATTGGAGAGATATTTGCTATTAATTTATTCAATAAATTTATTTTGTATTATAAATAATTTAATATTGATTTAATTTTAAAATTTCGGATAAATTCGGACTAAATTCGGATAAATTCGGACTTGTGTATTTTAACTCTTCAGATAGAAGAAATAAATTTATCTTCTATAAACCATCGCTTTATTCTAATGGAAACGCAACGACGTTTTCAAAAATTATATGGTGCTTTTTATCATTTCGGATATCCCATATTTGACCTTGCTAACTATAACTGCAATTTTCTTTTTTTTCAATATTCATTTAATTTTTTTATGTTTTTTTTTCTCTTTCGTATTCTTATATGCACTTTAATAGCTGTTGTTGATCATAATTTTAGCAGTGAGAGCGAAAGAGTTCACTTGTTTGCTTTGCCAGTTTTTCTATTTGTTTTTTCTGTTTTGTTCGTATATTTTGGGTATAAACAAATATTTTTTTATTTTCGGTTCGTTTTTGTTTTATTTACTTTTATTTTTTTTATTTTTTTGGTTTTATCCTGTACAATGAGATTATTTTGTAAATAAAATATCCTTAATTATAGGATTGGAGTAACACTACATTTGGATTGTAGTTCTTTTGTTTTCTTGCATTTTTTTTTTGTTTTGCAATGTTTGTCTGTCTGTTTCTTGTGGTCTACTCTCAGAATGATATAATAAAAATTTTCTTCATGCAAATGATTTTTTTTTTTCGGAAGTTTATATTGGATTATTGGTAACACTTAAAGATTACTTTAAGAAATAAATTTTATTACAAAATTCAATTAAATTAATATAGATGAGAATTTTTAATTGTAAATATAGGTGAATATTCAAGTTAAGGATTTTATTCTTTTGTTATTAAAGACTTTTATTCTCTCCATTATACGAGTATTAAAATGGACAAGTAACGTGTATAGGATTTAGATAAACAAATGTGTTAATTTTTAACAGTTGATCCTGTTTTTGTGTAACAATAATATTAAATAATTGTTTAAGGTTTTTTGTTTTGCATTAAACATTGAGTTTAAAATAAACGAATCTTCTGTAATTTAAAAAAAATTACCAGAATTTGCGCTCAAAATGAGAGTTAAAATGAGAGAATTTCAAAATGTATCAAGCCAAAATAATAAAAAATCTTTTATTTATCTTAAAATTTTTACGTTCACGTTATAGAATGGATGAGGGTACTTTCAAAGTAAAGTTCGAATTCGAGATTAAAGTTTCGGTTACGCTTATGGAGAGGGTTTTTAAAATATATTAAAATTTTTTGAAGCATTGAATGTAAAAATTAAATTAGGCAGGAGAACGTTAGGTAGCGATAACTCTCCGATGGGTATTTTTATGTCAGATAGGCTAATTTAAATACCACCACAGCTACATTGAAGACATCTGTCTTGTTGATTTAGTGTTGAGTATTAAATAGGTGATAAAGCGGAGTTCCCCTTCATTAAGGGAAATAAACAAAGAAGAAAATATTTCATTTAATAAAAACTGATCGAAAATATTAAAAACTTCAAATTTTTTAAATCACTTACTGTAAAAATGTTTGACTTCGTCTGACACTTACCTGAAAAAGAAAAATGAATAATTTTTTATTAATAATAATCTTATAAGTTAGATACTTTAATTTTCTAAAATAAGACAGTTTTAAAATTATATTTCCATAAATCGATTGAGGAAAAATTGAAGCAAGGGAGCACACAATTAATCTACTTTATAATTTTAAAATTTTTAGAACTGCACTATACTTCCAACAAAATTTTTGTTAAAAAGTTAGCATTGTCTTTAATATTAATGGATGAACTTAAAGGTAAAGATGAGAAACAATCATAACTTTTAATTTTTTTCGTAAAATATTTTGTGACTCTTATATTTTGTTTCCATAATTTTCTGTGAAAACTTCATAAATTTATTCTATTTATTATTGATAACACTTCTTTGTTCACACAATTCACATAATTTCTGAAGAATTTTAATTTGTGTCCGGTCCTCTTCTGAAAACTTTTTATTGCAGTTAATTTAAAATTCATTTACGTTTTTCATATTTTCAACTCAAACACAAAAAAAAACTATTTTAGAAAAAGTGGACGAGTTTTAAAATTTATTTATTTTATTCATTTATAGTTTTAATCTTGTTTAAAAAGATTAGTATTTTAAGGATTTTTTTTTTGTTTTAAGAAAATATTTTATTGAAAATTGTAGTAATTAATGTCAGGATTGGATTAAGAAATTTAAGGGTCTCTGTAAGTACTCTTTGAGCATATCCAGTTTTCTTATCAATCAACAATATATAGCAATTTTGTTACGTGTGCTGTAATAATATATTTCGAAATAATTTGACTTGTCTAATTACGAATTTCGTTCTCTGATGGTAGAAACAACAAACCTAGAATAAATTTTGAAAGAATGGGTATATTAATTTATTATAAGGGGGTGGAATTTGTTCTTCAAGTGTAGAACAAAAAGTGAGCAGAATTTTAAACAGAATAAAATTTTGTAAAAATAAAACAGTTATAATAATTAATTAATTTTAAAGGAAGTCAAGGATTTCATACAGAAAAGATGATTTATTTTACGCTGTTTTCAATTTTACATGATCCGTCTCTGAATTCAATATAGAATCAAATTTATTTTTTACTTTATTCCACATACATACATTTTAGATCATATAAATATTTTAGTTTGAATTTTATACACCATTTATAATTGTTTTAAATTACTCTGTATGTGTGTGTATTTACTCTTATTATTATTTTTGATTTTTTGCACTATTTTATTTTGTCTTGTAATATTCGTTTTTAAAAATGGCACGTACAAGTACCAGCAGCAACATTGTGAAACAAAACAAGAAAAAAAAAACGTGATTTTTTAACCCTAAAATTTTTCTTATGTAAAATTCAATTATTTTTTATTAAATTTTCTTTTATCTTGTTTCAAATAATTTTAAAAGTTTAGAATAATTTTTTTTTTGTTTTATTTAAATAATTTCAAATAATGAAAGTTATTCCATAGTTTTTGACATTGGACATTTATGTTTTTTTTTTGTTGAAGTTTGTGTTACTTTAGTGTAAAATTCAGGAGACATGAATTGAGGAAGAAAAACGAAATTGTTTGTATTTTTTAATGTAATTATAAAAAAAAAATTTAAAAATAATTCTGAGCACGAATTATGGAAGAAAAATGAAAAAGTTTAATTTTATAATAAAATTTACAATGCGGCTTTTTCAGACATCAGAAAATCTTTAACTTTGTTTAGTTTTAATAAACGAAATGAAAAGGAAAGGTAAGATTTTATTATTGCAAAAAATATACACGGTAATCCTGATTTTTCATTAAAATTAATATGAAATTCCTTTGAAGATTACGTCTAAAATTGAAAAATTTACTCTATGTAGTGGCTAATAATTTCTAAATCGGGGCTCTTAACACTTCGTTATAGAATCTTATTAAATAAATAAACCACAGGGTTATTCGGAACCTGGTACTAAAGTCCTAGGTGGGTTGATTCCAAACAAATTCAAGAACTTCTTGTACAAAAATTATTCTTATGCCAGAATAGAATTTGAAATAGTCCAATTTTGGGCCAATAATTCGAGAACAGTGGTTATTACGCCAATTTTATAGCCAAAAGGTTTCGGGTTTAAACCCCGGTCAGGTTAGTATCAAAATTATATTCAATATTATTTAAATTTCAATAATTTCAAAAGAAAAAACTACTGTAGTCTGGTCACCAGCCTACTTAAAAACTAAATGAAACTTGAGAAACTTGAGCATAATTATTTACGATATCATGTACCAAACAAGCTCTATACTCATCCTAGATGTGAAGTAGAAAAGAAAAAAAAACAAGAACTGCTATTCGTATGTCACGAATAATATTAACAATATTGGTCTCTAATGCACTAAGCGATACTAACGTTACGTCTCCCCACCAAAAATAATCGACAAATTGCTAAATCGTTCTTGGAGACCAATTGATATGCATTATTGTTTTACGAAATTGCACATTGTTCAAATTTCTTTCTATTTGTAAAAATTTACCAATGTTATTCGCCATGTTTTGTCTGACATTAATTTGACATTTAAATTTCGAGGATTTTAGGCTTATACTTGACAACAATTACTCACTAAGTATTTCAAAATAAATTTGCATTATGATTTCATAAACAATGACAAATTAATTTTCTCAATTCTTTTAATATAAGACGCGTCACTATTAATATGTCACTGTTTTAATTGAAATAGTGTCAACTCTTTTATGAAACAAAAGACACAGTTTTAAAATTCAAATTCATAATAAGCCCTTCCAATTCACTTCCTTGCAATACAAACAATTATTATATGATTTGTGACTTCTTTATGAATTTTTTTATAATTTTCATTGGAAAATATAAAATTCATTTCTAGCCTACAATAAAGTAATAACATTGTGTTTTTCCCTTTTAACACAATTTTTTTTTTTGTTATTTTATTGTTATAATTTTACATTTTCATTTTTTTTTCATGCAAATGCCATCTACATTCAAATATACGAATTATACCGAATTACAGAAGAAAAATTATTCTCATAATTGTCATGTTTTCATGTTTTCTGTTGTTTTTTTTCTCTTATGTATTCGATTCAAAAGAATTATTTGAAATCAAAATGTTCTAAGTTCAAAATAATAAAATTTAAATTTTTTACTGAAATTCTTATAGTGTTTCCAGTTTATTATTATAAATAATTCAGGTTTGAAAATTTAATTTATCTATGGTAATTTGAAGAGCACAATAGATTTATTTATTTTAGAAAAGCAAGAACCTTCACCGGTTTTTCTTGTTTGCTTGCATCATTTTCACAACTAAAGCAATAAATTATTTGTTAGAAATTACTTTTTTTCTAAAAATTTAGTAATTTATAATGCTACCACAAGTTTTGAGTTAATGGTAATTAACTACCATAAGTTGTGAGTTGTAAGCTAATTTTGTCTATTTAATTTCATATTTTATATACAAAGTTATTTATAGAGAACTTACGATTCTTTGGAAATACATATACGACATTCTAGTGGACTTTACTTTCCAATTAAACTCCCAAACAAACTTAATTAATAATTTTTAAAACACGAAAATAATATTAAAATAATTTCTTAATAAACTTGATTACATAATTGTGTTTTAAGAAAATGTCAAATAAAAATTTTATGAATGTAGCTAGATCTTAATCTTCGAAAAAACATTTTGTTTTAATTATTATTACCTCGTATACTAACAGATTTATTCTAAAATTAATTTCATGCAATTAATTAATCAAAATTGAGAAAAAAATTACAAGTAACAAAGAGTTACAAATAAAATTATAGTAAGTAATGAATAAAAATTAAACATTTATGATTACTGCTAAAGAATAATATAAAAAAAAATTGCATACTTTTGGGTGTTGAATACAATTATAATAATAGTGTATAAATGAATACGTAATTTTTTAATTTGACTATGATTGGTTACATCAGGATGTAGAAAGACAAATAATTTGTAATCATTGAAAGGGTTCGTATAAAAAAAATGAAAAGTGTTAACGTTTATATAAGAAAAATATTTTTAACAACTTATAAAATGCAAGAATTCTTAACGTCAAATGTATTATACTAAATTTATATTTCTGTATTGAAATCATAACTTGCTGAGAATTAGACTTCAATATAGCGATCGGCCTAAAATGTAAAATCGTAGTCAATTTATTTTGTTCAACAATTTTAAATTTTTGCCCATAGGAAAATTCTGTGTTATATACTTGAATTTCCTTTCAAAGTGTAATCGTGTAAAAATTTCGAATTTTCCAATCGAATGAAATATGATTGCATTATTTGAAAGGGTCGACGACTAGGCCTCTACTATTTGAATAATATTTCATTAAAGATATCAAATGCAGAAGTGGTTTTCATTTAATACAAAATGAAAATATTATGAATAGAAAAGGATATTTACAATAAGGAATCAAATGTACCGATAAGGATTAACGTGTAAAAACTATTGAAATTCATTTAAAAACAGAAAGAGAAAACAATAAAAAGACAAAATAAATAAAAAGTGGAAAATAGCTTTTATTTTAGTTTTACATCGGAGGAAAAAATAAAAGGATGAGAGGGGAAGAGAAAACGGGAAGGAGAGAAGGATTGTACGTACAACTTAAAAATAAAAAAAGAAAATCGACCTTTCTTTTTCACAATTTTCCCACATATTTTTCGCTTTTCTTTTGCTGTTTTTTTTTTATTTACTTTTTACTTCTTTGATTCCTTATTTTTTGCCTTTTGGTTTCTTTTTGTTATCAAGAAATAATCCGTTTATTTTTTTTGCTTTTATGAATAATTCTTTAAGTTTTTGTAGCTTTAGAATTAAGGAATTTTTCCTCTTTTTTTTTTTGGCTCGTTGCATATATTTTGCATATTTTTGTAGCTAATATGAAAATTTTACTTGATATTTTTTATTTGTTTGCTATTGAATTGCACATAAAGGAATTTTTTTTTAATTTTTCTTGTTCTATTTAATTTGTCAAGTGCCTCAATTGACTTAGTATAATCTCCCAAAGTAATTCTATTGTTATTTTTTTTCTACTGCTTTTTATATATGTACATATACATACTTATATATTGTATATTGTAGTAGTATATATTTACAATAATTGAAGACAGATGTCATTGTAATAATCATTTATGTTCAATGAATTTACTGAATAGGTTATTATAAAAAAAAAGAAAAATTTAATAGAAAATTACAAAATTTTAATTGCTTCATTGCTTTAGTCTAATTTCGTCAATATATACATATAGAAAATTGAATTTCATTTGTGGAAATAGCGGTTAATATTTGACATCTATATAATGTAAACACAATGACAACAATTTGATTAATGGTTAATAATGAATTTTAATTGATTTTGGTTTTACAAATATTATAAAATGATAATTTGAAAATATTTATTTAAGATCAAAATTATAAATTGTGTAGAATCAAAAATTTTTAAAATTTAAGAAAATTTAATTTAAAATTAAATATTAAATAGTTTCAATTAATTACACCGTAATTTTTTATTCTCAGTAATAAGATTGAGAAGAATTTGCAGTTTTTCATGTGTACTAACCCTTTCGACCCGGCTGCTAAATATGTTTCGAATAGTTTAATATTAAACTATTCGAAAACCGGGTCGAAAGAGTTAATATCCTTTTTGAGTGAAATTTTTCAAGAAGTGATTATAAACTTCAGAGAGAATTCATTTGTAAAACATTTTTTATTTACAACAAATTGAGTATAGTTTATATTTTTCGTTTGCCCCAATCAAAACCATAATAATGTGAAAATATTTGAGATTTTTTTTAGTTAGGCATTCCAAAATGATTTCTCTCTAAACTATTAGAATCAAAGAAAATTAAAGACACATACATATATGTAGATGGCGCGGCGCAAACAATAAGGTGGTGTGTTTCATTATCAATCCAAAATATTTTTATATAAATGTTTAGAAAATCTAAAATGAAATGAAAAAAACTGTTCTATTTTTAAAAGTTAAAGCTTTTGACATAATGAGTTCACAAATTAACATTCCTTCGTTTATAAAATATTTTAAATAAATATGTAGGTGAAATTAAATTTACGAGCATTCACAATAGTTGTTATAAATTATTACCGTAAACGTATAAACATTAGATTGTTACTTTTTATATTACTAGTGAAAATTTGATTGATATAGTTTCCATTTCTTTAATAAAAGAAAAATATTAAAAACATATAGTGTAAATTTTATTTAAAATTAAAATATTTTTTAAAAAAAATGACAATGTAATTATAGCTCCGAGTATATGAAATTAAAAGACAGGGCATAAGAGTGAATGGAAGACCTAAATGACGTGCTTCTGCTGTCTTAAAATAATTTTCGTTTTTACATTTTTTTTGGTTTTCTAACACCTTGCGGTGTAATTTGTGAAGTCTGACAAAACTATGTGTTACATTTAATTTTAAAATATATTTTTGATATTAAATAAATAAAATGAAAAGTCAAGGAACTAGAAATCAAATTGCGAACATTTTTGGAACTGTGTGAATTTTCTATATGAAAAAATCTGGATTCAAGTACAAAATATTGAAATTTTTGTTTTTTAAATTTTTCACGGTAAATAAATAAAATTTTGGATATTTGATTAAAATATGATTTTGGAGCTAAGGCGTCCAAAATTCTACATTGAGTAAGAATATTTGTGGCAATAAGACGAAACTGCTTTGAAAACATAAGTTTTGAATTAAGTATTCAAAATTCTTAACTAATTTTGTAAAAATTCTAAGAAAAATACAAGCTCCGATTTAAGCGTATCTTCACCATCATAACAAATTCCTTTAGCAGGGCGATTTGTCATCACCATTGTTCCAAAATTTAACTAAATTTTCCTATTTTATAGATTTTATAGATTATATTGAATATAGGGAATTTGGATTTTCTAAATTCTCTATTTTCTTTTTAAGTCGACTTGTGAAGACAAAATCGTGAACAAAATTAGCATTATAAGCGAAATGGGCAAAAATATAAAAGAATGAAATACACCAAATGAAGAACCAGTTTCTAATAACTTTTAGTATTGGAAAAAAAATTCCATTTTTACATTATTTTTTGTTGAATTAAACATGTCAAACTTAATTTGAAATACAAATACAACAAAAAAATTCCAAAAAGATTTTCAAACTAAGTTAAAATAAACTTCCATTCCGGCCATTATCTATTGACTATCACATTGCAACTAGCAAAATAACTCAAGGCTACATAAAGAACTTTATAAATGCTTTTACAGTGGAGTTTTTAATTTTAAAACAACAACCAAAGTAAAAAAAAAACCAATAAAGTTTGTTTTGTAGCAGTTTAATTGTTCGCACTTTCACTTGGTGTCTTAACATTTTTTCAAAAAAAAAATTAGAAGTGAAACTTATTGTAGAACTAAACAAAATTTCAAGTAAAAATTATGAAAACGGAAAATACCAACTTGTTAAAGAAAAAAACAAAAAGTTTTCTTACTGCTGTCAGTGGTTCGCTTCAAGTTATTCAAAAAAGAAATGAAAAGAAGTTATTCTAGAAATTCAAGGCCTTCTATTTAACAACTTTAAAAATTATAACAGTTTTCAAAATTTTATTTTTTTTTATTCTTGATTTTTATTTTTTAAATTTTTTCTTTATTACCTATAGGATTGTTGTAACAAATTGTTTTACATAAAAATGCCCGTAAGAAATTTTAGATTTTTTTTTTCCAAATTTTATATGCAAACATTTTGTTGTCAAAAATCAAAATGATATTAAATAAAATTTTTATGTGATCAAAATTATAAATGAATGAATTTGGTATAAAATTACAGATCTGGTTAGACTTCATCGGAGAAATCTAGTTCAGAAGGGAAATATCACGCAAGGTAATACAATCAATCTAAAGTCCTCAACCTCTAAGAGAATAAAGAGAAAATCTGACGAGGGAAAAAAATAAATCTATAAGAGTTGGAGAACACGGCGGCGTCTTATTATTAAGTTACCAAGATAACTTAGTAACACGAAGTGCAAAAAAAACCGAACAGAATAATACCCTGTTAAACACAATAGTAGGTGGGCAATGAAAAGCTTCAATCAGAGAAGAAGGTTTCCGGCAGAATTAAAATTGCAAGCAAATTGAAATTCATTATTGTAATTTCAGTTCAATGGAACAGCTCATTGTACTGCCAGTCGAATATAACATGTTGTGTAACATATTTATAGAATTCAAAGAATATTGAGAAAAATCTTTCCATAATAATAAGGTAAAAACAATTGTATGTCGCAAAATGATTGACTTACAATTTCAGTTATAAAATAAAATAGTAAAAATCAGACAAAAATGTGCCAATTGTCAAATCAAAGGGTACTCAAGTTTGTCAGAAGGCCAATTGAATAACCTACAAATTTACTTGAAACAGTACAGTTTGCTGACTCTCATATAGGTTTCAGCTTTTGGAGTACGTGGATGTTAAACTAAAATTAAATTATTCAGTATAGTATATGGAAAATACGCAGACTTATAATTATATTTTGGAAGAGAGGGTTGGAGTAATGAATTTATATATGAACTTGGCTGAAAACAGATAAAAAGATGAAAGTGCTGATAGACCCACATTATATGGTGAACGACAGTATCATGGCTTCGGGAGTTGTATCTAAGGAGGAAAAAAAACATCTTGGAGGAGAAGAACACCTTGAAGAAGCAATTTGAGAAAGGAAATTAAAATCGAGCGGGAAAAAATTGTCTGAAACGAAAGAAATGGTACAAAATAGAGGAGGTTCAAGAGGAAACAACAAAAGTAAGTGTATATTAATAATTGTACTTATAGTTTCAGGGTTCTTACATAAAAAAACTTGAATTTTTTGCGTTAACTGAAGTGTTGTTAATTTCGTTGAAATTTAATTCACGCATTTCCATTTACTTCTCCATTGATTTCTTAAGTTCGATTTATTCTTAACGAAGGAACTATTTTAAAGTATCTTCTTCACTCTTTTCATACGTGCATGTAATGATGATATTTTAAAATTATATTTGTAAATTCACTTACGAAAACAAAATGCGGTAGACAAGATTTTTATTTTTTATTTTTTAAAATGTACTTTTGATGGCATGCTATTAAAGTAAAAAAAAAAAAGTTATAGCTCATAATTTTATTTTGAAATTGTACGGATGACGATTTCTTTTATAGTGCTGGTGGTGGGGTATGAAGATGAATGCACGAAAGATGACGTATAAAAAAAAAAATCTTTAGAATTGTTTCTCAAACAGTTTTAACGACAATTTTTTTTTCTATTTTTTTCTATTTAATTCTCCTTTTAAAGCATCAAAGCAAAATAACTTTTCTGACTCCTTAACAGTTATGGTCTACTAAAAGGGCATGAGACAGAAATAATTAAAATTATTTATTTTTTTTTATTTTAATTTATTTATTTTTTTGTTTTTTTTTATTTTTCTCGAAACATTAAAAGTGTTTATTGCTACCTCAAATTGCGTATATTTGATGCGTTTTTTGTTGCTGTTGTTGTTGTTGTAAACCTTAAAAAAAAAAACTATAAGGATGTACTTTCATTTGTTTTTTAATTACTTAAAAGGTTTTGGAATTTTGTATCTCATTTTATTAAGCGTGAAAATGATGATGAATGCGTTCAGTTAACATTAAATAGATTTTCTTTAAAGTATATCTAGATACCTACACCTACACGTACACATAATTCAAAATTTTTTGATCTACATATAAGTATAGATCAAAATCACATACCATATTTATATACCTATACATATTTTATACAGAGTGTTACAAAAATATTAGTGTGTTAGTTAAATTATTGTTTTTGTGATTTTTTAAATTAATTTATAAAACTTTTTTATAAAATCAACAAGATCCTGTAATTTTAGTTTCGTTTGAAATTAAAGCAATCAACAATAGAAAGACCAGTGCTAATTACTTTTTTAAAAAACTTGAGGAATTTGGATAATATTATCTTGAAATTTATCAGCTTATTATTGCTCAACTTGAAATTTACCAGCTTATGCTCCAACTTTCTGAAGCAAAATTACTTTTAAAAATTTCAACCCAAAATATTTTACAATAGCACTATTAATTAGTTAGAGAGGGAAGGTTCTGCTTCAAACGCTGCCACCCAGCAATTGGCCAGTAGAAGCCTCATCGACATCAATCCGTAACACACTCTCCATCAGATAAATCCATTGAAGTCCCTTGAAAAAGTTTAGCAGATGACACGCAGGCGCCTCCGGGAGTCCCTTCAACCCGTCAAATCGATTTCTTCCCTAAAAGTGTCTCCTTCTCGGCATTAGAGGGGCAGTCGCAGAACACGTAACACACATCCGTCTCCACCCCGATGTCTTAGCATCCCCGGCAAAGACTCTGATGAGGAAATGCCAAGCCTCTTTGCATCTTTCCCAATAAACAATATCCCGTCAAAATGCCCACTGCAATACTGGTACTAGAATACTGATAAAAGCAAATCAATACTGAAATAGATAAATCACTGCAGTACTGATAATAGAAGGGGGGACCCTTCTCAATGCCAGCAGCTCTCTCGCTTTTGCACTGTCCCACCTTGGCAACAGGACCCTTGTCGCAAGTCCGCGCGCCATACCAAAGCAAATGCCCCCTCCTTCTAGTTTCCTGATTTATAAAAATTCCTATGTTAGTGTTCCCTAATTCCCTCAAGGGCGGAATCATCGACTAGCCAACTGCTGTAGTGTGAGCCATTTCGCCGGCTCTCTCGTTCTTTAATTCATTTTATTGCTTTAACTAAATTTAATTCAACCAATTAATTTTTGTTTGCAGTATATTCGAAGATTTCGAAGATTCGAACCATTTGTTCTCGAAAATTTAAATCTACATCAAAAATTATAGCGCGCATTTTCATTAATCGATCAAGAAGTGCATGCAGCTTTATTTCAAAACCAAACACAAATACCAAAAGAATTTCATTTATTCATGTTTTTTTTATATTACCGACATTAAATTTAATGTATTACAACTGTCATTTTTTTTTTATTATTACTGTAATTGCGATTGCACAGCGCTCTCTATTGGGAATTTAAAATATAATTTTTTTAAAGGAAAATTTCCTTTTTTATCTTTTTAATACATGCTTAGAAAATAAAATTCGAAAATATTAAAAATGTAGAAGAAATTAAAAATAAAAAAAAAAATTTTATTATTTTGTAACCATAGAAAATTTTTTATGTCCTTGTTGGCATTATAAAATTGTTTTTGTACTAGTGTACATAAAATAAATTACACTATCTATATATTCACTATTTTATACATGTATACATACTATAGTAAACACTATAATAAATTTATCACGAAAATACTAAACTACTGTGTACACTATTATTACATTATTGCTTGCATTCTAAATTGTACAATATAAAATAGACCGCATCTATACTATGTAGGTTATGTATAAGAATAATAAGTTAAACCGAATTTTTTTTCTTACAATAGGGCTGAAAAATTATAAGATCTTATTAGTATTTTTTAAATTTTAAATAAGCTGATAATTTCATTCGCCGTTTTACAAGTGACAAAAATTTCCTAATAAATTCAAAAAGTTAAATGAGAAAGTTTTGAAAATTTAAAAAGTTTTCAGCAAAAAACCTACCAAATTTTAAAATATTTTCCAGATTATTTTGTTTTGGCAGTACAAAATCTGCGAATAATTGGCCTCCACAACATTTTCGAATTTATTGAAAAAAAGAATCACCGGAGAAATACAGCGCGGGTCATATCTGTTTATTGCGGAAGTACAAGAGATCGAACTTATAATGAATCGAGGTACATTGTCACCTCTAATGTTATAAACCTAGAAATTTAAAATAAAATATTTTCCAAGAACTAATTCGTAAATATCTAATATTTTTACGAATTTATCAAAATTGGAAAATCGAACAAGTGCTGAAAGGATTTACTCTCTTCAGAAGAATTATTAGTAATAGTATTTTAAATTCAGTAGTTAGTATTTTTTTTACAGAAATTATGAATCAGTTTTCTTCAGGCATAAATCATAATTTTTTCGACGGAGGAAAACGGTTATAGTTTTCTTTGGAACAAAATTTGCCGACTTCATTTTCACCTGTCCTTTCGAAATTATTATGGATATTCAAGAATGATTAAAAAAAAATTTCAAATTTAAATGACTAATCAGTAATCTTCCGGACGTTTAGGTCTCGGCTCTTTTATTCGGAACGAACAATTAGTAGGAAATTCGCCAATTCTGCTTTCCTCTTTTTCGACCATATCAAATTAATAATTAAAAAAATCTACTTATTGAGCAATAATAAAATTAATAACTTGAGCAGAATTTTCCAATTAACCTTTAAAATATTTGGTCTTCTCAAAGCAACAAATTTCTCTTATAAAAATCTTACAAAATTTTCTTACAATTCTGCGGTTTACACGCAAAATTAAAATTTTTACCATAATTGTTATAAATTTCTTAAATAACAAGCCTGGCCAAGGCATAAGCAATACATGAAAACTACAATAACGCAGGTGTAGGTGTAAAGTAAAATTTAACCGCAAATATTCCAATAAAATATTAGGAAGTAAATTTGTCTAGATACTTGTGCTGGTTGTTAAATTTTATTATGATATTTTATTTTTGTTGTTTTTTTTTTTTCTGCGTTTCTTACGTAATACAAGCGACATTGGCTCTATTGAAAACGCATTAAAAGAAAAAGAAAACACACAATTTTCTTTTGATTTTTATGGTTTTTGTTGTTGTTTTTTTGTTTTGTAAGCAAATTATACTCACTTTGTAACTGTTGTATAAAAATATAAGAAAGGTAAATAGGGAAATTGCTGTACCTAAGTGTCTATCCAAGTATTATTGTGCCGGCAGTTTTTTCTTTCTCATTTTCCTTCCCTTGAATTTTCTTTTTTGTTGCCTAGTCTTTAAAAAGAAGAAAAGGAATCTTCTATTTTTCTCCTTTAGAAAAATCGTCTCTTTTATGTTTTTAACTTATTTATGCGCTTTGGTTTTTATCTTATCCTTCTATTTTATTTGTTTCTCTTGTTTTTCTCTTTTTTTTTTTCAATTTTATCTCTTTTTTATTTATTATTATTATTTTTTCTTGTGTGTATATGTAAAGTAATGTCTTTGAAATTTATGTGAATTTTTTGTGTTCTTCTTGTTCTTTTTTAAGGTAGGTATGTGTTTTTAAGTATATTTTGTTACCACCAAATATGAGAGCGCATGTTATATAGAGGCGAAATACAATATTGTATATATAGGAGGAGGAAGTACTCTACTGTACTGTGTTGTAAGTAAAGGCGTGATAAAATTTATTTTTTGGGTTGGAGATATAAAAAAAATAAAAGAAATAAAACGAGAAACTTTCTATATAATATGAAGGTGATAATTAAGATGAAAGAATCATTTTAAGTAGTGAATCTTTTGTAAAAAAAAAAGAAAAAAATTAATAAAAATATCTATGCATCTATAGGGAATTCGACAATAACTTCGGTACCTAACCTATACAAATAATTAAATTTTTTTTTTTATAAAAGATGTTTTTATTGTTCATCTACTATAATAGTATAGTTTTGATTTTTTATAAAATACTACAATTAATTAAAAAGAATAAATTTTACTTGAATGAATTATGAGCCACGCAGACAGCTTAAAAAGTGAATAAATAAATCGGGAATGTGTGTTCTATATCGAGATTTCAATCGAGAAAAATTCGATTTATTTCGAATCAGCGATTGACAGTGTTCGGTTCATTCTATTTCTTAAATATGACCGAACTTAAATAAAGTTGTTAACATTCTCAATTGATTATTCAATAACAATTTTAGTTGATAATTAATTTAAAAAATTAAAACTCAAGCAAAATATGTAAACAAAATATGGTTTCCCAAATTTATTGAAGTCTCCGAAATTGGCAATACTACCGATTTTTACATTGCCATTTCATTTATCATTAAAATTGAATTGACATACACGAATGCATAGACAAATAAACCGAATGGCAAAAAGACTGACAAGTAGGTATCTCTCTACAAATGGTTTGTTTGCAATTCCCTGACAAGACAAAATGCGTACAATATCAAAGATCAATACGCGAAATTTTACCTCATCACAAATTTGGTTTATTACATAAATGCAATCCAATCGATAAAAAAGAAATAAACAAAATTTATTTCAAATTATCACCGTTTTATGAAGTTACTTTCTTCATCTGTCAGATTACTCTTCTCATCTGTCAAATTGCTCTCTTCATATGTCAAATTACTCTCCTCGTTTATCAAATTACTTTCTTCATCTGTCAAATTGTTCTCATTGCTTGTTAATATATTTTTTCATATATGTCAAAATAGTGGTTTCTACTGTCAAACTAGTCACTTCATCTGTTAAATTATTAGTTTAATCTGTCAAATTAGTGGCAATAACTTATGCTACTATACTCTTGTAATTACGCATGCCATTTAGAAAAATGCAGATCCAATATTCTTCCAATCTCACTTACGTCACCGCCAAGTTAAAATCAAAAAAAATTTTCTTTTTATATTAAAAAAATTCTTTTCATATTATTTTTATTCATAATTATTTTTCCAAATACCCTATACACAGAAACAAAAAATTAAAAAAAAAAAAATTCTACACTCTTATAGAATAAAATTTAAAAAAAAACGAGTCCTTGAAGTAAAAATACTCTTTAGTTACGTAGTAGGCAGTTACACACATAAAACAAACTGCATATACATATTTACACATAATATATAGAAAAACGCATATTATTTATAAGAAAAGAAAATAGAAAAGGATTTTGATTTTATTTTCTTGTTTTGTTGTTGTTATCTTTTTTTTTTTTTGTTTTAAATACTAGATATAGTAGTGTTTTTCGCCTTTAATGAGTGCGAAAACAAGGATTTACGCTCTAATGAAATTAAAGCGTAAATATATATACATATATATATTTTTTTTTTTTGGTTGATTATTTTATAGACAATTTATTATTAAATATAATTATGAAAAAAAAAAATCATTTTCAGTTTTACAATTTTGTATTTTCTTTCAGTGTATCTGTTTGATATGGGATAGATGGATGGATGGATGGATGAGAAATCATTTAAAAAATTTTTTTTAATTATTTTAAAGTTAAATTTATTTTATTTTTATTTTCTTTTTTATTATTTAATGTTTCCAGGTGTGCGTGTGTATTTCGTATCCTGTTTTCCTTTATATTTTCATAATATAATTTTTAATCTAGTTATAAAATTTATTTTTTTCATTTTGTTTTTCTTATCTGAAATAGTTTTCATTTTTATATTAATAATTATAATATGAAAAAAAAATTTCAGTGGCCTCAAACACAAACCGCCTAACTCGAGTTAAGACAAAAATGAGATATGTTTACCAGCGAATTCTCCGTTTTGAGTTTCATATGCTCACAAAATTTGGTGGTTCTACGACTGTTGTAGCCGGAGTTATTGTCGAATTCACACATGACCTAACTCGAAATGGCAACAATGTGCACTTGCACTAATCGCCTAAATCGAGTTAAGATCAGAAAACATCTTTTTTATGTTTTTGACAAACCACTTATTTCGAGATAGGCTGTTGTTGCAAATCAAAATTAGTGACATTTTTTTTTATTTGTATGAATTTTTACAACCGCTTATCTCGAGTTAGGCTTTTGTTGCAAAATTAATTTTGAATTTTTTTAAATACTAACTCGACATAAGCGATTTGTGTAAAATAATAATTGGTGGTTTTTTAAACTCATCTCGAGTTAGGCGATTATTGCAAATGCAATTATATTCCAAAAGGCTTCTTATGTCGAGTTAGGTTTTTATAACGCGTGCAAATAAGAACAATACATCGAAGTTAAGCGTTTAGTGTTCGAAATAATACATGATCAGTATAGAATATTTTTTAGTTTTTTATAATAAAAAATATTTTATAACGCTTAACATATTATTTTATGTGATATATAGTGTAGGTACTTTATATTCATGATTTACATTCAGCGAGAAGTAAAATTGTTGTATTTTTTAACACAAAATATAAAACATCTGCACAACTTACCTGCATTATTAATGCTCTAATTACCCAAATATCCCATGTTTAAGATTTGAATTTTTTTATTTAACAAATAATCTTGTAGGTCATTTCGTGATTTACCTGCGACAAATGTTTTTTTCAATTGACGGAGTTCCCATGTTAAAATGACACGTGGCTAGCTACCTGATGGTAGATTGTTTTGCCTTTGTGGTCTAATTGTATTATTAAACAAAGTGTTGTTTTATTATGCCCTTGTAAAACAAATGTTATTAGGAAGAACAAATTTTTGTGTTTGACAAGAGTTTTTATTCTAATTATTGTACTACAAAGCAACACTTTTATTATACATTAGTAAAACACATTTTGTTGGGATATTCAAATTATTATAATTTGCAAGGGTTTTCAATAAATAAAATTGGTACATCTGGGAATAACAATATTTTGTTATACTTTTTATTACTCATTTCCGTGAGATCAAATTTCTTCGATTTTCAAATATTTATGATATTTTTGTTATTTTGAAGGAAGTATTTTTTACAAAGACAGTTATTTATTATTGTTTTTAAATGTGCTGATGTTGGAAATTGTTAAATAATGCAAAAATTATCCAACATAAATTTTATCCACGCTTAATGTACGTTAAAAATTTTGGAACTTGCTAGGAGAGCTGAAATGATTGTGGCGGATGTTAGAGGTATTGCAATATATTTGAAATTAACATAACGGATTCAAAGTGTTTTTAAGCATAGAAATTTGTCCTATAGTAAATAAACAATTATTAACAGATCTTACTTTGCAAACCGAAGTAAATACAGTTTTGAAATTCGCATTTGACTTTGGTCGTGGTGACTGTATTAATGATCCAGATTTTAAAATTGACAACATTCAAAAGCAAGTTTTCGTGTTTTATTGGGCATGTGAACATATCTGTAGAGATAAAAAAATATGAAAGGCTTTCTACTTTTATTCTTTTAAGAAAAATCCTTTTACAATTTGCCGAACGGTTAGAAAAATTCGCTTAATCTTTCGCGACCGGGCTTCCTGAATGCACTCAAGTACATGAACGCTCGAAACTGACTCGTGGTCAATTTGTACGGAGTCTTAATTGAAAAGTAAATGCTGACAGCTAAAATAAAAATGTCGTGCAAACTTACAATATTCTTTAATTATTTGAAAATCAAATACTTATATACTTTATGATAGGAGAGCAAATTCCGAAACAATTTACTGTGCCACAACTTTTTACGGAGATCTATATACTTTTTACGGCAAAACTTGGAGAAAAACTGACGAACAAACCATTTTCTATACGTAATTAATAATACGTCTCCAAGATTTAATTTTCACAAGTATCGAATTATTATTTTCTATACGAGTTCGAGTTCACTATCAAATTTGACTTTTCATTACAGTAGTTGTATTGACTCACACTCGATTTCATTTTGTTTTTGATTTCAAAATTTTAATTAATTCGCATTTAGTATCATTATGAACAAGTAAGAAAGTCATATGGACTATAGTATATAAATAAAATAACAAACACAAAACTCATAAACTCATTTTAGAGATTACTTTATGTGCTCATTTTTACAATAATGTAACAACTTTGTCAGATCCGTTGCACAATGAAGCCTTTTTGTAATTAAATTACTTTTTGAAATTCTCTTAAGTGGAAAGAGTCGCACCACAGATTTCAAAAAATTGACTTCCAAAAATATTTTACAAGAACAGTTTATACAAAGATTTTTTATTTTTTAAGACGAGGTGTTAACTAGTTAGATTTTCAAGACATGCTCCAAATTGAAGAAGAAGAGAAAATTAGTACCAAAAAAGAAAAACTTAGAGTACTTGATGCAATTTTTTAATCTGTTGGTTTACAAATTTTACAAAACGATTAAGACTGGAGATTTAGCAGATACTCATCCATATTTAGTTGGAGAATCCGAGGGAGAATAAAAGATACTGTCACCTTTCTTAAATTTAATGAAAAAATTATTTTTAAACTTTTAGAAATAATTTTTACTTGAAGTTTATTCATTTTTTACCTCAATTTATGTTTTTTATGACAATGATTTGAAAAAAGAGTGAAAAATCAAATATCGTAAAAATAATACATATATTTCTTCGCATTTCAGTATAACTTAAGTCACCTAAAACCATATCTTCAGTTTTGCAACAACAGCTTAAGTCGACTTAAGTTTGACGAAAATGCAAAAGTAATTTTTCACAAATCGCCTAAGTCGAGTTATGCTTTGCAAAGTGCTTTTTATAAATTTTGTATAACCGCCTATCTCACGTTTTTCATAATTATGAGAATACTATTAGTTGTTTTACTTCAGATTATGAATTAATCGCTTCCTTTTTTAATTATCTTTCGATCAAAAAAAAAATTGGTTCAAAAAACTTCATAACTTTTTTCAAAATTAAATTTAAAGTTTAAAATGCATTTATCTCGAAATCACTAAAACAGACTTAAGTCGTTTGTGCTTGAAGCCACTGATTTGTATACCCCACACACACCATAGTGTATTTGAATAAATAACAGTCCCAGTCACATTTTTAGCGTGAAATTATTAAAAAAAAAGGATAATGAAAAAAAGGAAATTATAATAGAAGTTAAATATTATGGAAATCTTTTTTCATTTTTACAATATATAAGTTTTTAATATTACACAATAAAAAAAATTCTTTTGTCAATTTATTTATTAAGAAATTTTTACACCTTTTGAAATGAATTTTAACAAGTTTTTTATGTAAAAGAAAATTTCAATTAAAGGATTTGCTTTTTCCTTTATTCTATAATACTAAAGAATATAGTAGATTTATGACTACTATACATAATATTGGGACGTTGTTACAATTTTACATTAACTTGAAAAGGATAAAGCAAAAAATGAAAATTTCAATGCCTGATTTTAACAATATAGTCAAGTCTTTTTGGAATTTTCGTTTATTATGAGAAATTTGAATTTAATGACAATTTTTTTTCATATTTTATAAATTCTATTTTAAAATTTTTATTAATAAAATAATGTACAGGTCTATTTATAACATATATTGAATAGAAAATGTATACAAAATTGAAGAACTTATTTATTTTGTGCCATCAAAAAGTAAATTCGAGTTTAATGCCCTTCAGATGATTTTATATTGGAAAATGTTGATGTAATCAGAATGTGCCAGAGTTTTTCTCGTTATCGAAAATTTGAAAATTTTCCTTTCTCAGGACTATTATGTAACCTACATTGATGTACGCCTCAAGTTTATTTTGCCACCAAATTTAGAAAATTATTTTAATTAATTTACTTATCGTCTTAATGAGAATATTTAATATTTAATCCTTAGACTAAATAAAAAAATATCGATAAATAAGCGATATTTTAAGTGTTTTTTAAGGAAATTGTACTTGCTAGTTGTTAAGACTTTATAGTACCATTTGCGTCCCATAAATCGAGCACTACAATTTGTTGTAAAGTTCGAAAATTCTGTGAGTATATTTGAATTTTTCATGCAAATTCTTAAAAGACTGCACTAAAATTAAGCATATGCAAATATTTAAGTAATTAATGAGAAAATTATAAGATATATGATGCTTTGTGACTATTATAACTTGCGATTCTGAACTTAAATTAAGGTGTTAAGTATTTTAATTAAAATTTTAATTTTTCCATTTAATAGAAGGGGGCGAAAGAAAAATTAATTTTGTGATCACTTTTAATCAATAGAATGTAGAAATTTTGGTTTTAATTTTCACTCACTAATACGAACCAAGAAATAGAAACACTGTTCAATTTAAAATTCTTTAATTTAAATCTTAAGAAGAAACCAAGGATTGTATTTGTATGTATAACAATTTAAAGATTTTTAATTCTGGCTTGTTTAATATTTGCATACACTATGACTTTTAACGCTAATAAAATTTAATAATAAAGAAAATTGAAATTAAATTCTATTATACATACATACATACACATATACTAACAAAGTCATTAATTTTTTGTTACTTGTATAGCAAAATTTTTTCAACTGTATCGTAAAGCATTAACAGTACAATATCGAAATTTTGAAGTACGAGTAAGATATGTATTTGACCAAATAAATTAGAAGAAGGAAATTTTAAAATATAAAATCTATAAGGTAAAAGTCAATCATTCACAATAATTAATGTGACGCTCAATGCGAAAGAAGTTGAAGTTTTGCATAAGTAATAAGTTTTTTTGCGTTAAATTATAGAAAATCAAAAATGATTCTTCTGTCATTAATATTGCGCGGTAATGCCTATAAACCGGATTCAGCATGGTTGTTAATTACTGAGCTCAGTTTAGTAATGCATTTCTAAATTGAATTTAAAACTCGTATTTACAATTTTCATTATTAAATAATCTTCTAAACTATTTCTTTAAATCTGCACGGTCCTGCTAATTTTAATAGAAATTTGTTGTACATTGATCATTAATTCTCGTAGACCGTTATCTGTTCTGCTCACAAAGCAAATCATTCATGCAAAGAATTGCAGAATGGAATTCTTTCTTAATATTATTATAAAGAAGGTAAATTCTGAAAACTATGTCATGTAACTAAAAATTTCTCAATCACAATCTCGGAATTGGCCCATGACTTCCACCAATTTAATCGTATAAACTAACAATTTTGATTTCATTTTAAGATAGAAAATAATTTGCCTTTACTGTACAATTTAATATGAAAATGAAAAATTAGTTGAAATGAATATGCAAAGATTAAGAAAATATTTTTATGATGAAGTAGTAAAAACCTATCTCGTTAATCAATTATAATGTATAAGATAAGAATAACACAGAAAATAGTAAAATTTCTAAAATGATGAAGGCAGCACACAAATAGTATAATAAAATATTGTTAAGGGTTAATTTATGTTTAACACTCTGTACAGATGAAAAAAATTGAATTTGTTTTTTACAATCTTATGACGACATGAAGAATATTAAATCTTGCAATTGCACAAAATGCATTCATAATTCAAAATTTTTTTTTCAAAGTTAATCCATTCTGCTTTGTTCCTCCTTTTACTATGTATTATGTGGAATCGCGATTGTTCTTCTATGCATTTCAAAGGAAAATATCTAAGATTCTTTGATTGATGGATAGATGAAAGAAACCAGACAATAAATAACACAAAAATATAAAAAATAATAAAATCAGAAATGAAGATAAGAAATAAGAAAGAAGACGATTAGATTTGTTGTACCCAATAACATAAAATTGCACCGCCAAGCGTCGTACTTTTGTAATTGCATAATTGATTTTATTTTTTTGTTGTTGTTTTTTAATGCTATGTTGTTAAAGGTATCGTATGTATCGTTAGCATCTCGCGTGCGGATTTAAAAACAAAAACAAACAACAAAAGTATAAAAGTTTATGTGCATTTTTCTTTTACATTACTTGCTTATCGTACATACACACATACATTAACTCTCAATATGTATGTAAGTTCGTTTGAATTTCTTTTAGAAATAGGAGTTTAGCCTTTAGTATAGACAGACAAAGATGATGGTACAACAAAATTGTGATAAACGGTGATTTGTTATGTTTTAACAAACTTAGCTGTTTCATTTACAAACAGTTATTAATCGCGTTAAATACATCAAGAGTATTAAAATATGTAGTACAAAATAGTGCAGTAGAAAAACAAAAAACAGGAAAAAACAACAAAAATAAATGAGTAAAATTATTGAAAAAAACGTGATTATTATTTGAAGGAAGCCCGGATTTTAATAAAATATGAATTTAAAAGTATAGACTATGAGAGTGGAAGAGTGCAAGTTTTAAATGCGGTAAAAATGGAAGGAAGTACATAGATTGTAAACTCTGTAATTTAGAAATAATCATTGAAATTTCATGATGATATTGTAAGAATAAGATGAATTGCTACTTCTTCTTTAACAAATTATCTTAATTAAACGATTTTTGTTTGTGGTCTTATTAAGTTTTCTTCAGATCGCTAATAAATTTAAAGGTTAAAGCTGGTAAGTAAAGCTTTACATTGAGTTCTAACCGAATAATTTTACAATAACTCAAGAATAAGTACATTGTAAGAAATTTCCTATTAAAATTGCTATAATAAATAACTGCTGGTACGCTGCTGCTGGAACATGTGTGCACTCAATGCTGAACATTCAGCTGAAAATTCAGCTTATTGAGTGCACACATGTTCCATTTTTGTCCAGTAATATTTTAAAAATGAAATTGTTTGTAAATTATTTAATTAGTTTACTTTCAACTCTCAAGAGCGAATGCAAAAAATATGAGAATATAAGAAACAGTAAGTATTTTTATTACATAGAGATATTAAAAAGTAAAAAAATTTAAGCTCTTAAGGAGAAGAGACAAAAGTGTTACATATGTTCACTCAACGTCCCTAAAGAATAAGTGTGCACTCAAAAGGTTGATATTTCAGAATAAATTTTAATGACCGTCAGTCTCTTATTGAATTTAATTTATTAATAATTTTATCGTTTTTGTGATCAAAATTAAAATTTGCAAGTAATTGTTTTTGTTTTTTTGGAATTGATGGTATAAATTTAATTTCTGACCGAGTACATTGCAAAATTTTCTGCTAAACCAATTAAAATTTATCTTGTTACAGTAGAACTCTTATAAAAATTGCTATACAAATTACAGCAACAAGAAAGGTGGACATAGAACAAGGAGATTTGTTCCGTAACTTTATGTTTTCCTTAATTATTACCATCATCTCGCAACCCAAAGATTACATAATTTCATAAAATTAATTGGTAATATTGCGAAAATATTTTAATAATATTACTTTTATATGTATATAGAATATTTTTCATATACGTATGTATGTATGTAGAATAAATAACAATAATTTTAAGAATTTAATAATTATGTAGAATAATGATCATAATAATAATGATAATGTTGGATTATAAATTCGGAAATTAATTTCCAACAATTTATGTGTCGCAATAATTAATTGTAAAAAATATAAAAATTTTAAAATATATTTATATAATAATAAAAATAATGACAATAAAATATTTTAATTAATATTATTTTTTCAAAAATTATTTAATTTTAATAAATATAATCATTTAATTATTAATTAAATAAGTGAAAGTATTCATTTTCTTTTATTTTCGAATAATTCGGGCTTAGCACAATCCAATTTACACATTTTATTAATATTTTTTTTCTTTTAATTTTTTACTATTTTTTTACGTTTAATTTATGTCATCAGATTATCATTAATTACACACAAATCAATTATAATTTTTATAATATTTAAATATAATAATTATGTATGTAGATTTGTGTTAAAGTATATAATATAGTAAACGATGTCAAATATTAATGATATATTATGACCTATTATTGTTTAATTGTACATAATAATGTGTGCATATGTATGTACACAAGCAATATTTAAAATTATTGGTCTCACGGATGGTGTGGTGATTAATAATTATTTTTAATTGTGTGTATGTGAAATTTTATATTACAAAATATTTTAAAATTTTGTGAGAAAATAAATAGAGTATGTACCTATTGTGAATAATAATAAATTAAATAATAATATTGTAACCACTGTAAAAGGCCGTTTCCAATTCTATCCGAACACAATCTTCTTTAATACTCTACTGCAAGTTTTAAATAAATCTTTTGAATTAAGTTTTGACTGATTTCCCCCTACAGTTATTTTGCTCCAAGTTCAATTAAATCTTCCTTAATTTCCCTGGTTTCCAGATTGAAAAAATATCAGTTTTTAAAAAACTTTTATAAATTTCATTATTTTTACTTAAATACTCTAGTATAAGAACATTATGGAAAAACATTTGCATTACGAAACGAATTTCAAATTTTAATTGTCAAAATCGCATGTTTTGAAATTCCTATTTGATTTTGACGTTTAAAATTTTGTTTTAAAATTTGTCAACTTAATTATAACTTATGAAGAAAAAAAATATAGCAAAATAAGTCAACAATAAATATGTTGTTGTTGTTGTAGCGAATGAGGATCTGCAAGTAAGGATTGTTTTACATGCATACCTGTATCCAGGTTGACAATCTATGGTACTGACCCCAGTTGTAGCTGCCAGCCGGGGTCTCTCCAGTACATAGAACCGATTTTCGTGGGAGAGTCAATAATAAATATGTAGTATATGACAGTGCTACCAACTTGTAACATTTCATTCACAAAGTTTGTCAAAAAAGTATTAAAATTTTTTTCAAAACGTTCCATAATTTTTTCTGCGTATTTAAAACTGTTTTTAAACAATATGGAATTAAATGCTTCACATAAACAAAATTTTCACATAAACAATGTAGATCGTAGGCGATACTTCGTTTAGTGCAGTTTTTACAATATTTTCAAATATTTAAGAATACGTTTTCGCTGGTTAGAGAATTTTGATATGACAATTATTTTCTTTTATCATTCCGCAGGGGAATCACATGTTTTTTTGTTAAATATGTTTGTTAATTGAATGACTTAGTTGGATTTCGTCAGAGTTTTTTTTGGAAACTCATACAAACGATTATCGTGCTCTGAACCATTCGAGCTAAATTTGCTAAGATTGCTAAAATTCTTGTTTGTAAGTTTATATACATACTTTAAAAATATAGCTGTGTTTATTTCGAAGAGTAACAAAAAGTAAGAGACCTTCATATTTATAAACCAAAATTAGTTTTGCAATAAAGCCAAGAAAACGAAAAATTTCAATAGATCCACACTAAATTCAATTTTTCCTACCTATTCGTTAATTAAAATTTCCTTCTGTTTTTATTTTCCATTTTCTTTCTAAATTTGGCTTTAAATTCCAAATACCTAAAATTTTCAATTTTCATTTCCACTGAAAATTACATACACATTTGTTTTTTTTTTTGTTTTCCTCATCCGTTAATAATGATCGGATTTTAACTGCACTTATAGGAAAAAATCCAAAAAAAAAAAAAATTTGTTTTTCTTATTTTCTCTTCTTCTAAGAATGAAACATAAAAAAACAACACTTTTTTTAATACCTGTTTAGTTTTTGAGTCCAGTTCAAATTAAACAAGAGGCATTATTTTGCAGTTAACAAAAAAAAAAAAAAAACAAAAAGCTAAAGGTGTAAATTTTAACTATAAACTGTTCTTTTCTATTTCCATTTAAGGTGAAAATTACACAAGTAAAAAGAAGTAGAAGAAGAAGAAGATGACAAAACATGATTACCAAGTATAGAGAGAAAAGAAAACTACACTATAATTGCAAAGAAAAAGAAGAAGAAGAAGAAAAAAAAAGATTGGTTTACCCTCAAAACAAATAAATAAAGAAGCAGAACAAGCAAAAAAAATGTAAGAAATAAAAAACACAAAATAATTTTAAGAGAAAATAGAAAAAAATCAATAAGAAAATGACAGAGAGAAAGAGAGAGAGAGAGAGAAAAAACTGTTAAAAATCAGCAATGATGTGCGGCAATGCAATCAATGCAATGAATTGCAATTGAAAGAAATTAAACAACAACAAAAAAATAATGAAGAAGAAGAGAGAAAAAAAATTGGTTAAAATTATAAACGAGTAAATGAAGAAAATAAAAAAAAAACCTGCTACTGACCAACTGGGTTGAGATCACATAACGTTGATCTTTTCCTAACTACTATTTTGTTTTTTTTTTTCTTCTGTGTTCTTGGTTGTCTTGGACTAAACTTGAACATTAAAATCACACCATCGTTTTTCTTTCAAATGCAATTTTTTTTTACAGTTCTTTTTCGCATTCACTACTATTATGTTTTTGTTTTAGAGAGGTTTGTGTGTGTTGGTGTGTATGTTGTATAGATGCCGTGTATTGTAAGTTAGCGGTTTGGATTAAATTAAAAAAAAAACTTTTTTTTTTAATTTTTAATTTTTACTGTTCTTCTAGCAGTTTTGGTATTTTTTTTCTTCTGTTTTTTATTTTCATTCGGTCCATTTATAGTTTAGGATTTTAATTTTTATTTTTTTATTTTTAAAGAATTCTTCTTCCTTAATTTTCTTTAATACAAATAATTGATGATGAGCAGTTAGCAAAAAAAAAAACTTGTATTTTAGTAAGTTAACAGGAGCAATAACAGTAGTAACAAATTATAACAGCACAATAAATAATAATAAGAGTTAAAAATGCAAAAAAACAAAAAATCAAATTGAAGTATAATGGAAATTCTATTATTACGGTATTTTAATTAGGGTAAATAGGTGCTTCAATTGGCCGATTGATATTATGACACAAGAGCGGTTATTTTTTTTCTACATCTATACATTTTATTGCAATTACCTACATTTATAATGTTGTTATTTTCTGTTACTTTTAATATTGTTATACTATATTACAGTATATTTACAGTACAGATTGAATTATACAAGAGTATGTTCTACATTATATTAATGATTTTATTATTATATTGTTCATGCACATTGCATACATACTCATACACACATATATAAGTAGTAGATTGAGATTTTAGTATTATTATAATAAAGTACTGTACTCTAAATTATAGAAAAATAAAATATAATTTTATTACTAATTTTATTGCCATTACTTGTTTTATTAATTTTAATAATAACAACAGCAATTTCTTTGCTCATAATATTTTAATGTTTCGCTATTAAAATTTAATTTTTTACATAATGTTCTTCAATTAGTGCGCATATATAAGTGTGTATGTATGTATCTAAGAAATTTATTTGAAATTTTCTTTTGAAATAATCAAAATTTGAAAAATAATTATATTAAGGTTTTTCTAAGAATTTTTCAAATATAAAAGATGTTCTACTAATTATATTGTAACATTTGTGTTATATAAATGGCGGTATACAGTATATAATTAGATATATTAACTATAATATGTTAGTATATATATATGTACTGTATTCTAAGAGTTTTATTAGATTAGGTCACATTCATTCTTATTAAGATTGCTTCTGGATATTGTTTTGATATTGAATTATAATTATTATAAGCAGTATATTTAAAAAAAATATTTGTAAAATTAATAATTCAGTAAATTGATAAGCCCCTTTAAACGAATAACCCTCATAGCTGTATTTATATGGAAGAACTAGATATTAAATATATTAGAAAAATAAAATTTTTACTTTTAATATAATTTAGACTTTTAGGCCATATTCTTGAGACTCTTCAACTTGGCCGTGAGATCTACTATTTTTATATAAAACAAACAGTCTGTAATGAAAAAAGTTGCGTTAAAATTCAATTTGCAAAATCATGTGAAAACTAAATGGTATAACAGAGAACCAAATACGATGAAATTTTTAAATTTTAGGAATTTTTGGATTTTTGGGTCGAAAGCAATAAAGATTTGGAATTGGTTTTAAATAGTTTGATTTTCTTATAATCCAACTCTTTCTCATTTTTACAATAAAATAGGTATTGTAGTTGCTTCATGCTTGGTAAGTTTTCAAGTTTTATAGAAATTAATCGAAAACAGCGTTTGAATAGGCTTTTGCGGCTAATTTTTTTGATATTTTTCTTATATACAACAGAATTTCTTCAACAAGTTTGTTTCCGCATAAATTTTTCCCTTCAAATCACACAAACAAATTTTTCTTTCATTAATTTCCAAATATCCGGCCCTATTTAATTATATAATGTTTAAATATTCATTTAAAGAATTAAATGTTATGATTCTCATGAAATTCCGTAAAATACAAAGTCATAAACTCTCCATTTGAAGCTTTTATCCTTTTTGAAAGAGAAGTTATAAGCAAAGAAGCTTTGGCAAGTAGAAATTTCATTAAAATTCGTTAAATTTTCTGTATTTCGGAAACCGTTGAGATTTGACAAACTACTTTCAGACAAAAATTTTACCTATTTTCGATGCCCTATGCAATGTTCTATAATATAATTGTAGTCTTTACTGAATCACTTTGTATAATTCGACAAAAATTATAAATTTACTGTTAAATTTAATCACATAATTAAAATTATCTAAAATCACCGAATATTGTAAATTTTCTACACAGACCGTTTTATAATATTAGACTAATTACAATTATATAATAACAATTGCCTGTTATTCTTAAAATATTTAATTCAGTAGTAATATTATACAGTATAGTTATATAATAATAATATGTAATGTGTATGTATGTGTTTGTGGGTTTATGTGCTCAAAATATTGAATTATGGATTTTGATAATAGTTTTCTATTTACTTCTTTAAAAAATTTTATGATTTGTTCACTAAACCGAGAATAGAGAACAATAGTTGAATAATAAAATATTGAAAAAAAAAGAAAGAATAAAATACAATAATCATTTTTTGGTAGCCGAACTTCAAAATTAATATTCACACTTACAATCTTTACAAATTATAATGAGAGCGAAATCGTATTTGCTATTTATTTATCTTATTGTTGGAATAACTTAAAAGACCTTGTGAATTTTATGAATAATGAAAAAAAAATTTTTGTTTTGTTTCGAAAAATAAAAAAATGAAATATTTGACAGATAAATTTTTTTTCCATTTTTAATAAAATTTTAATGTAAATTATGTACAAATATTTAAAATAGCCGGGGGCCGAATATGTAACTTATATAATGAAGGGAGTTAATTTGAAAAGCGCTTGATTGAATATAAATTGGTGAATTATTGAAATATTCTTGTCTGACCACCTACTGGTAAATAAATATCTAAAATATTCAACTAGCAGTTGCAATGCCTCTTAACCTATTCGTATTTGATTACTTCAACTCCATTAGGAACGAGTCGCAGTCATTTCAACATACAAAAGTAAAACTAGTAACAGGCGACAAGATGACACAACATTTATTGAACAATAAATGACAAATTGTTTGAAAAATTTTGGCAACACTTACTTAAGAATTTTACCATCTTTTAGAAAATGACATTTGTTTATTGCTTCCAAGAACATTTAAAACATTAATAATAGAAAAAGCTCTTGGCAAGACAGTGCTCAAATTTGTTTTACAATTACAAGAAAAAAATCCATGAAAACAAATTTGTATCAGGGTGACAACCTACTGGAACATATTGTTCGACTTATTCAGACATTAAATATGAGAATTAAAAATTTATTAGTATATATTTAAAATACTTTCGATTCGGAAAATTGAATAGTTTTCAGCAACACTGTTCAGCTAGACTCTGTATTTCAATTCAACCCTTAGCAACATTTCAAATACATACTCTGCAAATATTAATAATTTTTATTTTCGATTATTGAAATTTATAGAGTATTTCGGCCATTTCATTTCAACTAATGGACAATCCCCTTAATTATTTTTTTTGTCTACATTTATTATTTAGTTATAATTATCATTAAGTAAATGTGTTATTGAAATACAATATTTTTAGTATATCGTATATTCTCAAAATTTTGCAAAAATTAATTTGATCAATTTGTGAGAAAAAAAATGATAAAAGTTTTTTTTTTATGTCAAATTTGCCAATTAAGTTATTCCCAACTATGTAGTTTAAGTTCAACCGATTAAATCATCTTTGTATAGTTTGTACCCTACTTACTATTATTATTGAAGCTTTTTAGAGAAATATGTATGTACATACATGTGTACATACATAATATTTTTTGCTAATAATTTACAAGAGCGAAAAAATAAAAGAAATAACAAAATAAAAGCTTTATGGCCAATTTAATTAACGATTTTATATTTTATGGGAAATATTAAAGCTTCATTAATTTTTTGGGCAATACAATCACATAACACAATTACAACAACAATATTTATATATTTTTGTATGTACATATATGTTTGTTATATAAAAAACTAATACATATGCCATATAAAACTTTATAAACAGAGATGTAACTTTTAATAATAATGACAGATCAATTTAAATATGAAGAGAAAAAGTTTTTTTTTACCGTTTAATAAAAATTATATTTGGCATTTAGATGACATTCGTTGACACAAAAAATAAAAAAAAATTAATAAAATTATGTTAATTAATGACAGTGAATTTATAATTATTTTGTAAAATTAATTTACGATAACATTAGAAATAATATAAAGAATGGAAAAAAGAGGAATAAAAATACTTTAGGAAAAGAATTCTTATTTAAAAAAAATTAATGATTTTACATATTATGTATGAGTGCAAGTACAAATGAACTCAAAAGTAAATTTGGTACATGTACTTAAAGAGTTCTTAAGGGGATTCGAAAACAATTTTGTAATTTTTTAATTGAATATTGGTATTAATTATTTGGGGCTATTTAAAAAAAAAATTACAGAGCCTGGCTTTATTGTATGTACTCATTTATTAATATACGAAATTTAGAAATTAATATACATATATTTTGTATGTAAATTGCATTTCTGGAACACTAAATCAAATAAGAAACAGTAATTCCCATATATAATTTATAACAGTTTTACATTTGCTGAATGACGCATACCTTTAGTATCATATTTTAAGGCACTTCAATTTGAAACAATTGTTGCGTCCAATTCTTTTAAAATTGTTCATTTAACGGGATTCTATTAAAATTAAACTGAAAATTAAACTTATTAAATAAATGCCTAAGCAAAAAATTATATTTTTTTTTAAATATCGCCAAAACATAAATTTTCGAATTTTTTTTATGTTGTGGTATATTACTCGTATGTTGTGCACGAGATTTCGAATTTCGAAAATTTAATATTTTCAAGTGGACACAGATGTAGATGTATTGCTCAAAAATTCAATATGTTTAAGCCGTCCAAATATAAAATTTTTCATATTTGCTGTTGTTATGGGTTCACATTATTGTAGACAAATATTCGGGTTTGAAACTTTGATTGTTTGTAAAAGACGATTTATTACTTAAAAATTATATACAGGTAAATTTATATTAAAAGGAAGATTATCAATAGAACATAACATATAAGAACATTAATCGTCATATGACGATCGTTATGTCAATCACATTGATAATTTTCATTTGCAAACTACTGTCATAAAATGCAAATAAATGTCATTTGATGTTTCATAAATTAAAAGTAAAATTTTTTTTTCTTTTTCTTGTTTTCCTTTTCTATACATCAAATTCAGTAACATATGAATTAAATGCAAAAAAAAAAAAAACGAAAACAAAAAAATCAAAAAATGACAATCATTTGCTTTCTGCAACAAAAGCTGACGCTAGCGTCAAAAAGTTTTGGAACTCATGATTTTTGCAGAAATTGTGTGAACAGTGCCGAAAGTTTTTAAAAATTTATACTCAAAATACTAAAAAAAAATTGATTTTTCTCTTTTTAATAGCATGGCGTTAATAATCTAAAAATTCTCTTTCTCTTTTCCCCCAATTTTGAAAAGTAATTGTTTCAATTTTATTTAAAGTAACACATGTGTTACACATCTTTCTTATATTTATATTGATAATTCAAAAAAACACGAACTATAAGTTATTGTTACTAGTTTAAGATATGGTTACCAACAAAAAAAAAAAACAGAGGAAAAAAAGAGAAGACAAAAAAAATAGCAAAGTAGCGATTTGCAAAAAAAAAAAAAATTACGCCAAATTTTTAATTTCTTCTTTTGATTTTTTTTATTATTTTTGTTTTGTTGTTGTGTTTTTTTCATTTTTTTTTGTAGCGCTTTTTATTGAGGAAAAGCGAAATTGAAACGATTTTTTTTTTTATCTGACGTTTTTACTTTTATTGCTAGTTGATTTTTGTTGTCTTGTTTTTATTTTTGTTTTGTTGTTTTTTTTTTGTTGGCGTGTCCTTGAAAGGTTTTGCACACATTTATTATCATTTTGACCTTTCTAACTTTACAATAGTATACACACATAGTTATTATTGTTATTGTTGTTATTTTTTTTAGCTCTTTTTTTTTATTTATTTTCTTCTTCTGTTGTTCTTTTTTTTTTTAATTATTAATTCTTTGGAATATTGTTTGAACAAATGTTTTGCGATTTTGTTGTTATTGTTGTTGTTATTGCTATTTTATTGTGTTTTTTTTTTATTATGATTTTTGCCAAAAATTTTTTTTTTCTTTCGCTATATACTCGCGCTGTTGTTAAATAGTTTTTTTCGCGATTTTTTTTTCTTTTTTAATTTTTTCCCAAATATTTTAGCATTTTGTTATAATTTTTTTTGTTTTTTGGTATTTTTGTGTTTTGCTTTTGATTTTTTTTTTGTTATAGTTGTAGTTGATCGTGCTAACAGAATTTTGATGATGTGAATTTCAGGTTTTGTTTTTTTTTTTTTTTTAATAAAAATACTTATTACATATACATAAGTAAAAGCCGCCCACTTCCCACCTCGTTATGTAAACTAAACACAAAAATGAAATGAAAAAAAAAAACACACGAAAAATATTCATAAGCGAAGCGTACGATTCGACGTACGAGGAAAAAAGAAAGAAAATAAAAAAAAAATCAAAATGAGTTTTTTAAGCAATAAAGAATTTTTTTTTTTCAAATTTAATAGTCTTTAAAATTTTAGGTTAGTATAGTGATCTATAAAATGTAAAATATAAGTATTTATGTACTTTGTTGGTATATAATGAGAAATGTACATACATAGGTATGTATGTACACAATTATGGAACATAGATTTATTTATATACCTAGTTGTTATATAATCTAGTATATGAATTTGTGTAAAAATGAATGTGCTTTTGTATGTACATAAGTTTAATGGAGAATGTAAGGAAAATAAAAAAAAAAAAAAATTGAAGAATTCAATTTAGAAATCTAAATGTGTTGGTTAGTAATATATATATATGTATATGTATGTATGTATGTTTAGTATCATCTATTGTTAATTGAATTTGAAATTTTAAGTGATATACGCTTGTAAATATGTATGTATGTTATATAAATATAATAGAGTAGATTTTTGTATGGTCAATATTGTAAAAAATTAAAGTAAAGATTTTCTATATTTTTTTAGCTCAATAAACTTTCGTTAAACTTTTGCCATTTTACCAATAAATTTAATGAAAATTTTAGCTAAGCAAAAATAGACATTTCCAATTTTTATTTTTTTTTTGTTTGAACATTACCATTTTTAGATAATACTATAAACAAGAAATAGAGACCTAGTTTGTACAAATTTTTATACACATATGAACAATGGAATGAACTCAATGAACAAGCAGAACCATAGTTGTAACGAAAACTTCATATGAAATTAAAAATGAAAATTTTTAGGGAATTGAACGAAACCGGTAATGTGTCAGAATTTTTCTAGCGTATTGAGTTTAAAGATTTGCATGGGTTTTACGAAAAAACTTGAAAATTCGAACTAAAATAGAATTTGTAAAGCTCAGGAGGTAATGCTATAGACTCACAGTTAAGTATATTAATAAGAAATTATGTATGTAAGTACTTATACATACATATAAGTAATGAGTTATATGAATACAAAATTATTCATCTATCTTGAACTGTTCTGTCATACAAACTAATTACAACTTATATGGAGCACTATACAAATTAACTTGACTCTACTATAATTTTCTTAAATACATTTTTTTTAAATTTTGACAGAACTTTGAAAATATTATCTGATATGTATGTACGTATATGTAAATTTTTGAAGACGATTATTTGCTTAAAATTTTTTAGATTTTTAGTCATTTGACAACCACCAAAATGGGCCACTTAAGAATTTTTTCTGTCTTAACAAATTTTGCTGAATAAGGTAAATAATGGAAGGTGGAAAATTCAAATATTGTAAGAAATCATTTTTGTGCGTTGTCAACTACTGTTGGCTTTATAATTGTTATACCTCCACAAAATTGAATAATATTAATTTCAAACACAATAAAAATTTGTAAAGATTCTTGTGTCAAATATCAATAATCAAAGATTTATATATATGTACATATTAATAAATACATACATAGATACAAACATGAAAACTTAAAATGAATTCTATAAGGCTGTTATAAGACACTTTGATTTTGGTTGTTTCTAATAAGCATTGTATATATAGTAAATGCAAAAATTATAAAAACTTGCGCCTTAATATATGCAATAATTATTAGTATGATATATAATATAAATTGAAATTAAATTTAGTACGTATACAATTATTTAATACAGTAGAGTCGCGATATAGTGACCAATTAAATGTTCAGGGTGGTCATTGTTACGAGGAGTCTACTATTCCGAGACTAGTGTTTTTTTTTCTTCAATCAATATTATAATTTATTCTTCATCAGTAAAGGTTACATTTGTTTCAGAAAAATAATTTTAAAACTCTTATTTTTAATAAAGTACGCATATTTAATTTTATTTAAAAATAAAAATTATAAAATAAAAGTAATAACATCCATTCAGTTCAAAACAAATACATAAAACAAAACTAAAAATTAACAAAGAATCTGAAAACATAAGTTAGGAATTTAAATAACTTTTTACATTTATTTGAAAGAGTTCTGGTTTTGACGCATTTATTTGAAAAAATCTGTAATCTTGCATTCTTTAAATGTTTGCTTACTTTGCTCCAAAACAGCTCTTTCTCGAATATTTTTCAAAACGGAAATTTCTTCGTTTGTTGCACGATTTTCTAATGCGTATTTCAAACAGTCGTTGATGGCTTTGATTCCATCAGAATGACTCATTTTAGTTTGAACTTCTACTACCTCTTCAGATACGTCAGTATCATCAGATTCAATTTCAACAGCAGGAGTTTCATCATCTAAGTTTACATCTTCATTCCACGTATAAATATCTTTTGATGATAAGTTGGCATTTGGACAAATCTTCTGAAATAATGATTTTGTAATGTTCATTTCCTGATCTGAAAACATTTGGGATTTTAAATTTATTAATGGGATTTCATCTTCAGAATCATATTCATTATCGAAAGAAGTAGAAAGAATTTTTTTCCAACACTTAGCTATCATTACAGGTTCTAAACTTTCCCAAACTTTCGATAAGTTTGTAACAGCATTACGAAGGTTAAATTTTTTCAATATAAATTCTAAATCTTCAGCCTTATTTGCGATTATGTGGGACAGAAGTAGATTTCTGTATTTCAATTTTGTGATTCTAATACAGTTTTGGTCCATAGGTTGGATTAGGGCAGTAACATTAGGCGGCATAAACATTGTAATGATTTGACCATCATCACTTATGAGTTCATCTTCAGGTGGATGACTTGGAGCATTGTCAAGCAAAAGAAGAGCTGTTTTACGAAGACCTTTTTGTTCAAGGTAGCATCTCACTTGAGGAATAAATTTTGTGTCGAACCATGTTTTGAAAATTGAGCAAGTCATCCAAGCTGATTTTGAAGAATCATAATCTACAGGAATGTGTTTATTTTTCAGGCAACGTGGATTTTTTAACTTTCCAATAACAAGAGGTCTTATTTTATGATCACCAGACGCATTCGTGCACGCTAAAAATGTCAAACGTTGTTTACAAACTTTTCGGCCAGGCGCATTTTTTTCTTTGTTTGAAACGTAAGTTTTATCCGGAATCAGTTTCCAATATAAGCCTGTTTCATCCGCGTTGTAGATTTGATCCGGCGCTAGATTAAGCTGCTTTATTTTTTCTGCTAATTTGATTAAAAAAGGATCTACAAGTTCTTTTTGAGAAGACAACTTTTCACCACAAATTTTTATAAATCGAATTCCGTGTCTTTTTTTGAATTTTTGGAGCCAACCAGAACTAGCAGAAAAGTCATCTTTTTTATATATTTTTTTGTAAAAGTATTTAGCTTTGTTCTTTAAAATGGTACCATCAATCGGTATATTTTTTTTCTGCCTTCTAAAAACCATTCATACAACATTTTTTCTAGCTTAAAGAATTCACCAGTGCGCATTGTTTTTCGTTTACCTATACAGGTAAAAAAGTCATTTTTACACAGAAATAAACACTAATTATAAATTAATGTATGTACTTCTACTTACCTAGGCCACCAAATGAATTAGCATTAGTAGAACTAAGTTTTTGACTCTGTTTTTTTATAGAGAAAATTGTAGACTTTGCAATACCATACTTCTTTGCTAAAACTGAACTGCAGACTCCTTTTTTTAATTCATCTAGAATTTCTAACTTTTCTTTTAGAGTTAAAAATTTTCTAATATTTCCAGTCATTTTTACTTATTAGGAAATTGAAAGACTACGATATTATTGTTTTAACACTTCCAAATTACTGACAAAAAATGTAAAGAAATGCAAATATAGAAAGCAAAACAAAAAAAAAACAACTCCAATTGTAACGGTTTTACAATAAGGAAAAAAACATGTGGTTGATTTACAAAAAATATTTTTTAGGGTCACTATTTAGAGTTACAAAATTGTTTTGGGTCACTATTTAGAATACGCAAAATTCAAATGGTTGGGTCACTATATTGGGAGGTCACTTTACTGGATGGTCACTATATCGCGACTCCCCTGTAATATTTATTTTAAAATATATTTACAGTTATTGCAGTATTTATGTATAAGACTTAATAATAGTTTATTATCATCGAACTTATATTTGAGAATATGAGTAAAAATAGCTGAATTTGAGAGTAGTGTCAAAAACAAAAAAAATTACGTTGAGTTTTGTAAAATTTTTATCATATTTTAACCAAGATATTATTTCCATAGTTTTGTTAAAGAAACTCTACAATTATTTTTCAATTTTTAAAATTTTAACTAAAAATTTCTTGTAACTGGCAATGCTTTCGGAAAAAAAAAAAAATTTTTAAACGATTAAGTTACTTACAATAGTTTTTACTTTTTTGTTTGTGCTTTTTTTTCTATATACAATGTATGTATGTATGTAGAGAATTTTCGCGAACTTTGGAGAATTTCTATTTTGTTACTGTTATGTTTTTTGTGTTTTTATTTTTCTTTTTTTCTTCAATGTATCAAATTATAACTTTACAAATTAGCAAAATAATTTTTTTTTCTTGGTGTTGCTAAGAGCTTTAAAATTTTTCAAAAATAGCCAAATTGTCAGTTAAAATTTTATTATATCAAAATTTTATTTTATATATCTTTACGTATGTACATAATATTATATGAATAAAGATGTGTATATACGTATATCTATATATATTGCTCATATTGTAAATGTGTTGGTTTTTCTTTTTGTAATTTTTCGTACGTTTTCAACAATTTGATCAGAAATAGTAGTTAATTTTTTTTTGTAGTCGTTTTTTTTCGGCTATATATACTTACATATTTTAAAATATTAGATTTTGTATGTATGTATATGAATATGTATGTCATTTGTAAGTGTATTTAATATGAATATCGCGCTATATAAGCTAGGTCAGGTATAATAAACGATTTGTTTTTTTTTTTTTTATATAATTTGTTTAAAATTTATTAGCATGGAGATCGAAAAATAAAAATTATATAAAAGATGAAGAGCATAGAAGGAATGGTTAGGGGAGCACGCAGGGTAATGTAAATTCAGTTATAATTCAATGATTTTATAAAATCTTGTTGCAAATTTAATTTGATGAAATCATTTTTATTGCTCTTGCTTTTATTTTGATATTCAACAACTCCTAAATCTATTATTATTCTCTATATATGTACATATGTACTTACATACTTACATAACAAGTATAATATATTATATGTATACTGGTCATTTAGCATTTATGTGCATTTATGTGTATTTTTAAGGTATACTTGTGATGGCCATAATTATATTCTTCTTGTATACCTATTTTATTGTTGTGAAAAAGTATATATGTACAGCATTTATGTAAGTTTAAAAATAAATAAGTAAAAAATGGGTATATTTTTTCTTGTTCCAGCAGGTAAAACACCTTGAAATTTGATAATGCAATTCGTGATTTCAATTTATTAAGAAATATAAGAGAGGGGGGGGGGGGAAGGTTCTGACAAAGTAAATTATAAATTAAGAAAATTTTTGCATGTATGTATGTATATATCAGAATAGGTATACAAATATTAATTATTTATACTTCCGCAATTATATTGCATGTTCTTCTTCATCGTTATTAAAAATTTTTTTATTCTTTATTCTTTAATTAAAGGTACATCAGTTAAGGAAATCTCTTTGTCATGTAATAAAAATGAATGTAACTTCTTATATATATTATAAATATGTATGTATATATGTATGTTAATTTTTATGTTAATTAAGGAAATCAGAAGAATTAAAAATTTCACAAAATTTTATATTAAATTTAGCTTAAATACCTACCAAGTTATTGTTTTTTTTTTTAATTAATTTATAATTTTAAATGATACTGTGCTTCTTATGATTATTTTTGATTTGTATTATAGATTTCGTACAAAAGATGGAGTTTAATATGGTTCTGTGTAAGGCAATTAATTGAAATACATGAAAAATTTTCCAAGAAAACAGTTATATAAAAGAAATACTAAAAATTTCTGAAATTTTAAATATTTTTAATTCAAGTTTGAAGAACTCAAAAAAAAATTTCAGATTTTTTTGTTTAAATTTTATTTCTATTTTGTGTGGTCTTAAGGGTAAGTATTTAATATTAAAAAATATAAAAAAATATTCATTTTTAAGTGCACTCTTTTTTAGATTTAATAGAAATGAAAGTTGCCGTAATTCCATGTCATGTTATACCGTTTACAATTTACGTAGGGTTCAAATCTAATACAAAGCTGCAAAAACTAATTTTTAAAAAGTTTACAAATATTGTGGTAAAATCATGTTGACTATAGCTTAAGAAAAAACAAAATGTCGTTCCTGATTAAGTGTTACTATATGGTATAACGTAATTTTTACGATATTTTGTATTTTGGCAGTTTTTATTGTAAAGGTACGATACAGAAAATCGGAATTCTCGTAAAAGTAAATTTTAATTTTTTCCTCAAATTTGAGCGAATTTTTATTCAATATCAAAGAAATGTGATGTGGTCAACATATAACGGTCCGCAATGTGTATTGCTTAGTTTAGTGAAAGTTGCCTAGTTTAAAGAAGTTTATGGAAATGTGTTTTGAACACTTTATTTAAATTTTAAGGAAGTTAGCAAGTATTTAGTTAACATACGTAGAAAAATGTAAATTTGCTTCTTAGTAGAATTTCGCTTTGTGCCACCCGAATTCATTGAAAAGTTAACCAGTTAGTTTTGGTAACAGAAGGGTACATGCGCATACACACAAACCAACATTTCTTTAAATATAGTTTATTTACACTTTTCTACTATGGAGAAGCGCGCTCCTACGTTATCATATAACCTCGCTTATTGTATGTAATGCGGTCGGACAATTTTGTAAAATTTACTATATTAATTCGAAATCTTTAAGGTTAAGTTTTTAAATTAATTCAATTTATTTAAAAAATAAATTGTTATTAAAATTTTAATATAATATTATTAATATTACTTTATTTAATTAATAATAATTACTTTTATTTATAGCTCGCTAGTTTAATAGTCCTTCAATTTTCCAAAAAAGAATATTTGAATTTAACAAATTTTATTCTACTGAAATTATTGTTTCTGAATTAAAATTTTATGTTTTTTTATTAATTGGCACACACTCTTATACAGAAACACTAGATGTTCAACTAAATGAAAAGATTACATCGTTTACATTTCCTATATATGAAATTTCTAAATTATTTTAGTATCGTATAACACGTATGCTTTTATTCTTTTCATATTTTTATGTCAAGTTATTTTTAAACATAGTTAATTGTTTAATAGTATTTAATTAAAATTATAGGTATAGTCAAAATATTATAAAAAGTGATAATATTTATTTAGGTGTAGAAAACACCTAAAAAAATTCAAATATTCAAATAATAAAATAAAAGCCACGTTAACGTTAACATCATTTAATAACTTTAATATTTTATAGTTTATTTTAAATTAGAAGCACAAACTTACACATGATTATACGAATATACTAAAATAATTAATGTTAAATTTAAGATAGTATGTGATTACATTTTAAGAGTCTGACATTAAGGTTTTATTTTAAATATAACACTTATGAGGTATAAGTCTTCTTCTTTTTATTATTACATTAAGCTCATTGAATAATTAACATTTGAAATGCGAATTGAATTTTTTAACAATTTCATTGAGTTAGTATTAATTGTTGAACCTCTCTTTGTAAGTGATTTACGTACGATTACAAAATTCACAATGGGTAAGAGGAGCATAAAATAGTATATGAAAAATGAAAGTGCAGAGAATATGAAATTATGAGAGAGAAATATTGGGATGTAATTAAAAAATTTAATTACGGTATTCTAGTCACCCACCTACCTTGTAAACTCAATGACGTAAGAGACTGGTTCATGGTTATCTACAATATCATGCACAAGCCCTAGGCTTCTCCCAGGAGCGAAATACGATGTTAATACGATAAAAATTATAAAAGAAAAAGCGGAAGGTATAAAATTATATACCTACGTCTGTATTTGCCAAAAATTTGCACTTAAATTGCAATAATCTTATAACAATTTCCCCCCTCCCTTTATTATTCTAGTAAAATATGGTAAAATCGAATTGAAAAATTATTACATATAAGTAGCAATTTTATCAAGTTTAATAATTTAGCAAAGAAGAACATTTTGAAATATGCATAAGTAAACAATGTTCTTGAAGAAACTTCCTCAACTACAAAACTAAAAAAAGTTTTTTTTTTATTTCTATACACACTCATAAAATAACTTAAATATTTTACTAGTGAAGGCAGGGGAAGCAAAAAAGTAAAAAAAAAATGAAATAATTTAACACGTTAACTCTACTTTATCGAAATACACTCACTCACTCTTGTATAACGCAAAGAGATATTTAAAGAGAGAAAAAGTTTTGTAAAATTGTTTCGGAAAAGAAAGCGCAAAAAAAAAATTAAAAAAAAGTTGAGCATATTGATGATACGATAGTATTTAGTGTTATTTAGTAAAAGTCTAGTGTTGTCATAGTAAAAAAAAAAAGTTCTGAAATAGAGAAAAAAAAATTCTTTACAACTTCTTCTTGCACTAAAAAAAAAAACATTTTGATAATTTACTTACTTGCCTTTCCAACTTTTTTTTTAACAACTTAATATTGGTACCTACTAAGTATAGAATATTATTTCTGACCGGTAAATAAATTATTTAGGGGGGCATTAAGTTTTTTTAACACTTACACTATGTTCAGAATATTTCAATTTCATAAATCAATAAAAAAATTTTTTTTTTCCAAGTATAAACTTTTTAAAGATTATCCTTAAATAACTTTAACTTGGACGCGATATGGTCTTTAAAGTAGTAACAGATTGCTTTTGGTCTGAAATAATCTGGTTTAAAAATATATTTAATAATATTTTTGTATTATGTAGGAAGAATTATTTTATTACCCAAGCAGAAAATTTAAGAGTTTTATAGTTTAAAATTGAAAATATAGAATTTAGAAATTTCCATTGTTTGAAATCGAATTAAAATAATATGACCGAATTTTGGATTGCATAATTAATGTATACCACAAAATATTATTGTATATTGTTGTTCCTTAAGGAGTAGTATGAGTCCAAATGGGTTAATTAAATTTTTTTTTTAATTGATAACCTTCTTGTTCCCTTTTCAAATTAAAAGAATGTTCAATTTTTTTGAAACGAAAGCTAAACCGGTTTCAAAAATTCTTGAGATATTTGGCAGATAATTTCATATTATTTTTGCTCTTCAACTTGTTTCTTTTTTTTGGAGCAAGTATCGAAAACATTCGAATTACTTGAGATCGGTATAATGTTCTTGAAAACAAATTTTGATAAAAATAAGGCGATGAATAGGATGTCGCATGCTTCCGATTCTAATTCTGGTTGTTTTAATCTTAATGTTAAAAGAGTCTACTCTTAGGTCTATACTTTCTGATAATTTAAATTATGTTTTATTATATAGATTACATAGCAATAGTTTGAGTTGCAACTCAACTTTTCTGTAAAAATTAACCGAAAAATTTTGTTTCTTTCATACTAGTTAACTCTAATCTCCAGTAACTTTTCACCATTTCCTTCGCCTCCCTTATTAGATAATAAAGATTTTGTTTAACAATCCAATAATCGCCTTCTAAATGATTAGAATGATGTGCGTCTAAATGATTATTTTTTTTACTTTTCCGTGCAATTTCCTTCATGATAATTGTAATAATTGCTTTAAAGGACCTACAAGTATAATTTTTCCCAAATTACCCTGCCTTGTGCAATACTACGAAAAAATTGCTTTGTAAATTTCTTTTCTTTTGATGTTTTCTTCAAAACGATTGGGCCAAATTTATTAAAGGGGATTTTTGAATTGAAGCATTTGATAAGTAATTTTTCAAACAGGTTCCCATAATGATGATAAAATTAACCCTGTTAATTGCAATGCGCGAGAAAATAGCGTTCAATTTAAAAACCTCTGATTAAGTGCTAGTACTTAGAAACATAGTAAAAATAACAAAGGCGCTTATATTTCCATTCGTTATGACTAATTAATTATGAAATTAATAATGAAAATATAAAATAATTCATAATTCAAATAGCAAACAATTAATTTATAGTTAATTAATTAAAAATTAGATTTATGATTATTGATAATTTATATTTTATTTGTGCATACTATAAAATCAAAAAAAAAAAAATTAAATTAAATTTTGAATCATTTTTTAATTGTTTTTAAGCATCATATTTCTTTTTATCCATTTTAAAACAAAGCCATAATAATTATACTATCATAAACGTTTAAAATACATTTTGAATAAAAAAAAATATGTCAAACTAAATAGCCAAATTTAGTTCAACACAATTTAGAATTCATTGTCCATTTCATATTTTTTTCTTTTTGGTATAAATTTTAATCTAAACGAAACAATCAGCCTACACTTAAGATGTTTTCACTCATAATACTACAAATGTACGTATATATTTCTAAATATATATATATTACATACTTATTTAGAAAATTATTTTTACAAAAATTTTTTTTTTTTAACAAAAGAAGATGCCAATAATGTGTCAATGATAATTATTATACATGACATTCGAATATTCATGATTATTGAAAAAGAATTTCCATACTATTTGAAAAAAATTTTTTTGCTTGCCAAGATGATGCCACATGTAAGTATAATAAATATATAGAATTTTTGAGTTATTTTAATTATTTGAGCAAAATAGTTGAATATTCTTGATATTCTGATCGACATATTAAATTGGTTGTTTTTTTGGATTTATTATAAAAACTAGCTTGATTTCAGCTTAATTCCGTCAAATTATCTTGTTAGAATCCAAATTTGGTCTTAGTTTTTTGATTAATAATTAAAATGTTTAATTTACAACAATTTGACAAAACTTTTATAGAATTTAGGCACGATCTATTAAAATTTAGTTAAAATTTGAAGCAAATTTTATATAATACACACAATAATAATATTTCGAAACTGTTTGGTAATAAGTACACTATAAGTTACGGATTGTAGTTGCCAAATTATAACAGGCAAATTTTCGTTAAGATATTATTGAACTTACTTACTCATAGAAATTACTTGGAGTATGCTGCCGATATGTTTTATATTTGAAATCATTAAATATACCAAACAGTTCTTTAAGGTTAACACACATTTTAGTAAAATGCTTAGAAATTTTAGCCTAATGATGAATATGATTTGGCAACACTTAGCAAATTGTTCATTTTAAATTTTATTCATTCTAAATTCCAAAGAATGAAAAATTTTTTATTTTTCAGTTTTCTACATAAACATAAAAATATTAAAATAATTTTCTTCAAACACAAACACAATTGTATAAGTTTTTAAAGAAAATGCACTTAAAAAAATCAAAACAGCAAAAAAAAAATTACACCAAAAAACACATAAAAAAAATATTTCAAACACATTATTAGTGAACATTTAATTATTTCATTAATTGAGGCGCCTATTAACTCACTTGCATCTTTTATCTAAGCCGATTGACATTAAAAATTGCATTAAGGAGGATAGCGGAGAGAAACGAAAAAAAAAATAAAAAATTTTTTTTTTGTTTTTCTTTTTAATTATAAATGAAAAACCGAAATTCTAGTTCAATTTTAAATACCATGTGTATTTTATTTTTCTAACTTAAATAATATTTTAATAAGTAACAAAGCTTTGAAGTGTAGAGAAGCTGAAAGAAGCGATTGTCATCAATGAATTTTCTAAAATATTAAGGAAGAAATTTTTGGAAATTAATTTGATAAATAATTTCGTGTTGTACTTATTTAGTGTGAATGCGTATTCCATCTTTGTCGCATTAATAAATGTGGTATGACAATTTAATATTCATTGTGACGTTCGTTTAGACAGTAACTTATTTAATTAAATTTTAAAACCGGGAAAAGAGAGGTTATGTGATTGTACCGGAACTCGAGTTTTCGGTGGAAACGGACTTTTCCATGGTAGGGAAGCGTAAATTTTTAGAGAGATGTGGTGCACCCAAGTATCTCAAATTCCGCAGAACCGATTTTAACGAAATTTTATATGTGAGTTTTTTTTGGCTATGCCACGGATTAGTAATAAAAAAAATTTAATATTTAATCGGGGTGTTTAAGCAGTGAACCTATAAATTTTTTTGGAAAACCTAAGCCTTGTAAACCATATATCTACGGAATTAATTGATGAAATTTCTTGAAATTTGATATTTGACCATTTGACTAAATGGTGAACTCTTAAAGAAATTTGGAAAGTACAAAGCGAAACTCTACTAAGAGCCGAATTTACATTTTTCCAGGAATGGTAAAATTTTGAAGAAATTTTTGAAAGGTAATTTCATAATATTCTGCAAAATTTTCGCTAAACTACTCAGTGTAGTAAAAGAAGGCATAAATTCTACTTTATAAACATTTTCGGTATAGAATTACATCATTTTCATCCTTTTTAAATTTTAATTATAATTTTGATTTTTAAGATTGACCGTTTGCTTTCCTTCTGTTTTTTTTGTTTGTTTTTTTTTTACCAAAAATTCTTAAAATATTTTTGAAATGAGTTGAGTATAAAAGACCCTTTAACTTTATATTTTTAATGATTTCCGTTTAACATTAAAATAAAATTGTCATTTATATTTTGAAACAAAAAAAAAAATATTAAGAATAAAAATCTGTCATAAAATTTAAAAAAACATTGACATTTTGTTACTTTATTTGTAGTTTCTTTTTCATTGGCTGCTGCTATGGCGGCTAATACATTAAATCGAATACAAAATTGTTTCTAAAAAAAAAATTGCCAAAATCTTATTTGAAAAAAAGAAACTTAATCATCCCAAATTCCAAATAAGTTTTATAAATTTACAAGAAAACAAGAAAAATAAGGAATAAGAAAAAAATAATGACATATAACAAAGTACCAAAAAATGAAAAAGAAATCAAATTTTAATGAAATTAACGATAATTTCTATCCGAAAAAGCACCATCAAATCACACCCTTTTTTTTGTTGTTTGTGTGCTCTTGTTTACAATTTATTGGGAGACATTTTTAATTTTGCACCGACAAAATGAGCATTTTTGCAATTTCAACTCTTAAAATAATAGAAATTGCGTTTATGATTGTCATTTGACATTCATAATTGGTGATACGTGATTTAATTTTAAACATATTATAAACATATGTATATTGATATGTTCAATTAATTAATTAAGACTATTATTTAAAAATGACGAGTGAACAAACCATAGCAACTCGATTCATACGTTAAAAACCATCATGAGCAAAACACAGACTGACAAACCCCATTTCTTTAAATTTGAAATTGAGGTGCTCAGCGTATTAGTGGCCTACTTACAAAAATGACATTTCGAGTAGATTGCAATTGAAATGTTAAATATTTAATTTTTAAAAGGTAAAAACGAATTTATGCCAAAATAGAGCGAAAAGAGAAGTAAAATAAGTATTTTGAAAATATAAAACGATTCTATTGGCCATTACAGCTCTATTGAACACAATAACTCATTTTTCCAAAAATGTTGGGAAGGCCACTAATTCCCTGAGCGCCTCAATTAATCCATTTTCTTCCAAAAAAAAAAATATCATTTTTCTGTTTTAACTGACGACAAACCATATAGATGTCTAAAGTTCTACCAGTTAATAAATATTGTAGTTTACCCTCAAACGGTTGCCTCTCAAAATTTTTTTAATTTTACTCTGAACCTAAAAGTATGCAATAATTATGATATAATACCTGCAATTGCATTAACGTTCAACTTGTACGTACCATGTAAATATATAGAGGCACACATATAATATAGAACCTCGCCTTTCAAAACAAAAAAGGGATGTCGCTTGGAAATATGCTTGGAGTTGAAAAACCATTAGGATTTCCGAATATATTTTAATTAACTGCAACATACTTAATTATGTATGAACATGCTTGGGCCCAGATTATTTCATATTATTTTTTGGAATTTAACAATTTCCGGAAATAACATTTTATTTGAAATCATAATTGTTACCTCATAGTAGTCTGGGAATTACTTATTTATACTAAAAATCATTAAGAACATTTTCTTCATCCTACAGCAAAAACACACAATTTATTTTGATCACAATGTTGTAAAAAAACAAAATTAAAATAAAAAATTAAACTATCAAAATTGAAAGCAAAATATCTTGCAAAATTTATTTAGATTTTTAAAATCCCATCATCCAAAAAAAACAGAAAATAAAAAGTGAAAATCATCCTTTATCTTGCTTTACTAAACCTCAAGATAATATACATACATACACACTAATGTACATACATATACATATGTATGTACACTTATAAATACCAAATATCAAAATTTATAATACAATAACTTTTAAACCTATAAATACAAAATTAACCTTATGAACATAATCTAAAAGTAATATGAGGGAATCGACAAAAATAAAATATTTTACCTACATACATTATTTATGCATACACAAATATATAAATATCAATATTAATATTAATACACATATCCACATATGTATGTACATACCTGCTATAATAATATAAATATATCAAAACAGCATGAGCACATACATACATATATTACAGTGCCCACCTAAAATATAATATTGTACATACAAACTGATATTTTATTATATAAAGTAATGGATTAATCCATTAAAGACCTCCAAAAAGGGATTTAAAATACCAAAAAAATGACTCACCTGTTATCATCTCATCATAACCACAATCATTATCATCATTATTAATACAATATACTATCATCAACAGTACAATAATATTAAAATAGCACCCATAAGAAAATCAGAAATAAAAGAAAAAAAACAGAATAAAAGAAAGCAAGAAGAAGAAGAAGGAGAGTGAAAGAATAAAAAAAAAATGAAGAGCTTTAATATGTGCAAAAATTTTTTTGAGTAAAGTACAAAACAGTGTTACCATTTTATTTTACTTAAATTTCATTTGACATAAATTCAACAAAAAATACTTAAGACACGGCAATAAATGAATTTATCGAAGATTTCTCGTGACAATTCAGACTTTGGTAATGAACCTGTCTATTTGTTGTTTTCAAAATATAAATTTGGAATTTAACCCTTTCCGGAATGATTTTTAATTCATGTTTTAAAATAATACTGGTCCTAATTACCATGGCGCATTAAATAATCTCCAAATTTTAAAATGTGATGTTTATATTGGTTTCGCGTTTCGAGTCAACAGTATCAAAAAATAAAAAGCTGAATGAAACACAGTCTTGGGGCATCATATTTTAAAGCAGGTTATTGAAAGAGTTAATTGGAATTTATAATCCCAGTTGCGGGTTAATAATACTAATTTTGATAATATGTATAAATACTATTTCAGCTTGCTTGATTTTATTCAAAAATATTTTGAATATTTTTTTCTCAATAAAAATGAACATTTCATAAAACGAAGCTAAACATTTCGAAAATGAATCTCTATGGGCCTAGTAAGGTTAAAAATATTCAAATGTAAACAAATATTAAGGATATTTTGAATATAATTTATTCACTTATAACCCTTGTAGATTATAGATTTTTTCAAGGGAACCGAGTGAGGAAGAAGTATCCCCCGGGCCACCGCAACCATTAACGACTTATTGCAGCCTCCCCACGCCAATTCTCCTACAATATCCCCGTTACTTATAGTCCTTTGGCTCAATAAAATAATATAAGTATGGCAGTTCTCTTAGCAGACATAAAATTGTTAGAGTGAACTTCTTAATAAAATGGTAACAAGCATTGGCCTTTTTTTTATACATTTTGACTTATTTTTTTTTTTGGTTTTATTATTTAAAGTTCTTGGATTTTGGGTGATGATGAGATTATGTACAAAAAAAAAATAAGGCAATAGTATTAAGTATATACACATTATGTAATATACATAGATATATGTATATACATTCACAATATCAAAAAGGTTCAGTTTACATTAGACCTGACAAACAAACAAAACATTTTTGAGGTACATAAAAATTTCTTTTCTTTTATGCTTTTTTTCTCTTTTTAGTTGAATTTCGGTGCTGTTATTGAGCAATCAACAAGAAGTGTATATAAGTAGATGAGAGATGGGTAACAGGAAATGAAATACAAAGAAAAGTGGCACTAAAAAAAAATATGAAATCCTTATGAGATTATTGTTATTATTGCATAATATGTTTGTAATTATTTTGTGAAAGAAGTGCAATTATGCATTTATAAATATTATGATGGTAAGAGTGGTTTTTAGAAAATTTTTGCTTTTTTTGGTGATTGTGATATTATGTGAAATTTCACTTTCATTTTAAGATTTAAGGTACTTAAGAAATTTTTGTAAATTTTATTTGAATTTCATGAATTTCATTACGATTTTTTTTTTTAATTAGAATAATTAATATTAAAATATATTTAATTTTAGCAAGTACTTTATATTCAAATAATTTTGGGACTGTTGTGATGAAAGCCTGAAGTTATAGACTTGAAAAATTTTTATGAATAAAATTTGTGCTCGCAATCGGAATAAGGAGTTGAAATTCCAGAATTTTTATTTGCTAAAATTAAGAGCCACAAAATAAAAGTAAAAAATTTATTTTCTTCTTAACTCAAACAAAACAGGCTTAAACAATAGAGAGGGGTTAAAATGGTCTTACAAATAATTTCAGTATGGTGAATATGTTGTAAATTTTTAGTATGTCGAGTTACATACATATGTATAATATAGCAAAAATGGAACAATGTAATAAGGTTTTTTTACTCGGACTAGGCGTTTACCTATTGTGATTTCATTTACTGGAATTTTATATATATATTCCATAAATTAGCAGGGTTGCGGAAAAAATTTTGTTAGTAAGTTTTTGCCTAATTCTAACCCCGACCTTTGTATATAAATGTTAATAAACAATTCTTTTCAGTTTGCCACTGCAATAAAGATTAAGACTTCAGCAAATTTCGACTCTTTGATTCCTTCCTATAAATTCTGACTTTCTAATCTGGAATTTTTTTGGTCAATTTTCCCTTATCTTATGATTCCTGCATTCCCGAAATTACACTCAATCAAAAATATTTGACTTGAAAATGAAAAATAGAAGTTTACGTTTTTTTTTTTGTAATTGCTTTTTCAAATCAAAAACAATAAATTGATGCGGTGGAATATTTTACCTGTAAAAAAATTCAATAAAAACGAAAAATGAATGTCCTTGAAACAAGAATACTTTGAAATAAAAAAAAAAAACGCGATTTAAGATTTGCAAAAAAATTTTTTATTTTTGCTTTTGATTTGTGATTTGCGATAAAAAAAAGTAACGATAAACGTAAGAAAAAAAAACTGAAAATCGCTCGCGTTTAATAACGTAATTTTAAGTTTACGATAGTTTTAATGTTTTTTTTTTTTCTGTTATGATTTTGTGATCTTTTACAAATATTTTCTTATATTAAAAATTATATTTTGTTTGTATGCTTGTGTGTACGTATTACCCCATTGCTTTACAATAAATTTGAAATCTAAGGTGTGGTAATAACGATCGCTCGCTTATTTGGCGCGTTCTGTGCCATTTTCTTTTGTTTTTGGTTTTTGTTTTGTTTTTTCTTTTTTTAAGGGATTAATAAAATATAAATATGCATGAAATAAATGTGGTTAACATATAAGTGAATAACAAGTAATAAGATATTAAATTGAATATTTTATGCACAAATATACGAAATTTATATTTTTTATGAGCTCTTAAACATAGAAGGTCTATTACATTACCTTAAGTTATATTGCACATACATATGTACGATATTAACATAATAATATTTGTATTGTACTTGAAAAATGTTCACATTTATTGGGTGACATTGTATTTAGTGATAATTTTCATTTTACAAAATAGCAAGGTTCTTCAAAATTTTTAAATTCTTAAGCATACATTCGCCAGGACCATATTCAAGTTGAAAAACTCACTGATTCCTTGTAGATAAATTTAACAAAATATGCTATTAATTTCTATATTTACTTAATTTATTATGAAAATTTCGAAAAATTTGAGTACTTTCTTTGAGTTTATAAAAAGTTAATAATGTGGTCTAAATATCGAATTCAATAACCGTGACTAGTGTTTAGTTGAAAACATAATCATGACTACTGCTAGTTTAGTCGGAAAGCAACATAACCGTGACTAGTGTTAGTTTAGTCGAAAATTTTCTACTTGAGCAACACGTTATTGTACTATAAAACACAATGATCATTAACGCACTTTGGGCTGATCACAACGTAATCACTTTATAGATTTTTAATAAAATTCATAAAATATATAAGAAATTGCTCAATTTTAATTAATTTAGAAAAGAGCAATATTCTAAAATAACAATGTTACTCGGGATTTCATGAATTCAACAATGGCAACTAAAAAGTTTTAATTAATGAGAGCTGGTAACTTGCATCACTTTTTTTTGTAATTTATAATAATTAAGAAAAAGGCACGTGGCAAAATTAATAACTTTTTCGATTTAAAAATAATAAAAAAAAATACTAATATTTTTTTTTTGTTCTTCATTTTTCATTTTAATAAGATTAAATTTTATGAAAGTGATTCAAAGGATTAAAGGTAAAAAAAACAATTTATTTATGTCTTCACTCAGTGAATACAAGAGATGGTTAACTCGGAATCAGATGCACTTTTTAAGGTACGGTTTGTTTGTATGAATGTTATGTTTGTATATTTAATATACAAATTAGTTGAACAGCATGACATTTTTGCAAGTATGTTGTTGTTTATTTGTAAATTTTTTATTGAAGTTAGTGATAAACAAATTGAACGGCAATGTCTGAAAAATTTTTATCTACAAAAATCTTGTTATTAAGTGTAAAATAAATGATTATTAATAAGTAATAATTACAATGTTTTTTTATTAATAATTATGAAAATAAATTCTTAAATATATAATAATTTTAAAAATATGAATATATGTATACTTCTGAGACTACAAATGAAATTGGGGCTATTTTGAATAAAAGTGCTTTTCGTGTTTTGTTTTTCAAATCTATTTGGTCTGTCGTTTACGGGCGCGATACTCAAATTATTAATTGGTTACTTTACGAATGGCCTTCAAATTTGAATGCATTCCATTCAAATTACAAATTTTACCGTAAATAAATTAACTATAAGTAATAAACATGTTGATTTCTGTAAGAGAGTGAACGGTCTATATCTACTTGCAAAGTTCGAATGTGAATCCTAAGATGTGATCATGAAATAAAATCGTATATCTAAAATTCTATATTTACTTAAAAGTCAATTCTCATATTTTAATTCAAAAAGGGTCCATTCATCCTTACATTCCCCCACATTAAAATAATAAATTTAATTTTATATTTAGTAAATTCAATAAAGAAAGAATGAAACTATTGTTTGTAGAGCAAACATGTTTATATACAGAGCATTTATGAGCATTTGACTCATAATAATACATACAATGTTGTTTACAAAGTTGCTAAGCCAGTTTTAGATTTTATTCGATTATAAAGAGTACAAGGAATTCAAATATTAAATTAGATTACAAGTACGTAAAGAATAATAATGTATTCCTCCGTGCTGAATACTTGATCTTTTTAATATATATTATAAAAAACTGATATGCATTGTAAAAATTTAAATTCTATATAAAATTAATTTGGGGAATTAGATTTTTTTTCGAAATAAATTATACACAAGTTATGTATGCATGTGAAAATGTATTACAAGTTTTTATTGTCCTTCGTTAAGTATTTTTCAATAAAATACAATATTTACATTCTGTGTATAATCTTGCAATTATGCACTACATACATACATGTACTGCTGCATCTCAACATCCTGTTTTTTTTCTTTTGTCAGTTTATCATAAAAAAACTAGTTTTTCTAATTTTTCTATGCTAAATATTGTACTTAGATTATGTACCTACATGTTTGCACGTAAATGCATACATATAATATATTTATTATCAGTGTTTTCGTTTTCTCGAAAAAAAAACTATGTTATTGTGACGATGTGCGTAACATCACGAAGGAAACATTTGCGGACCCATAAATAACATTCATGTGTTCTTGCTCAAAATCAAATTCTAAGTCGATTCTAGCTATGTCATTTCGACTGCAAGTTTGTTTTTGAAGCGCTCATTTAAGATCGTAGTACCTCCCGTACAAGCACCTGGGAGGGGCTTGGAAAAAAAAAAAATTCACCAAATATGATAGTGCGACATATATTTCGAGAATGTATCCGAAATTTTTACAACATTTTTTTGGACAACTACTTTTGAACATCACTGCTCCCAAGCCTAAGATCCTAAGAAAGGTATTTTAAAAAATTAGACTTATGCGATCATTAAGTCTAAAGTCAAAAGCTCTATAAAAAATTGCTCTTTAAACAAGAAAAGGACGTGTATTCGGTAAGTATCAAAATTAAGTTTCTTACTTGTTAATTTTATTGTAGATTCAGAACCTATGAATTGTTTTCTGAAATTTTTCAAAAATTGTATTGATAAATTTGGACTACAATATTACAACATTTCCTTTTCAGAGAAAAACAAAGAAAATTTGAAGAAATTCAGAAGTATGATAGCAAACATAGCTGAAAAGGAGTATAAATATTTCGCTTTCAACTAAACGTAAGCACTTGTTACGGTATTCACTAAATTTAAAATATCCACTTATGTATGTATGTATGTATGTTAACGATTTGTTAAAATTTTTACCTATATTCTCTAACTCTCTAATTTAATTTATTTAAAAATAATTTTAACTAGCAAAAAAACTCAAAATGTAAGTCATAAATTTGTGTATTAACTTTTTTTTTTGTACCATAATTAAAAAAAATAAAAAAAAGTAATAATAAAAATTACAATCTTGTAAGTCCAATAGAATTGAAAAAAAAAACATGTTTGTATTGTCAGTTTTTTTTTATTTTTATTGGGTGACATTTTTACTAAATAATTTTTTTTTTTTTTTTTCAAATTCATTTATTCTTTGCAATTTGCTATGAAAATTATACTAGTTAACTTTTAATAACAAAATAAAAAAATAACAAATAATTTTAGTAGGCAAAAATTTACTTTAAAAGTTACTCGGTATATTGGTTGACTATCAAAATAAATTAAGTAAGAAAATTGTTGAAAAAAAAAAAAATAAAGTTTTCCAGTAGCTTAAAACTGTGTTATTTATACATACAAATGTACATACATAAATATAATTTGAAATGTAATAAAATGTTAATATTAATAATAGAGAAAAACAAAATCGATGTCTCAAGGTTATCAAGGCTAGTAATATAATTAATTTACAATTTACAATGAGGTCATGGTTTTTCGTTTGAATAAAATTGAGCATATAAGATAAAATTTTGCAAATATGTATATGTATGTATGCATATAAAAAACACAAAAATATGAATGATTTAAAATATATTATTATGTAAGTACAAGTATATACGAGTATAAGTATATAATGGACAATTTTTTTTTTAAATGTTTTATTAATAAAAATCACGATAACATTTTTAAAAATTACGAATTTTTTTTTTTTAATTCTTTTACAAGGATTTCTAATTCTATACATATCATATGTTTATATACATATATGGGAATACGTATATACATATACGAAATATTAGAACTAGGTTTGTGGGTATGTAAAATAAAATTATACTACATTATTTGCATATTGGGCTAATTACTCGTTTCATTCTATAGCTGGTGTTCTTTATGTAATAGTTTTGCTACATAAAATGTAGATGTCTTGTTAGTCACAGGTGTATAATATTAGAACTATTTATGTTTAAATGTAAAATATTTTTATACTAAAACAGAAAAATTGTAAGACAACAAAATATACAAAATATTTTTATTATTTTAAATATTTTTTTTTAATACAAAACAGTTAATCAGAATCAAGTTTCAACGACATATAAAATTTGAGACATGTTATTGCCGAACACCACAACTATGTGGAGTATTTAAGTGGAGTATAAAGGGCATAATGTAATTTTACTGAATTCCAATAAAAAAATCAATTAAAAATTTTAAAAAAATTAATTTAATTAATTTTTAAAAAACTAAACAAATGTACTAAAAATAAGAAAATAATTTTTAAATAACAATATGGTAGTATTTGTATAAAATTATAGTATTATATAAAAGATAGAAGAAATCCGTTATTTATGATCTGTTTCTACTCTTGTAATGTAGCAATTGTTACTAGTAGAATGACTTATCATGCTTATATATACATACATATATGCATATCAAGCTTCCGCAATAATACAAATTTATTAGTTTAAAATTTATAATTAAAACTAATTTAGTATATTATGTATTAAATACAAACTGAAGTCATTTTAGTAGCTGAAATTTTTAAAAAGTAGTTCAAAATATTCAAATACGAACAAATATTTTGATGAGTTTGAATAAATTTTAGTCCTTCTACAGCTATACTCAAAATCATATACATTTTTATCTAACAACGTGACATCTGGTTTAAAAAAGCATAAGTAAAATTACAAATGCAAATAAATTATCATAAATTCTGATGAAATTTTTTTGTGTTCCCTTAGTATTTGTTAAATAAGTGATGTTGTAATTGAATACAGAAGCCAATCATTACTAAAAGAATATCTTACACAATTAAATTATTCGAATTATTAATTTAGATTTTGATAAATTAAAATATTTTTTTCCAATAAGTAGCAAGCATTGAATTATCTTTTTTGAAATAGTTTTTACGTAATTACGTTATTACAAAACAATAATAATATTATGTTCTCTAAAATTCATGAAAAAGATTACCAACATATATGAAAAAATTTTTAAAATTAAAAAATTCAATAATATTTATTCAAATTCATTTTATTCTAATTAAATAAAAATATTCATATTGTAAAATAATACGAAAGTACTTACTTAAAAAAAATTAATTTACTCCATTATTATTTGTAATTAATTAATGATTATTTTAAAATATTTTATAAAATGGACTTTGTTAGAAAAATTCTTAAGTCTAGAATCATTCGAATCTGCCCATCTTTGAATTTTATAAATTACATTTTACTGTATGAATTAATTATTTTCAATATTATTATTGTAACGTGTGAGTATAATTACTCACTTGCACACTTAGCTCAAAATATAGCTTTATTTTTTTATAAAAATATTATTCGGGTAATTACGTGATGACTTTTTTCAAAACCTGTTATAAGTTTCTTAAATATGAGTGCTTTTAACTAAATTTTACAATTTTTAGTTACATTGTAATCATTTAATTTCTTTTGTAATTATTGAATTTGAGTTTTATAAACTTTTAATAATAAAATTATCATATAATTTTTATTTCAAGTAATAATTACATTTATTTTAATTTAAACTTATGTATATATGTTCGAAATTGTGAATTTGTAAATAATTTTAATTTAGCAAACTAAGTATATGAAAAAATGTGAAAATAATAAACAAGAATGTTAGACCTGTTATAGATAAGTATATTGTGAAATTTTATTAAAATCAATTGGTTTTCATTAAGAGAAATAATTGAAATTATAATTAGAAGTACTGAACTAATACTTGATAAGATAATTTTTGCAAACGATAAAATTTATACTACTTATTTTGAAGTTTTATAATTTGTGAATCTTCATTTATTATTCATTTATTTATAAACAGGTTTTAATGGCCTTTACAACTCTATCGAGTGAATATTTATTAATCACACAAATATTTTTACTAAAAAACTAGAATTCGAACATGAATTTAAATGAAAATTTTTTTCCATTTTTTTGATTTTCAATATTTAGATTAAACTCATGTTATGAAGAAAATTTAAAATAAAAAACTATTAGTAATTGACAGGATTTAAAATCATCACTCATTTCGTATTCTTAAAATTTATCTTGTATTTATATCTAAAATATGGAATTTCTATAACTTGTACAGTAGTAATTATTTTAACTATGCTCGTAATTCACGATAAACTCAAATATAATAATATTTATGATAATGATTAAATACCGACTTACCTTTTCATCTCGTGACATTCACAATTTTTCAATTATTCATATAAACCAATTCATTTATAACTGTTTTTTTTTCTTGTTATTATTTTACAGTGTTTTTTAACTCAAATTTACTATTTGTGTGTGCTTCACTTAAGAAAATAAAAAAAAAGTTCAAGCTGGTAACCTTTAATTTTTTTTTATTTTTGTTTTATTTTTGACACTCAGTTAATTATAATTTTTTTTTTTCTGATATATTTTCTAAGGTCCTAATATTACAAATGGAGTTGCACCAATATTTAATTTACAAGATAACAAAAACAAAAACGTAGAAATTTTAAAAATTAAAAAATATTATTTTTATTATTTAGGTTGCTCATGTCAGTTTTTAATATCAAAAGTATACAGAATTAATTAGAGAATTTTTTTTTGTATTTTGTGTTGCTTGTTCTTGTCATTGATTTGTCGTTTTTATTATGTATGTATTTTATAATAGCGTTGCCTTCCTGCCTTTTCACTATGATTGTTGTGCTTTATAGTGCAAATTTTCGTCTTGGTTCTTTGAATATTACACAATTAAAAATATTCAAATAATTTTTTTTTGTCTTCCCCTTAACTTTTTTTTTTTCTTATAATTTTATCACTTATTTTATTAGAAATTTTTAATATTATTTTATTTTTATTTTTTTTTCTTCTTCTTTTGCTTTAATTTATATTATTATGCGCCTTTAGCCAAAAAGTGTAGAAAAAAAAAACAAAAATTAGAACAAAAATGAAAATTAAGTAAAAACTAAACAATAATAATAAATAACAAAATATTATATATTTGTATATATGTATGTAAGTATATATATATATATAGAATTATGGTTACAAGTATATATTATTATATAGGGTGACTTTGATTAATAAATTATTTGAAAATAGTAAAAAATGTCACAATTAAAATTAACACTATTCTATTTAACAATTTACATTTTCTATTTTATAATTTAAATCTAGACTTAAATTAATTGTAATACAGATATTAATTGTAATATAGATATTAATTGTAATACAGATATTAATGCAGTATTTCGTATATTATTAGAAAAACAAGCGCAAACTTTTATAACATTTTGTATTGTACCTATTTTTGTTTAAAAAATTGGCAATACACTTGTAGTTTTAAGCATGGTGGTAAAAAACAATTTTATAAAAACTATCTGAAACAAAAGACAAAAATGTCAAAATCTTATAATTCGTATCCCGGAATGTAAAAACAAAATAATGTTTTTTTGACAATGTAAGGGGTTTCAAAAACTGTTTTTGTGATAATACGCAATACTAACTACACATGTTACATTTTAAAAATATTAATTGCATATGTTGAGGGGCGAAAAAATTAAAAAAAATCATTATTAATTCATTTTTGAATTTTGCCATTACTGCTACATTACAAAATAGCAAATTAAAAAATTAATAATATATGGATTCGTCCGAGTTGAAATTTAGAATTTACTAAGATTTAAACAGTTTACTAAAATTACGTATAAATATTTGTTTATGATTGGCCACAATGTACTTTTTTGGGAAATAAAATTGAACGAATGGTCAAAGTGACGGTTTCACACCATCACACAATTTTAGTTTCAATTTATTATTTTCTAATCTTTTAGAAGATTAGTTGATGAAGTATTTTTGAAATCTAAAAATTCCAAATCTTTTATAACAAATTCAAATTACAAATGAATAATTATCCTTAAATATTTTAGCAAATAAAATCACCCTATATAAGTAGTATTGGTGTGTATACAAACAAATTCAATACATATTACATTTTTCAAATAAAAAATATAAGTATGAACACATATATTTATTTGTGTGTACAGGCGGTATGATGATATAATAAAGGTATACAAGTGCTCGTATATGTATGTATTGTGTATAAACAATTAAATATGTCAAAAATAAAAGTAAGAATATGTATGCATGTATGTACATAAAAAAAAATTTCTTTTTTAAAATTTTTGAAAGATTCCTCTGCCAAAAAAAAAAGAACAACAAAATTATTTTTAAAACTTATAACAAAAAAAAAAACATTTTATAAAAATTTTTTTAATTTACATTATGAATTACTTGCAATTTTTATTTTTAATTCTATTTCTTTTTTATTTAAATTTACAAATTACAAAATTTTGAAAATGACTTGTAATTATTTTATATAATTAAATTATACACCATTTTAAATTACTCTTCTATGTGCATATACACAAGTATTTAACTATGTAAATGTTTGTATGTTAGTGTGTATATGAATTAATTATATTTTAAATTTTTGGGTCCTTTAATTTAGTAGGCATAATAATTACATATAAAAATTTTTTATACAAGTAAAACTTTGTAAAATATTTAATGAGCCAATATTTTTGGCTCATTAATATTTGAGTACTTTGGACGAATAATGAATGCATTTATGTAAGTATATATACATACATACTTACATTTATTTAAAATATTTTTTGAAATAAAAATAATTATATTTTGTATGACGTACGTGTATGCCGTTGATAAGTATTACAAATTCCATATCTATACGTATATGTGTGTATAATTATTTTATTAAAGAGATTTTCTTATTGTTATTAATAAAATGTATGTGAAATACTTGTATATAAAATAAGAATTTAAATAAATTTAGTATGAATAAATTTTGATTGGATTTATAATAATTGTAAATTATAATTAAATATTTAATTACATACAAGTTTACATACATACGTATAATAAATTGTATATCTATATGCATATATAAGTATATAATTGAAATATAAAATGACATTAGAATTGACAGTAATATAAATTGAGGTAATCATTTTTTTAAATCGCGAAATTAGATGTTAAGCTTTATTGATTTTCAAATTAAATAAAATTATAATTTATTTCATATATAAGTATAATAAGTATATATTTTATTTTAAGAATTATAAATTATAAAAAATGAATAAAATGATTAACTTGGAGAAATTCTACATACTTAATGTTGTCATCTTCATTTTAAACAAATTTAATTTTCTTGTTATATAAGAATAAATAAGAATAATTTGTTAAATTTTATATTAAAATAATAAAAATTATAAACTATTAGAATTCATGAAAATTTTAATATTAATATTAACAGTTATTTTAACAGTTAAGAAATTATGTATTTCAATCGATGAAATCGATTTTATTATGTCTTATAACGTGGTCCAGAAGTATGTCTTTGCCATCTCTTCTTCAATAAGAAGACAAATTGATCATAATGAAATTTGTTCGAATAATAAGAAAAATTTGAATTCTTATAATACAGAATTTACGATAGCTGGTAAAAGCCTTCAAATTGGCGAGGAATTATTACGATTGGGAAATAAGGTTGGTGGTCTAATTAAAGGAAAATATTATGTTCGGAATTACTGTATGCTATAATTTTTAAATTGATTGACAGAAATGTACTGCTTTCTATAGTTTATTTTCTTTACGAAAGTACTTTCTTATAATAATTTTTATTGCATAAACAGTATATTATTTTCATATCTATCAAATTTACTATATATATACTATACTTAGACTATTCGCTTGACTTAATTTTTAATTAATTTTTCCCATAAACTTCAACCATTGAAGAAGTTTCCAACTGAGCCTTCCCTTAACGATTTTCATAATACTATTTCATTGAAGTACATACATACGCGGTGGATATTTTCTGATTTTAAGAGTCCGCGAATTTTATATAAGATTCCTCAGCACATTTTTATTTTGTTTAATGATTAAATATTATAAGGAATCATTCTGTTATAAATAATTAATATGATTTTATTACATCATAATGCATTCAAAAAAAAATTTAATTAATTTTTTCGAAAATAAAAAATAAATAAATAAATATTTCAATATTTTAACTTTTATACGCTAGAATTTTTAATGAAAAACATTATTGAAAATTAATTTTTTTTTTTATTTTAATGAAGACATTAAGTTTTTCCTTTTTACTTTTATTTATTTTATATAAGAGATTTTGACTATATACAATTTTATTTTTGATATAACAGTTATTAAATAATTTATTTAATTCAATATTATATTAAAAAAAAATTCTTATATTCTTTAAGAAATCTTCAAATATTATCATCTACTTGTATAACGGTATTATCCTTAACTTGTCACTATTGTATATTATTTTCATACATGTACTATTTTCTAAAGAAAATGATTTCTTAATTAACATCTTTTTTTTGAAGCGAATTTCAATGATTTTTTTTTTATATAATATTATAAAAAATAAGGATAAAAAGGAGAATATCTTGAGTAATATTTATTATAAACACAACCTTTGGCATAGCTTTTGAGGGCAGTCTAAATAAACTAAAAGGAGAATAAAAGTATAAAAAAATGAAAATGTATAACAGTTTTTTCATAAATTACAATATTAAAATTTCCTTTCTTGTTTTTTTTTTGTAGAATCAATATAAAAAATATTGTAAATGAAATCTTTTATTTTTAAAAATTAAATATAAATTTAATTTTAATAATTTTTTACATTTCATATTTTTATTTTTAATTCTCATATTTTTCATAATATTACAAAAGCATAAAAAATGAATACAAAGCAAGGTGAAAACTTTTTCAAAAAACACCTTTCTTATGGGAAGGTGCTAAATATAAAATTATTGTTCCTTGACTTCATGGATAAAAAATATATTTGTTATATTTTTAATAAAGTTTTGAGTATGGGTACTCAAAATATTTGATTTCATATAATATGTAGTACAAGAGATTTTATAATATTCTTGTAATTATAATTGAAAATAAGTAAAATTTGTTTTTTGAAGAAATTTCAAATATAAGAAAAATAATTTTATTTTTTACATCCTTTATTTTTTATTATTTTTCCCTGCATGTATGCATGAGTTCTTTTGGTTGTTTTTATATTTTTTAATAAGATTTTATATAAATAGTAAAAAAAGATGCAATTTTCAGAATATAAAATGCGGCAATATGTATAGAATTACCCTAAACGGATGATAAAGGAAATTTTGTGTTTATAAAAATTGATAAATAAAATTTTGTTTGAATAAAGTGAAATGAAAAAAAAATTAATTGTATACTCGTACTTAATCCTTTAATGGTTTTCATTATCCTTAACTATATTTTTCTTTATAATAGATAATATGCGAGATCTGTTCGATTATATTTGTATAGCTGTAGTTTTACTCTTCTAGAAATTATTTGAACCTTTAGTTTTTGGTTTTTTTTTTCTTAAACTTTTATAATCATTGGTATTATTGTAGACAGAATTATTTATTATACATAATTATTTTAAATATAATAATTATATTTATTAAATATATTTCATAAAGTTAATAATTCATTATATTTTTCTTCTAAACTGTTATATTTTAAAATAATTTTACTAAAGAGAAAAAAAATTAATTACAAAATAAAAGTTTCCATAAAAAAATAATTTTTTTAAGAAATTTTTGGAAAAATATTTTTCACATGGATCATACGCTAGTCATAGATCTTGAAATGTACGTATTCTTTGAATTCTTATTATAAATTTTTATATATACTCGTAATATGTAAATGGATACAAATTTCAACTCAAAAATGTTGTACGGGATTTTGCATATTATTGTTTACATTATATTTGTATAACATAACGGTAATTTTTTGAAATATACTAAACAGGCAACGAAAACTGCCATTTAAATATTTCGCTCATTGAAAGGTTTTGAGTATTTTTGAACAATTTATTGAAAAAAAAAATGAGTCATAAGAAACAAATTTTGAATTTTTTACAAATTAAATTAAATTTCTCTTTGAAATTTTTACAAATTAAATTTTTGTTTGAGAAAATTTTGAAAAAAGGCTCCTATTGAAGAAATACTGTTCCTGCTGTCATTATGCCTGACTAAGGAGACAAATTTTTGAACGATAAAAATTGAATGACTTTTTTAAAGTTTTCTCAAAAAAAGTGTTCACGCACTTGCTTTTTTTTCTAATAAGAGAATTGGCTTGTTGTACGAGTATTCTTGTTTCTTATATTTTTTTCGAATTTCAACTTTGATCTCTTTTTACTAAAGTTACTAAATTATTTTTTTAACAAAATATTGTTTTCATAGTTAGGGTTAATTTGAATGCATCGCTAATGATTTTTATTTTACACGAATAAAAAGAGACAGAAAGAAATTTTTTTTCTTAATTTTTCTCTAAGCGTTGCAAACATTATCGTTTTTTAAATGTGTGTTCATTCCCACTAAAGTTTAAGTATATGTTTATTAATTATATGTACACATGTTTCCAAAATTTAACAAAATTATTCTACATAAATGTACGTGTGTACATTGGCAGATATACTACACCTTCGCCCTCAACTTACACAATAGCATGTATGAAAATTATAATAAAAAGTATGTATAATGCATATGTATGTTTGTATATTAAAAAAAAAAAAAAACAAATTTTAAGCAAAATTTTGAATTTTTCGCACGCTCTTTTTTTGCTTTCCTTGACTTTTTTTTTTTTTTGGTCTTTCGCGTTTTTATTATTTAGTAATCAAAACGGGTGTAAAAATATTCTCAAAATAAAAAAAAATTTTTTTTTTTGAAAAAAAAAACGCGTTTTACAGAGAAATTTTTAGAGGAATTTTGAACTTTTCATAAGAATGTATTCAAAATGAATAAAATTAGAAATTTTTGCTTCTAATTTCTTGGTTTCGTTAAAATTTAAAGAGGCCACGGGTTCACTATGTAATTAATAACTACAAAATTTGCATCAAATTTGAGTTCCAATTTTACTCTACTTTTGTTCCATTCAAACATAGTTAGAAAGTTATAAAGATGATGTATTAAAACGGTGCAGTGACTATTGTGAATACAATGTGAAATTATTTTTCCACAATTAGTGCTTGTTAGTGTGGTAATAAGGCAAAACATATACAAATTAGATTTAGTGGTTTCCAATAAAAATAATTTACAGATTTTATGTTATTTTTCAACTAAAATCATATTTCTAGAATTTAGGTCAATATTTTTGTTTAAAAATTTCATTTTTGATTATTTTTCCAAAAGTAGATTTGATCAAAGTCCCTTATTTTATTTCAAGTAAAGAATTTTTTCAAATTTACTGTTTTAATGGATACTAAAAAGAAAAATTGGAATATATTTAACGTTCGCTGAATAATAAATTTTAATAATTTTAACAGCGACAAAAAAGAATGTTTCGAATTCAGCTAAATTTTGTTTAATTGTAAATTATAATCTGTTTAAACATACTGTAATATTTTTCATATTGCAATAAGTCGATTCAAATTTAAGGCAAATTTTTCATATTTCTAGGTACGAGTATATATAGAATTATTAATGAAGCCCATGAACTAATTATTGGATGTAGCTCAACACATTGTTCATCATTAAGCCCCTGGCCGTTATATGAATAGTCTCACTACTTTACTACTGTAAAACTAGATCAATTAAATTTGCTCCCTTATTCTATTCGAAATCCATAGTATTACATTAAGAGAATGACTAACAAAAGAACAAAAAGAAAAATGCAAATTTGACAACAAAACGGCAACATTTTTCAATTATTATCGGATTTGATCTGTTCTCTCCCTTTATGAATATTTTTTGACAACCCAAATTAATTATGTATGTATCTAATAAAACAGTATTCGTATACTTATTTGTTTTTTACATTTACAAATTAAACAATAAGTCCTACAGATGTGTGTAATAAATGCATATAAGAGTAACAAAATAAAATTTTTTGCTGATCTCATCTTCCTTAAAGTAAAAATAACAAAATACATTTTGTATACACATTTATACATACACATAATTAAAGTAACTAAAAATAAAATATAAGTATGTAATTTTTTTTATTTCTTATTTAAAAAAAAAACATTTAATATGCAAAAATCTAAAGGAATCCTAAAATTAAATAAAAAAATTGAGAGAAATTCTGATTTTTTCTTATATTTTTTTCCATTCATTTTTGTATTACACATTTTTTTTTTCTGTTTTAGAAAACCCAAAAATGAGTAAAGCGCGGGTTGTTCTTTATTTTATTGGCAAAAAAAAAAAAATTTACATTTTTACTGTTGTTGTTGTTGCTGTTTTTTTATTTTGCCAATCCCTTAAAATATACACTTACATTTTTTGTTTTTTTCTTTCTTTTTGTATACTTTTATTATATCATATAATTATATATATACATACATACATACATTATGTTTGTTTATAATACGAAAAATTATATTTTTAAATGTATGATATAGTTATAGTATAACATTTTGTATAAATATAAAAAAATTTTTGAGGTTAAAAATGAAAAAGAAAAGCAAGCAAAAAAATAATAATAAAAAAGTAGCAAAATTCAATGCGATCACTCTCAAAATTATAAATGTGTATATAAATAATATTATGTAAGTATATAATGTATGTATAAAGAGTTATTGAAATATTATATTAATATGCATATACAAATGGATGTATGTATACACATTATAATTCAAAAAAAAAAAAACACATGTGTTCACAAGATTAAAATATTGTCGAGTTTTTTTTAATTTTTAATTTTTCTTATATATTTTATTATTACAATTCGTATTAAATAATATTTTTAACATTATTAAATAATGTTTTTTTTGTGCAGTTAAAAAACAAAAAAATCTTAAATTTATAACAGACATAATATTTACAGAAGGGGCGAGATTTTAAACATAAGTCAAATAAAATGTTTAATAATTAATAGATTTGTAATTTAATAAAAAAATTACAAAAATGGAACACTATTCTTTCTTGTACAAATATATTGTTGGTATTGGTCTTTCACTTGTTTAAAATATATATACATAGTTTGAGTTAAACTAAATGTTAATGATATACTCATATTAATATTATATTTTTATTAAATTATTATTATTAAATTTAATTGTATATAATTACAATATTTACCACTGAATTTATATTATACAATTCATTTATGTGATATAAATTGTATAAAAGTTATATATATTACAAAACTGTATATTTACGTATGTATAATATTTTATAATATTGTATATTTCAAAATTAAACACTCTTAATTAATTATTTAAAACAAAAAAAAAATACTTTTTTTTTTTTTTTGGAATAATGTGAACGTACTTTATGTGATATACTTAATATGACATACATATGACATAATAATAATATTGTTATACATTAAATTGTATGTACTGTGTGTGTGTGTATTGTAAATTTATTTATCTAGTATCTGCAATAATGAAGTATTTTTGCAAAAAAACATTGGCAATTTAATTTTCGATTATTAAATTTTTTTTGTATTGAATTTTTAGTATTTAAGAAACACTCTGTAGCACATTATAATTGTATTATTTTGAACACATTGTATAAATTTATTATTATTAGATACCTTTTATAAAATCGAAAATTAAAATATTTAATAACTATAGTAGAATTAATGATGATGATTTAATTTAAATTATTAATATCGTAAATTTTATAATTAAGTTATTTATAATGTTTTTTTTATAAAAATAGAAACAAAAACAAAAAAATTTACAGGTAAAATTATGGTACCTATTATATATTTTATATTTGATAATCCAAAAAAACAAAAAATTTAATTTTTTTTGACAAAAACACTTAAAGGAAAAACTTAAAAAAGACAAAAAAAAAATGCTTTTGCGCTATTTTGTTTTTTTTTTTTTTTATTGCTTAAATTTAATCGCAACCGCGTGCATTAACCATTAGTTTAGTTGTGGTATCTAAGAACTTCTAAGCTCTGCTCTTAGGTTAGTAGCTAGTTTTTCGCATATTTGAGAATTTCGCGAGATTTTTTTTTTTTTTATTTCTGCTGTTATAGTTTTTGTTTGCTAATTTTTATTATTTTTGTTTTTCTTTTATTTTCTTATTAATAAAGTGTACCTACTACATATGTTGTAAAAATGAAAACGAATGGATGAATAGAGAAACAAAATAAAAATGAAAAATATATATATATATACAAATATATAAATATATATATAAATATACAATATGTAAAAAAAATCGGCAAAAATATTTTTGCAAACACACATTGACAATCAGCTTTCGAGGACGGAGAGAGAGACCTTCTAAATTATATTAATTTTTTTTTGGTTTTTTGCTTGTTTTCTCTTTTATATTCATTATTTATATATTATTTCTTCTTTTCTTGTTTTATTTTTGCTTGGTTTTGGTTTTGTAAAACAGAGAAAAAAGAAATAAATAAAAAAGATCACTTTATTCACAAATTGTGTTATTAAAATAAAATTATAAAGATACGGTCACACTTTAGAGTATATTATCAGTTACTGTTACTCGTATATTTAAAAAAAAAAATTTTAAAGAAAATTGAAATTTTCTAAAAATTGATTTGGAAATTGCTTTTGCGAAAGTACGGAGACATTCACATTTTCAGAGACACGGCAAAAGTAGTTTGCATATACTACAGTAGTAGACTCGTAGTTATTATTGACATGAACATTATTATCAATGATCAGTTCAATAAACACAAAATTATTTGTATTGTGACTACCCTGTTACATGAGCCAATAGCAAATAACAATAAATTCGGATTAAAATTTTGGAACATGTGTCCAAAAATAAAACAAAAACAAGTAAAAACGTTTCAGTCGGTATAAACCGATTGAATTATACCCTGCACCTTTCGTTATTGTGTAGCAATTACTCGAACCTCTGAAATCATTCTATAGAAACTTCACGGATATGTCTGACCTATAATTAGACATCCGACTGCCAAGTTTCATGAATCTGACTTTATAATTTTTCCAATTATTTAAAATTAGCTTGTGGAGTTGTATGGTAAGTACCTGAACCTGCCAAGCAATTCCACCAAAACTTCACAAATATATCTGATCTAAACTCGGAAACATAACTGCCAAGTTTCATGAATCTGACTTTATTATTTTTCCAAATATTAAGAATAAGCTTTTAGACTTGTATGGGATCCACTCGAACCTGTCAAGCAATTCCACCAAAACTTCACAAATATATCTGATCTATAATCGGACACACAACTGCCAAGTTTCATGAATCTGACTTTATTATTTTTCCAAATATGTAAAATAAGCTTTTGGAGTTTTATGGCAAGTACCTGAACCTGTCAAGCAATTCCATCAAAACTTCACAAATATATCTGATCTATAATCGGACACACAACTACCAAGTTTCATGAATCTGACTTTATTATTTTTCCAAATATTAAGAATAAGCTTTTGGAGTTGTATGGCAAGTACCCGAACCTGTCAAGCAATCGCACCAAAACTTTAGAAATATGTGTGACCTTTAATTGGACACACGACTGCCAAGTCTCATGAATTTGACTTCATTATTTTTCCAAATATTTAAAATAAGCTTTTAGACTTGTATGGGAGCTACTCGAACCTGTCGAGCAATTCCACCAAAACTTCAGAAATATATTTGAGCCATAATTGGACACATGACTGCCAAGTTTCATGAATCTGACTTTATTATTTTTCCAAATATTTAAAATTAGCTTCTGGAGTTGTATGGTAGGTACCCGAACCTGTCAAGCGATTCCTCTAAAACTTCAGAAATATATTTGACCTATAATTGGACACATGACTGCCAAGTTTCATGAATCTGACTTTATTATTTTTCCGAATATAAAAAATTTGCTGTTGGAGTTGTATGGCAGCCACCCGAACCGGTGCAGCTATCTCATTATAATTTTTAGAGCATATGTAGAATATAATTGGACACATGTATACAAAATTTTATATTTATAGCTTTATTCGTTTTTGAAATATTTAAAATAAACTCTTGGAGTTGTATGGCAGCTACCCGAACCCGTTGTCCGACTTAGTCCAATAACAATAGGGTTCGTCCTTGGCACAAAAGAAAAAACTTGTGAAAGTTTGGTGTCGATTGCATTATTCGTTTTTGAGTTATCGTGCGATCGGACGGACGGACGGACGGACGGACGGACGGACGGACGGACGGACGGACGGACGGACATGTCTAAATCGACGCAGAATTTTACGCTGAGCAAGAATATATATATATGTCCATACCGCAGATGACTCCTTCAAGTAGTTACAAACTCCATACCAAAGTTAATATACCCTTCACGAAGTGCAGGGTATAATAAAATATTTATTTAATGTACAAGTTTCATATTCTTTAAAAATTAATCAAATGAACAATTATAATTACCCCTTAAAAGTTTAGAACTTCTTTCAGTTAAATGAAAAGTTCGGTTATATGAATCCTTTCTAGAATTTATTAATTTACATAAATTTTTAAAACTGATTATTTAGTGATTTGCATGAGAATCTTTATAAATTAATCTGGAATGGGCAAATATTTGGAAGAACTTAAAATATTTGATAAAAAAAATAATTAAAACTTTTGATATAAAAGTACTTAGTTTTAAAACTGGGAAGGAATTGTTTAGTAAGTTGCGTTACTCAAAATAAAAAAGTTAATTTAGTGGAATGTCCCCAAATTTTGGAACTGAAATTTTTAGCTTATAAAAATATTGATCTAATGAGAAATCACAATGACAACATATCTGGGGGTTGTACATTAAATATTAAATGTTTGTCTTTATAATAATCCGGAGGTTTATTAAGTTTCATTATAGCATGATTAGATAATATTCATGTTAGTATTAAAAATTATTAGTTAGTTTTCAGAAATAAAAACTTTTACACGAACTAGCTGAAAAATTTTGTTTTTATTAAATAGAAAATAAGAGATATTTTTATACAAACGCGTTAAGTAAAGCTGTTAAAGTAAATAAAAATAAAAAATTAATGTTTATTAAAAAATTATAATAAATATATAACTAATTGCATAGATATTTATTAAGTCGATTCAAACTAAGTAGTGCAAATGGAGCTTAATCAATTAATATACACATGTACATAATACATATTGTTACACATACAGCATAAAGCACGGCAATTATATACATATATTAATTCTAAACGGCATAGTTCCTATATTACAAACATACATAGGTGCAATATAGATATTTACATACACAGCCATACATACATATATTATAATACATATTATAACACTATATAAAATTGACGCCACAGTAGACCCAGAGAGTAACGATGTAGATGTGAATGTTTTAATAAGTTTGTACTCATAATCGCCTAAAATATATGTATGTAGTTCTTTCTGGTTTTTTGCTTCTATTTTAATTATTGTAAGCATTTGAAGAAATATGAACACGCTTTTGAACGAAAACGCTAAACAGTGCAAAAAATCATAAAATAAGAAAACAACTACACGCAACTTAAGTTGAAGTACAATGTAAGAATTTAGTACATTTGGCCAGTGTTGAAACTTAGTTTTGCTTTCTAAAAGTTTTTAAATATGTTAGGAACAAAATAGTGCTCCTTTTTCAAATTTTTTTATTTGATTATTATTTTATTTTGAATATTAAGACTGAAACTGTTTTAAGTTTTTCAGGATTACACACCAATATGTTATGCATTAAATGAAATCAAAAGGTTCGAACCAGGGTTATCACTATCAAGAATAGTTTGTAACCATCCTTGAGGTTAAAATATCACCAAATCAAGAAAAAGGGAACCAACCTGTAAGCAGTAGGTAGGTATTCGGTTTGTGAACTTCAATACATTGCTCTTATGTTTATATCCGTATAAATTTATATTCATCCGTCCGTTTGACTGTGCGTCCAGGCAATAAATCAAAAACTAACATATTTTGCCTAAATGGCAGAACCCTATGAGTAGGACTGTTATGTTTATTAAAAGTCGATGAAATTTTTTACACCTTATTGCAGCTAACATAACACGGCACGGTTTACTCAACCTTCCTAGTTTTAAATGAAATTTTCGCTTTAATAGTATCTTTGTCTTTGACTTTAAGGACAAATTAATTCCAAAACAGGAAAAATTAACCCATATATAGAAAGGAGAACCATAAAAGTAGAAAAAAGTAACCAATTTTTGTACGAAATCACCAAAAGTGTGTACCCTGCTTCGAACCGCCGCATACTCAAAATTTGGCATTATTATCTCATCTAATGTAGTCCAACACTGCATTTTAATATACAATAGATGACAAAACGTTCAAGTCCAGAGAGATAAAACTTATCATCGTGTAATAAAACACATACAATGTAGAAAAGAAAAAGTAATAGAAAACAACGTCGGATAGAAAACGTGGAGAATAAATTTGAACAAACAAAAAACGAATACAAAATAGATACATGCACATGTGCACATGTAAAATAAAAAATATGAACAGCAATAGAGAAGAGCAAGAGGCTTTAAATAAACAATATTTTGTGAGAATGAGAGAAATAGAGAACAAAAAAAATCAAATATCTAAGAGAGAATATGATAGCAAAAAACATAATGAAAACAAATAACAAAAAAAAATTTATTTTTTTTTTTGTGTTAAAAACATTTTGAGCAAAAAAACGAACACCCATGACCCAACGGATACCTCCGATACGAATTACGCATTTGTTTACTAATACTATTGCAAAAATAATTTATAAAAATAACTTTATATAGCATATGCATATATAAATAATAAAACATAAAGAGCGTGAAATAAAAACTTACAGAATTCGTTTATCGCAAATTTCGTGCATATTCGCAATATTTTTGGTTTTCTGTTTATGTATGACTTTGAGTTTTTTTTTGCATTCCCTTTTGCTTTAGTAGCAAATCATAGAATCAACATACATACATACTTTACACGCCACACATTCATACACATGTAAGAAGAAGAGAACTAGCTTAAATTAACAAACAACAGCGAAGCGATATTATTTGTAATTTTAGAGCGCGAGAGAAAAAAAAAACATTTCAAAAATTCATAGCAAAAAAGCAACAAAACAGCAATAACGGACAATTCGCGAATAAGAAGAAGTAAAAAATGCTCTTAGAATATTAAAACGGCATTTAAAAGTGTTTTGCTGATGATGATCAATGTGATCGCCCATTTAACCAAAATAATTAACAAACTTGTGATATTAAAACGTTTGGGAGTGAATGAGCAAACACAAACAAACAGTGTTCGCATAACCATTGAATAGCGCATTTCCAATTAAATATACAGTAAGTTGAAGAAGACCGTGGATTACAATAAAGATAGGGTTTTTTTTTATAAAGGAGTTGACTAGTCAGATTCTGTCTTTAAGTATAGTAGCTCTATCATACATGAGTCTATGAGACTGAAAGAATTTAAACGAAAAAACGAAAAAGTTTTTTGTTTCTTGCAGAAGCTCGAAGAAAAAAAAATATAATAAAATTAAATGACTTCGAATTTTCCTTTGAAGTTGGGCTGTAACTTTCTAAAAGAAACTTATAACTTGAAAGTATCATTTAAGTCTTTAATTATCGTTAAAATTACCCTAATTCCTCAACTTTATTTTGAGTTACCCAAAATAAAAATTAGATTTGGGAATTGCGGGAAAATATTAAAAAAAAAATATGAACACTTTTACTTAATAAATAAAGTTTTTTCGACTGGAAACTAAATTTTAAATGATTAGTTTGAGTTATAACCTTCATAATAAAGCCAAACACACCTACTACACACATAAATTTTAGTATACATACATTCATACATACTTGTGTTGTATTAATTAAATTTTGAATGTGTTTTTTTAGCAAATTATAAAATAAAATAAGAGCTTGCTTAATACCCAAATAGATTTTTCCCTATGATTTCATTGCAAGTATCGAGTAGGTTCCAAGAACTCAAAAATAAAAATCTAACAAATACATAGTAGAAAAAAATTAAAAGAATTATTTCTAATAGGTTCCAATTCAAACTTGAATGTTTTTTATTTCAGTTTACGTCTTATAAAATAAAAAAAATTTGGAGTACCCCCAGCTAACCTAAACACGATTAGATAGCGTACATATGTGTATAATAAAACCCCAACGTAATATTTATAGAGAGTATTTTCTTAGGGATACTCTCCGCTTTAGTCAATTTACTTTATTTATGTTATGTGTGTAGTTGAATAACTTTGGCATGCTTTTTGACTATGAATTTTGCAAAAGTTTTGTAATAATAAAACCGGCATTTGGTACACATACATAATGTGTACGTATAAATATAATAATAACTGAATATTTAAAAGCATTTATGTACATAAATGCTTTATAGGTACATATGTATTTATATGCAATTTACCCATGTTAGGGACAGTGTTACCGTTGAAGTTCTGAATAACAAAAATATAAAGTGATAAAGTGTTAATTATTATAATAACTTCGTGTGTTTTTTATTATCTTGAAACAAACTCTTCAAACCTTAAATCAAACAAAACCTTATCTTTAAACACTAAAATCTTTAGACATCGTGTTTGAATATTTTGAAACAATTAAAGGAATTGAGCCTGAGACTTTGAAAGGACTTGTTATTAAAAAAAATTAAATAAAATTATAAATTTTCCAAAAATTCTACGGTGTAAATTTAAGCAAAAATTTATTTATCAAATTTATTTAGATAAGAAACAACATTTAACCGAAATTGAATCAAAAGAGCTTCGAAGATATTTCTTTACGAAACTAACGGCAACACTAAAAATGAATGGGTAGAAAAAACGAAAAGAAAACGAAGAAAATAAAAAGTAAAGCGAAGAGAATAAAATGATGATCAAATAAAAACAATAATATAAAAATTAAATTTGCGATGTTTAATCACCATCAAGAAATTTACACAGGTGAATTGTAAGTTTACACCTTCACTGACATTATATTGCGTGAGGCTTGGACATTTCTCATAATGCTCTCATTCGTTTTTATCTTTTATACGTTACTATTTAACAACACACTGCGGATGATTGTGAGCTCTGAAAGCTCAAAATTTTTATCAAATTGTAATGGTTTTCCGGCAACAAATCTCCTTAAGTCTATAATTTTTTCTAATTTTTAATGCTAAAAAAATTATTTTTCGTTTTTTTTAATAGAAGCATGTGTGTTTATTTAAACTTACAATTTTTTGTTATTTTCCCTCTCTTTATTCTCTCAAAGTCGTGGTCTTTACTATTTTAATGTGGTGGTTATTGCAGTTAATTGTAAAGACCTTTTATACTTTTATTTTTAACATTCACAAATAAGTATAAATTAAAAATTCTCTATCTTGATGTTTACATTTACAATTTAATGTTAATCGATACAGTCTTAGAATAGCCGCCCTTTAAATTTAGTTGAAAAATTTTGTATAGCATATGTTACACAATAATACCTACATAGCATATCGTTGTAGCCTATGTAATAGCAGACCAGGTCCTATTATTAGACAAAATATCACACTGTAGTAAAAGTTGAAGATGCGCAAAGGTATTTAAACAAATGTGATATACATAAGTATATGCATGTGTACACACATGGTGATATATATGTATGAATATTGTAAATAAAATACGCGCAGGCGTATTAATAAATAGATATAAGACGCTTGCGCTTTAGCACATTAAAAATTATAAAATTTTTGAATTTTACATTTTATATTTCAAATTTATCTCACAAATACCAACAAAAAATATTTTTGTTATTATATTTGCATGTGAAAAATGTTTGTATGCATGTATGTACTAAAATATACATAGTATGTATGTATGTATGTATACATTTATATTTCTAGTTTAATTTAAAATTTCGCGAATGTGGCGTTACTTTTTAAATTTTTTTTTGTTTTTTTTGTAAGTACAAATTAAGTTGATTAGAAAAATCAAAAAAAAATTTTAAAAGCTTACTTACGAGTACCTACTTTGAAATTTGCTTATGAATATTTTATATTATGGCGCCTCTATTTGTTTGTATACTGTTAAAAATAGTATGTAGAGCTTTTTGTTTTGTATGATTGCGCGTTCTAATATTATTATTTTGGTTGATCGTGAAAATTATTAATTAGTATTTATTTTGATTTTTTTGACTAACGCATACTATTTGAGGTTTAGAATAGCCTTTTGCGTTTGATGAGTCGCTTATTATGATGGGCTAACAAAAATTTCAGCACTGTCATTCAATTAACTTTTCTATATGCATTTTTAAGTATTAAAATAATTTTTGACTTGATAATGTTGCGGTTTTCGATTTTCACATATTTAAGGAGGCAACAAGGTATATCGTTTTTTTCGTAGTAATGCACATATGTAATTAAAATACATACATGTGTCCTTCTATATACATATAAATATAATGTTAAATTTAAATCACTAACAATAAGTATAACTAAAAGTAATCACTTTATAGTTACACTAACTAGGTTGGCTTGCGGTTTATGTTATGCATTTATTTTTAATTGGAACAGTATTGGCTTTTGGATGCTTTTTTTTGTCATCAAAATTGTTAAGAAGGTCGTTTGATTTTTTTTCCATACTACGTTATAACTCCTGTTTTAATAATAATAATTGTGGAGAAAATATTTCAAATTCAGTTTTTATTGGGAAATTATAAGTATTAAAAAAAAAGAAGAAAAAATAATTTGCGGTAACTGCTGCCATCTAGATGATTTAAAGTTATTTAGAATTTAAAGTTATGTACGTCGTTAATTGTTGTTGCGATTATAGCGCTTTGTAATGCAGTGAATGTATTAAAAAAAAATGGAGTTGACCATGTCAGCTCTTTGATGTCCGTACGAACGTTATATGACAGTTAACAAAAAGATTCGCTAGTAACACTTTTTCAGAATGGTTTTTTTACTAAATTCAAATTTACTATTACTAAATTGAATGGTTGTATTTGATATGCGTTAATATTGTTCTCCATTGATTTGTGACAAATTTTAATGCTGTTACTCTTACAATTCGAAATTATTTTTTAGGTTGCAGGACAGCTAGTCGAACCACTGCTTTGGTCGAATCCATATTAAATAGGCTTCTTGCGGCACAATTCTTAGTTATTTATGAAAATTGTGTTAGTCTACGTTAAAGCATTTTTAAGTTATCGCTGGAATAAACGAGCAGACAAAAGGACGTGGCAGACGTACACTGATATCGGAATAATACTGTAATATTAATGCAGGATTCAGCTTATAAATGCCAAATGCTGAATTGCGTGTATCGATACGGTATTATTGCTATTTCGATGCCAGGGATTGTTAAATCGACTCAGAATTTGATGTTGATCAAAAACATATGCTTATACGTTAAGACATACAAATCTCAAACCTCTATTTCATTCATTATATCTCATTATATCTTATATATACCGGTATAGTGAATGGAATTTTGAAAATTTCAGTTGATATGATGAGCTCCAGTTTTCACGATAATTGTTAAATATTTTCTTGAATTTCTTTATAACAATATCTTTCGAAAATTCAAGCAATATAAAGAAACGCATCATTGTCAAATATACCGAATTTTAATGAGGTTTTTCTTTTGCAGCATTCGACCTTGCAGAATTTTTTGACTTTCCATATAAAGAATTGAAAATTTAATGAGTTGAAAATGTTTGAGTGCAGTAAATTTGAGTGCATGCAGAATTTACAATTAGAATGCTTTAAAATTGAAATTTCCGTAATATTCCAATTATATATTTTTTTTTTGCATTCAAAATTATTGTTAGATGAAATAAATAAAAACTAGATTTTAAATATTAAATAACCGGATAGTTAGTCATAATATAATAAGAAATATTAATATTAATAATGAAATTTCAGTTTGCAATGACACTAGATTTCAATATTAAATTTATGTTGTATATTTATAAGACTAGAATCTCAAGGTCAAACAGTAATAATTTTTCAAATATTTAATTTTAAAATTCCAATTTGTAATCAAGCTACCTTATCAAATTTTCATTCCCATATACATAAATGCAGTATATTTTTAATATGACTATAGACATCTATAGAATATCTCATAATTGTATATACATACATACATACATTATGTTTACATATACTAAAATATACTCACTCACTTGTATCGTAAAGAATTTAGAATTTATTTCATCTAAATTTGTAGTTTTAATGCTTTTCACTTTTTTTTTTTCTTTTTTACTATTTTCTATAATATTCTCAAGCTTCTTTAATAACAAGCAGTTATAATAACACGCTAGGATTACTGTTCTGTTTCTCCAACTGTACTTTTATATCATATACACATATACATACATATACAACTTACATATATGAAAATAAATACTCTTATTCCTGCTCTACGGAGTAACGAAAATGTTGACTTTTTTTTTTTTTTTGAAAAAAAATTTTTTCTCCAAATAAGAAACCTACTATTTTAAAGCTGTTATTTTAGTTTTATAATATTATTATATAAAAAAAAAGAAATAAATAAAAATAATAATAATGGTATTAATAATAAACGGGACCCGTTGAAAAGGCCACCACCGTTAAAATAGTGAACCAGGAACAAAATTCTTTTCAAACAACTGAAAAGACAAAAAAAAAGCAACAGCAAAAAATAAAATAAATAGGAGAGAAGAAGTTAAAATAAAAAAAAAAAATATACAATCAAAAGATAAAAATAATAAAATAGAAAAATGAAAATTCTTCAAAATGTTGTTTATATATTTAAACAACAACAGTAATAACAATAATAACACGATAACAGTACGAACAATAATAAAAAAAATAAATGAAAGAAAAAAAAAGTGCCTAGAACAACTGGTCCTTACGTTTACAACCAATAAGTTTGTTGACTTAAACTTGTTTTATAACAGTCAAAATTAAGATTTAAATGACAAGTATTACGCGAGCCGCTTTACAATAAAGATGTAGTTTTAGATTTTTTTAAAAAATAAAAGAAATCTTAGTTTTTTTTTAATTTTACTATTGTGAATATAGTTTATAATGCTATACAGATGAGAAGTTTAGTCATTACACAATAGAACCACTTTTTTTTGAGTGGCGCTGTTGTAAATTAAAAAAACTTAACATTCACAAGCGCCTCTCAAAAAAAAGACATCAATTTGTTTGTTCGTTTGTTGTTTGTCCAAATGTGACATTCTGCTAAACTGTTGTCATATGTAAATTCATAATATACCAAAAATTATAATTTTGATTTTACCCTTCCAAATTAGTACTTAATTCAAATCGATCGTTCTTAAAATTAATTATTAAATTATTCGTAAAATGAAAACTCTAATAGGGTCATTCAAATGAGTTTCCAATTTTAAAAATTTGTTTGTTCCTCAAATTATTCCTCAAATTATGCAAAATATCAATTTTCCATTGTCTGTTTATTTGGGAGCTTTCAAACTTTAAATCTTACTCAGTCTCCGTTTTTTATGCTAGAAGAAGATATTTTGAATAATTACTTTAAAATTCTTCCAGAATGTTTGCAATTTTGTTTATTAATGAAAAAGTCACTAATTTAAACCTAAAGCTTTATGTAAAATGTATGAACTCTGAACGTAAGTTGATTAAAGAGAAAAGTGCTGTTTTACAAAGTATGTGTTTGAACGACAATATTTTTATAAATAAGTACCAATATAATATGTAATATATGAAATGTGTATGAGTGCATAACATAAAAAATTGTATTATTTGTCTCTTGAGATTGAGATATAAGCTAAGGAATACAAATAAAAAAATAATATTATCCTTTTCATTTTAATGTTAAAAATTACAATTTTTCGGTATTTTTGTATACATGAAAACAGAGTAATCATATTATTAAATTTCTATAATAAATAAATTCATAAAATGAGAATTGGATTAAGGAGAATTACTTTAGAATTATATTTGGAATTTTATTTAATCTGTAGAGATTATTACAAATATGCTAACGCTAAATATATAAAAAAAAATAATTTATAGTGAAAAATTTCGTTTTTGCAAATAATTTGCTTAAACTGGAGTGATTAACATTACGAATGATCAAAGACGATGTTATTTTCAGTATAAGTATGTAATACATAGCAGATTCCAGAAATTACGAATTTAAGTTCATAAATATAACAGGATCCAAACAGTGTCAATTTCAGGAACAGGTACGATATTATTCAACTTCAGGGCATGACATTAGCCGAAAAACATACAGAATTATTCCGCCTTTTTCTAGACACAATTGACTTCATATGCTTGTACCAGTGAAAGCTTCCGATTACTATCTTGTTAACCTTAAAGTTCCCTTTAAGCAGGAAGATTTGCACGATTTTCATTCTCAACTGAATATTTAGAATCAAGTTTTCGATTGATTTCAGTACATTAGAATTACAGTATCTTCAAAATATTTATTCGATGTTATAATAACTTTTCGTACTTAATTACAATTTGCCGATACTAAATTGCAGATTTGGAAATTTTTTTCAAACCATTTGTCGACCCGTAATCGAAATCTATATTCCGATTTCACTATAATTTAAAACACCCATATTAATAACACTTAATTTTCCGTATAATTAAAATTTTTTCCATTAGTGTTTAATTAATTTTAAACTTCACTGTAGTTTTAATAAAAAAAAAATTCAAGTACTATCAAAACAATATAAAATATTATCAAAAACATCATCAAGAGCAATCATCATCAGTAACATCATAATCAATATTACCATCATTGGAAGAGTAACATTGCAAATAGTATATTATGTATGTATGTATGTGTATAACAACATAGAATAAACAGAACACAGTTATAATATGCCTACATCCTTATGATGCGCTCAAATTCTTTTAGAAGTTTTTCCATTTTTTTTTTATATTTTCTTCTATGATTCTTTTTTTTTTTATTAACTCTTTTTCTATGCCTATAAGGGAGACCGGTACTATTCCACAAACATATTAATAGGTTCCTTCCTATCTGAGATGAAAACAACAAAAAAAAAAACGAAGAAAAAAATTTAATGTGGTTATTCATTCACTATATATGAAAGAACCACAAGTACCAACAGCAAAAAATTAAGAGTTGAGATGGAAGAAGAGAGGAACACTGCAAAATAATCATATAAAATAAAAATAACATTATAGGTAAGTATTAATGCCCTCCGTAAAACTGAATCTGGTTTAACTGGGCAATTCAATATTGCCAGTTAATAGTAAATAGTAATAAAATTTATTCGAAAAAAAAATACTTGTTATTTTTTCTGCTCTTGCTGTTGTTGTTGTTGTTGTCGGTGTTTTCTCTTATTTATTTTTTGTTTGTTTCGAAATTCTCTCTTATTATTTTCAATTTGTTTTTTTTTGTTTTGTTCTTCTAGTTTAGGTTTTTCGTAGTTTTTTTCTATCTTGTTGAATGACTTTATAGGAATTTAATATATGTGTGTATATAAAGTATGGAAAAGATTCTCTGCGGCATAGTTTTTGCAATCGAATTTTAACGAGAGAGTAGAAAGAGTAGAGTTGGGTAGAATTTATTTTTTTTTTGTGTATTTTTTCATTTTTAAGTAATAAATTAAAAAATAAAAAGAAATATTTTTTATTTTTTTAATTTTATGTTAGATATAGAATACACAGTGCTAGAATCATTTATTCTGTTAATTTTTTTTTGTTGAGATGAAGGATAATAATTTATGGCGTAAATAATATGCGATATTTAAAAAAAAAGTGATGTGGTACTTCTTTTTTTTACCTCTATTAATTTCAACATAAATTTGATTGATTAGTTTACTATTTAAAAATTAAAAATGAAATTTCTATTAGCTATATACTTAGGTTTTAAATTTAAAAATAAAACTAATAATAAATTTTATTTTATATAATGTTAATAAATTACCATTTTAAATAATATTACTTTAATCAGTAAGAATATTAAAAGTTAATGTAATTTATATATGAATATAATAGAATCAAATAGTAATATATGTAAGAGTTTAATTGTATATCTTTTAAAAATACACACATATCTGTTAAATTTAATTTGTCATATAATAAATTGGGCTATAATTTAAGAAATAAATAAAAAAAAATTTAAGTGTAGGCTTTATAATTTATATTGTGATTTTATGAATTTACATAAATTTATAAATGTGGTCATGGTTTAAGAATATTATAGCTTATATACTTAAATATAATTGTATTAATTGATTTCAGATATATTCACGTAAATACGATACTCTCACTAAAATTCATACCCCGCACAACAAATTGAAATTATTTACAAATTATTTTTCATTCATTTTATATTATTATTGATTTAATTAATTTATTTGAATTTTATATTAAGCTGTGGAAGGAACAAATTCAAAACTCCGCACGCGGTAAACTCATTTAACGCACGATAATTTCGACAGGCTTCATATAAAATATTTACAAACATATCGAAAATTGTTTGCTGTATGCGGCATTAATTTATATACAGTAATTAAACATTTTATTTCTAGTGAGAATTTCTTAAAATTTGAACATCGGAACAGTACAATGTTTCCTAAATAAATTGAATTATTTCTTAACATTTTAAAATTTTAGAACAAATTGTAAAAATTTTAATATTTATTGCTTTTGCTTTTCTGATTATTTTCCACAGTTTCAGTTTCGCCGGGACGGTACAGTCATTAGCAGATATGGCTGGGTAACAAAAAAGATATCTATTCGGAGAGAATTTGGAGTTTTATACTATAACAGAAAAGAATCTCTCTAGAGCCACTTCCTAATTTTAAATAATTTTTAAATAATAAGTAAAACAATTACTGAAATAATTTAATTTTTGTCCAAATAATTCTGCCAATTTTTTTTATTTGAATTTCACGAAATTTCAAACAATAAAAATTTTTAATTTAGAAAACTAAAGTGTAACATTTTAATAATGTAAATGATCCTCAATGTAAGAGAAAGAATTTTTATTTTTGTTGTTGCCTTCTTGAAATTTTGTTTTGGTAAGGAATAAAATAGAATGGCAGGTACAATTATTATTTTTTTTTTTTATTTCTTTTATAATAGAAAGAAAAAATAGAAACCAGAATAAAATTGGAATGAATCTTTATAGGATGGATCATATAGATTCGTTTCATGTAGCCCATATTATTAGAGCATATAACAGTATGTATTAATACTAGTTGTATATGTGCGAATACACGATGGTCAAACAGAAATAAGAAAAGAAAAAAATTTTTTTTTATTTAAAATATTCATTTTAATTTTTTTTTGTTTTTTTTTTTTTATTGTTTACGATAGTTTAAAGGTATGAAGTAATTTAAAAGCGCATGCTTCAAATATCCTACTTTATTTGGGCATTTTTATTGTTTAGCATATATACTTGAGGCAAATTTTTTAATTTGAGGCTATACAAAAGGATTACTGGTTGGTTTATATTTGTATAATGTGTGGAAAAGATTCTTGAATTTAAGAATTTTCTTTCAATAAAAATTTCAAACAAGTTTTATTTTTTTTTTTAACTATTATGCATATTTTATAGTACACAATTGGTACTTTAGAATTAACCGTATGGTATTGTAAAAATTAAATTGCTTAAATTTTATGTGATTTCCATTTTTTTTTTTGTATTTAGTATTTTTTTGTATTATAACTAATCTATATAAATTGGTGGAATTTGACAAACAATTGAAGAAAATTATATATTTATTTTTGAGAATTGTATTTAATTTAATAGATTAGGGAAATTTTATGTAATCTATATGTAAAGCATAAAGTTAATATTATGTACATTTAATTTTCAATTCACAAAATATGTAATTTTTCTGTTAAATTTTATGAGGGGTATTGAAATTAATCTATTTCATTATGCCCGTTTAATTAGAAGGTGGCTAATACATATTTATGCCTAAGTAGTAATTGTTGTTTTGTACAATTAAGAGAAAAGAAGGAAGAGAGGGCGTGAGAGAGAAGAAGATGGAAAGATAACGGTAAACAAATAGGTGGAATAGGCGAAGGTGAATGAAACTAACTATTCTGTATAATTGAGAGAAAAGAAGGAAGAGAGAAATACTGATCGGACATACATAATGAGGATTGAGGAGTGATATAGAGAGTAAGAGAAAAATATAAATATTTGCATAAATTGAGAGCAGTGTTGCTAATCCCTTCTTGCACAATTTCCCATCTTTAATTAAAAAATTTCCCATTTTTTCCCTTTCCAAAAGCTATTTGTTCCCATTTAATTTCCCTTTAAAAATTTCTTTTATTTATACCCATATATCTAATATTGTACTTAAATAAAATACGTATTTGATAATTTTTTCAATTGCATAGCTTAATAATATTAAGGTATTATATTAAAATTTGAAAGCACTTTAATTAATAGGTGTTTTCAAATTTTAATATAATTAATGCTATATCAGTTTAACGGCTTTAAAATAAATAAAAGGGGCTTTTTATTTTTCATTACGTGTAAAATGCATTTGGTCAAAATTGAAAAAAAAAATTAATATAAAACAAAAATAATATGTTGATAAAGTTTACAATGGAATTTCCCACGATTTTTGATCTTATTCTCCTATTTTCCCTTTAAAATTCCCTCAAAATGGGAAATTTCCCACGATTCGGCAACACTGATCGGGAGAATAGGAAAACAAATAGAAAAGAAAAGAATAGAGTAAGGAAGGTTTTTACGAACTATATAGAATACAGTTGCAGTATGAAGTGCAAGTGTGGGTAGAATTGAGTACTTTAAATATCTAATGGAAATTTATCTGATTGTTTTACACAAAATAAATAACAATTAACTAAAACTGTGAGATATAATAGAACAAGGACTCATCTTTATGATTAAATGTTGTTTAGCCTATTTTGAGGGAAGAAAGTTTTATTACAGCATCTTGTGTTAAGAATTTAATTTTTTCGACATTTTTGATAATTGACTATTAAAAATATTGGTAGTTCTAATGATTGGAGTAGTATAAAAGACAGAATTTTATTTTTCAATATTCCTTTTAAGAAATATTAGAAAAAAATTTGATATTCGTGTTTCCAGCTTTTCACTACAACAATAATTTTTTAAAAGTTTTTGGAATTTAATGAAAACTATTACAATTTCCGAAGTTCGAACCTTTTTTACTTGTGCATAAATTACGGTACAATCTAAGGTCGTCATATGTTTGTCACTTAAATGAAAAATATATGCCATGAATGCATGGGCATTTAAAGTTCAATAACACAAAAATAAATTCACTGAATAATTTTTTCACAATATTAATATTGTACAATTAAAAACCTTATTTGAAAAAGCAATAAATTTGAATTATGTAATAAGAAAAACCTTTTATACATAATCAGAATGTTAACAACAATTTTTTGTTTATGGTTCAACATTTTATCGCACAGCTTATTTTTTAGAATTCCTTGTTTTCTTCTGCTCAGTTAATTTTTGTCTCTTTTCCAATTAATCGAAACGTTGGCTTTACTATAAATGCTTTTTATGTGGTATGAATGGGTTTTCTTTACGTTTTTTTTTTGTAATTTTATGTAAGCAATCAAAACGATCCAATTATAGAAATTAATTGATTGTATAACATAAAGTTAAAATTTATAGAAATAATATGAAAAAAAAATAAGACAAAACAAAATTAAATTAACTTGATTTAAATTTACTTTAGTTTTTTTTGCATTGATTTCTTTTTTCAAATAATTCAACAATACCTGTACCCATTATTATAATGTCGTAACTCAGTTATATTGTATACAAATATGGAAAAATAATTTTGTTTTACATTTTTTAAATAACTTTTTTTTTTTTATTTTTTAAATAAAGAAAATTCTAATTTATTAGAAAAAATATATTTTAAATAATTATTGAATCGTAAATTCAATTGTCAATAATAATATTAATTTCTAATCATGGGAACCCCGTGACCTAATAAGTTCTTGTTTATATTTATTTAGGAAAATTATGGATATTACCGTTATTATGGCGGATTTTTTATATATTAAAATTGAAAAAAGCATGAAGATGGCATTTTCCGATAAATATCTTATAAATATCGCAAGCCGTAGTAACCATAATAGCTATTACCAGCCTAAAAATATGCAATTTTTTAATTAACATTTCTTTCAAATTTTTAATCAAATTTTAACTTGTATAAGTTGAATCCTTAACGAACGAATCCCGACACGTTCGCGACATTATAGATATTCTAAAGAAAACGAATGCTGTCATACAAGTGGCATGATGTGATATTTTAGGAAATATGTTAGGTTTGACCTTAATTATACATGCAACAATTAAGTGCGATCGGCAATTATTTTTTATGGACATATCTGTTAATATACTAACATCTTGTTATTACTGTAAGTTTTCATAAAAAGAAATAAATCGATATTAATTACGCACCTTTTTACGTTCTGGGCATGAAGCACTTAATTCCCTAAAAGTCCGTCGACTACTGGTCATAGTTTTAGAAAATTGCGTTTTTTCGTTAAGGGTTAATGCAAATATTTTGTACGTGTAAGTGTTAAAATGTGGTATTTTCTAAGAATGGATGTTGTAGTCAAGAACAACACTAATGACACTTTCAAGTGTTTGCTTTGTGTTTTTGTAAATTATATCGGCGAAAAGCAGAGCACCATTTCATTACTGGCAATGACTCATGTGCAATTAAAGTTGTTTTTTTATACTCGTATGTAGAAGATAAGAGCCTTATGGTTTTTAATGAATTATAGTAAGAATTTTAATAATTACTCAAAAGCGAAACGAATTGCCCATAAGATGAGTTTTCTATATATTTTTCTCATAATATGCTAAAAAACAACTTGAATCAATATGCATTGTAAATAATTTTGGTAAAAACTTTAACAACAACAATAATAAAAAACTAAATTGCATAATTCTATTTGAAATACTTAGTTGATTCCCATACCAAAGAATTAAGAGAAACTAGTAAATAAAAAAAAAACCAGCAAAACGAAATCAAATTCAGGCACACACTAAAGTACAAAAAATTTTAATATATTTAAAGTCATAAGCTCTCTTTTCTTTTATATTTAAAAACAACCTTTAGGTTCACATAAATGTAATTGTGTATTTGCTTATAAGCCTGAAATTTTTCGTACATGCATCTAATGTCCTTACCCAACCAGTCTTGTCTTGTGTTCTTCTTCTAACATTTATTGTTATTATTTTAGTTGCTGTTGGTTTTTTTTTCACAGTTTGATATGTTGTCGCGTGAACAGGTATTTTATTTTACAATCTACATTCATTTGATGGCAACAATATTTGAAAGAACAAGAAAATAAATAACAAAAGGAAAAGAATAAACAACAACAAAAAAAAAAAAAAATAGGAATGAAAAACGGAGTAGAAAAATTGAAAAATAAACATCAGGTCCATAGACATCCAATGGACTTTTTTTCGCATCTTTTCTGTTGGAGTACTTTTATTTTTTGTTTTTTTTTGTGATTTTGTGTGTATGTTTTTTTTTATATAAAGAATAGTAATATCGCGCATATATAATAAAAAAATAGTTTTTACTTATTTACAGTATGAGAGAAAATTTTCTCTTTAATAGAAATGAAGGTTATCTGAATGACTAATAAAATGAAATTAGTCAGAAGCCACTCAATATTGATAATCATTTTCCCCTTTTAAACTATAGGCCCGAAACGGCAGTCTCATTAACCAAACATATTTAGTTAATGAGATCTAATAAAACGAATAAAGTTAAATGTAAATTGTTTTTACGAAATTCAGCCAGCAACGTGAATAATTTCAGACATGTTAGACTCTTTTCGTCAAAGTTTCATTCCATAGGACAAACAATATTAATTAAATTTTTTTTTATAGAGCTTAGAGGGGACATTTTATACAGTTTAGAGGGAACGTCTCCAAAGAATTGTGGTATTAATACGAGTAATTCGTGAGTTATTTTGAGTTTCTCTTTCTGATAATTGAAAATATTTTCAAACAACATTATTCAGTACAGCGTTGAAAGAATCGCAAAAAAATTTAACATTTTCTGTTTGAAGACATGTTAACGGAGGAGCTCGTTCCCTTTTGAATTCTAAAAATTAATTGATATTGTAATTTAATTTATTTTTAATTTAATTTAATCTCGCATCAATCAAGTATTTAATTTAGATATATGATATATATATGATAATAGATATATGATATTTGTTCTTCGCTTTGTTAACTGAATGTTATTTATCAATCTCTCTTCAAATAAAGGCTCTTAAATATATTTCGTCAATAACCCCGCTGTGTTTAGTCTAGTCTTCGAGTTTGCATTTAATTTGGCATTCGAGTTTGCATTCAACCCTCCCGTTATATTCAAGAACCGCATTGGCTAAAAAATTCTTCATTATTTTTACTCCATATATCTAGAGTAGCGTTAATTAAGATTAGGGCTTGCATTTTTTCATATGAGAGAATATATGTATATTAAAATAAATGGTCAGAATTACACTGCCGCCTCTAGATTTTGCATTTTACATTAAACATCATTTTTCGCACCATGTACTTCGTATTTAAAATGTAAAATATAAAAAAAAAAATTTTCCTTACACATTATATCTAATAAAATATGCGACTGTCTTCAATGCTACAAGTATAGGATGAGTGTAATTTCAAGAAATTTCATAGTACAATATATTAAATAAAATTGTAATAATAAAAAAAAAAAATAGAGGAAAAATTCTAATCCTCTTTTCAATTTTTAAAGATTAAGTACATTGAATGCGCAGTTACTTAAAGGTACTAACCGGTCTGTTAGTTAACCGGAATGTAACATCGCTGATACGAGGGTCACTATTTATATTTCGGGTCTAGCAATAAAAAACAAACATTTATCATTGGAAATGGTTTTATTGTTTTTCAAAATATTCCCCATGAAGATCAATACACTTTTGCATGCGCTGAAACCAATTTTCGTAGCACTTTTTCCACTCCGATTGAGACACCTCCAAAACATGGTTTTTGAACGCATCGACTGCTTCTTCAGGTGTTGAAAATCGTTGTCCACGCATTTTTTTTTTGATGTGAGGGAATAAGAAGAAGTCATTGGGTGCTAAATCAGGACTGTACGGCGGATGACCCATCAATTCGACATTTTGAGTGCTCAAATAGTCCATTGTTTCAGCTGATTTGTGAGAGCTTGCATTGTCATGATGAAGAATGATTCGCCGGCGCTTATTTGTTTTCCTTATTTCTTCGAAAACTTTCGGCAAACAGATGGTGGTGTACCATTCAGAATTGACCGTCCTACGTTCCTCTAAAGGTACTGTGGCCACATGACCGGTTATACCAAAAAAAAACGCGATCATTTGCTTCGATGTGCTTCGATCGTCCATACGGTCGATTGCTGTTTCGTTTCGGGCTCACATGCATAGATCCATGATTCATCACCTATGACTATCTTATAAACGTCTTTTGACGCACCGCGATTGAATTTTTTCAACATTTCTTTGCTCCAATCGACACGAGCCTTCTTTTGTGCAATCGTCAATTTTTTTGGGATCCATCGACAACACACCTTTTTCACGGCAAGATGTTCATGCAATATCTTATGTACGCTGGTGGAACTAATGCCCAAGGATGCCTCAATCTCACAGTATGTCACATGCCGGTCCATCATTATCATTTCGCGCACAGCATCGATGGTTTCCGGCAAAACGACCGAAATTGGCCGACCTTCACGAAATTCATCCTGGAGCGAACGGCGTCCGAAACCAAACTCTTGGTACCAGCGATTTACAGTGGTTTTTGATGGTGCTTCATCACCAAAAGTCGAAACAAGTTGATCGAGACACTCTTGTCTCGATAATCCGCGCCGAAAATCGTAAAAATCATCGCACGAAAATTTTCACGGGACAATTCCATTTTTTGACCGAGATGAATTTTTCAAGTCACTGTAAACAAAACAATTCGCGCTCGAATGACAAAACGTTCTGAGTGAAGTTGTCCTAAAAAATGTCAAACTTTCCAATGGAAGTGTCAGATTGCACCTGGCAGCACTAGTATTGCCAGGACCCGAAATATAAATAGTGACCCTCGTATGTTTTTTTTTACTTATTTATTCTTTTTGAACGTACGTATGAAGAATTTTATATTAAATTTTAGTTAATTTTTTTTTTCTTGCCTTTAAATAACAGTTTTTAGATTTAAATTCAAACCGGTTAGTTTACGGCCTTAATCAAAGTTTCATTTTAATAGAAAAAAAAATTTTCTATATTTTTATTTAATTTTTTTTTTTTTGCTATCAGTTCCAAGGGTCTTACATAATTTTTTTTTAAGGAAATGTTACTTTTATTATAATATATGTAATATACGTAAACGGTTAACCTGTATTAATATGTAGAAAGGTAATAAAGGTGAAAAAAAAAGAGAAAATTTGTTTTTTTTTTCTATAAAATTCTCTAAAAGATTTCAACGACTGCATACAGGTTTTATTCAATGCTTATCTAGTACTTTGCTATCTATCTAGGAACTGATCCTCTTAGTTCCAAACATGAGGAAAAACAAAATGTAAAATGAATATTATGTGTGTAGGCATATACAAAAAAAAATAATCTTTTAATTAAAGTATAAATCAAACCAATTTTTGATAGGTTCATTTTATTAAAATGTTTTCCTTTTCTTTAAAATATAAAATGTTCAATTAATTTTGTTATTTACGTAGAATATTAGAGGAATTTAAATGGATGTGTTCTTGTAACGGTAGATTACATTGTATTAAAGATTCAAGCATATAGATTTTTTTTTGCATAAGCATCTTGCCCGATTATCTATATACAGTTGAGAAGAGTAATGTGATGAATAAGTGATTTAGTTTTTAGTCCTTAAATATAAAGAAAGCGAATATTACAATGTTGAGAAATTTATTTAAGATACGACCTTAAAATACTCAGTTTTTAATTAAATTTATTCCCAGATTAAATTGAATAAAACTGCAAATAAATTAATATACATTTTACTTGTTAATGCATTTCAATTAAAATTCACCATGAATGGCAAGTCTATTTCTGATAAAGAATTTTATCTAAAAGGGTTTTTTGCATTTTTGGACGCCGCAGGAAAACTTTTCATAATGATGTTCACACTAAGATTATAAAAGGGTATTCGGACAACTGAAAATTTTGCAGGCATGTTGTTTGGATTCCGGAAAGAAAGAGTTAATGCAGTAACAGATAGCGGTGAATATTATTATAGAATAATCGGCAATTAGCGGAAGCATCAGAAAAACAGTTCTGTTAATTATATTGAATTCGATTTAAAAAACATCTTTAATTCGGTTTAATTAGCGATATAACCGAAGAACAATATAACATGAGTTCTATAATTTTAGGTATTAACAGGAGAGAATAGGTGTATCTGAAGTATCGAAGAGCAAAAAAGAAGGTAACGATGCAATATCTGTATTTAAAGCAGATTTTGTAAAAGTTATGTACGGCAACTTGGAAGTAATAGCAGTGCCTGAATATATTTAATTGGAAAATATGAAATTGGAGTTGCAGTGGAAAATCAAAAATCAAATTGAGTCAACTAATGCAAATAAAGAATACTGCAGGAAACTCTTAAATAGTATTGATAAAATGAATAAAATGTTTACAGTGGCTTTCCATACCACGCGATCTCCGAAATTGCGGTTTTAGCTATTGCGACGACAGGACCACCATAGCTATCCCGGTTGAATTACTTAAATTTCAAAGAAAGAGTTATGTGAAATTTAGATATCGACGTGAAAGAGGCATCACCGAAAGGAAAATTCATATTATACAGGCACGGAACAAACATTAGAGCGATGATCACAGATCCATGTAAAGGTCTGTGTTTCAATTGGAAGGTAAGGTTGGATTGGAAGGCAATACTAATGCCCAATTAAATGAGCATACTTAGAAAATAGAATTTTAACCTGAGCTCAATAGGTTCAGTAGTATCAAGTTGTCCAATAGTACCAAAAAATTTTAGAAATTATTATAACAAGTTTTACATACTATAGAGAGGGAACTCTAACTTATGACCAACTCACAATTTTTATTCATATTTTTTTTTAACAAAAATTAAAATTTAAATTAAACTTTAAAATAAATTATAAAAAGAAAAAAATGCAAAATTTTTAATTTTTACTTTATCTTTTCTTCTTTAAGGAATAAAATTTAAAACTGTTCTACATTTTTATTACAAAATCGATGATAAAATTTCACAATGCCAGAGAAGACGCAAAATAAAAAAAATAAAGACTGAAAATACCAAAAAAGAAAAAGGATAAGATGAAAATTTTCTGATACATATTCCCGTTATTATATATTTTTTTTACGGTTTGGTAGATGTATGTGTGTGTGGGGGTATATAATTTTGTGTTGCTCTGACAAATTCCATTCACCAATATTCTTTCATTTTATATTCCAAATTCTTAGGAAGTAATGAATATTATTTTCTTTCATTCACAAGATCATGTTGTGTATATATTACGGAAATATATATATACGTCTGTAATTACGAGTATGTATGTGCGTATATACATATGTAAGCGCAACATTTCATATTAAATACTTCCGGAAAATTCTTTTAAAATTTTCTTTTTATTTCACTCTTTGAAAATTTTACCAAATTTTTATATATCTAACGTCGGTAATACAGTTATTGTACTCTTGTGTGCATGTGTTTATGTTCCTATAAAAAGAAACGCATATTAACGGTGAAAAAGCAGTTGTAATCAAATCGAAAGAAATGTGCTTTCTTATAAGGATAATATTATTGGCTGTTTTTTTTAAATGTTGTTTTTGGTTTTCATTTTCGTATTTTTAAAATTTTAAGTGCATCTTTTCATAACAAAAAATGATTTCAAATTCGACAACAGTCTGCTTTTTAAAATATATTTTCACTAAATTTCTTATTCCTATTACTTATATTAAGTAAAAAAAAAAGAAAAACAAAACAAATCGAAATGAAAAAGGATTCTTTTATTTTTAAGAAAAAAAAAAGAACTTTTCGAGCATGAAATTGTATCATGTCATAAAATTTTCATTATTTTGTGTCGCGCGACAGAATTTTTTCTAATTCTTCTATTATTTGTTTAATATGCAAACATTATATACGCTTAATATATACATGTACATATTATGTAGGTATACACAGTATGCACTTAAATATTTGGATCGTTGAATAACGCTCAATTTTTTATATTATTTTGATATTTTGCTGGAATAAGAAGAAAATAGCAAGTTATAGTAATTTTTCGCACACAGTCAACTATATTATAAGTGTCTAAAATTTTTAATAGGGAACAGCATTCTTAACCTCACTCCCTAAAAGTAGCTTTTTTAATAAATAATCCGAAATTAAAGAGTGCATTTTTTATTTATGCAAAAATATGGTAAGAAATCTCTCGGAATCTTGAGTCATTTGGTTTAGAGCCGCAAATTTTCGGACCCAAAAATGATTTTATTCGAGAGATTACTGTAGTTAGTTAGTTAGTTAGAGCAGCTAGGTGGCACCTTAAACGCTATTACACGATTCTTTTTCGACTACAGGGCCCTTGTCGCTACGCAAGTCCGCCCGCCATGCCAAAGCAAGTTCCCCCTACTTCTAGTTTCCTAATATAATGAGTTTTTAATTCCCCAAGGGCGGAAGCACCACCCCCAATCCGGCTAGTCGTGGGACCTTTCGTTCCCCTTGACATTGATGTACTCCGGAACCTAGCATAAAGTCACCCTACATAACCCGCATAATTCCCTCAAGCCGTTCTGCACAGCCGCACCACTCCAGATTTCACAGCACAGGAACCCAGTGCTCCAAGAGCCGTCAAATTAGATATTACAGTATTTATTATATATATAGAAACACAAAATACACTTGTCTTTTAAACATAATATAAATTATCATCTAATTTAGAAATGTATACTGGTATTGTTCAAATATAAAAATGCAAAGTATTCTGTTTATAAAATTATAAAAGTGAATTCGGGAATTCGGTAGCATTATTGCCAATGTATTTGTAAGTAGAGGTTCATGAAGTAAAAGATATAGGGGTTTAAGCTGTTTTGTTCATTTAATATTCAAACACACATATGTGCATGATATATGGTTAAATAAATAAATGAACACATTTGAATTATATTAAAATCTACTAAAAAGAAAAACTAAAATAAATTTACTATACCTTAAGAATGCATGTATGAATGTATGTACGTATATAAATTAAGCAATTATTAACTTCTTGCAATGGTATGACAAAAGTAAAAACAATAAAACGGAAGAGAATGGTAATAAAATCTTGTGATGCCTGAATGATTCTGTGATATATGCGTTTTATAAAATATAAGAGAACGTAAGAGCTGAGAGAAGAAAGGAAAGTTAAAATTTCTGTAAAAATATTTTTAAAGGATTTTTGCCAATAAAAATAATAAGTTCCGAAATCCTCGATATAAAAAAAAAAATTTTTACGAATTTCAAAGTTTATTTTCATTTATTTCATTTATTGGACGTAAAAGATACTAATGTTCATAAGGATATAAAAGAATGTGTAAAAATTTGAAGACAGTAAGAAATTTACTTGATGACATCTACATGGGCAGACTAACAGAAATTTAGAACTATATAGTTTTTTGAATTAATGTTGATTAAACTATATGATATGAGAATAACTGTGCCGTAATTTATATTTGAGCAATTACGGTTTATAAATATATGGGAATAAATTTGTTATTTTTGGTTTGGGGATTAGAAATTGTTATCCTTCATTAAATTAATTGAAATAATGCTCTTGTAAAGATGATCATCATTTCATTTGCCCAAAAACTTTGGGAGGGCCAGTAATATTTTCAAGTTTGTTTAACTAGAGTATGTTAAAATTTTTCAAATAGGTTTAAAATTTGTACAGAAAAATCAATAAAAAATGACTTGAATTAGACGTACGGATCTATATCTTAAAATTATGAAAAATATTAACAATCTCTAATCTAATGTAAGGGTTTGATTTTTAACACTCCTTCATTTCATTCTTGATTCACCCCTTGAATATGCCATATGACCAGTTCATATAACAAAAAATTTGTTGCCGCAAATATATGAAGTAGTTGTATTCAATTCCAAGCTTCCATTGACTTTCTTTGATGACATTGACCAAAAATTAAGAATTTTTTAACGCTCTTCTTAGATGGAATAATTCATTAATTTTTTTTATTACGTAAGGAAAATTTCCTTTAATTATACAAAGTTATTTAAGAAAAAAGAAAAAAAAATTATTTCGTTCTTTTCTTTTACTTTTCAACTTTCTTTTTTTTACCAGACATTTACTTTAATTTCTTTGATTTATTATGTAATGAAGTGGGCTGAAGGTTGTACTTGCCTTGTGCTTTGCCGCCATTTTTCATTTTTGTGTTTCATTTAGGCGGTGTAAAATTTTCTTCTTTGTTTAACGAAGTTTAAATCCTCTTCTCTTTCATTTCTATCAATTAAAGATTTCTAGCTACCTATCATTAATTACATTCTGTTTTAATTAGAATTCGTTTATCTACTATCTGAACATTTTCTTTGATTATGTAAAAATTTTCACGCTAAAAAGATTATAAAGTTATTTTTGTCCTTGTTTTAAAGAAAATTTGCAAGAAAAAAAAAATGGTGATCTAAAAAAAGAAAAGAAAATTCATTTTTCGTTTTGTTGTAATCTCATAAAAGTTATATAACGAAATGCATTACATATATATATATATATATATATATATACATAATAACTTAAAATTACTATCACCTTGATTTCCTTATAAAATAAAGGATTATCCTTTTTCCTATATCAACTTTTTTGTGTATTATGCAGTCAGTCGTGTTCAAAAAAAATTCAAAAAGGATTAATATTTTCTTACTGAAATCGTTATAATAATAAAAATTTTCGGATCGGGGGAAAATTTTTTATGTATCCGATAACATTACAACTACCACAATAACGGTAAAGCGATGTATTGCATAAAAATATAAGACAATTGCTTAATATGCAAAACCTTTAGTTGGTTAGTAGTACTGCAAAGGATTAAAATAAGAAGAGAAAAAAATGTTAAATTTTTTTTAGCACATTTCTAAAAATTTTTCGAAAGAAATGTGCTTATTTCACTTAGTCTGTCTAGATAGTTAGTCTACGATTTAGTCTACGCATTTGCATGTCTTTTGATAAAACTTTTTACTCTTAAATTTAGAAAAATGAATATTTTATAGTTTTCATTCTTGTTCCTTCGAGTTATATATTTGTTTATCTTCAAAATCGCCGAAATTCACGCTTCGATAAGACACTAAGTTCAAACAAAAAGTAATTTATAAATTATGTAAACCTATGTATAATAAATTCCAACTTTCCAGATATTTTTAAATTTTGTTATTTCTCAATTTTTTGAGAATTTCGCATTAAAACTCAAATTTTAAAGCGTCGATTAATATATTCTCCTAAATTTATGCAAAATTATTTTGTAATACGCGAATTTATTTTAATTGAAAGTATTCATTGTTTACATGTTATGCATTTTGTACAAGTTCTTTACTCCTTAATTATTCGAGGGAAATGTGATTTTTTACATACCTCAAGTTTGTAAAATAAATTACCTTCTTTTCAAACATAGTAACGCTAAAGTCTCAATTACTATTTTCTTTATCATAGTGAATAATTTGAAATTACAAAATTTTGTAATGATGAAGAATCTTAATCTTATGAAATCTTAACAAAAAGAAAAATTTAGGTGTCACTTTATTTAGGTTTACAGTTTAATTTAAAAATTGCATTCTTTAAGGCAAAAGTTACAGTGACCTTAAAAAATATGGGGCCAAAAATTTCAAATATTTTGTAGTTTTATGAAACATGTTCTCATATTTTGTATATACTAACTTAAAAATTAACGGACAACTAAAATGAGTGCTGTGCTATATACCATTGGGGCTCATTCTGTGTATCGATTCACTAAGTGATAGTGATATTTATTGAAAAAGTTTCAAAAACTATATTATAGACACAAATCACTTGTATGACTTGGTTTGTGTTTGCAATAATAATATTAAACTTTACGATAATTGTCATTAACACTTAGGAATTCAATATTCAAAATAAGACATAGACCCACATGAGCAAACAAAACTTTTGCATGGAGACGATATTCGCAGCTCAACAGGTTTCAAAATATGGAGGCTTATGTTCGATCTTAAGTGATTTTGTTATTTTTTGGAAATTCTCGTATAGTTTAGAAAATTTATTAAAAGTTTTGTGAGCCGAAGGTAAAATATTTAGTTTACAGTTACAGAGTATTCAGAGAGGGAAATTATAATAAGAAAATGTTAACATGATGAAATTTAGTAATCATTCGTTTCAGGCATTCAATATTCTGTATTAAAAGTAATTCTGGCTTAAACAACAATTTTCAAAAATTTTTCGCCCAACTTCAGATTTCCTTTTAACAATTTTCCATAAAATAATAAAAAAAATAAAAAAATTATTTTAATATTATGCATAAAGCATTTATTTTTTTGTTGTTGTTGTTATTTTACAGTCATTGGTTTGGTTTTATTATTTAATTTTTATAAACCAAAAGAAAAAATTTAGAAAAAAAAAATCTTAAAATGAAATTTTATGGGTTATACAAATGTGAATATGTGAGAATGTGAGCAGATACAAATAAAATCCAAAACTTAGTACATGTTCAAAATTTACATACATACACACATCGGATTAAATAAACACAAAAAAAAATTAAAACAACAACAACAAGTACAATGTAATTTAGAAAAAACCTATAAAATAAAATTTTTTAATATTCATAGTAGGTACATATAGGAAAAATTATAACCACTTTGGGCACTTTGGACTCATCTTAAAAGGAAGTTTGTTGTTAAAAAACAAAAATAATAAATAATATGTTAGCATGAATGTATGTTCATGTGTGTATATTGTAATGAAATGAATAAGGAAAAACAAAACACCAAAAATAACTTCTTCTTTAGATTATAACCATTATTTAAGCCGTTATCATACTTGAATTCTTCTTAAAATCTATCGAAGTTCTTCTCTACATTATATTATGGTTTTTCTCTTAATTTTTTTGTTTTTAAGTAATATAATAGAGAGAGAGAGAGAGAGAGAAAGAGAGAGGAGTAGGTTAGGTATAGGTACTGTTGTAAAATGTTGTGGTCGTCATTCTTGCACTTCTGGTGAACTTTTATTTTTTCTTCTTGTTTTAAGATTTTTGTTCCTATATTTATTTTATTTCTGTTATTTTTGTTGTTGTATTTGCTTTGACAAGATTTAAGTGGGCATATGAAAATTCTCATACATAATAATACAACAGAACAGGATGATACCTTAGAGAAGAATCTATGTATGTAGAAATTTTATTTTAAGTACTTACATTACATTACATGTGAAATTTAGAAGAAGAAGATTGTTTAGCAAAAGAGAGTAGAGAGGGAAATGTTAAAAAAACAAAAACAAAAATTAAATACCTTATTTTAAGCATAAAAGAATAAGAACGAGAGAAAAAACATAAATTGGCTTATAGGAGAAAAAAAAAAGAAAACAAAACAAGCAAAACATTCAATTTTTTTCTTTTCTCTTATTTTAATATTATTTTTGTTTTTGTTGCTGTTCTTCTGTTGCTCTCTTATTTAATTTTTTTCTTCTTATTTTATATTTCCTCTATGATAGCGTTTGCATTGCAAGTACCTGTGTATTTTATTGTGTGCTAGTTGATTATGCACCTATCAAGTTATGTACAGAATGTACTAGGCAATTATCTTGATTGTAAAAAGAGAAAATATTTCAATATTATTCGCTTTACCATACTTTACTCTTTACTGTTTAGTTCAACTATTTTTACCTATAGAATTCAAGTAGGTTTTTTTTTTGATTTTGCAAATAAATATAAAAAAAAATTCTATGTTTTCAACCTGTTATATAGGAAAGAAGCAAGTTTCGTAGTTTTTTTTTTTTGCGTTTTTTAATATTTTGTGTTTTTGTTCTTCTTTGTCTTTTTAATGTTATCAGTTATCCTCTTCCCTTTCCTCTTATTATTTTATATACCCTATAAGAACTTGATTTTTGTAACGGTAATAAAATATATGTAATAAAGGTACACAACACGCTTGTTTCACTAAAAAATTGAATGAGAAACAAAAAAAAACAAAATAAAAATCAAAAAATTGAAAACAAAGATTTTATATAAAAACAACACCTAAATTATCCTTTAAAAGGTCAAGAAATTGCAAATAAAATAAAAAAGAGAAAAAAAAAATAGAAAATAAAAAAAAAATCTAACAAACAACATCGTTACGCTGAAAAAACCTGTGACTATAAAAACACAAAATGCCTACTCAAAAACTCAAAAAAAATCACAAATGAGAAAATAAAAAATAAATCAAATTGCGTAAGTGAACTTTTCATAAGAATTGTATGTATAATAAAGTACAAACATTATCAGATCTATTTAGTCTATATGGACGCAGGTATTTATGTAGATTAAGGCTGAAAATAGAGAAAAGGAAAAAAAAAACAGTAGGTACAACAATGTGAAATCTTTAGTTGATTTAAGGAAAATTACTTAAGGTTGAATTTTATCCTATTATTATAGATATTTGAATTTTTTTTTTACATGCTCATAGTATAATTATATTGAAATGTGAGTGCTAAAATGTAAGTCCGAATTGATTTTATGCATGAAATTGCAGAATTTTCAATATTAAAACAAAAGCACAACAGTAAGAACTGTTAGTAAAATTAACAGAGTTGATTTTTAAAAGAAACGGATTTTGTAATTATATAAGCCTAAATTGGAATGCATTTACATTGAACATTTATACATAATTTGCAATTTAATGAGAAATAATAACAAATCTATTATTCGAAAATACAAATAAATTCTGAAATTTCACCAAATTGCATTCAATAATGCATAAATGTTATAAATTGCTGTATTTGGAATGACAGCCATGAACCTCTATACAAAATTGAATGGGAAGATATTCAGAAACATATAAGTACCAGGCACTTAATCATTTCATTAAGTTTTCGAATCTTTGAATGTGAGTATCCTGCAGTTATATAGAAAAAAGTACCAATTTTAAGATAATGTTCCAAAATAATCTGCTATAATTAATTTGCTATATTATTTATAAAATATTTGTAATTCTCATTATAGTGACATATTAAATTATTGTAATATTTAGCAAATCCTTGCGTTCCCTTATGCCCAATTTATAACAATAATATTATAATATTAATTAATATGACAAAATTTCCTAGCATCAAAAGTTTAAGATAAAAAAAAAATCATATATTAGAGTTTATAATACACTGAATTATAAAATTTAGATAACAAAAAAAAAATTTTTTGAAATATAAAATAGAAGACAAGCGCAGCGCGCAATTTTTACATTTGTTTTGTTGTTATTTTGTTTATTTTTTTTTTCCTGAAAAGAAAATTATATACATATACGAAAAGGTACAAGTTTTGATTAAGTAAAAAATTTACTGTGTACCGTTTTTCTTTTCTCCTTAATATTAATGTGTACGTAAAGTTACACTGCTTTTTATAATTGACGACTAGGGTAATTATAAAATTTCATACTTAATTAAAATTGTGGATTTACAGTTCCTTTTAAATCCGAATGTTACTGTTTTTCAGAAAATTCTGTTATACCATAAGGAAATTCAAATATAATTCCTTGTTTCTGAATATTTTTATAAGAAACTTTTAAAAGTGATCTGTTAAGGGTAATCTTTTGGTGTTTCTAGAAAATATTCGCCTTATAACCTTAATATTTGCTTTAAAAATTGTATTATTCTGTCCTACCATTATATCATTTTAGAAACTTCAGCATAAATTTGAGTACTATGAGAAAAGAATTAGAAAGTAGCCATAAGGTGCGAATCATCTATTTTGATGTTCAAATAATTTTAGAAAGTACTGTGTATGTGTGTACATAATATGTATAATAACTATTTATATATAAATTTTTATATATTTTTTTCTAATTTCATATTACTGGGTACCTTTTTTTTCTGTAATTAAGAATGTGGTTCAACAGGAAATTAAAAATACAAAAATTATTTATTTTATTTTTTTTTTTTGTTTTTCATTATGCTTTGTAAATCAGTTTACATGAACTGGATGCTCTTGTAAGTGCAATGACGCATAATATCTATACATAATGATGCATAAAAAAGGCTATTAGTATGTGTGTATTTAAAATATGCTGAAATATCTATGTATATCAATCACATAAATCGAAGGTTGTTACTTGTTTTTTTTTTTTGTTTTTTGTTTATTATAGTTAACCTTCTTAGTTAGTATACGCGTATATCATTTAATTGTATATAGATGCATTTAAATTAATAATAATATGTAGGATGTGTAGTTGGTTGGAATTACAAACAACAAAAATATTATACAACAACAATTATATTTATTACATTCATACCTACATATGTGTACATGTACGGATATACTTTTGTTTTAAATATTTTGATTCCTTAAAACTTGTTTTAATTGAAAATAAATTCTAATAAATATTAAAGATAATAAGTGTACTTAGATTCACTATACATGAATGCAGAATATTTTATTATAGGAGTAGAAATGTATGTGACTATATGTATGTACATATTCTGGCACATATATGAGTTATGATAATTTGTGTAGATAAAAATTATAATTGTAAGGTTTTTGTGTAGAGTAATGAGAATTAAATTGTTTTTTTTTTTTTCTAGAAGATTATTACTTTAAAGAAGGTTCGTAAATAATGTTCGTTCTTTATGTATATATCTATTACATATATTTATATATATATACATATGTATGTATGAATATTTATTGCTGTTATCTACAATATTATTACTTTAAATATTTTGAAATATATTTTTATTTTAGTAAAATTTTTATTCTCATGAAATTACTAGTATATGATTAGAATGTTATTAAAAGATTAATAGATAATGTTACATTTATTATCTCATATACGTATGTGTACCCTCTTATATATGTGTATGTTGATATTATGTAATAAACTGTTAAATAATAACCATTTAATCTAGAATAGGATTTTGCTGTAATTATTATATGGAAAATTAATTTGATTGGCATTTCGTGAAAATAATCTTTTTTTAAATTTTATAGAAAACGTTTTATTAAATTATTAGAAAATTATACTGTTAAGTCATAACTGTTTAAATTAACAGTATTATCATGTATATTTAAAAATTTTTTATTTTGACAGAAAATGTCATATTATTTTAAATGTTTTAAAATTGAGTATATTTTTTTTTTTTTTTTAAAAGAATTCACCTGATCACTTTTATTTAATGTGAGCATATAACGTGCATTTTGTAAGGGATTATGTCACTCTGTGTATTTTGTTACAAGAAATTTTAGGAAATATTCTGTCATATGGGTTCTTTTATATGGTTTAATTCAAAAAATAAGGGGGGGGGGGGAATATGAGCTAAAAAGGAATGTTATTAATGTTTTTGTTATAAATTAAGCAAAATCAGATTGGATTAAGTAAAGGGCTATAATATATTTTATGAATGAAAATAAAATTACTGTCAACGAATGAACCGAATTCACAACAATTAGTAAGAGAGAGAGAGAGAGTAGTTTAGTAAACTTATTTTTCAAAAATTCCAGAAATAAAAAATACAATTTTTTTTGAATATTTTATTAATTTTTAAAAATTATTGAAATTATTTAATTGGGCACAAAATTCTTATTTTAATTTTTATATTTAAAATATGTACATATGTATGTATTTGAATTTTGTTATATTATAGATAAAAATTATAGAAATAAGTAGTGAATAATAATCAATGATTTGTAAAGAAGCACATTTCATATTAGAAATTTCTACAATATTAGGGTACTTACAAGAGCAAAGTTTTCTTTTGGTTTCTTAAATTTAAATTTGGTTTGTGTTTTTTTCCAAAATTCCTTAAAAACCATAAGTTTAGTTATGAAAAATAATTTTAATAATTCATACTAATTTTGTGTTTTAGAAACATTTGTCACAGAATATTTGAGAGTTTATTGAAGAAACATTCTTTGTGAAACTTTAATTTTTAAAAGCGTGAATTGTTAAAATCGTATTTAAGAAACATTCTTTGTGAAATTTTGGTATAAGAAGAAAATTGAATAAAATTGAATTTTCTGTAACAATCTGTGGTTTGACGAAAGAAATTTAAATTGGATTTAGAAAAAAATTTTATTTTTAATAAATTAAGATTTTTCAAAAAAAATAATATGCATTTTTATAATTTAGACCTTAGCTTCAGTCGTAATTGGACTTGAACCAGTGACATACTGTTTTCTAGGCGGACGCTCTACAAACTGAACAACAAAGGTATGAAGATATTACCGGAAAAATTGTTTATAACATTGCAGTACAGTATAACTACATGATTATACAGGCTAAAATCTACAAGTATATTTACATGAGATGCTTCTTGTCTAAATCAAATTTTTTCAAGCATTTTCACTTAAAATTTATGAGAATTGAAATTTTTTTTTATATTCAAGGAAATTTTGAAGAAGAAGGACAGAAGGACTTTTTACAATAAAAATTAAATTAGTTTTTTCCTGAAATTTTTTAAAACAATTTACTTAAAAACTAAGGTGGTATTAGGTGATTACATTAAAAAAAAAAAAATATTGCTGACATCGAAAAATTTTTTAATAAAGTAAACGTTTTTTTAATTAAAAAATATTTTTTTTTCACTATTATAATAAGCAAAAAAAAAAATGTTGGTATGCAAAATAACCTTGCATAAATAACTGTAAATTTTACACCTGTATTTAATTTTTTTTTTCTTCTTGTTATTCAAATTAACATTTTTATGACAAAAACAGTTTCAAACTATTAAAAATGCAAAAATAAAAAAAATGGAAAATTGTTTAGATTCGCAAAATTTAAAATTAAATTTTTAATTTTATTTTAATTTAATTACAAAAAATTTTATTTTTTTTTTCTGCAACAAATTAAATGTAAAAAAAATGTTTGTAAATGCAAAATACCTACATGTTTTCATATACGGGTATGTAATATGTGCACACGCACTTAAACATATTATGTATGTCCATTTGGAAAAAGGAGCCTTTGAATTTTTTTGAAATTTCAATTCAGTTAAGTGAAGTTGAAAAATTGTTAATTTATTTATACAATATAGTCTTTAAATTAAATTATTTAATTTAATTCACTCTATATGTGCATCCATTTTTGATGTAATTTTCGCGAAATAAAAAACAATAACCAGAAAAAACCAGTATACCATACGGAAAAAATCTGATATGGTCAACACATTACCGACCGCAAGGTGTATTTTGTGTTAGATTATTAAAAATGTTCTTTAAATACTTCTTTTAAATTTTAAGGACACTAATAAGCTTTTAGTTAATATACCTAGAAAAATGTAATTTTGGTTCTTAGTAGAGTTTAACTTTATGTGGCCGAGTTCCCTGAAAAATTTGTCAGTTACTTCGGATAGCAAAACAGAACATAAAATTTAAAATTTCAACAAATTCCGTAAATTAAATCCTTAGATATGTTAAAATATGTAAATTCGGTAGCTAGTTTGATTTCCGAGCTCTGATATTCCAAAAATTTTGCAATCTCATTGTTTTAGCATTCTTAATTCATATGCATATTAAATTTCAAGGAAATTAAAATATGCTGGTTCCTGATTTCTTCCAAAAGTTAGGTGGTTTCCAGCACTGTTAGACTAAGTTTATATACGAAATTTCAGAAAAATACGCTGATTAAGTTCTTAGATATTGTCAAAAACGTAAAATCGGCCGGTGGGAAGGATCCACTTCCAAAGACATGACATACACAAAATGTTGATCTCATCCTCAATAAAAACTCAAATATAAATATTCGTAAAAATCAATCCAGTCGAACTTGAGATACTGATCTGCACGAAAAGACTGACAGACAGATAGACAATCAGACAGATCGGCAAACATCTCTCTAAAAATAATTTATTTACGTTTCTCTAGCATGGAGAAACACATTTCCACCGAAAACCCCACATGTGAAATTTGTTGCCATCACATTATCTCTCTTATTGTATGCAATGCGTTCAGTAAAAATTGAAATAGAAAATAAAAATTTAAATAAAATCATTTAAAATACTTATGTCTATGTATATGTACAAGCCATTTCTATAATATCATACTGACTGACTTATATTGGAAATTTTATCATACATTTCGATAATTCAAACAAAAAGTGTTGAAATTATTCAAAAGATTGAAATATAATTAAAATAATTATATAGTTTTTGGTTGGCTCTCTAAATAAATTTAAGGCAGACGATAAGGTATGGTTTATAGGCTATTATGTTAATAAAATTTTTATATTATATGTGTATAAAATTAATATAATTAAGAGGAAAAAGTTCTTTTAATTAGAATAATAAAATAAAACTTACAGTAATAATTACATCATTTTGCGTTTCCAAAATTCATGAAAATAACGTTGTTACATAATTAGGAAAAGTGTTATACGTATAACATTATATACATATATAGCACCAAATTCATAAATATTTAATAATTTTGTAATAGCTATGCATATTTAGATGTAAAAATATCAAAATTCAAAATGTTTTATTACATACCTGAAAATAAATTAAAAATAGAAAAAAAAATATTAATTTTAAATTCATATAAAAGTTATACATATAATAATAAAATTATGTAAATTGTAATGTTATATTAATGTATGAGTGTGTGTAATAAATTGATTTTATGCAAATAAAATTATATTTTAATATGAAATTTCAGTTTCTTTTTTGTACATTTGTAATTAATAATGAGGATGTAATTTACATAATGTATTCCAAGTTGTTGTTTTTTTATTTTTCATAGACACACGCTAGAACACAAGTTTTCAGTGTCCAATTAGATTCATTGTGTTATACATATATTGCATAACTTTGTAGTGAATTATTGTGATTTTTTTATAATTACTTTTTTTTCTGCCTAAATTTTTATTTGGTGACAAAATATTCTGTTTGATGTGCTATCCATAAATGTTTGTTTATGTGTTTGAATAGAGTTTGGAAAATATCACAATTTTGATTTGTATACATATATATATTTAAACCGATTATTCAATATAAGTATGCAAGTTTAATAATGATTGTCTAATTGAAGTGAAAATTGTAGTTACATAGTATAGGAGTCGTCAAAATATTCTTCTCAAAATTGATAGCATTGATTACTATATATGGGAGGAAAATACTCAATATAACGGGAATTAGTTTCAGGTCCATCACAGGGATTTTCGAATATGTATGTTAATTTCTTTCCAAAAATGTTTTATTAATTTTTTTGATCCAACTCAGTCTTTCACCACAAGTTTCCAATACAAATTTTCATTCGTTAGGGGGCTAATTGACGAAAAAGAGGATATTAATGTAAAATTTTAAATTTTATCTGATTACCATAAAATTTATAATTTTTGAATAATTTATAAAAAAAAATACCCAAAATTACCCACAATAAGCAAAAATTACCCACAATTACCCAAAATTACCCAAAATAAATATTATCCGAGGTTTTTCCCAGTAACATCAAAAATTGTCCATTTTTGGGTAATTACGCTAAGGCTTGAAAAATTTTGAATCTCCAATTGGATTGGTGTGTCAAATATAATAAGCCCTCACATCCTTTTGTTTCATCCCAATTTAGAAAAAAGATCAACTATTTATTAGTGAGTAGGTCTTAAATATAAGGTGTACACTTTTATTCAATATTCAAGTAAGTTTATGTGAGAGAATTTTCAATTTTAATTTTCTTTGAAAACAATATTTTTTCGCTTACCTCAAATAAATTCTATGTACGTATGTTAAAATAGCTGTGTTTTTAATAATTTGACTTGTTATACAAGAAAAATTTAAATGATAACATGTTTTAATTCTAGTTGAATGTTAATTCTTGTTGTATTTTGTATAATTTCAGTTTTTTAAACAACTATAATAAAATTAATACTATTCGTAATAAATTGATTTTATTTGGTATATACGAATTCAACGTACATATAATCTTAAAATGTCCCATTCATAAAACTGTTATTGAAACTGGAGTGATAAGATTATCTTATGTTTTAATTACAAATGTTCAACTATTTATATTTTAATATCAGGATTAAAATATTGAGGTAAAAAATCTATGTAGTAATTATGAAGCAAAAAAACCTTGTTTTTACATGTGTAAATCAATTAAGCGGGACATCAACTTTAACTAACATTGTATTTTTTGTATTAATTGCAAAAAAAAATTGTTTTTTTTTTTTAAATTTGTCTTTATTTTTTCTCCCATTTAAATGATCAGTGGAATAATAAGCTTTCATGTTGTAAGATAATTTTCGAATGTAACAGATAAGATGAATTTTTTTTTTCGTTTAATTTTCTTATACTTATAACAAATTTCAGTTATATTTGTAATTTTATATTATATACTTGTATAAGCGTAACGGCACGCATCCTCTTCAAATAAGAATTAACAGTTAAAAGAGAAGAAAAAGAAAATTTAGTTAAAGAAAATGTAAGAAAAGCCGACAAATTAACGTTTCTTAGATTTTAATATTAATGTTGTTGCGGGTATACGTATACGCTTAAAAATATGAACGTTCATTCACCAATTTTTGCCATTTTAATAGTAAAAATTAAGGAAGGTATTGTTGTCACATCAAATTTTAGATTTTGACAATTTTTTCCAATTGGCATCACCAATGTCTGTCACATGTCGGGAATGTAAGGAATGGATTGATCGGCTTTTCAGGTACGCCAGAGTTCAACAGTTCTACATTCACTATGTGTGGATTCCCACTTATTTATTATTGCTACAAAACTAATTGAGTAATTTTTTCAAAATCTAATAAATATGTAAAAGCATAATCGAACCAAACTTCCAGATTTTTACTGAAGTCACAGATTGAAAACTGAACCCGTACTTTGGCAAAACTCTTCATTCTTGATCCTATTTAAGGAAATATTTAATGTAGTTTCCTGAAATTTAGTATTTGAATAGAATTTATACGCATTTCTAAATAACTTTTCCGGAAATTTGAACTCTAGAACATGAACTTCTATAAAGAACTAGATTCAGATTTTGCACGCCTCTTTTTATAACATTTTTTACAACAAGCTTAGTATTTTACTTAAAATTTCTTGTAAGTGTACAAGTATACTCCTTACTAAACTAATATGATTAAACTTATAAGTGATGTTTCGGAAAATTGTCAGTGGGGTCGAATATGTACTGATCACATCAAAATTTTTTTCTTTTTTAATTTGAAACTTCTAGAAAATTTTCGTGTTTTCTTTTATTTTTTGTTTTTGTTTAAAGACACAAACGGAAAAATTTTGTAAATTTCTACTACGAGTATACAAACTTCGATTTTCTAGTAACTGAGATTATTATTTACTAACTATGTTATTTTACTGTTTATTTTCAATTCTTAAATGAAAATAGTTAATTTGGTGCATTTTCATTAAATGACTTCTATAGATGTATTCCTGTATCATATACATTCAAACATATTAACTTATGCGTATATTGAGTGCAAAAGAAATAGTAAAAAATGAAAAAAAAAATCAATGACGTTTTTTCAGTGTTTAATTGATAAAAGTAGCAACTGTAACGTTATTTTTATCATTAAGTTATGCTCCTATTGGGCACACATTTTATATGCTATTAAAATTTTTCTTTGAATAGCTATATATTTGTGTATGTGCTAATGTTTGGGTATAATAGTAGTGTATGTTATGTAGTGAATTAAGATTACGGTCACCATTCGAGGTGGAATTTGGATCGTGTATAACTAATAATTTTTGTTATGTGTATACTTGAATTTGCTAAAATGTTTAACTAAGAAGGAATCTTTGTAAGCAGAAATTCACAAATCTCAAATGTTAAATATTATAACAGTTGCTCTGAGACAGAACACATTTCAAAATAATGATTGCCTTTATGATTGTTTTAAACTCTTAATTTGTGATTTGTTCTGCTGCGTTGGAATTATCCCGCTAAAAGAACACGTTTCACTAAAATTAGATTAAAATTTTCTAAATATTTGGAAAATTACACTGTTTTTTTGATTAAAAATTTTAAGCTTACTATTTAAGACTTTTTTATTAGAGGAATGAAGCGCTGAATCTGAAACAATCTTGTTTTTTGCATTCATATTATATCGGAATTCCCAATTTAGGGAGAGTTTTAAATTAGTAATTTGCAAAAAAATTATTCTATCATAAAGATTTAGTTGTATTTCAAACTAATTTAGCTAAAACATTTTATGGTTACATATAAACATCTGGAAACTAGAATAAAGAGAGCGAATACTAGAATATTCTTGCATTTCGGTTAGGAGATAAAAAGTTGTACAATAGTGGCAAATTCACGATTTTGAGGAAGTATAATTTCAACAAGAGAAATAATGTCGTGTGTGTAAATTGTGCAAGTGTATAGAATGCCGGAGGAAAGACTGCTAAAATCAATAATAAGAGTTACACCTATGAACGCACGCAACATAGGCCGACCTAGGCTCCTTTGGTTCGATAATATAGAACAGGACTGGAGAAAAGTTGGAATTACCAATTGTGCAGTCGACAGAAATCGTTGGAGGATTATTGTAAAACAGAACAAAGCCTACTCCGAGCTGTAGCGCCTGTATAATTTGGTGATGATGATGATGGTAATAATTTTGCTCAACTAAATTTTCCGGTTATGCATATCCTAAGTGTGAGTTAAGCAATATATGGATTACCCGCTAATATTTTAAGTATATAATTTACAAAATATTTAATCAAAGTAAAAAAAGATTAATTATTTATTATAAATTTTATACTATTTATCACCATAAATTTAAAAACTACCTATGCGCATTAAGTACTTATAATTTAATTAAATCTTTATTTTCATTAAAAAACCAAGTAATATTTGAAGAAAATTTAAAAGGAAAGCAATTTCCATTTCCATTTACGTATATTTTCTTTTTTTCAATTTAAGATCTCCATTTATTATTTTACATAAAAAATTATTAGATTTTTTTCTTATATAGAAAAAGAAAAAAGTCATAAAGAATTCATAATTATTTTTTGCCTTCATATACTGGACTACTGTGATACAACTTTTTTTTTTTTTGGACATTTCAACAATAATAGAAAAAAATACGCTTACACATTTAAGTTTGTTTGTCAGTTCATTAAACTGACATTAATAAATTACTCATTTCTTTAGAAGAAAAAAAAAAATTCTTCCTCCTTCAGTTTTACTTTTGCTGCCTCACAAAACTATTAATAGTTCAAATTTAGCAACTGATAAAATGAACAAAATTCAGCAAGCAAACTTCTTTTATTTTCTGTTGTAGCAAAAATATAACGGTAAAAGTGTTGTTATTTCGCTTGTTATATAAAAAATATTGTTATTCATCTTAATTACCCCGATAATCATACCATAATGTTAAAAATTTTTATTCCATCCCCTAAAAATATGCAATATTTGCGAAAAATTTATATCAATAAAAATAAGAGTACTTTAACTTGTTAAAAGGAAATGTGCCACTTTATAAACCATTGATTTGATCCGATTTTTTTTTGTTTTTGCTATTATTTTTTTATATGCTGCTCTTTTACACCTAATAACCGTTTGTTTGGTTAAAGAATTATTAATACTCTTGTATAAACAAAGTTTTTCTTCTGGAAAAAAACACAGCAACAACAACAATAATGATGATGATGTTGATAATGATAACATTATTATTGGTTAGAGAAATAAACATAGAAGATACACTCAGAGATATTCGAATAATGAAGATATTAATTTAATATTAAAAAATAAAAAAAATAATAAAAAAAAAATTGAATTTAATATAAAATAAAAATTACAATTTCTTGTAAAGTTCGTTTTAAAACTTTAAAATTACAAAAACAAAAAAAAAAGAAAGCTGAAACTGAAGAAATAGAAAAAAAATTAGGTTTTAACTTGGCATTCTTTTATTTTTTTAGTTGCTTTGTTTTGTTATTGCTTTTGTTCTTTTTCTTACTTTGCACACAATTTTTTAAGAGTGCTGCACATAATCGCGTGGATGTTTCGCATTTTTCATAGTTCGTAATTTTCAATTTATTCAATTTAGAGAAAAACAAAAAAAAAATTAAAAAATAAGAAGAAAATTTAATTTTTAAGTTACCTACTATATTAGGTTATGTTACTGCATATACTTAGGTTCATACAGATAAAATGTGTGAGTGTGTTTCTTAAGAAAAAAATATAAATCGCGTATTGCACGATAGCATTAGACATTAACTCATCTGAATCGAGGAAGTTAATGAGAATAACTAAAAAGATTTTTGTGCTGTTGACTTTAAAATATAATGAACATTTTTAAATTTTTATTTTTTTTTTTATTTTTTGTAAAAATAAGTGATTTTTAATGAAATAAATATTATTTTTTTTTTCTGTATATAATTTTATGTATGCATATTTATTTCAATATATTATTGTAATAAAAAAAAACAAAACAAAGAATAAAGAAATTTAAGTTGTTTTTTGATAATTTTCAGTTCATAAGAAGAATTTTAATTTTGTACTTGTAAATTGAATTGAAAATTTTTACATTAGTGCGATTTAAAAAACAATTAAGTTGACCATTTGTATTTTGTAGAGAAAGCGGGATTCTTTTGTATTTGTCTTTATGGAAAATATGATTGAATTTTTTATCTCTTGGGGCTTGTACAATTTCTTGCATGAGATTTTTGACTACTTTTAGGCTCCTATTTAATTTAAAATTTAAAACTCTAAATAGCAGTTTATTTCATACTTTTAGGCTTCGGACAAAATTTTTTTTAATTAAATTAAAATTTTTTGATCGAAAATTTTTTATCATTATTTTGCATTTTACTGTATATACTTTTACACCAGTGTAAGAATTTTTTGTTATTAGGCCAGAATAGGCCTATTTATCTCTCATTTTATTTCTTCTTCTTAAAGCTTAAAATCTCTCAAATCTTATAAAATATTTAAAAGTATTGAATATACAAAACTCAAAATGTAAAATATGTGTGGTGAGAAGTAAGCCTTTCTCAATTCATTAGTCATCCCTTTATAATTGATTAGTGAGTTTTATTTCGATATTCTAAAATACTTGATAAAAGAAAAATTATATAACGAAAGGTCTTTGGAAAAATGAACATTGCGTTAATTGAATATAATTAAGCAAATAAAAATTCATTACAAAATTTATTTATGTCCTTTCTTCTTTCTCGAAATAATATGGTCACCATATCCACATAGTATAATATAGGTAAGAAATTTTAAGAAACAGTTTTCATTCTGTTTATGCTATTGTTGACTAATTAAAACTTAAGATCATACATTTAAGATAAAGAAAAATAACACATAAAATATAGACATAAATATTTAATAAAAAAAAAGAAAGAAAAAAATAATTAAAACAAAATGAGAATTCTATGAATTTCTTGTTATATTTGTACGATGTTAGTTTATCTTTATTTTTTTTTTAATAAATTAAATCTTTATTAGAGCTTCAAAAGAAAAGTTTATTGGCTTTTAATGAGCGGATTAGTAATTAGAAGAGTAGTCAAGAAATGTACAGAATACATAAATATTCGCGATGTAAAAAAACAAAACCAACAACAACAACATTAATAAAAAATAAATAATTGTGAGGGATTTGAAATTTATGAGTGTAAAGTAACTTCTTATACTTAGTTACTAATAACATGTATGTACACTTGTACCATAGCTTCTATAGATGTATTTATGTATATGATTATTAAAATCATATGGTGATTAAACTTTTTCGTTCTGATAATGTCAATAAAAATTGTTAAAGTTATTAGGGCAAATCCTTTATATACTAAATATATACATATATGAGAAAATGGGGTGCGTTATTAAAGAAAATGTAAACTTTTTGAATTGATTGAATTTTTGCATGCATAATATTATGTCAGTATGTATATGAATAAAATGTATATACATATATAGGTGTATATACAGGAACAGTTAACTGATTTTAATTATTACTATGGTCATCTATTAAATTCCTATAGTATTCATTTATTGAATTGCTTCAGATTTATATTTTCATTTTCATATAGCATAAGAATGCTATTCATATATTATATACTGCAACTAATTATCATATAGGTAGGTAGGTAGGTTGGTACGATAGTAGATTTAATGAGTTGTTAGTGCAGTTAATAAACATTTTGTATTTCAAGCAAATGCAAAAAGAAATCATGAATAATTATCAAATAAATTAGAATAATTTTTAGGGTAATTCTTATACATAATGTATATGTTCTTTACTTAATTGAAGTGCTATATAATAACAATTGTAATAATGAAAAAGATTATTTAGAAAAGTATGTACGCATTAGAATGTTTGAAACTAAGAATTGGAATTTGTTATTTACCATATTCAAAATAAATGGAGAAGTTTGGAATACCTGAATTTATTGTAAAACATTTTACATTAGAAATGTTGAAAGGAAAAAATTTAAAATTATTGCGGCCGATTAGTTATACATATATATATAATTTTACAGCTGAGCTGCAAATTGAAGTAATTTCACAAATATCCAAACCCATACTCAAATAATAAATTATTTGCTTAATATTTAACTCTTAAGTTTTAAATTTTATACCTCCTGTTTTAGGTTTTCTTCACCTTCTCTTACTTTTCCCTATTAGAAACATAGTACTTCATTATATCACCCTCAATTTCTTCTGTTTTTCAATTTTGTCTGTCAGTTGCTTGATTTTTGACAATGTTTTTTCAGTCTGCTCACATTCCGCTTTTATCTAATAATTTTTGATCTTCCATAATACGGGTTTTATTTTGGCTTGGGTTTTTTGCGTGCCATTCAAGAACTTAACGGATTATTGATGTTATTATTGTTGGTCGTCTTAAAATGTAGTCTATCTCCTCACCTATTGGTTCTTGTCCTATGTTGCAACGCACAACACTTCATTCATTATTATTCTGGACCATAATATTCAACAAATTATACTTAGCAAGTACTGACGAATAACTGCAGTTTTTGCATAATATTTCTTCATACACGACCATGTTTCATTGATATTGAGCGGCTCGGATTAGACAAATTTGTTGTATACTCAAAACACATTTTAATATTTATAAATTAAATTTAGTTATTCTTTGTTCTATATTTTATTTAATTGCAATACCATCAATTGTCTGTTTTAATGATTAATTCTAACAAGTTTTCACATTTTTTAAATTTTTTACTCATTTATAATTGGATTGTAATAAAATTACTAAATTTAATTTAATTTTTTTTTCTTTATAAATCATTATACATTAATTTACTATTATTTCTTGTGATTTAATGACATATATATACATACTGTATGTATTTATTGATGTTCCATGTCAAGTGCCATAATATCATAAAACATTAAATAACATCATAAAAACAATATCGTAAATAGGAGATTTTTCTCGTTTTTGTTATTTTTTCTTCTGATTTCTATATAACAGTTTCTTATGTAATTGAGTTTTTTTTTCTATATAGTATAACACTCATAATTGCTGTATAGAAAGAAATGATCATAATATTTTCCTATAATATGTGATTACAAACAATAATATTTCTATTAAATATAATTTTTTTCGCCACTATATACAAGTCTAATATGTTTTTTAGCCCCCTTTTTTTTATATGTTGAGTTGTGAATATAAGAGAGATAAATATGTATATCTTAAGATATTATACTGCTATTATACTGTATATTTTTTTTTCTTTTTGATCTAATGGTCTAATTTTAAGGCGATACCGCTAAACATTAAGTGTAATAAAATACAATGTATATAAAATATTAGTGGCGTGTATAAACCTTACATCTGTATGGATATATATGTGTATGTATGTGTATTTTATTTATTTCCATATGAAATATTATTTTTATGCATAATTTCTTATAGTCATTATTGAATCATCCTCTTCCAACATCATCATTATTATTTATCAACGCTCTATCAAATAATGCTTATAATCTAATGTTTTCTTTCTTATTTTTTTTTACCTTTTAATCTCTTATTGCAATATTGTACTTGTGGAATTTACGTATGCTCAATATAATGTAGTATAGATTGTAGTGTACACATGAGTATTTCTATAAATTGTGTCTATAAATTCTGAATAAAATTCTTGTAAAAACTGCTAATCATTCTACTATTGATGTATTAATTTTTCATTCTTTATTATTGATTTCAATAAAAAGAGCAATCCTTATAGTAGAGTACCAATACGGTTTATATGAAATCGAAAAACTTAAATATACAATTATAAAAGTTTTAATTTTTAATGGCATTAATAGTTATATTTTCGGCTTAGCTTTCGAAGGAATATTTAAAGGGGACTATTATGTGTGAAATTGCAGGGCTATGTTACAAACAGTGTTACCGTTCTGGCTCAATTCTGAAATATTTCTCTTCAAAATTTTGTTCGTAAATTTATTAAGAATGGCAACTGTGACTACAAGCCTTAATAAAGTGAATATTTGAATTGCTCTTTATTTCTCCTTTTTTTTTCTGTACAAAAAGAGAAATAAAGTAACAATATTTTTTTATCGTTACTGATTTATCCATAGAGACATCTGGGATTTGTATTGATATTTTTATCGGAATACCTGAAAGTATTAATATCAGAGATTTTATTTTGTGGTATCTATTTTTCCACTTATTTTTTAACAGGAATATATTCATACATTATGTGTACATTTACGTTCATATATGCATATACACACGAGTATAGAATAATTGCATACCAATTATAAGTAAATGTTAAAAATATAGGGATAAAAAGGTTTGTATAAAGAACGGAATGAGAATAGTGTAAAAACTTTAAGTAGAGTAAAAATTTTTTTATGTACGTACACAGGTACATTTGTACATACAGCTTTATTTGTATAAATATCAATGTTTGGTTAAAAGATTTTCGGCACTTTATGTTCAGGCAATTCAAAAAAATTAATCTATAATAATATTGAATTAGGTCATGTAGTTCATGATCTAGAAGTTAATGGTAAACGGATATATGAAGGTAACAAATATAATTTAGAATATTCTTAAGAAATTATTCGGAATTTCGATGGTATAAGAAAAATAATTATCCGAATTTATTTCATAAGCAAATTTAGTTGCACTTTATTATATACACAGAAAATGTTGAAGAGAAATATAAACTATACCATCTTGGGATCAGAATTTCTTAGAAACAAAGGTGGAAATTAAAAATTCAAAATTATTTGGAGTAAATTTTTTCGAACGCGGAATACCGGAAATATGTTGCCGAAAAATGCCGAATTAAAATTATTATACAAAAATTTTTCGCTAAGTCTTGCTTAAAAATTTAAATTTTAGTTGAAATCATGTCACATGATGTGTTTGTACCAATATTCTACTAACACTGACGTGACTCTCTCGACGAATAGAAGCTACCAATTCAGAATATTCCAAAGAGTGCTTGCAAAATTATTGTCCATGTACTTCAAATAGTTTTAATTTTTGTAGATTAACCCACGACCCGTTCAAGAATCAATCAAATGAATGTCAATCTTTTTGACAATGATTTCGATTTGAAATTTTAAATTTGTAAATTTCAGAATTAAAATAATCCATGGTATGTTAATCAACTGTAAACGTTCCCTTAACAAAAAAATTTTAATTTCAATTAAAAGACTCTACAAATTTTAGATTTTCTCAAATTGTTCATTTTAAATTTATAATTTAAACGGGTAAAACAATTTTAATTCTTAGCTGCTAAAGCAATACATGAACGTTTATTTGAATTTCGGTGTTTGGTGAAAAAAAATTCTTTAATGCACAAACAATTTAAACGTTTATAAAACGAAAGGTTCATCTGACATTTTTATACTCGTAAATTTAATTGTTTTATATTACAAAAAAGAAAATATTATGTTCCATTTGCAATATCAAATAAATTGCAAAAAAAAGCAAAAGTTCAACAAATCAAAAATAAATTTTCTTTTTCATTTTCATTTTATTCTACTAATTTTTTTTTGCTCTTAAATACCTGTGAGTGCGTAGATGCTCATATTTTTCTCAAATTAACTTTAATAAATTATTACTCTTTACTAGCTATAAATATAACTTACTTGTCTCATGAAACTTATACGCATTCATACATGTGTATATCTTAAACAGGTTTTATAAGTAGTTCTCAATATTCTTTTGTTTGTACATTACAATGTGGAAAAATATTAGTTAAGGATATTTGTAGAGACCTCAAACCAATGTATTTAATTTATAATTTTCTATAATAAATATTGCAATGCAGTGTGTAGAAGTCAAATAATACTAGAGCCCGATTTGAACAATTGCAACTCATTTTTAAACAATAAAATGCTATAAATACAAAATGAGTAAATCTACAAGTAATTAAAGTGTTACTTTTGCAAAGGCAGGACTCATATCATTTACATTGTTGTGTGGAGTACTTCTATAGAATGTCTTACTTTAGAGAATTTATCTTAATTTACTTATGAATGAATATTCCTGATTTGAGATAATACAATGCAAATAAGATTTAAGGATACAGATAATTTGGAAATATTTTAAATACAATTATGAAATTTGTAAGCTAGTGCAATTAAGAATCTCCAGATGCCTTAATAAAGATACTGTGAATTTTAAAGTAAATATTACTGCTTACTATTTGTAGTTACTGTAAATGAAAATTTGTAGTAGTAATTAGTAAATTAGTAAACATTACTTTATTCACAGGGATAAGTAATTGCTATTCAATTTCGAAGTTAAAATAACCGAAATGCTGTCTTTTATTCTTTTATTTCGGGACTTATCGGGTTAATTCTTTCGAAAACTACATTTCGAGGTTACTAAATACATTCATACATGGAACTACAATGAAAATGTCATGAGGAACTTTCTTTGGATTTAAATTCTCTTAGAAAAATTGTTTGTTTAATTAATATCAATATAATAAAAAAATTTACTGACCATATACATACATAAATATTCTATATTATTCTTGTGGATTCATTCACAATATTTGCTTTAAAATTTTTATGTATCCTTTACATTCAATATCGTAAAATAAATTGTTTTAATTGTAAGTCAGTAATTTTTTTTTTTTTTTTCAAAAATTGTTATTTATTAAAAATTAACACATTTAATATACTAACATTTGTTCTATGGCATCAGAGTAAAAAAAAAACAGAGGATTTCATTGATTAAATGAATTTTACTATATTTAAATGAAAACTGTTCTACATAGTCAAATAAAAAGTCGAAAAAGTTAAGTACAATTTTAATAAAAAATGTAAACAAAATTGTAAAAATGAAATTGTAATATTTCTAACGTATGTGTACGAGGAACAGCTATCGTTTGTATTTTAAAATAAATTTTGTAAAACTTTTACACACATATAGTAAAAGTATAAAGGTAAACTTTAAAATGATCGTTGACATTTTTGGGTTTTCACAAATTTTATAACTCAAATATTGAAAAGTTAACTAACAATTTGAGTTGAAAGAAAAATTTTCGTTAACTAAATTTTGACAATATTCTTTATATTTGTACTATGTTGGAATATTTAAAAATAAAATTTGGTTGTATAACACATTTTATTCACTTTAATTCAAAATTTATTAAATTAATATTTATTTTTAGTATCATATACATATATTTGGCACATACGATATAAAACTAAACAATTCATTTGATTTATCCTTATCTTTTCTGTTTGGAATTAAAATATTAACTTCAAAGGATCAAGATTTGAATTAAAAAATATTATTCTTTGAATTTATATTTATTGTTGAAGCGTTTGTATTAATTATAAATCTAAATTGGATTGAAAGAGAAAACTTCTATTTTCTAATATCGTAAATATTTTAAAGCCAAATAATTGCTTTTTGGTGTAAATATTTAAATGTTTGATACAAATAACAGTAAAAGATAGGCAGGTTGGTAAGTTGACGCGACCCTTCCAAAAGGTACATTTAGGACATTAAGGCCCATTGTGGTACCGCTGGATTTCCCCCTTTCCCCCAATTAGAACCAGCTCGAGTTACTGAGAAACCGGACAAGGCCCCCACCATTTATATTCGCTAAAGTCGTAGCCCGCCGAAAAAACTTAAGGAACCACTGGAATACTCTTCATCGTCTTCTCCCCCTCTTTGTAACAGCAGTTCCTGGCATGATTGCCAATCAGACAGTATACAGTTAGAACCCTTATCACCGCGTCAATATTTTTCCGTCGGAGAGATATCAGATCCTTTGTACGACGAGAGTCTAACTTTGGCCCCAAGTTCCTTGTCGCATTTTAAAACTTATTTAAATTGTTTTTACCCTAATATCGAAATACCAGTTAATTTGTTAATAAATAATTAAAGTATTTGTGGTCACTTTAAAAATTTATAATAATAATTTTTCTTTTTTCATTCAAAAAATTTGAAATTTAATCATTCCTCTATTTTCATTCTTTCTCTTCTAATTTAATATTATAAGAGAATGTGTTTACGATTTGTGTAAAAAATTATGTAGAATTGCATATGGTATAGGTAATAGTGGTAAAAAATGATAAAAGTTGCGTGAGTAAAAACTAAGCTTTAAACGACGTGTGTATTTGAAATGCTTTTGACGCAAGTAATAATTTTATTTTCCTCTTTTTCTAAATCTAATTTTTTTGTTTTTGATTTTTCTCTTTCTTTTTTTTTATCATTTTACAAAATTTTGTTGATTTTATATTGCCATTATTTTTTGCATGTACAGATAATAAAATTACATGGTTCCATTTAAATATGATTAATTTATTATGTAAAAGAGCATTTCGAATTTTACGTCAAGTTCATAATATATAAAATTTTCTGAACTGTAAATTGATAGGCGTGTCACAATAAATTTTCTTTCGCATTTTCGACCCGTTTTTTCAAAACAAGTACGAATTACGTACCACTCATTCATATTGCAAATCAAAGAGAACTATTTTATAGAACAGCATTTTAAAAATTTTAATTAGTGTGTTAAAATTTGCTTCATTTCAATAAAAAAAAATTAGTTTTTGGAATGTTTAATAAATGATATGTGTCGTTATCGCCAAATAAATTTTAAGAGAGTCATCGTGGACCAATAAGTTTTTGCTGTGCTTTGATTTCTTAATTTGTTACAGTTCCATTATGCCTAAAAATGAGTTTGAAAATGTAAGAATTGATAATTTAAAAAAGGTACGAAAAACATGACAGTAAAATTACTGGGTGGGAGAAAATGACTGGGAAACTTTTCAAGTATCTATTTCCAAGTATTTTTAAAAGTTTTTGAAATTTCTTGTATGCAAATAAAATTCAAATGTCAAATGAAATTAAAAGAATTTTAAACAGAAAAAGAAAAATCAAGAATATTTCATTTATTAAAAAATTATTTTCCAATACCTTATTGTTGTCAGAGTTTAACAGTATTGTTTAATTTCATTTCACACTATACAAAAACAAAAAAAAAACTAATATGAAACTTGCCTCGTGTCTAACTTGTTCTCATCTTTTTTTTTTTGTATTGCCACTCATAACCAACCGCATGTGTAAGTATAAAAAAAAATGTAACCTTATATTGGAAAATTTTGCTATATAATTTTCATTTTCCTATAATATGTATGTATATTAACATATATTATACATATGTATTACATATTGGTAAAAATAATAATATGCACTTGCACAGGTAAGTAATATTTTTTTTTCATGTATTTTTCTTCTCTGCTTTTTAAAATAAAAGTTACCGCTTGAATTGTTTTATAATTTCTCTTTTAGAAAGGCATGTATGCATACACACACTCATACATATGCATATACTGTCATATATTATTGTATATTAATATACTTATTATATGTATGGGTTTGTATATGGCAAGGTGTTTTTATAGCGACGCTATATGTTGACAAAGTTAATCATAATGTTTGATGACGATGTGATGATTTTTTCTCATACATTTTTAATTTAGTATAAATCACCGTTTGTTAAGAATGACGGAAATTATTTTACCGGTATATTGTGAAAGCTATATGACATTTAAATATTCACAATAGTGTCGCATGCTTATGATTTATGTACTACATAATATATAAATTTTGTTGTTGTAATTGGTGCTGTCATTCTTTATTATTGTTATTATTGTTATTATTATTACAGTTGTAATTTTATTATTACTAGTTGCTACTTCTTTTTTGACCAGTAATATTTTATTTATTAATTTAATAGATTTCTGATTCATTTAAAATTTAATTAATTGAATTCAATATAAAATAATTTTATATTATAACTTTATAGGTTATGATTTTTAATTGTTTTTTTGTTTTATTTTGTATATTTTTGAATGAAAAATATTTGGTAATTACAAATAATTAAATAATAATTAAATAATACTTTTAATGAATTGTACATACTTGAAAATAATGTAGATAGTATGTATGTTTGTACATATTACATCGATTACAACTGTTTCTTTAATAGAAAATGACATTTTCGAGCCCTTCATATAAATAAAATGGCAATTATATTAAAAATGGATAAAATATGAGGGGAAATAAGTATTAATAAATTTATTGCAAGAATAATTATTATAAATTGCAATCATTTGTGTTTTTATATTGGAAAATTTATGACCGTATATAGAAGAATATTGAATATTTTCAGAGATAAAATAATATTAAGGTAAAAGAATAAAAAGGAGGTTGAAGGTAGATGCAACAAAACAAAAAATGAAATACTAAATTGAATTGATTTTTTTTTTTTGGATTTGTTTATTAGAAATAGGTGAGGGAAATAAAATCACTTTAATAATAAGAATTATAAACGAATAATATAGGGATTATAAATTATTGCACAATAATATTGCCATTAATTATTCATTTAAAAAGCAACTGTTAAATTGATTAATTAATACCTTTTTGATTTTATATAATTAATATAAATGGATTAAGAAATTTAGAGTATAAAATAAGATTAACACACATTGCTGAAGTGATGAAAATTAATAATGTGAGAAATTGTTATAAATATGTGGAAATGATTCCATGTTAATGGAAGTGAAACATGGTTGGTGTCCAAAGCTAATATGCAAAAGTTACAGGTCTTTGTAAACAAATGCCTCAAAATAATATGTAGAATATTCTGGCCAAGAAGAATCATGAACCAAGAACTGTGGTTGACGATGAAACAAGAGACAATATATATTCAAATAAGAAGAAGAAAATGGAAATAGATTGTCCATATTCCAAGGCGCCCAATAACATCGGTTGCGCGCCAAGCTCTTGAGTGGGGTCCTTAAAGAAGAAGAAATATAGGGAGGCCAAGAAGAAGTATGAATGAGGAACCTACTGAATGAGAAATTCAGTAAATTGCAAGATGAAATTGCAAAGTAAAAATGTTAACCAAAATTTCAATAGAGTCAGATTTTTGTATATGCTGCAAAAATTTTTAAGGTCATCAAAATATGTAGTTCTTCCTTACAAATGCTTTATAACAAAAATCGATGAAATAAATTGAAACACTGTCGGAAAGTCTACAAACACATATTTCCAGTAATAAAAATTCTTTTAATCGGTTGTCTTTTAAATTTCTTTCATTTCCAAGTGAAGGCGTTGATCTTTATTAAAAATTTATTCATTTATACACTCAAAAAAAAAAACTGCACACCAACTACATATTTTATTACTTTAATAAATATTCAAATATTATAAAATTTTGCTTATTATTTTTGCACGCAATGTGTGTACAATTTTAAAATATTGTAATTCAACATTTCCAACGGAGAATGTTTACAATTCAGTGATTATTATTTTATAAAAGTTTTCTAATTCTTTTCTACACTTTAACCGGTAGTTTAATTAATGGTAGTAATTTACAAATTGTGTTAAAAAAAAAAAACAGAAAAATTTATAACTTTATTTAATAAATAATCTTTTGATTTATGACCGTGAAGTAAAAAATCATAGTCGTATAAAACTTAAATATGCTTTTTAATATCCTTTTTAATTAATGAATATCCTTGTATTACATTTTGGTTTTCTTTTTTTTTTTTTATAAAAATGAGTTATTAATTTAATGTTATTTAGATTAATTAATGTGAAAATGAAATTAACAATTCATTGGACTTATAAATGTAATATTCCATTTAGAAGGTTGAAAAAAAAATAGTATTTTAAAATACGAAACATAGATGGCATATCTGTGTAAAAAATATTTTTTGAATTAGTGAATATTATACTCGTATTAAAAATAAGGAAGACCAAAACAAGTTAAGTACTTGCTAGCAGTTCAAAATGAAAATTAAAATTGTCACATTTGTTTAGTCACTTTGTTTTGTGACTAAATGAAAATGGAATACTATTTATTCAATAGCAACAAAATTATTAAAGACTTTCAGATGACTTGGAAAAACTGAGATAAATAATTTATGAAACAATACTCTTATATAAGTTAACAAATAAATGGATAATATGAACACGTGGAATTGAGTCAATGTTTTCTGAAATCGATGAGTAAAAAAGTGAAATACATATAAGGAGGCCCTTGTCTCTTAACACATTGAAGTTCAATTAATTTCTTGCGAGGAGCACAAAAATAATTAAAGGCTCGAGCAAATCAATTGTGGTAGCGACTAGTTTGAAATTTAAAGTTAGAATTCTGCTAGTTTGAAACTTTAGAAGCATTGATTCCACTTCAGTATTGAAGGAATTTCCCTTATCAACTGGAAGGCGTCAAATACAAAAAAAAAAATTGGAAGTGAGTTTGTTGAAAATGCTTTTTCTTAAAACCAAAAAAGAGATTTTTTATTTTTACGAAAATTTTTGAACATTAATTTTTAAATTGTATATCCTTTAGTTGACTTGCACAATTAAAAAAATTTTTCCATTTTAATTTTGAAAAGTTTTCGTATTTTGGAATGAAAAGATTGAAGTGTTGATCTAAAAAAAATTTTTTTTTAAAGTTGAGTAAATCTTTTTAAATATTTTTTGTGTCAGAATATTTTTTTTTTCACAGCAATATTTCATTTAATATTCATTTAATTTATTTAATTTAAATAAATTTAAAATAAAAATTTATTAATATTTATTTATAAAATTGAAATTTTTGAATAAATTATTTTGGTGTATGAAAAAATGTGATTTTAATTGTTATACTAAGCGGGTAAGTAGAAAAATTTAATTTCCAAGAAAAAAATTTATTTTAGAACAATTTTATTCCCAAATTTTTAATGGATCAGAAATAAGACATTGTTGGAAGTAGTTGCACTGTAAACTTTCATTTTAAAAACGAGTATTAGAATAAAGTGTTCTTTGCAAATATAATGAGAATTTGGCGATAAAAAGCCTTATTTCTAATAATTCCGATATAAATTTGTTACCGTAAATTCTTAGGGATCAATGGAATGATTATAAAAAGAAATTACCACGGTTTTTCATTAAACACTTTTGAAATAAATTTACGATAAATTTATATAAAAAAATTTAATACAAAAAATTTTCAGGAAAATAAAAGAAATTTTTAATATATTGTCATTTTCCAATTGGTCAGAAATTAAAATTCATATTCGTTTTGATAGCCTTCAAGGTGTTGTAATAACAATTTACCACAAATGGTTATAAAATTATTGACGTAAAATAATAAAAAAAAAGACTTGTGAAAATAATATTTATTACAAATGTGTTATTTAAAGAACCCAGGCACTTGTTATTATTAAAAATTAACATTATAAATAACCAGAAAACAAAAATATTAAAATCTCATTGGCAGCATTTTAATTGATACATTTTATATAAAAATTTAATCATATTAAATGGTTAAGCATGTAAATAAAAAATAAAAAACAAATAAATATAATGTCAAAAACAGTGTTATGTACTTAACATGTTGACAGAAATAAATGTAAAATTTATTTGCCCTGCGGGAAATCTTACATCATATTAACTTTATGTATATATACATTTAAATACTCATGAAATATGCATATACATACATATTTCAAGGTATTTGCGTTATATAATCCAATTTTTGTAAGTTAGCCATATTATGATCTGGTACGCACCTTCTTTATACAAGTATACAAACACATGTATGCTATAGATCAATATAACATATACAAGTATATAAAATGTATAAATATTTTTTTAATATCTTATTTTATTTACGTGATATTTGTAAATTCAAACATAATGGTTAAATCAATTACATGCTTTGACTTTAAACTTGGCATATCGAAAATACAGTTGCGGAATTAAACTTTTTTCTCTTATATTTATTTAGTAAAATTTAATTAATTTCATTAATTTGGTATTTAATACCAATTAAATGTCGTGTTAATTGTTATATATAAACTATAATAATGATAAAGGTTATATCGTATATAAGAATAAAACAATTTTAGGCACTCTGCTTGTTTCAAAATCCAATATGAGATACTTTGAGGCAAATTTCATTGTATTATTATTAGGAGCCCATCCGATTCCCTAAGGTTGTATTTCGGGCACATTCTTCTTTTCGTTCCGTATGTGAATACGGCTTGCCGCTTGTGGTCGGAGCACTTTCACTATGATGGTTGGAACATACATCCGTTTTGCCACAAAAATGCCCACGGCTGAGACACTCCACGCCAGCTCATTTGCTCTTTCATTTCCTGTTATATTATGGTAGCCAGGAATCCAAAGAAGTGTGACACTGTGGCCAACCGCACCACCGGCATCACGCATATGCCCACCAGCTTTGCGCATATACTAGGCGACATAAGGGTGAAAATCGTGGCCCGGCTGTCGGCCACTATAGCGGCATTACTAGCCACAACAGGGAGAGCCCCCATTATCTCACATGCTTTCAATATGGTGAAAGCTTAAGCCTGAAAGACACTCGACTTGTTAGGAAACCGTTAAGATTTAGATATAAATCCATGTGTACAAGGAAAACCTCCAGCCTAACTTTGAGTTTCTTAGTTTCGAAGTTGGTTACAAAAATGTTTTGTTTCGAATCATGGATCCAATCTTTATTTTTTAAATTTTAATATCTGATTTCAATTTGTAACCGAAGTATTTGTATACTCGTATAACCAAGTTTTTGTTCACCAAAACTGTATCAATAAGAATAAGACTAGTAAGAGCATATAACATTTTTACCAACAGGAAAACAATAAGATTCTGATTCAGACTCATTTAATCAGACTCCGCAATCTTGCTTAAAATACATAATTCAGAATTTATTTTTTATTAGTTTGTTGTTGAAGCATTCTTAATATTTTCTTTAATTCTAATTTTTTGAAATAATTCCGAACAAATTCTAATGAGTTTACACCTATGATTATCTTTTGTTTAATTCCAAAATGTTATACAAAGCCAAGCTTAAACAATCATAAATAAAAGAATGGACGAGTTTTGAATATTATACAGTTCGCAAATTTGATTTATTATAATCTTAGGTAACATTATAGTATGTAAAATGATTTGTTAGTGTGCCTTTACCATGTTAAAGAAATAAAATCTAACCAATTTGACTTTTATATTGACCTAATCAAATTTATATTGTTGAGAAGAAGAAATCAACGGTAAACTTTTCTCTGTTCGTTTTTTTTTTCTTTTACAATCTAATTCCACTGTTATATGTGTGTACCAGTTTTAAGAAAATCAGGTGAACGTAGATCAGATTTTTTTTCTTCTACTCTTTTATTTTTTGTATGTTTATGCGTTTGTATAATAATAATAAGTACGTTAATAAAATAGTTATAACCGTAATCTGATGGATTTATAGAAATGTAATAAAATAAAATAATAAAGAAAAAAGGCAGAAAACAAATTCTTATTAATGTTGTATTTTAAAGTTGCAATAAAATATTAAGGTGATGTTATTTGGCACAAATTGTGTATAGGGTCACTATGTAAATTAACTTAATAAATGTTCAAAATAAAATCTAACGTTATCTTAAGTATTACATAACAGTTTGTTTATGAGCTTTAGTATATGTACACTATATTATTCTGTAAAGATGCAAATGCTTGTTAAATTTTAATATAATTAAAGAAATGGTTGAAGAAATGTTTTTTTTAAAACGAATATTTTGACTATCTTTGAAAGTTTAATTAGAAATTTTTTGGTAAAATCATCATTTTATTAGCAGTGTGGCCCATACACCGTTTTTTAAATTTTTGCCAAACCAACTTTAGAGTTTGAGTTACGAAACAAAAAAAAAACCATATACAAGTACATATTTGTATATACTTGTTCAAAGTTCAATTCAAAGTCGATCTGGTTATGTTCGCCAGTCCATGCATTCGTCTTTAGTTTAAAAGGGTTCATTTAAAATCGAAAAGAGCTACAATCTTGAAATTTTGTATACAGATGAATATTTTTATTGTATGCAGATCGGTATTGAAAACTAGGAAAAGTTGCCCATTGGATCTGGTACCTCCCGTAAGAAAGGTTCCGAAGGAGGTGTAATGATTCTCCAAATGTGAAATTTGCCAAATACAGTCTTTGAAACCCCTAAACCCCTTCGTTGAGCAAATATTTTGAAAATTGGCTCTCTAAGGTTTTCCGTCCTTTCAGAAATGCCTTTTAAATAATTAATGTTGTCTGGTTTAAGAATATTTTGTCAGTATTCAAACCATCTATGGTTCAAATATTTGAAAAAATAGTTCGAAATAATTTTTAAATTTTTCAACTTTTTAAATATGTAGCTAATTTGTACGCGGTTGCCACTAATTCTCTCTCATTAACTCTGCCTATTTTTATGTTTCATTGGTTGGTTGTTTGATGCAGTCGGTGCGGTGCGGTGCGGTGTTTCAAAATGACAATATTTTAAATATCCATTAAAAAATTATTACATGAAAAAACACTTTGGAAGTCAAGCTTACCTTAACAAAATTGATTCCTAACATTAGTAAAATATTTTCAATTTTTCTTAGTATACACGTACACACACAAGTTTTTGGTATGAACTAAATTTTTTTTTATTATAATTTTTTATTGAAACCAATCATTTTATTGAATATTTTTTCTTTGCTTTTTGTAATTTTTTCAATGTTTTTTTTTTTTCTATTTTCCACTATTATTTTTCTCTCATAGAAATTATTGTTGTAATTTGGATTTTAATAATAATAATTTAATAAAATTAGGAGCAACTATTTAATATTATTACTTAATATTTTATTATTATCATTATTATTTATTATTATTATTTTTATAATTTTTATTAGCCTACTATAAAATATTATTATTATTATTATTAATTTTTTTCTTAATGATTTTTTATACTATTATTTTAAATATACAAGCATACTTATGGTAGTATGTGTTTATTTTATTGCATTTGTTTAAAAATGTGTATATAGAGTGTAAGTATACGCGACGAATCAAAACAGCGTTACCATATCGGTTTCATATTGCAATACTATTTTATATGCTCTAATAAATCTGTAAATTTTTGTCAAAAATTCTAAAAAATTTGCCTGAATAAAAAATAAAAGTGCAATGAAATCTGACAAAAAAAAAACAAACTAAATTTTATATTTAATTTGAGCAACTTTTATTGTCATGTAGGTTATTGGCATATTACAGTCTTATAATCAACAAATATTTAACAGAACCCAACAAAAAAACTTAATCATTTCATTTTAAGAAGCAGTTAATGCATAGCTTATCAAAAGCAGTTCTTATTAGAATTAAATTTTAAATAAAAAAAACATGAAAATCAATTTATTTTCAAAAATTCCTATATTTTGGTTTTACTGTTATTTTTAAGTTCGTTATATTTGCTGAGGACAATTATAATAATAATTCCTAAAACATATGACATTTAAAATTGTGAATACTTTTTTATTTTTTAATGTCACTTTGAGACCACTCGACTTTAAGGGGAGAGAATTTTGACAGAAAAACTGAAGCGGACAAGACTTCTTGATTTGTCCTAAAGAGCCTTCTAAAACTAAAGCTAGTCAGTTTGAAGAGGTTTGAGAAGTTATGACCAGGTCAAGTGCTGCATTTTAGGTTGGGTTTAAGGTTCCCAACTATTGATAGTTTGAACGACGATTTGAGTGCATCTTTATAATGGTAATAAACTCAAAGTATAATGGTAATAAACTCAAATAGACAAATAAGCAGTCTTCCGAAAAATCACATGTCATATGGTAGACTTCCGAAATATCAAACAAATCTGGTAATATGGGAACACTGCGTATAGATAAAGTAATTGAATTTTTATTTGTATTTATTATTATTATTATTTTTTTATTTCTTGTATTTTTTTTTATCAGCTGTTTTCAATTACAATCAATTTAAAAGAAAAATTGTAAACCATTTATGTCATATGTATGTAACCGATTATATACATACATACATACATATATTGTGTAAATATGCGTGCTAGTAAAATAGACAAATAAACAAAATACAAAAAGTAAAAGAAAGAAAAAAAAAAAAGCTTTTTCGCGAATTATATTTTTAACACGGTTCAAGGCTACCTTACTAATAATGACTTAATACTTTTTTTTCTCTATTTTTTTTTCTAACATACTCTAGGTTAATTTTTGATTTTGATAAAAAATAAAAAAACAAAAATTAAATATTTTATAAAATTTTTTTTTTTATTTAATTTTACATACTTTTTTTTTCATAACGCTTTTATCACTTTTATTATTGATAAATAATAAAAAAAAATAATTAGAATAAATAAAAATCTCCTTTCACTTTTTATTTATTGATCACATTATTAAAAATGTTATAAAAATTAGAAAAAAAGAGAAACGTTTTTCGCGTTTTGCCAATTTTTTTACACTTGTAGTTTTTTTTTTTTGCTCCTCTATATCATTTAAGTGTTTTTACTTCGTAAATAACGGGTAATATAGGAGAGCGTGTAAAAAAAAATTAATTATTATGTACATACATATATGTACATATGTGTGTGTTCATGTTTTGTACAATTGAACGTTCTCATAATATGCAAAATATATTTAAAACTCATACACATTTCTTATATATAAAAAAAAACAAAAACGAAAAAATGAAAAAATAAAAAAAATAAAATTTGAATTTTTTTTTTGTTTTTTTTTTAAACACAGCCCTCTAACAATTAACAACTAAGGCATACTAAATTTTCTTCAAGGGATTTTATTATTATTCTAAATTACAAACAGTATAACAGTATAAATAATAACTAAAACATTAAGGTATTTAGTGTGTAATGGAGAAAAACAAAAAAAAAAAAAAACAAAATATTTACATAATATATGTGAATAACGGCAAAATATATTTTTGTATGTATGTATTTAAATGTAATTTTAAAATTTTTCATGTCCAGAGCTAGAATACTATTGTTGACTATTTTACGAGTATAATTTTTTTTTTTTAGTTTTACGTAGAGAAGAAAATTTTAATGACATCTACGCGTTTACAGTTCACCCTTAATTTTTACTTGCTTATTTTTTTTTCGGCCTCTCTTTCTTTCTCTCTGTATTTACGTGTGTATATATTTTAAGCCGCGACACATATTTGGTATATACATTATGCATATACCACATACTTACATACACACATGTAAATTTAGTTACTTACCCTATATATATATAAATATTTTTTTTTTGTTTTAAATTTTTTTCCATCTAGCTATTATACATTTTATATGCGGTTTTGTTTTAAAAGTTTAATTCAGAAATATTCGTATTTACCTTAAATTTTTAAAAGGTATTGGTAATAAACTTATAATATACAAGCTGTACGATAGTTGATGGTTATTTGGTATTTTCTTTCGCTATCATCAATAACATTTGTGATGTAAATGAGAGTATCTTTATTAATTCTACCGAGAACAGATGCCCGGGCCTTTCGCACTCTAAAAAATTTATGTCTCGCTTGGGACTATGGGAACGGAACCTGGTCATGCTTGTTCGTCCAGATTTGAGGCTATTGGTGAATGTCCTCACTGGACACTGCCTCTTAATTGTCTTGGTGCTTGATAGAGGAGATTCCTGGTGCTTGCAAGACAGTTGCTCACCTGCGAATGGGTAATTCGGGTTGCTCTATAAGCTTCTAGTAAATATACCTTAAAAACTGCGATATTGTTCTTAGCAGAGCTTCGCTCACCTTCTACAATAAAGTTTTCCTTAAAAAATAATTAGTCAAGTTTGGTTAGCCGACGATCGAAGGATATATGCGAGGAAATCCGTTATAGAGGTAAAATCTGCTCATAGTAAAAATCCAGTTACTGCGAGCTGACGCCTCAAAAGCCGATAAATTCGTTATAACTCTAAAATAAACTCAGAAATGATATTCGTTTTTGTTTCTTTTAGAAAAATTCCTTTAGCTGTGCCTCGGGTACATAGTTATATACATGTTGATAGAACGACAATACTATCAAATCTTGGACACCCTGAATAGGTAAATATATAATATGTAATAACTGAAAGGTTTACAGTAGTTGACATAAAATTTGTAAATTATTGCATAATTTTAAATTTTTGCAAAAAAAGAAGAAAAAAATACAACAAAGCATATGTATTTTTCGCAAATATTTGTGCTAGAATATGTCAAAAATATATTGAAGAGGAGTACCTTATGAAACAATTGGAAGCATATTCCAGCATTCTCCGATAGTAAACTTATTTAACAGTTAACATTTTATGTAAGTTTATAATTTTTTCCTTAAAAGGTTAAGTTTGTTCAACAACTTTTGTTTTTGTGAATGGAAAATGTCAGTTTTTTGCATAAATTTCATTTTAATATTTCGATAAAATTGTCCATGACTGTATTTTTACACATATCGTTTGTAAATTCACATCAGTTTTAATGTATTTCTTGTAAAGAATGCCAACCAGTCAGTGTATTTTGTTGTGGTAATTATAAATTTTCAATTTTGACATTAAATTATTATTTTGTGTTTTTATTATTGCGTTTTGTTTCGCAAGTGAACTGTGACAGAACCAACGCAAAATTAGAGTTAACAAATCTTTTATTATTGCATTGTTTGTTTTGTTTTCTTGCAAAAAAATCTTTATTGCGTATATACGATTGCAATTGAAAACGGTCTACATACGGTTACGAGTATGTATGTATATTTTAACGTGAAAATTTAATAATACGCGACAGTATTTAAAGTTCAATAGAAGAAAATGCGTAAAGGTTAGTGTGTATCGCAAGTAAGTGTACATTATATGTGTACACATTGTGTATGTGCATATAATGTAAAGTGGTATGATAGTGAAAATCAATAAAAAATTAAAAAAAAAAAAGAAATAAAGGGTCATACTAAATTACATTAGTTATAAGAGAAGTGGGTTTAATTTTTTTTATGGTTGAAAATATAAACATGTGTGTGCGTATGCATTTATACGTTATAGAAATTAACTACTTCAATTATAATGGGCCGCAAGCGCCAGAATTAAGTAATTAAGGTTAAAATTGAATTGCAATATAAAGTTTTGTTTGAGATTCCATACATAAGTAGTTTTGAATTGCTTTGCAATTAAAATCTTTTATTTCTTGTTTTAGTTTTGTTACTTTTATTGAATGAATTTTGATTAGTAGTGTGATTTTGCTTTATGAAAATTGCGTGGAATTAACGTTAAATATGAGTTTTATATAAATGTGTTTTTGTTTTGTACACGCGCTCATGAATTCTGTGTGCATATTGGCATATTATGTAAAATATTAATGACATTTTGATTTTAATTTTATTAATATATTGAAATTGAATTGTGATAATCGATAATGGTGCCTTCTATTCATTATAAAATTGTGATTTGTGGTGGTTGTAGTTATTTATAGTAATTTAATTTGGATACAAAATTTGGTGGTCCAAATAACGTTCTATAATTAGAGATTTAGAAATTTTAAATACGATAAGACACTGTTTTTTGCCGTCTAATTAATTTAGAATTTAAAAAAGTCATAAAGTTTCAAGAGTATAACTAAGTATTATTGTAATTAAGTTTTGTTTTTTGCCCAGGACCTATGTTCAATTTTTGTTAAATGATGAATAAAGGCATAGCGTTTTCTTCCTGTCTTATTTCAATCCTATCTATGTGTAAATTATTTAAATTTCTTCTACAAATGGGTTGCAATAATATTAATTGGCTCTAAATTGGTTTTACTAACAATTTAATAATTCGAAATTATATAAATGCAATCATATACTTAATGCTTCACTTTCATGACATAAAAATTTTAGTACTATAATCATTTCCTAAACGATATCTACAATTTACTCTTAAGACCGTCTTAATAATTTTAATATTAAATAATATAGTGAATGAAAATTTGCCATTAGCAAAACAGAGTACGAAAATAAACTTTACGATTTCTCCTATCTCAAGTGTCATAAATTACTCGGACAAGAAAGTTATTTAAGGAACGATTTAGCAATCACGATGCAATTCATTAGCTGCTGATGTGAATAATCAAACACCTTCCAAAGAACAGTGGTTTATACGGGTTAAACCATTCAATTGAAACTTCGAAATACTCTTGAATGGTTTCGATTTGAAAACATTAGTTTAGAGACAATTTCCGTTATTTTAAGTGTTGTGCCATCAGATATACTGCTGACCCTTAAATTTGTAATAGAAACAGAACCAAATGCAACATTTTGAATAATAAAGAACACATAATCTATCTTGTGGAATACCAGAATAGGAAATGTTTACTGACCCGATCTAACTAGATCAAGAACTGCGACCGGAACATAGCTAGATAAACAAATCCTTTCTTAATTAAAATAAACTATAAGAATTTGGCCTATATTATTGAAATTCAAAAAAGAAATATTATGATCGCGAACACTTTCCATATCAGAAAAAAGACATATACCAAAAAAAAACCACATACCACAGTCTTTGTGACAAATTCTGTCAAATAAACTTCCTCACTTGAAATCTGCGCTGGTCCGCAAGAGAAAAAATTTTGCTAACATTTTCTCTTAAAGTTAAGGAATAACCGAAAATTGGCGCGCCATTACTAAACGGAAACGATTTCATAATTGGATGATGGTTTCAAATAGACTTTCTCCAGGATTTTTTGCATTCTCATCCTATGATTTTTAGACACAAACGTATTTCACTACAAGGGATTCTACTATAAGAAGTGAATAATGGAATATTACTCAATTGGGTATTTTTATAATACCCACATATTATTTAACGTCTTCATTAAAATCGTACTCATATATGATGCTAATGAGGGTTGTATGGAGGTCTTAATTTTATAAACTATCGAACATTTTAGTCAAATACAAATAATATTAAAATTCCTGTGGTGTAATTAATTGTAAAATGAAAAGTAAAAGTTTTTCTTTCTTTCTTTCTTTTATTTATTTTTCACTTAACACATTCTGCGGATTATTGATGTTAGTTAAAAAACAATTTAATTTTATCTATGTAGTTGTTAATTATTTAATTGCAACGTCTTGTAAATTAAATTGCAGTTCCTTTAATATAAAATTTTTAATTTTATAAATAAAATTGCTTCCTAAATATAAAAAACCCCGTTTAGTTAAGGGAGGTAAGGAAAATTTTCAAGTATAAAATATAAATTTAATTTTATATACGCATACATATTTGACGCAATTATTAGACCTAATGCAATTAGTCGGTATTGTGCGTAAAATTTTCGTTATAAAATGCTAAGGAAAACGTATCAATTTCACAAAAATGATTCGAAAAGCAAATTTAAGAATATAAAAAGAAAAATAGAGTGAAAAATAAATCATTGGCTGTCGATTTTTATTTATTTTCCATTAACTTATAATGTCAAAAATAAGATAGAAAGAATAGAAGAAAAGAGAAAAATGTCATCGTAACTTGAATTGAAGTGAAAATTTTTAGGTATGTGCTCGTATGTACTGGAGTATTGTATCAAATGGGACGAGAAAAGGAAGTCAAAGTATACTTTTATACGTAGGAGGTCTACGTATAAATTTACTGTCACCCTCTTCAGTGTCCTTTATTAAAGAAATTTCGCAGAGATTATTACTTTAATAAAGTTCAGTGTTCCGTGGCGATTTATACGCACCGAATATCAACCAAAATGAAAAATTTTTCTCATTAGAGTGAATGCGCCATCATCAGTGAATCAACTTTTCTATTGAGAGCAGAGCGAGCGGGAGCTGTCAAATAAAATATGAATAAATAGTCCAGTTAGTCCAACTTTTATTTAGTATACAAGTACAAATATTTAAACGGACAAATTTATAATAAAACAAAAGAACTTATTTTGAAAAGGTTTTAATGTATGTATACTTTATGATGGGAAAAATGCGTTCAAGTTAAATTCACTTTGACATGATGCCGCCTATATAAATACAAATAATTGGGCTTCCTTTTAATAATATAAGTGTAATGTTATTGCATTAAATTGCAAACTATCATAATAGATACGGTTTGTTCTGCTATCTATATTTTACTGTTGTATAGTCAGATTACAAGAGTGTACAGAGAAAAGTAAAAAAAAAAAAAATTTATATGTAAATCACTATATTTAATGGCTTCTTTTACACACTTGAAATCTAAAGTATTACTGAGCTGATAGATGTGCTTATGGTTGATTTATTTTTAGTTATTTTTGGTCTACACTCTTTTATTTGCATATATTCGTATACCTATTTGGATGTAAATTATATGAAGGTGGATTCATAGTTATTTTATATTAGGAGGATCAATATTTAAAGTATTTTGTAGGAATTACATGAGTTTTTAAGGTAAAGAATAACACTGATGCCTTATAAATTTTAATAACTTTATATATTTTTTTTTGGTTTGAGGTTTCAAGTTCCGGTTATCGAAAAGGTGAAACGAATACATAATTTTTTTATAAATTTTAGAAAATCTTTATAAAATTATTATAATAATGGAAAGGAAGGCTGACTATGTAGCATAGCCCATGTCACATATAATTTTTATTCTTTCTTACTCTTCTTGGAGTTTTATAGGTTATTAAGTTACCTAGGCGGTGACCAGCCTACTGCTGTAGTTTTTTTTTATATTAAATGTTGCAGGTTATATTGATATTTATTGTTTATTATTTTGCTGGTATGCAATATCGAATATTAAGGGGTATATGGGCAATTACTTTTATATTCACATTTTATTTTATAATATTGTTAATTAAGTTATATAAGATAATTTTCATAATTGTCATCAATTTGACGCTCGTCGAAATAAATTTTTCATAATCATTGACGTGTCAATTATGATTTCATAATCTGTTGCTAACAAAAAAATTTACAAAATCAATGCAATGCCGCAATTTTTTTTTTGTTACTACAAGATTTCAAAATATTGTAGATTGCTAAAAATTTTTGTGTTTATAAGATGTCTGAGACGAAATCAAGATATTTAATAAATTATATATTAAGTAAATTATAATTTAAATATTAAATTAAATATTTAATATATAAATTATATATTATTTTACTAAAGTTTTTAATAAAAATGTTTTCGTTTTCTATATTTTAGTGGCGAAAATCAGGTGTGGAGTCAAACCGCGTCACTTTAATTTTCATATTGATCAGTGATAATATGTATAAATAATTGCAACAATCGACGATTCTGACATCAATTACAAAAATAATCAACACATAAGCGTCAAATTGTTGAAAATTATGAAAAGTTCCTAATATTAAGTATTAAGACTCTTCGGTTAAAGAACCTGTGCCATAATTTCTAGAATGAATTTACAAAGATTTTAGTTTACAAAAGAGCTGTATTAGTAAGCGGATAAAATTATTTCTGAAATAATGGCACAGAACCCTTCCGATGTATAAAGTACCGCATCGATAGTGTGAATAACTACATTTATTATTGGCAATCGGTGTTACATGTAGTTTTCAATTAATGCTCAATATATTGTTCAGCCCACGACTCACGAAGATAAAATTTTTTTCTCAATGCTCAATGCTTTCTATTTCGAAGATAATATATTCGGCAATCATTTCAAAATTTGACATTAAAATTTTGAAAATATTAAAATTATTCAATTTAATTTAAGAGATTTTAATAATTTTGCAATAATTTATAATAAAAAATAAAGGTAGATAAAAAAAAAATGTAGAGATTTATTTTGTAATTAAAATAGTTTTTAATAAATAAATGCAAAAAAAAATAATAATAACAATAATATTACAAATAAATAAAAATATTAAAATATTTTTTTTTTCTAAATTAAAGGACATCAATTTGAATTTTCATCTCAATAGATCATTCATTATGCAACATCTGCATTTTAGTAATTTATTTTTATTCGAGCTTTGTTTCATCAATAATATTATTTTTTTTTTATTTTATTACAAAAATATTTCCAAAACACTTCAATAATTTTCAATTTATATTGATATTTTATATTTTTTTATAATAAATTTTTTTTAACAAAAAAAAATTATTTATTCCCTTAAGGAAAATAGTAACTAATTTTCAGAAAGGTCTTGCATAATATTTATTGTCATCTGTCTCTCTGTGTATTGAAATGATATGACAATAAACAAAAATTTTTTTTTCTCTTTGGGGAGGAGAAAAAATTACAATATCGCTTTTGTGCTAATATCATCTTTGTTGCATCATAATAACACTTGTATACAAGAAAAAAAAATTTTTTAAAATTTACATATTATTTCCTTCCTTATATATTCACTTTTTTTTTTGTTATATAAGGATAATAATAATAATAATATAAAATATAATATCCAACATAAGTATGTATTTAAAAAGATTTCAATATTAGATTTAAAATAAAATGACATTCATAAAAGAAGAATTTTATCCTTTGTTGTCCACTATTATAATTTTATTTTTTCTCTCTTTTTTTTTTTGGGTATTATTACATGATAGTTACTTGTTTATATACATACATATATAATGAATATATAATAATGTATATAATGCCCATGAATACGAAATATATTTAAGATTCCTTAAGGCTCTATTTATAATTTTCATCAAAAAACTCTTTAAAAATAACATAAAAGAAAATTAACAAAAAAAAAAATGAAAAATTTCCTTTTGAGCGCATAAATAAATAAAACAAAATTTTATTTATTTTTTTTTTTTATTTTCTTTTAATTTTTTTTTAATATTTTTATTTTATTTATTTTATATTTTAAAATTTTAATCCTGTCTAATATATATAGAATTTATAACTTTGAAATTTTAAATTGTCTATGAGTTGATTCGAGTTTTTTCAAATTATGTTTGGAATTGAAAATTGGAGCTACTGAATTGGGGCTACTGAATTAGAGCTACGTTAGCTTTTACGATATTTGTGTCTCTTGTTGTTTAACTGGGAAAGGGTCCCGATTTTTGATTTTAGTATACTTTGTTCTAATTATAAGTTTATAAGACTTTATTATATTTTAAACAATTTATTAATTGGGGCAGGAATCTCGAAGGAATAACAATTTTAAAATACAAAATAAAAAAATTGTTTATTAACTGCGGTTTTAAAATTTGTCATGATTTTAAATAATATACAAAACTCTTATTAGGGCCGGGCACTGTATAAAATTTTCAACCGAAGAAACGAAGTAGATTCGTATGAGCTTTTTTTTTATTGTTTTTAGCCCTACACATTTGTACGCCTTTTATTTTCATAGAAAGAGTTGTAGAACAGGCTTAAGCCAGTAATTGAAGATAAAAAATTTAGTTTCGAAGAGTTAAAAGAAGAGGAAAATATATAAAATATCAAGTGTATAGCAAAAGGACTAGGGGAAAAATTCCAGTTACATTTCTTTAGTAATTTTTTTCGACCGCATTGCATACAATAAGGGAGGTTGCATGGTGATACTAAATTTCGGATGTTCAGTTTTCAGTAGGAACGCACTTCTCCACAATAGAGAAATAAATTATTTTTAAAGAGATGTCGATCTGTCTGTCGATCTGTCTGTTTTGATGCAATTTTATATATGAGTTTATTTTGGTTATGTTACGGATTGAGCAATATTTGGGATATGTAAGACCTTGGAAATTGGTCTTATTAGAAAGCCGATTTACATTTAGATGCTGGTAATTAAAATAATGAACCTATAAAATTTTTGGAAAAATCAGTGCTAGCAAACAAAACTAAGGCCGAATTTCTTGAAATCTAATATTTGAATTCTGGTAGACCAACCGAATGGCGAGCATTTTAACAAATTCAGATGGCATAAGGCAAAACTTTACAAAGAGCCACATTTACATTTTTCTAGGTGAGATAACTAAAAGTTTATTAGTGTCCTCAAAATTGGAAAGACTGATTAGAAAGGGAATTTTCATAATCCTATGAAACATTTTCGCCCAACTAAACAATACACCTATCTGACCATTGGTGCAGTGGTTATGGCACCGGTCCTTTAACCGAAGGGTCTCGGGTTCAAACCCCGGTCAGGTCACTATAAAAATTATATTCAATATTATTATAACTTAATATATACAATACTAATAAAAATATTATACAAGTAATAAAAAAACTAAGAAAAATAAATAGTAAATATTAATAACCTCAAATAAATAATATATAAATAAAAACTACGGCTACCTAGTTAAACCCTATGACGCTATGAAACTAGTGTATGAGAAATCATGCACTAGCCCTATGCTCCTTCTAGGAGTGAACAAAGGAAAAAAAAAAAAAAACAATACACCTAGCTATGGAATTCATGTAAACAGCAAAATTCGTAACATGATAATGCGGCGATTACTTTAAGAGCATAGAATGTTGTTAGATTCTCAGATAAGTGCTTAAAACACTTTAGTTATTATAATATATTATAAAATAATTTTAAAAATGCACTATACAAAGCTGCTTTCGGTTAAAGCAAACAGCGTTATAATCTCTCATACTAACATTATAAATTACTTGGGTATGACCAGTATGAATTTAAATGTCAGGTTTAACTGGAAAGAGCATAAAAAGAAGAAAATGATCTCATATTGTGAAAAACAAAAATTGATTGGATTCTACTGATGGTGGTCTTGATAGCAGTAAAATGTTTAAATTTAATTTTCTTATTAATTATTTAACACTTTCATTTTTTCATGTACATTGATTGATACACACAATAACTGTGAACTTGAAATGTTCAATAACATCTATTTAGCAGTTAGTTACACCAGTTCTATATTAAAATATTCATTATAAGAAAATTTCCATTTTATTTACTATAAAAACTTAATTAACTTTTATTTTCCAAGTCAAAATAATTTTTTTTCTATAATAAATAGTTTAGCTTAAAGTTTATGAAAAAAATCTTCTTTAAACAGTAAAAATGACTACTTCTACGATATTAAAGTGCATTTAATTTTATTGTGTCCATAAGTCCATAAAATATTACAGAAAAAAAACTAAGTGGAAAATTGTTATAAAACTGGAAAATTTACAAAATAAAATTTAGATAAAAAGTATATTTTTAACTATGAACTTTGTAAGCTAAATAATAAATTGTTGTTTTAAAATTTTTTTTAATTAAAGCACCCTGGAATGCAAATGGGGAGCGAAAGTATAACGTAAAGAATATTGTTGAAATATTGTGTACTAGCTACTAGTTGTATCTGTATATACGTTCATAAATACCCATTATGTTAACAAATAACTATTACTGCAATATTATTTAGTGGCAGAGATTAGTTTATTAATAATTTCAGATTAAGTTTCATAAAGTTATTTTAAAATAAATGAATAGGTAAGGATTTTTAGATTTTAAATATGTTTAAGTAAATTGGTAGTTAAGAATTTTGATTTTATATAATTAAAAATATAATCTCCTTTTTTTTTACGATTTTTTGTGTTGGAAATAAAAAGAATTTCAAGGTATTTTTCTAGAAAATTTTTTTATGAAAATTATTAATGTAAATAATTTCAAATACATAAAATTATTAAAGAATTGCAATTAATAGGACATTCAAGGAAATTATGTTGTATAATTAATTAAATAGTTCAGAGTTGAAATGAAGGTGCTGATTTGAGTACAATTTAAGTGTATAGTTCAGTATTCGCATCTGGTTTAAGTTTACATGTAATGAAATCGATGTTGTATTGAAATATTTCTCTTAGAATAATACCATGTGATATTGCATAAATTTAGGAGTTGTCTTGTAGTACTGCGTGAAATTTGACTTGCAAAATTTTTAGAGAAACCGTTTTTAGAGGGGGAGAGTTGGTGGGAAAATTATTTCTCTTCAGTAAAATAAAATATTTGTTGATAAATACAAATGTTTAAAATGGAAGACTGGTCTAAATTTCCGTGCATAGGAACAAAATTACCTTAAGGTCTTGATCGTCTATTTCGCTTTTAAACTTGGAAAGTGAGAAGAAAGTGAGTAACCATCATAAATTTGTATATGAAAAAAAATTACTTGGTATTGCATGTATCGTTTTTTTCGAAAATGTTTTCAAAATTTATTCACTTTGTTTTTGAAGTTGAGACGTTCAGTCGATAATATATGTGAAAAAATTTAATTGAAAAAATGAGTAATCTTATCTTGGAAAAATTATATGTTCATTAGAAAAATTGAGAATTCCGATTTGAAAGTGAATAAAAAATGAGATGAAAAAGCAAGATACACGATTAAACTGTGAAAATAATTCCCAATTTTAACAGTTAAAGGTTAAATTTTCATCATTCTGCATTTTTAGAATTTACAAACTGTGATGCTTTACAAAAACACGAATATTCACAACAATGCACAGCTTTCTAATTATCTTGATTCAGAGATAAGATTCGGAGGTCAAATTTTGTAATAGAGGATATGCAAAAATATTCTGGTACAATGACGAAAAAATGGATATATAGGTACTGTAATGTTAATTAAGGAAAATTGTCTGGAAAATTTCCTAAAAACTGTATAAGATCTAATTTCAGCATATAATCCACTCCTATATTTAATGATATAATATGTAAATTGTATGTCATTATGTTCAAAAGCAAAAAATTTTTTTTAACACTTTATAAACATTTTAACTAATTATTTTCAATATTTAATTATATGCTAATTTGTTAATTTTAAGATTTATGAATTTATTATAATATAATTGATCTGAGAAATTGTTCTAAATGCAATTTGGAATGACACATAATATATGTATATATATACATCTATACTTAAATCATTATTATTAGTATTGTCATTATTGTCATTATTATTGTTATTGTTATTATAATTATTAATATAATAAAATATAATAGGCAAACTAAAATGATTTTAATTATGTAAATATTAGAAACGATTAATTATAAATTGTCAAATTTGAATTTCAATAACACAAAGAGATTTTTACTTCCACATACATACACACATATGATTTCAATATTTTCTTATATAATTGTTTTCTCATACTCTTTTAATATGTACATAATAATTATTTTGTTTATATTATTTTTTAATAAACATAATTACTATTAAGTGAAAATATGAACAGAATTTTAATTAGGTATCACAAAAATTATTAAGTGATTATTACACGTTTTTTACATCAATATTCTACTATATTATCTTGTTTAGTTTTCTAAAAAAAAAAAATTCTTAAGGAATAATAAATTACTAGTATTAGTTCTTATAGAAATAATCACGTATTTTTAAAATCATTTGCATAAATAAATAGAATCAAAACAATACATGAGATATTGTTTGATAAGAAGGTGTAGCGCATTGCCTGATAACACTGAAATTACGCTAAAGATGTGATCCAAGTCTGTTCAGAGGAGGCTAAAGTAGATTCAGTCTTTTACTATTGAATTAACATTAGAGTCATGAGATTCATGTTATAAATCTTTAATTATTATTCGAAAATTCGTTTACATTACAATATAAAGTTTAGAAAGCCGTAAGGAAAAAGTAAGGCTTGGTATTAATTTACGTTAAGAAAAAGCAAGGTAAAAGAACAATTTATATGTCAATATTTAAGTCAAGATCTAAGTACAATTTTAGCACAACTGGCAACCTTATCTACTGACTTTTAATTTGGTATATGAGTCATCTTGCTACCTATTCGGATTTAGGAATTATTTGAGAAAAATATAGTACTGTAAATCTTATTTTATACCAAATTTTTTCTTCAATGACCTAGAAAAATGTGCAATAATCGTTCAAAATGGTGTCTTTTTTCTGTTATGCAAATGTTCAATTTAAGAACCCCTCACTTCTTAAGTTTCGCTCAAATTTGTAAAAATTAATGGCGCAGAAGATGTCTCGTATGGTGTCTGTGATTGATACAGTTATGATTTCAATAAACTGAAACACTTTATAATTCAGAAATCTTATTTTTTAGATAATGTCGTACTGTTGCAGCAAATCAGCGAAATATCGTTGGATTCCCTTCAATAGTTTTTGTTAAATTTTCTGAATTGTTAAAATTATTAATTAGCAATCATCAGTAGTTATTAAGATTAATGGCAATAACCTGTGAGGGTTTTTGATTAAATTTTTGTTAGAATTTTTGAATTTAACATTGTGATTTTTATTTTACTTAGGTTAAGATTTTCTTTTACTTAAATTTTTCTCAATTTGAACTCATTTTTTTTTTTAAAATAAAAATCAATAGAAAAAAAAATTAATTATGAATATAAGTAGATTATTTATAGAATTACAAAATATTTATTACATATGAATTTCAAATAAGATGAAAATAAATTATGAACGCTTATAATATTAAAGTAAAAAAAAAATATATTTTTTTATTTTATAAGATCTAGAAAAACGCATTTCTTTTCATTTTGCAAGATCAATAACGCAAAAATATATGATAAAAAGAAACAAGAAAAAAATATTGAAATCATTAAAAAGATTAGAAAATGTTAAAAAAAAAAAAAAAAAAAAACAGTAATGTTATTAAAATAATAATGAAAATTGCGTTTTTAAAATGAAATACATAATATTATATATGTGTGTATATAGTAATTGAAATCAATAGGTATATAACATGGTATATACGATATATGTATATGAAGGTTTAATAACTTATTATCCTTAAAACAAATCAAAGCAAATATAATATGTATTATATAATCTAAGTGAATCTAAGCGATAAAAGTCAATAACCTATATATTGCATGCAGACTCTCATCTGAATTCGTCTACATAACCCCGCATATAAAAAATGTAATTTTTCAATTGTAGAGGTACTATATTGAGAGTTCTTCAAAGAACAATATATATATATATAATAATAATAAAAAAAAAAATAGAAGAACAAAAAATATAAGAATCCTGCGTACGTTTTTTTTTCTAAATTTTTTTTTTTTAATTTCCGTGGAAGAGTTCGAAGAGAAATACAATCATACAAAATATAGTCTTTTAACTATAATTTGTACACATGATGCAAAAACAAAAAAAAAAAAAGAAAATAGAAAAAGTAAAACAAAATAAAATAAGGAAACATAAAAGAAGGAAATAAAAAGAAAAGCAGTATTAAAAATATATATACATATATATATAAAAGTACATTTGTGAAAAAATCTTACATACATACACATACCTACCCTACATACATATAATTTACACATAAAAGAGGCGTGAATGAATTTTACATTTGTGTATACATTTTACCGCATTGTCTAGAAGTCACGTGTCGTTGTATATTTTATTGAATGCGGTTGACTGAGAAATTAATACCGCCACACACAGTATAGTAATCTTACATATATATATATATATACATAATATCTTTAACGCATAATTCTTTGAAGTTAACAATTTTCTATTCCCCTAACATTTTGTTATTTATTTATATATGTATGTATATATATTGCATAGATCTCTTACATTGTATTAAAAATTGCGAATTCAGAAGAAAAAAAAAAAAACAAACCTGTGCTTTTTGGGATTTACGATATAATGGTATTAATTGCAAAAAAATTTTAGTTGTACCTTATTAATATAAGAAAATTTTTTTCTTCTTTGTCGAATAATATAAAAATTCCCGACATTCAATGAGTGATACTTAAATTTTTAAATAAATAACAATAATTGGACTTGGTTGTAAATGCAATCGTCTTGCATCCCCTCTGGCTGTCTGCATTTTTGAATGGGTCAGTATTAAAAGTAAATAACAAAATTGACGAAAATGTATTTGATAATTTTGGAATATGTTTGTATTTTACTCATTAATAATGTTACCAAATTATAAATATTGTGGACATAGACAGATGTGAAGAATTTTTGCTAATAATATTTGGGTCCGTTCTTTTAATGTTTTATTGTCATAAATTACAATTTATGTAAACAAGTGCTTATATACATTTTCTATTATTGATATTAAAAATGTTCGGACAAGTTGGTTTCCCTTTTGTTGTGTTCATTAAAATTTGTGATATTTTGACATGATGTTGGCTAACTGTCTTATTAAAAAAGTACATTGTGGCCTTAAACTAAGATAGAAATATTACAATTTTTGAATTCTCTCTATTCAGATGTTTATATTCGAGTAAAATTTGGTTTTATTTGGTAAATACTTTAATTTCATTACATTATAATTGGAGAAAAAAAATTTAATTAAAAATATTTTCAAAAAATAATGTTGTATTGCATTGAAACTTGGCTCCTAAAAAAGACAATAATAGAATGCAAGGTTTTCACAAATAACTGCTTCCGTATCAGTATGCCGAATATTCTGGCGCAATAGAATGAGAAACAGCGGCATATGAGACATATGCAAACGCAGCATCCGATAAAAAATCAAATAAGAACGAAAAAATATAGTAGGTCACATACTAGGAGGCCATATCATAGTCCATAGCTAAGCAAGCATTAGAATGAAATCCCAAGGGTAGGTGTAATATAGGCCTAAGAATACACGGCGAAGAACAATAGAAAAAGAAATAACAACCGCAGGCAAGACTTATGCTTCTCAACAGGAGTTTGAAAGGGAAACAAAATAAAATTTTCGAAAAAAGAAGAGTATGACTTTGCAAATCAACCAAAAAAATGGAATTGTTTAACAAGAATAATAGCCAAAATTCAGTATATTGTTGTTGTTAGATAAGATCTATCCGAAATTCGTTGAAAATATTTAATTAGGCTTCACATATTAGACATTGTCCATGAGTTTTATAAAAATTTAAAAAAAAATTTGATATAGAAATCTCAACGAATTTCTATTTAGCTGAAAAAAAACAAAAGTTCAGTTAATTTTAATTAAACTATGTTCATGAACAATGTTCAATTATTTAGACGTTGCCTTAAATTTGATACGCTCAAAAAATACTTAAATCTAACTAATGCAGATAATTACCTTATTGTCACAGTTTGTATTTACTACTTAATGCTGGAACATGCTCATGAATTTTTATATTTTGTTAAAATAAATTTAATGAATTGAAAATCCTAAATAAATCATGCATTTCCGGATTTGAGTCACTTTGCATTTAGATATTAACAAGTCAAGTGAATTTAGCATTTGAAAAGTTTTTTTCCTCTACAAAAATTACAACTTTTTCCTTAATTATAACTATTACTAATTGCTGGTAATAAAATAATATAAAAAGTATGAATTGCTGGTAACAATGTAAATGGGTACGTACTTTTTATATTTTTACATTGTTCTATATATAGCTATATACGCAAACAATCTATTTACATGTCTAATTTTTACTTTTTCCAATACTTTTCTTCCAGGTTATCTACTTATATTCTCTTTTATTTGAACTTTTCAATAGCTAACATTTTTTAAAAGTGGAGGCATATAAACAATACAACAGAACAAAAAAAAAATTGAAATAAAAAAAAAAATAGGGGAAAAAAAAGGATAAAAGGATGCCGTTCTTTCGTTATGTGCTTTTCTTTTTTATTTCGCATATATCAAACATCAATAAACATTTTTCTTTTACAACTTTTGCTCTTTTACAATAGAATGTTGTTTTCCTTCTTGCTTTTAAAGTTGTTTCTTATGTTTTTTTTTTGTTTTTGAGTTTTAAATTGAGAAAAAGCATTATAGTATTTGCGATGCGAATCCTTAATTTATTACTTTATTTGTCTGGTTTTTCTCATTAATTGAATATACAAAATGGCGCGATATTTTATGATATTTAATGATTACAAGCAGGAAATAAATAGAAAAATTACTTATAAAAATAGAATTGTACTTTTTGCGTGTAAGTCCAAATTTTGCTTTGTAACCACATATATACTTAATTTTTCATTAAATATGTAATTTGAATATGATAATAGATACATACGCACAAATATGCACTAGTTTAGATATGGAAATTGATGCTCAATAATGAAGACTGAGATGATCATTCTTCACAAATTTCAATATTTGCTTTGTATTTTATTCACAAAATTTCTCTTAATTCAAAAATAAAATCAAAAATATTTTTATCACAAAATTATTCAATATTTTGAGCAAGAATTAAATTCGATTCCTTTTTTTTATATACATAAAAAATGTGATTTACATTAAAATAATAGAAAACCGGAAGAGGCAAATAATTTTCTTTTCAAATTTTTGTTGAAATCTATATGAAGGTTTGAAGAAAATATTTCATGTAAAAATTGAATGAAAATTGAAATGTAATAATAACCATAGTGTTACTCTATATATATTTATATTCAGAACCAGTTTCATTCCAAGAGTTTTAATTTAAAAAATATGGTCTTTAAATTCTGATACGTCTTTAAATTGCTTATATTTCTTTTTATAAATGAAAATTTGTCGATAAAATTTCGTTATAGATTTTCATTTTTTTAAGAATAAGTACTCAATAATTAGCAATTTTTTACTAATTTTTATTAGCTTTGAGGAAATTCCCTAAGAACTTGGGCTTTAAATTTTTGATTATACAGATTTTGTTTGAAAAAACACTTAATTATTAAATAATTATATTGCAATTTCTATCCAAATAAATGTAAAAATAAATTTACGCCTGATGGGTATGCAATTTTAATACTAAAGAGAAATATTTAAATATTTTTGACTAGCCTGCCGGGTACAATTATTGACACTTTTAAGCAGTTTTTCTTATAAAATTTTTCTATAGAGAATTATAAGAATTTGAATTTTGGTAAAATATAAATTAAATATTCCTCTTTCATAATCATATTCTGAATTTGAGGAAATTTGCTTTTGTATAAAAAAAAGCCCGGGGTTTCAGCAATATTATTAATAACAATAAAATATTTTGATTTATTTTAATTTTTAGAAAATATTTTTTCCAATCGTTTCATTATATCTAATTGTGAGCTACTCCAGATAGGGTTAAGATTTATAATTCGCGAGAATTTGTAGGAAAAATAAATTAAACGGAGCACATCCGAATTGAAATATTTACTTAACCGCCTTAAAATGAATTAAAATGTACCGGGTAATTCCGTTTATAACACCATTTATGTGTCCGTACCAATTTGGTCTACTATCCATTATAAGACCTAAATAACAAAAAATAAAATTTAAAAATTATTTTAAAGAAAATAATCTGGTATTGAAAATTGCCTGGATCTTTCAATTGAAGAATTCAAATCTTAAAGATTTTGTTGTAATTCCAAAATTCATTAAGTAATTCGATACAGAATAATATTAAAAATTTAAAATGCAAACTTTAATGTTGAAAACTCATGCACTTTTCTTAAATCTAATTGATTGATGTTCATTTTTTTCATCATTTTTATTGTCCTTTCATAATAATTTTTCTTTATTCCTTATTCGCTTTAATTTACTTAAGAAATTCAATTGACAATGTTATATACAAAAATATATGTATACTTTGAATAAAATGTTTTTCTGAAAATATTTGAATCTATAATATTACGACGTTTCTTATTTGAATTGAAGAAGGAATATATTAAGGAATTGCTAAGTGAAAATAAGTGTAATGTTAAATACCGAAAGGAAATTGCATATGAAATTACTATATTTGATATAAAAGGCAAATATTTGAGAAGATTTGATGACAGATTCCTTAGTTTTTAAACCAGAAACTAAAACATCATTGGTTTTAACCAACCAATTTAATAAAACAAAATTCATTGCTATACAACGATGTTGCCCTAAATGCGCTTTAAAATAGATCTGCAAAGCCCTTCAAACTTTCTGAAAACTCATTATGTCATACTAGATTTTAGATAACGTCCCTACGAAATTGATTCAAAATTTTTAATAAGGTTTTACATTTCCAATATTGTCCACGGATGTAAAAATTAAGAAATATAAAAATCATTTCTATGGTTTTTTTTTTAAAGAAGGTCCTACCCTTTTTGAAAATATTTGATAAATTAAATATCCAAAGCAAAAATATTTTGTTTATAATCTTATTATAGGATATAAGAGCTACATTAAAAAGTCTGATTCGAACAGCATTACCCCCGACTATAAGTATAGATACGAAGATTACTTATATTCTGATTAACATTTAGAACATCTTTAGAAATTTATTCTTGTTCTGAAATTCAAATTTTCAAAAGATTGCGGTAAGAATCTTCATATTCCATATTTGTTAAATATTAAATTTGGTTTCTATTAGAAGTTCATTCTTTTTGATATTTTTGATTCAACAGTATGTGCTAAAATTTAGTTGACTTGAGTTACATTTAAATTCACTGTGAACGAATTTTCATATTTCTAAGACCCTTTTAAAAATTATCAATTTTTGCATTTTACATAGCCTCCATTTCAAAAAATTTATAAGAATTTTTGAATACTTGAATTCTTGTACTATCATCTCCGACAGAAGGATATTTTCCTTTTGTTAATGCTTTATTTATTTTTTGCTGTTGTTGTTATACCCTGCACTTCGTGAAGGGTATATTAACTTTGGTATGGAGTTTGTAACTACTTGAAGGAGTCATCTGCGGTATGGTCATATATATATATTCTTGCTCAGCGTAAAATTCTGCGTCGATTTAGACATGTCCGTCCGTCCGTCCGTCCGTCCGTCCGTCCGTCCGTCCGTCCGTCCGATCGCACGATAACTCAAAAACGAATAATGCAATCGGCACCAAACTTTCACAAGTTGTTTCTTATGTGCCAAGGACGAACCCTATTGTTTTTGGACCAATTCGGACAACGGGTTCGGGTAGCTGCCATACAACTCAAAGAGTTTATTTTAAATATTTCAAAAACTAATAAAGGTACAAATATGAAATTTTGTATACATGTGTCCAATTATATTCTACATATTCTCTAAAAATTTTAATGAGACAGCTGCACCGGTTCGGGTGGCTGCCATACAACTCCAAAAGCAAATTTTTTATATTAGGCAAAATAATAAAGTTAGATTCATAAAACTTGGCAGTCATGTGTCCAAGTATAGGTCAGATATATTTTTGAAGTTTTAGTGGAATTGTTGACAGGTTCGGGTACCTGCCATACAACTCCAGAAGCTAATTTTAAATATTTGGATGAATAATCAAGTCAGATTCATGAAACTTGGCAGTCGTGTGTCCAATTATAGGTCAAAGATATTTCTGAAGTTTTGGTGGAATTGCTTGACAGGTTCGAGTAGCTCCTATACAAGTCCAAAAGCTTATTTTAAATATTTGGAAAAATAAAAAAGTTAGATTCATGAAACTTGGCAGTCGTGTGTTCAATTATAGGTCACAGATATTTCTGAAGTTTTGGTGGAATCGCTTGACAGGTTCGAGTGGCTCGCATACAAGCCCAAAAGCTTATTTTAAATATTTGGAAAAATAATAAAGTCAGATTCATGAAACTTGGCAGTTGTGTGTCCAGGTATAGGTCAGACATATCCATGAAGTTTCTATGGAATGGTTTCACAGGTTATAGAATGGTTTCACAGGTTTGAGTAATTGCTATACAACAACGAAAGGTGCAGGGTATAATTCAATCGGTTTATACCGACTGAAACGTTTTTACTTGTTTTTTTTAATTTCATTCTTTAGCAATAAAGTTAATTGCTTTGGAAAATCAAATTATGATTAAAAGAAGTGTTAAGAACAGAAGCGAAAGAAATAAAACAAAATTAGAAAAGAAAAAAAGCAGGCAAAAACAGAATTCTGGGAGAAAAGGAGTAAAAAAGGAGAGAAAATTTTACAGATTTTTTTATTTTATTTTTGTTTACAAGTTACAGATTTCCTAATGATAATTGAGCTGAATTAAAATGAGAGAAAGAAAAAGCGGCAAAAATTTTTTTGAAACAGGTAATGTAAAAACGGGATATTTTGTATACAAAATTTATGAAGAGACAAGAAGAGAAAAATTGAAAGAAATTAAGAGATAACTGTAAGAGAAATAATGGCGTTTAAAAGGGGGGTGATGGAAGGGTTTTGGAAGGATCAACTTCAGAAAGTAACTGAGTAATTCCCTTGTGTAATTTATATATATTTTTTGGCGATGAAAGTGTAAATTCCAATTGTTATCCTTTACCAACAATAATTAAAGCATTTCAGTTGTATTTTTTGGGAAATTATAAATGCAGATTTATGATGTTTACAATAACAAACAGAAAATAACAAGGATTATTAATAATTATTAAGAGAAGCATTGTAATATCTTCATTAATTATTGTGCAACTTTTATACTTTATATTTTAATTTATTTAATTTTTTAAGATTTAAATAATGACATAATTTTTATTTTTTTGTTTTATAGTTTTAATTCCTGTGAATAATTTAGTGTTATTATGTAAAAATTTTTATAATTTTTGATAGTTTTTCACAGTGATCAAAATTTTTGAAGGAAATATTGGGCAATATAGGAAATGTAATGAAATTGAAAGTTTTATTGTGATTAAAAAATTAAGAAGAAAATTTCCTGAATTTTAGATAAATTTAAAATTACTATATTGATTAATACTTTCACTGGCAAGGTGATTTTGGTAAATCTGACTGTTGGTGTCAATTCAGGGTTTTTGTTTTGTACTCAAAAATATTGTATAATTATTTTTTGGGGAATACCCGATATTTGTACAATAATCCTTGAACTCAATTTTTTTGGTAAAAGGCATTGATCTCTGTGCCAAAATGAAATAATAAAATTAATTGGATTAGACCAGAGCAAAAAAAAAATTTAATATAGTAAAACAGTTCTTACTACCACTTATCTCATAAGTGTCATTTTTGAAGTAGTTTTCAACTAAGAGATAATTGGCGAGTAGTAGCGAAAGCGTTAAATTAACGAACGAATATTTTTTAAATTCAATTGTAAATTGAAATATTTAAAATTTCAAGAAAATCAAAATAATTTCATTGATTAACTTGAACTAATTTAAAATATTACTGACTTACTTTTAAAATTATTCAATTTATTTAAATTATCCATTCGGCAAAAAAAAAAAAAAATGAATAAATAGTTTTGTAAGCAACACTAAGTGGAGCAAATGAATTTTAATGTTACTTTAATTCACAATAAATTTCAATGTGGTTTAAATTACTTTAATATCCTTTGAATATTTAGTCATGAAAACTTCTTATAATATGGTGTTAATGCACATTCATTAATAAAAGAAGGTTAAATTTATTGCATGTTAAATAAATTGATAAAAATCTTAAATTTTTATTCAAATAAATACTAAAATTTTATGTGTTTTGGTTTTTAGCATTTTTCCAAAAAATTTTTGAAAAATAGTGTTGATTAATTTCACTGTGTCCGTCTGTCCATCCGTTCGGCCGTGCCTGAATGCGTTTACAAAATTTCTGCAGCCAAATAAAATTTTATTTCCGTGGAAGGATTGTTTTACCTATCTATCCCCGTCTAAAAGTGATAGATCCTCGAATTCCTCAAAATGCCAATTTTTAAGTAACTATTGCAGCAAAACTAGAAGCATTTTATAAATTCTGCAAACGGAGAAAAGCAGTGGTCGGTTTCTTCTACAGCGGCATACTGCACTTGAACTTTCACAAAACAATATGGCTGTTAAAATTCACCATTATCTAAAATCCGTTTTTTTTTTTCAAATTTTTGATGTCGTTTTTCTTCTAGAATCCAGGTTGTGAGACCATGAAATTTTAGGCACTAACAAATAGTTCATTTCGTTAGAAGAAATTGTTTTTCCCCCTCCAATCCCTTTCAAGTTATCGTTTTTTTAAATTTGTAAAATTTGTATTTTCGACGCTTAATATTCTTAAAACTGTAAGCTTTTCCAAATTTTTAAAAATGCAGGATCCTAACGGTAAGTTCCATGCCGTTAAAATAAATAATTAGTTTTCTTAACTCACGAAATCCAACCTTAGATTCGAGCATTATGTTAACGTCTCTTTAAATTTATTTTGGTTTTATTTCAAAGATTGTCAACATTGATCATCTTAAATATATGCAATCTTTGAAATTTTTTTTGTAAATATCATAATGAAAGTAATTTAATCTAGTACATAGCTTTTTTTAATTGTTGAAGGGAAAAGTGTTATTCTACAAACCATTGGTTTGATCCAGCTTTATTTTATATAAAAATGTTAATATTTAAGTATTCTAACTTTGATTTAATTTTTTTTTAATTATATAACAAACACCATAACAGTATTAACAGTATTAATTGTAATTTTTTGTTTCAGAAAATTTAAGATTGAAAATTTTTCGGAGATAACTTTAAAATCATATTTTAAATCCATGAATTACAAGAAATAATTTAAAATGTGGAAATAATTTATTAATTAAAATTTGGGATTTCAAAATATTTTTTAAGATTTTCCAGAACAAACAGTTAAAATTGCTGTTTTCTCTTATTTAATACGTTAAAGAGAGAAAACTATATGTATGTCCTTTATACTCTTTAAAAACTTCAAAGGAATATTATATTTTTCTTGAATATCTCAAAGGAATTTAAAAAGAACCCTTTATTTTCAGAAGAAAAAAAATTTCGGTAATTGAAATAAAGGTTAAAAGAAAAATGTCATAGAATTTGGTCAAAAATTAAAATCAAGACGAAAAAAGAATTTATTCAAACAAAAGGTTCCTTTTTGTATTATTGTTGTTGTTTTTCTTTTTTGACAATTAAATTTGGTTTGTTAATGTCCGTCAGAGAAATTGTACATATTTTTAAAATGACATTTTAATGAAATTTTCTTCTGATTTCGTTCTTTTGCTTATTTGTTTGAAATTATTTTTAACCTATGCATGTTAAATAGATTTTTACTATGCTGTGTATTTGAAAAAAAAAATTGAGAAAAAAAAGTCTTAAAAGAAAATCAAAATTTTCTAAAAGAAGAAGAGAAAAAAAAAACCCTAAAAGTCTCACTGAAATTTATTTTTCATTTCCGTTTTTCCTTTTCATTTCTTACTTTCATGTTTTGCCTATTTATTTGAAAACTTATACGTTCTTTATATCCTTGCACTCATACATTCATATAATGTGCGGTATGTGAAAGTTTTCATGCTGTTTTCAGGCTCTAGCATGATTAATGATTATTTTTTATGGTAATCGATTTTACTTAGTAATTTCATTATGCATAAAAGGAATACTAAAACGGGAGAAAAAAAGGAATTCTTTTGGAATTCTTTTGGAATTTTGTTCTCCCTACAATATTTTATTTTTTTTGCATTAAAATTATTTTCAAATTTACATTAAATGTAATTTTTTTTTAAATTGATTGTATATATACAAATTGTAATCGTAAGAAATTTAAATGTAGACGGGGGTTAGGTACGTCATTATTACAGAAATTATTTTGTAAATTGAATTTTGTAAGAAATAAATTTACAATGTGGCTGCCATTCATAATAAATTGGATTTTTTTCTTAATAAAAATTTTAAATAAATGTTAATGATGACAATTGAATAATTCAATGCTTTCATAAAATTTTTTTATAATTCAAAAACAATTTTTATATAATAAGAATTTTAATATGAATTAATGTTAGTATAAAATTAGATAGTTATTAAATTTTTAATTTTTAAAATTAATTTGAATATTACAAAATTACATTTTTGTATAACACTTACGCAAATGCGAAAATATTTTGATGTTTTATATTTCAAGCTTTACAATTATTACGTTTAAATGTAGATCAAATGAATGGTTTAAATGTTGCACCTTTTTCTTAAATTGCATAAATTTAGGAGTGCAAAATTAAGATATTGGCTCAATTAGACGCCTGTTTGGTAATTTAAACTGCATTATTGTTAATTACGTTTTCTAATTGGAAAATAATTTACTGTTATTTCATGGAAATTTAATAAGTCTTATGATTTACAAAAAGAAAGTTGTTGAAAATTGAAGATTGATTATCTTCAAGAAGTTTGTAGAAAACAATTAATTCTTTAAAGAAATGAACTAGCTAGTTATCGGTTATTGTCTGCAATCTGTTATAATTTTAACCGTATATAACAGAATAATATAATATGTTTAAAATTTGAAAAGAAACAAATTTATACGGGGTTAATCAAAATTTAACAAAAAGACGGCATACTGGTTTCCGGTCTGTTCAAACAGTTTTAGTATATTGTAAAAATATAATTTTTTATAAATTTTGCTTCAAAAATATTGGAATTTATACAAATACGAATTTTGTTTTCGAAATTATTAATTAATAATAAAAGAATAATTGAATGCAGTTCTAGTCTTTTAAAATATTTATTTCCGATTTTCTAATATTACATATTTATTATTATAACAAGTATAATATGTCAAAATTCGAGCGTCAAACATCCTGAGTTCTAAATTAATTTCGGCACAAGTTACAATTTCGTAAATTTCGACAACAAAATTCTTCTTACTTTTAAAATAATCAATAACAATATAATAAAAAATATTCGATTTAAATTAATATTATAGAGGACTGCCTTTAGATGTCTATTTAGTACGTCCTTCATTAACGAGTTCAGACAAATATTTGTTGAATTACAAATACAACCAAGTATTTCTTAAATTGTGACGTAACATCCTACTGGTTCTTCTCAAGGTATTATTCTACTTTTTTTTATATTCTTAATTTTATTTAAAAGGATAATAAAATTAGTAATAAAAAACATTTATATATTATGTACTTGAATATACATCTTATATACTTGCATATACATACCTACAATAGTACAATTTGCAAGATATTTTTTACTATTATTATTGAGAAAAAATAAAGGGTTTATTCGTTTTATCTCGTAGATATTGCAGGTATTTTGTATATTGTACAATCGTGAAATCATTGTACCACTATACTTATTTTAAGAATTTAATTTAGATTTGAAAAGAAGAAAATCACGTAGATATTGTACAACAGAAATAAATAATAAGATGAATAATATAAGAATCCAAATTTTAATGTAAAATATCATAATGTGCGCAAGAATTATAAGAAGTAGGTTCATGTAAAATTTCTCAATATGTAAATATTAGTATAAAATTTTAGTCAATAAATAATCAATTCTAATAAAATCGTGATTCAATAAAATGAAAAATCTATTTAGATACTTATCTTACCATAGTTTAAACACCCAAACATTTAAGATTTAATTTGAATATTTGGCAAAAAATTGTAAAAGCAAAAATATTTTTTTATAGCCCTATCAATATAATATAACAGATATTGAAAATATTGATTACAAACTGGCATATTAAATATGTAGAACAGTATATTTGCTCATTTCTATTGTAAATAATTGCTAAATGTGTTTATGGTAAATGAGAAGACGAGACCTTAAAGAAATATGAGTTGAAAATAATATTGGTGTTAAAATCATCCAGATCATACTTAAATATTAAAAATTTAAATTATGTGTATAATATTAATTATTATTAAGTTTCTTAATTTATTCACTATAATCCTTTAGGAATATTGAAATTTTAATTTATTTTATGTAAAAAGCGTAATTAAAATATCATCGCCAGATGTCATATTTTCTTTCTCTTCAAAAATCATTTTAATTTTATTTCTCTTCATCATTTTTTATATGATTTTTTCCTTGTTGTTGTAAAAAGTTTCGGTTAAATAAACCATAATTTTCTAGCTCATTTTTTTTTTTGTTTCCTTGAAGTTATTTAGAAAATTCTAGTTGTATACATACAAAATTATATAAGATATAAAAGAATTTTATTAAGTAAGAGGAAGAAGCATGTAGAGGAAAATCTAAAGTAAGAATAAGACGATTAAATTCACTAAAAACGATAAGATTCATTAAAAACTAATTGTAAAAGTAAAAATAAAAAAAGTCCTTTTAATTGTTGTGCTTTTGCTTTTAATTTTCATTTTGGTTTTTCGCATTTATATTAAGGACTAAAATAAATTTTAAATTTCGTATGACGTAGATAATGAACATCTTCTGATGCTTTTAAAACTATCATACGAACTTTGACAGCTAGATTTTCGGCAAAATTCGTAATGATATTTCAAAATTTTGTCATGGATCAATTTTCAAAAATTCAAGACCAAGTTTGTTTAGCAATTTTGTATGTTTTTAAAAATTAATTTTCAATATTAAAAATCAAGAAAAATGCCTTGCGTTTTCTAAAATCAGGTAAATATTTTTTTACCTTTAGATTACAAAGGGTTAAAGAAAATTATTTAAATTATAAATTGTGATGAAATTTCAAAATTAATTCCTAATTTTCCTTTAAATAATTTTTATGTGAAAATTTTTATAAAATTTTATAAAGTTTCTTTAAGAAATCCCTTTCTTTACAATTATACTTGGTTGCTTATAAATTATTTGCCTCTAATTTTATATAATTAAGACTATCACGTTAGGAATAACATTTGGAATAAGGATATTGTTTTCCATGAGTATATGAAATTCTCACACACAGTATATTGAAAAGAAGTTGCAAAAGTTCCATGAAATTAATCGGTCTAATTAACGTTTTACAATAAAGTGAAGGAATAGAATGAATGATAAAAAAAATCAGTTTTTGAATTAAGAGTTAAAGATGAAATTGAAGCTAATTTTCATAACTAACTATATAAAAGTTTTATGGATATTTGAATAGTGCCATGCTTATCGACGAAAATTTTTTAGGAAAGATTTATGCTGATACTATACTGGGAATGAAATTGCGATATTACGTTTATTTTGGTCTCATCACAAGCGGAAAGTTAAACAAAATGCAAAGTTTTTTTTGACAACAAATTTTTGGTCCGGGTTGTGGTTCGGATTCGAATTCGGGTTGGAGTTCTCGTTTGGGTTAAGGTTCGGTTTGAATAAAATCTTCTAAGTACCGCTTTGTAAAATATCATTATTAAAATGTCTAATTTTATTAAGGAAATGAATTGAATTTTAGAAGTGATTCACATTAATTTCAATTGAGAAGTTTTTAAACTAAATAAATTCAAATGAGAAATTAAGGATTCACGAAATAATAATTATTGAAGATTAAGTTAATTATTAAAGTTAAAGTCAAATATTTTACGTTATCCAAATGCAAAAATGGACAAAGAAGTAATACGATAAAAACCTAACAAAAATAAAATCATTCACCAGGACATTTGTACACACGTTCGCTAGTTACTACATCAGTAAGTGTTCACAAAAATGAAGAATAATAAAATTTTATGCTTATTTGAATTAAAATATTGTCGCCAGTAATTTGAATGCAATAGCGAGGACAACAGAAATGTTTTTTTTCCAAAATAAAACAAAATAATTACCTAAATGGAAGACCGAGGTGATTTTTCTATGAAAATTCCAGTTCGGAGTTGTGGAAAGTTTTCTACTTCGATTTCCGCATCTCTTTCGTAATGTATTTTAAATTTGTTATGAATCGTAAAAATTTTCGAATATATTTCACAATGTGAGAATTTCCAGCAATGAATTTCAATGTTGGAAAGATTTGTTAAATCGGTGACATTCATTTCCATTTCATTTTTCAATTTTGGTATTAGTTAATAAAAATTAATGCCCTAAATTTTATTCAGAAATAATCAAATTATTTAATCGATTTTTCAGAACAATTTCTTTCACATACAATTAAAGGCAAATTTAAATTGAAAGAAATATTCATAAGGACTCTAATTTGCCTAAAATTTGGCAACAACCTACATAATTATAAATCAAATTTCATTGAGCTCTTCACATACAATCAAATTTCATTAATATTCTTAAAAAATTAACCAAACTTATGAGTGTACCATCTTAAAAATATCAGAATTAAATAACTTAAAAAAAAAATTAAATTTTTTAAATATTTAAAATTTTCAATAAAATTTCAATTAATTTAAGGCATTTAATAAAAACGCTTGTTATTACAATTGTAAAATTTTTAATAAAAAAGTTAATTTACTGTGAGTTAACCACGATTTAAATCAATTCTTGCGTTAATCTTTACACCAAATAGGCACACATACATACATACATATTATATAATATATTTGAATATAAAATAATATCAATTTTAATTTTTATTAAAATTTATTATTGCTGTATATTGGTTTTATACACATATAAGAGAGCTACTTTAATTGAATTCTATATGTATATAAAATATTATGGACGTTTGCATATTTTTATTACAATGAATTTCAATAAAATAAAATGTATTCGTACTAGTGTGTGTGTGTATTTTACAAGTAAATAATATAATTTGAAAAAAGGGGTAAAATTGGATCCTAAACTCATGCTGCTTGTACCGTAATCGATGCTGTAAATGTTGGAACTGAAATTGATTTATACAAAATTATAGTCCGAATGAAAACTCAGAAGTAAGTTTAGCGTTTGAACTTTAAAAATTTGATCAATAACATTGTCAATATCGAAAGTTAAATTTCTGGCCATTGAACACCACAGTTTCCCTCTTATAGGATTACTTTGTAATTGTGATATGGTTTGGTTTTTATCATTAGGTTATTTGAAATTTCGTATTGAAGAAAATGAGTGTCCCTAAATTCATATGTAATTTGTAGTGGAGACAATTTCGAATTCTGTAATCAGTTAATTGTTGATTTTGCTTTATGGCTATATATTGGAAGTTAACATTTTTAATGTATTAGGACTTTACCTCAAATTGTAGTTAAAACAAAAGTTGAAATTGCATTGTAAAAATCAAATTTAAAGCTTTATATTAGAATTCTTGACTATATTTGTCCTAAATTTAATTTCACATAAAATAGTGCCGAATTTGAAAAATTGAATATGTTTAATGTTAAGAAAATCATCTCAGTATATATTTACACACATGTGCATTTTAATGAAGACGCAATGAAAAAAAAAATAATAATTCTAAAGTTAATAAAATTATTTTGTATAAAAATTTATTCATAATTTTTTAATTCAAACTTTTGCTCATACTTTTCTCATTTATATCAATTATATAACTTTCTTATTTTCAAAAATAATTGGTAACCCCAATGATAATTCAATTAAAATTTAATGAAACTATGGTAATGCGTTTACTCATATGATGCCACACTTGAATGCAAACATGAAAATTTGTAAAAAGTAATAAAAAGTAATAATTACAAAAAGTTACGAAACAATGAAATAAGAAACAAAAAAAAAATGGAAACCACCAATGAAAATAAAAAAATAAACCATTAAGAAAAAAAAATTGGGAAAATGGAATGGAAATGAAAAGAAAATTTCATACAATGTAAAAATACTAAATTATAGTGGAATCCTTATACGCAACTACCATATTATGTGTATGAGTTCTGCCACTACTGTTTTGGTATCACACGGAATAAAACCGCAGGAATCAATTCTTTCGAAATTTGCTATTGCAAAATTCCGTCAATTCTATAAATGATAAAATTTTTCCGAGATTATAAAATTTTTGTTTTTTTTTTTGTTAGCCCGTTCAATTCTCATACAATATTTACCTTGAGGGTATTTAAAAAATACGAAAAAAGAAAAATTATAAAACAACAAAAGCAAAATTATTACGCCAAACTAAAGACCAAAATCAATGCTCTTTTAATTGTAAAATACTGTTATATTTTAAAGTAATTTTCAATAAATTTGTGCAAACTAATTTCATCAGAAAACTGCTTCTATACATTAAAAATAGAAGACAAAAAATAATAATAAAGTATGAGATAAAATGCTAATTCTATTGTAAATTTTAGGATACAAGAAGAGAACGCTGTCTTAGAAGAACATAAAGAGAATTGTTAAATCAAAAATTTAAGAGGAGAGTTTAGCTTATAACGAGAGCTTATTTTAATTTCTTGTAAATGACAACCAAAATTCGGGAAAACTAGATAATTAAATCAAACAAAAATTGCAAGTAGAAGAGAAAAATCAAAAATTTTGAAAAGATATTATTAAAAGTTTGAATACTATTGGCGACAGCTGCTTGCATATTATGTAAAATTCCATCTATTTTCTTCATCATTAATTCTGTAATATAGACTCTATATCCTCCTACATATTTTTCGATTATAATATAATTTATTGTTATTTGTTATATTCTGTATAACTGATTAATTACGTTTTAATTATAATTTTTTATTTCTGTTTGTCGTGGAGGAAAAATTGAAGATCTGAAATTGATAAAATATTTCATGAAGAAAAAAATATGAATTTGTACAACGGGAAGATGACAAAAGAATGAAAAGCTTTTGTAATTTAAGTTTACTTTCACGTAGTATAAAATTCGGTTTTAGTAAATTGTAGGGTGATCGATTCCATTTTGTACAGGAGTGCAATATGAAATTTTTATTTTATTTTTGTTCCAAATTCTTATTATTGCAAAAAGGAATAGTGCTACAAACAAGGAAGTAAGTTAAAAATTAATATTATTGAAATCGTTGTATTTCTATTCTTTTATACATATATGAATTTTTTGCTGTAAATTTATGGTTGCTATTGATTATAGTATAAAACAATGTGAATGGCAATTTGCCGATAATTATATCTCTGCAGTTCAGTTGGCGAAGCGTCCGCCTAGAAAGCGGTATGTCACTGGTTCGAGGGCAGTTCGAAGAGAAAAATTTTGCCATCTGTTCTGCAGTTGTATGAAAATTTCTATTAATTATTCCTATGGTTGCTCTTTTTTTTCAATTATTTTAGTTAACAACGATTGTGACGCTTCATTTCTATTAGTTTGACTCTGCGTACTAAATTTTTTAGTATAAGATTGATTTATATAAAAACATATTTATTAAGTGTTCTCTTATAGAACCTAGTGCAGTAGGACAACACCTAATCTAAAAAGTCATTGTGAATGTAGCAAAAAGCAAATTTATTTATTAATTTTTCTACACAAAATATCAATTTACATATTAAGGCGTCAAAGGAATAGCTACTTAATAAAAATTTTTTTACATTTTTAGGTAATTTTGCTATTCAAATAATGCGAACAAACTCTTAAGACACTCGAAATCCGATTTCGAGGAAATACACAATATTTTCAATACAATTTGTAGACATAGATGTAATTCATTAAAATTTTTTTTGGTCTTAATTGAATGCATTTGTACACTCTTATACGCAAAAAATCTTGTCAAAATGGACAAGATGGATGATCATAATGAATTCATTTTTCAGTTCAAAATAAAATTTCAAATTTTTTTAACAACCAAAATTTTCATAATATCATTTAATATACAATTATATATATAGTTACTTAATATTATTAAAAATATTCGTATATATGTATACGGAGTTGGAAAAATTAAAAAAAATTTCGTACCCCAAAAGTATTTTTCTTTAATTTTATTAAAAATTATTAAACAAGTTGAAATAGATTTTTTAATACCAAATAAATAAAATCTCCAATGATTTGATTTTAAAGCATAGTCAAATCTTTTATAGAAACAAATATAATGTTATACACATTTAATTTTTATTTACTGTATAATAATTAGAATCAGTGAAAATATTATAATAATTATGGTATAGAAATCCGGATTATTTTATTCTAGAAATATAAAATTTTATTATTTAATTCATCAAGATTTTTGTATGAAGTTTTCTCGTATATTTTTATAATGTAATTATATTTTAAAATTATAATAAAAAAAATATTATGAATATAAAATGTTATCCATATTCTAACCATGTCTCCTGTACTGACTATAATTTTCAACTTTCATAATATGCAATAAATTATATTTTTTTTCCTATATATATTCAAAATCTAATTTAATTCTTTAGCATTAAAATTATATCGCGATATGATAGTGTGGTGGAGAAATGTTTGTATATAAGAATTATACCTAAAGCTAATTTTTACTTAATTTATAAATTTAAAATCACAAAAAGATGTAATAAGCATATAAAGTCCACGTATGATCTATAAAATTCATTCTTTTTCAATCATAATTCACGCGCACTATATTATTTTTGTACCTATGCAAACCTTGAATATAGTAAACAAGTCTCTAGGGACATCCCATAGAACTTTATAATTTTGTAGACAGAATTTTTTACTTTTAAATATTATTCTCTTTATATTATATAAATATTTATTTAATTATACTCTTTATTAATAATAATGTACAAATATATACATGAGCCCTCTGTATAATATTGTCGCGTAATTCACGCATTTAGAAACCCAGAACAGTATTGAAACATACGTTTTGAAATTGTTTGAATAGTTTCTTTTATATTAGATTTTTCGTTTTTTAAAATAATTTAATAATCTCTAATTTTAGCATATATCTTTATATAGGAATCGGGAATTCTCGAAAAATATTTCTAAAAATTTCATATTAACACTTCATATAACAAGTTATTCGTAGTGTTTCCTGTGTGTTTCCTGTGCGTATTATGAATTGTGGTTTGTTAATAATTTGTTTTTTTTTTATTTTAAATATTTAATTAAATTTGTTAAAATTTGTTATATTATTCGTGTTAAAATTCTTTTGAACTGAACTTTTTATGTATTTTTGAAGGGTGAATATTAATTTAAGTTAAATTTTAGTAAAATTATGAAAAAAAGAAACCTGGTTGCATTTCGTGTAGGTCATTCTCATACCATGTTTATCTGTATATAGATTATACAACAGCTGGCAATCTGGTTTTAATAATATTTGATTTCTCTTTAAATTTTTTTAAATTTCCACGCGAAAATATTGAGCAGCAATAATGTCGAGATCAAGAATAAGAATCAAAATATTCCACTTACATCAATTATTATAGGCGTCGCTATTGTTCAAATATATTGTTGAAAATTCTTGAAATATTTTTGGACTACCAGTATTTGATTTGTCAGTTGTTGATATTGTGAATATGTCAGCTCTTTTCGTTCAAATTTTACAATTTGTTATTTTTTGTTTGTTCAGTTCAGGGAAATAATGCACTGCGATCCTAGAAGGGATCCTATGTGCTCTCCCTTTACGTTATAGATGAGAAGCACATGGGCCAAGTTCTCGTTCTAAAACACTCCTTAAGTTTTTGATACATTATACGTTATGAAAATTAAATACCGCAGCTCCTTGGCTAGGGTGCTCGAGCCTGAGAGACTCCTTCTCTAATGGACCAAAACTCTAAATTCTCCTAGAAAGTACATCGAAGTCTCTTCTGTCTCACTACAAAACCTGTAGGTAACCTTGTGTTACGGCATCAACTAATTTTGGTGTTCGGCAATTGCACATCACGAAACCAAATTCGAACCAATTTTGATCATTCTCTTCTAGAAAACCTTTAGTTTGTCGGAAACCTGGGAGATTTCTCTTCTAAAATTCCAGTTCCGAATGTCATTTTTTAATCTCTTCAAACCATCTGCCGGCTGATTCCACCGAAGGGTTTCATTTCAGTTTACTGGCACATTTTCCTATTAGTTTTCGTTTTTTATTTGGATTAATGTAGTTTCATTGTGGAGTTGCTGAGTAGTGCAAAAAATAATAGCGTTTGTAAATTTGACATTATAAAATTGTGCTTTGTTCAACTTAACACTCAATATTGCACCATTTTACATAAAAGATAAAATCAATTAAAATTTATGCATTGTAAAATTTAAAAGCATTTCTTAAAGTTTTTAAAAAAAAAATTCTATTAGACCACAACAATGGTAAAATCCCATCAAACTTAAAATATGTAGGCTTTTTTTTTGTGTAACGTTTTTGCTCCTTGTAAATAAAACTATTTTCAAGTAAATCTGGAAAAAAAAATTTCCAATGAATAAAAAATTTACTCTTTTGATCCTTTATTGATAACTTTTTATGTATAGGAACACTTTCGGTTTTTCTTCTTCTTCTTCTTCTTCTTCTAATACCAATGTAAAAGCTAAAAAACAGAAAATTTTTTCCCTTTGCTCTTCCATGCTTAGTATACTCAATTTTATTTTTTGTGCTATCAAACTTTACTCTAAAACTTTCTAAATAAATTAAATACCTTCTTTGAATTGAATAACTTTGCAAATAAAGTGCAAAGGAGAAAAAAAAAACAAAATGTTTGTTGAGAGGTCAAAACGTCAAAAAGTAAAGTTAAATTCTCACAGTAATGCCAAGTAAAGTTGATGTTTTTGGGATATTTGAATTAAGTCGAACTGAAAAGTTTTTAAATCTTAAAGTATAGGAAATACAAGATTATTGGTAAAGTTAAAAAAAAAGTTTGAATATTTTAAAAGATTAAACATTGGAAAATGAAGTTTTTTTTTAAAAAGAAACTTTATTTACCATCAGTAGAGAATTCGGTCAACATTTAGTCAGGGACGTCTGTTAGTCGATTTGATGTGGTTTGAGAATCTGCCATTTTTTATAAAATAAACCGAAGGAAAGTTTTCATTTAAGTGTGTTCAAGAATAGAATAGTGAAATTTTTAGAAAGCAACACGTATTGAAAAAGTTATTCTAAACGCAGAGACGCCATAGCTTTAGTCTTTTCTAGCTGCCTTAGTCTTTTTTTGTTTTCAACGATATTTTGCTGTTTCGTCGAAAATTAAAAAATTAAGAAATAAGCAAATATTTCATTCTATGTATTCAAAGACTAAAATTATTTTTAATTTAAATGCCCCTAAAATTTAAAATGCCCCTTCGAAATCGTATTTGATTTTCCTTTGTAAAGATGTCCCTGTCGAAATGTAAAGTAACAAATACGATATTGTAAATATTTCGGGATTATTCTTGATTCAAAGAAATAAAAAATATCAGCTAATTTGTTTTTATTTTAAAAGAAGAGTCGTCGATGTTAGATGTAGAAGAAGAACGAAAAATGGTACAATTCAGAAAAACTGTTTCTTGAGCGCAGGATATTTTTTGTAATAAAAACTTTAAAGGAAATAGGAAGGGAACATATTGTATTGGTGTATTGGTTCAGTTAACTTTTGGGTATCGCACGTATTAGCAATTTTTACTTTTTGTCGCGTCACGCTTTAAAGGGAAACAGCATTTTTCACCTTAATAGATGGAGGCGACAATTAACGTTGTTTAAGATATTATTTAAACTAAAACATTTGAAAGAAAGTAGATTTTGATTCAAGCCGAAAAGAAACAAGCAAATAATAATATTCTTTTTATTTAAAAACCAGAAAAATTGGGGCCCAGACTTTAACGTCGAATATTTCTGTGAGTACTTTTTTAATTTAACTTTTTAATTTATTTTAGTTTTGGAACCAACTCTAGTTTAATCATCGAAATAGTGGCAGTTCTGAAATTTCAAATGGTTTCTATGTTTAATTGGGTGTTAGAGAAGAATAGACAGATTTACTGAACCACTGCTTTGAATGTAGCAGCTTAAGTGAATTTCGCACTTGTTTCGCAGTAGTTCTTACATAACAGACAGACGAATTAGCAATGTAACTTGAAAACTAATCTTTTCTCTATTTTTACTTTAAAATTTTCGCTTTTTTTCAGAAGTCGACACTTAAAGGATATTATCAGTATAAATTAAAATTGTATCAAGAATGAAATAATAAGGAACAAACTATGGAATGATTTTCAATAAAGGTGATGAAAAAAAAGAGAACGAAATAAAGAAAAAATTGAAAAATTATACTCATCTCTATTACTCGAAAAAGGAACACTGTTACAATTTTATTTGTTATTTTGAAATTCGAAAGAATCACTATGAAAGGAAGCAGCATTTATTCTGGAACTTAAAACCACACATATGGTGATATTTTTTCCTGCTTCATCATATGTGGTTGAAAGACAAGAAAAGAAGGTGAGAACTGTTAGAAGAGAAGGTATTGTTTGTGTCTTGAGAATTGCTTATTTCATTGCAAGAATGTAAGATTACAATATTGTTGTTTATTTAACACATTTTTACAATAATGCAATACGGGAAGCTGATTGAATTTGTTCTTCCAATTATAATGCTTAAATGAAAAATATGTGGATGAGGAAAACTAAATGGTAAGAGCACGGGTTCGGGGTTGTTTATGGGTTACATATGTTCTGTTAATTATATTGTTAATTTTTATATTCTTATAATACCATTTCATATATAAACTTAGGCTTGGATGGACAATGGGTACCGAAACTGTGACTTGGGTTGAAATACAAACTTGAATAGGAACATTCGGCAAAACACTTCATAATTCGAATTAATTTGTCATCATTTCAAAATTTTCACAATAACAGTTCCTGAAATATATGCATAGAATTCTACTCGATTATTTTATTTAAGCCCGCCCCGCTTCAAAAATTTCGAAACAATTGAGTTTTCTCAAAACATTCGCCTAAAGTAAGCGAATGTTCACGTTTAGAATCTACCTAATATGGGCGTGATAAACACTGTACATTCTTAAAAAACTTTACTCACGTCCTGTTTTTGTTGAAGCATATTGTAAATTCAGTATACGTTAAATATTTTGGATGCTGCTTGTGTAGTGCTATTGCAGTTTATATTTTGATCGTGAATTGTATTCAAGTGGCTAAAATTTGGTTTTCCTTAATAAGATTGTTGTTCTTACGTTTAAAAGGTAAGGTGGTGAATTGTTTGTATTTTTCGTTTCTGAATTTGTATCAATTTTTTTCAGAAGATTACAATTTAGAATCTAGTATAGTACTTTCAGAAATGTAAGATAATAATTTAATTAATAATATAATTTGAGTAAAGATGTGTTTAATGTATGAATATTGCTGATTAAGTTATAATTTACGCCACCTGAGCAAATTATATTTAGATAATATTGTTTGCGTTTCTAGGAGATAAGAAAAATTAGAGCAAAGTGCTGGAAGAGAAAATTTTCAAGTTTTGGTTATGGAGGACTACTTAATAGATTGCATATAACTATGTACTACATACACATGTTATGCAAAGGGAATTTTACATGTTCTATGTTAAACGTTGCAGATCTTAATTGCAGTAATTTTTAACACATTTTGGTTGCAACTGAAAAGAGGAAAATTATTTCAAAGGAATTTAAAAATGGCTTTTGATGGTTTTATTTTCAATTCAATTTCTTTAGAATTTCAAATTGGATTTAGTATAAAAATTGAATCTTCCTGTTTAATTAACATTTTGGTTCATTAATTAAAATTGTAGCAGAAGTTGTTGCATTTGGAAATGAAATTAAATTGCAATATTCTTATTAGAACTGTTTTGAAGAACTTAAATATATTTTCATATGGAATGTTATTAAAGGACACCCAAATTTTGTAACAATGAAAGTTTTCGTGTTTAAATTTTACATGTTTTTTATAAATCAGTTAAACTGTAAGCATTTAAGACAATGGTTTAATTGTGTACTTAAGAAAAACCAGGTTGTTATGTAGCTCCTTGTAACAAACTCTTGCACATAATAAATAGTCAGAATATTATAACAAATTTATTTTATTCTAGGATCAAGAGAACCATTATTGAAATAGTTGTAACAATTGTTGTAAGGAGCATAAGTTTTAACATTACATTATTGAATTTACACACGCACATTTTTATTGATATTTTATACTGAGTCACTGCTAACAATTTTCATGTACATAGTCTATGTATGTACAGGCGCGGTTCTGATGTATTCGTCGCCCTAAGCGGTTAATAAAAAGGGCGCCCTCCCCTTCAACCATTTCACCTATTTTATTACTGTAAACAAAATTTAATAGGCATTGCACATTGTGCATCACAAAGCACTTTCTTGTAACCTTATTATGCTGAATTATAGAATTAAAGTCTGGAACTAAACTTTCAATTTTTTGTTTTATAAATTCAAAAACAAGGTAATTTATTTAACTGTATGTTTTTTTATGAAGTTATGATCAGATTTATATCAATCATTTAAACTTGATTTTTTGATTTTAACAACCAAAAAATTTACTTTTTGACGTAAGTGAAACTTATTGTAAAAGGTTCTATGAAAATTATATCAAATGAACTTTTTCTAAGCTTATTTGAATATGAAAAAAAGTAAAAATTTATTTTTATTTTTATTCGTAATTTTAAATTTACGAATAAAATTTAGCTTTTTATTTCACAAATCGCCTGAGAAATGAAGCAGCGTATAAAAAAAGTTTCGACTTGCATTCAAAAATTTAAGGAAAATCAAAACTTCGTTCTAAAATTTGTGACTTAAAAAATAAGCTTTTTATTAAACAACATGTTTTCAATTCAATATAAGTAGTAGATATTACCAATTAATATTTAATTCTGTGATTGATAACAGTTTTTTCAAAAACAAAAGCAAAACATAGTAGTAGAAATTCATAACGATCATGTAATTTTGAAATTCATTCAAAATTTTTGTTAAACAAAAAGCAAATATTGGTATACACAATCGTAATATCAAGCTATGCATTCCATGCCCATCATTTAAGAATATTGCTCTCATTCTCTTTTTCTATTTTCTTTCTATTCTCATTCTTAATTTTTGTTTTTTTTTCTTTTTTGTTCTTGTTGTTTAATGCAACAGTATACAGAAAACGTAATACATTATAATAATGTGTTTGTTTGTTTGGTGAGTGGGCGCCAACTAAGCAAAAATAAAATTTTGCATGTATGAAACAATTTAAATATAATGTGTACGAACGAGTGTAGCCACTAAGCATAATAAAAACATTGCTTTGTGATATAATTATATGTGTACGAGCGAGTGTTGATAGGGAGCAATCTCAGCAAAATAAAAATGTTGCTTTATGTGATAATTATATGTGTACGCATGAGTGTTGATCTTATTCATATTAAACAATATAAATTATGTCTGCATGTATATTTTTTATTTTTTGCGTAACTTGCTTCTGTGTATATTATATGAGACGATTTCACTTATGTATATGTAGGATTGAGTGTGTACAGCTGTATATTTTCTGTTTATAGGCATAATATACGAATTTATTCTAGCATGTACGTAAAAGGAAAAATTAATAATTGCAATTCTGATGATTCATACATTGAAAAAAATATTTTGTGTATTCGTACAATAAATAAAAATAAAAGGGTAGTGTAGAGTAAGAAAATGTATCAATAATTTTCATTCTACGAACATTTCATTGTATGGTGCGAAAGGAAAATATATGAAGATCAATACTTGTGTTTTGCGTAACTGACCATTTTTTTCATGCACATTTTTTATATTATTAGGAATAAAATATTATGTTTGTATGTAGGTACATTTTATCAAGTTAATTTCGCTGTAAACTGAATTAAATTTGTATTAAATTTTTTTTTTTAAATTTGTGGTTCTTTAAAGTTTTTAATGGCGCCCCTGCTTTTCTGTCGCCTACTGCAACTGCATACTTTGCATATATGGACCGTCCGTCCCTGTGTATGTATGTGCTTATATATCTAATAATAACAAGTAGTATCCGATAGCATTTATACGCATAGTAAAGTATTAACTCTTAAAATTTTAATTTTTAACCTATTCCAATAGCTTTCAAATTTCAAATATAAAATATATATTCAAGTGTATAATTATATAAGTTTATAAAATTAATTTATTATTTATGCATATTATTTATTGTGTATATTAATATTTATAAGTAGTTCTATATACAATAGAGAATTTGTATTTACTACAAATACATGAATGAAAAATAATAAACTTAACTAATAAACGTATAAAATTTCAAAGGATTTTTGGTTATGTAAATTGTACTTTGACACGATTATCATATTGGTATTCAAAAATTGAAAATTTTTCTTTTGAAATAAAACCATTAAATGAGTTTAAAATATTTTCAAGTTCATTGGATTCTCAAATGTCTCAAATTTTATATGAAAATATCTTAAAAATTTCTATTAATATTGAATATGATTTTCTAATTTCATATATAAATATTATAAGCACATCATATATACATATACATGACAAATAAATTCATCCTTATATACGTAATAATACTAGAAGAAGTGTTGAAAGTCCTTTTATTCTATTAATGCAATAAATTATAAGAAATGGAAAAATAAAACCAGAATAAGAAAATTTTAAGTGTTAGTCTTGTAAACTATGAGATATGCAAATGAAATTTTGCAAAATTAATTAATTAAAAATTAAAATAAATAATAGAAATATTTTGATTGCTAAGTGTGGATAGTAGATTGCATTTTGCTGAAGAGAGATATGGGAAGAGGAATTCATCCCATCCGACCAACAGAGCCAAACGCTACTTATTGTAGCCGTGCCATTTCCCATCTAAACCACCTCGGATTCAAGTAAATACTCGGAAATATTTCTCATGAAATTGCACGTGAACTCCCCAAAACTGAGAAAGCCTCGCCCAAACAATCTGCATCTCGTGTAAGCCAGAGTAGGACAGTCACAAAGAACGACACAAAAAATATCCCGCTTTTCCCAGTTTTTGCAAGTGATATTTCACCTGACAATGACCAATGAAGAAATCAGTAATAGCACAAGCTCGGTTTCGATCTATCCCAAACAGCTTTGAGTAAAACTTTCTTGAGCAAGATGGAAGCAACAGATCATCTCTCAGTAGCCTTCCGGGGAATATTTGACTCCCCCTCATTGGTTATCTTCGTGATCATCGCAGGAAGTGTTACTGTATATTATTATTCCTTTATATTATTCCAATTACTGGCAGAATTTAATTGCAAGGTCTCTTTTAAAAAAAACTAATTCTATACAAAAAAAATACATACAGTAACATATTACATCGGTCCTCCCTTAAGGCACATAAACTGATATACATACATAAAAGCAACTAACTTTAGCTAATCATAACTTGTGGATTACTTGTATTTTGTTAAGGAAGATCGTGAAGAGTTTGTGAAAAGTGAGACTTTAATATCATATAAAAATGTGACATTATAGGATTGTCTTTCAGATTTTCGTTCATATGTTTACAAATATCATGGAATTCGGAATTTTTCGGACATAATTATTTGACGTCAATATAGCACGAAAAAAGTTTCGAAATTATCAGCAAAATTGCTTCTGTTGTGGAAGTTTAGGGATTAAGAGAGTACGTTTCCATTTGTTTTTTTATCTAAAGGATTTAGAATAGCGACGGACTTAACAAATGAGCTTCAAATAGATCTCTTTACACAAACTCTTGAATAACATTGTTACGACACGGCGGCTTAATGTCGCCAGAGTTTTAATTAATAATAAGTTTCATGGTGATCGGATTATTTCACAGTTTTTTATATCTATTAATCATTACAAATGAAAAAATCAATTCCAAACTGTTCAGCACATTATTCACTTGCATTCTAAAATTTTTATTTTATTCTTTTAATAAAATGCAAGTATTTTCGAATGAACTTAACAAAACCCTTATAACTGTTGTTTTATCTACATACCTACATCATACAGAAAAAAATAGAAAAAAAAATAAAAGTAATGCTGTGATTTCAAAACTATACCTTATGTATCCAAAAATTCAAGAACTTTAAATAATCTTTAAAATTGAATTAAAAGGATAATAAAAAAGGATATATGAATATATATATATATATATGTATGGTAGATATTTGGTATGATTTGGGTAAATGTTACCATAAATCTTATTATTAAAATAAATATTATGTGAAATTGTTTTTTCTTTTTGCTTTCTTTCTTTATTATTATTTCCTCTTTATTCCAGTTTAAATAAAAGGTTTCAATTCAGTTTATATGGGTTACGATCTGTGATATTGTAGGAATTTAAATATAAAAAGTTTTGACAAGAATAAAGCTAATTGTTTTAGGAATAAAAGATGTGCAAGTGTGAAAAAAAAAATAAAGTGTGAATCGAAAAAAAAAGAAAGTGTAAAAAGTTTTACTTTGCTTCTGTGGGTGAGATGTGCTTTATGTATATATATTATAGTTACTTAAAATACTCGTATGTGTGGGTATTATATGCAGATAAATTGTAATTCTCAAATGATGTCAAAGAATTTTATAGTATTTAGCTGTAATAAATTGTTACAAATTGTTTGTTATATCATAAGAGAATAGCAATCGTATAGTATTGTATATAAATAGATAGTTTCTTAGTAGTTTTTAAATATTCAAAAGAAGAATGGTCAAGATTTTGACGCTGCGAGACTTGCTATGGGACATATACTGCTTGTATATATTTGATTTAATGAGGCTTAACCATGTGATTTAAAAGTATTGGAATTATAAAATTATTTCTTAAGTGCGAAGAAAGATAGTTATCCGAATGAAATCAGGATGAATATAGAAGCTCATGCTATATGCTACAGCAATACTAAAGCGGTTCAAGTCAAAAAAATTAGTTAATTTATCATATTTCTTCCAATTTGAAGAGAATGCTGATGACAAAGCGGGCAGAGGACTAATTTATGCAATCATTTTTGTTGATCACCCAAAAATTATACCTTCGAAATTGACATACAAAACAAATATTCGTTGGGCCAATTTTTAATGAAAATCTTTAGACCAGCGATAGAATAGTACTAGAAGAATTTCTATAATAATTCCTTTTGGAGGAAAATGCAAAAACAAACTTTTTTCTCAGTGTTTTGATTTAATGAGAAACTCTGGAGTAATAACTCTGGGGTTACCGAAAATTTTATTTAACACTTCAAAGTAAAACATATATATAATACACAAATTTTAGCTAGATTTACGATAAAAAGAAACAACGTACACAAAGAAAAAACGGAAAAAAAGAAACGAAAAAAAATTGTCGGAATGTAACTTAATGGAAATTTCTTCATGCAACTGCAGAACAGATGGATGACGTAATCAAAGGAACGAGTTAAAGGCAGAAAAATTAATTAAAAAATTTTTCTCCTCGGACTGGACTCGAACCAGTGACCTACCGCTTTCTAGGCGGACGCTCTACCAACTGAGCTACACAGGTGTTTTTCGGACGGTTAAAAAAAATCGGTTTAAAAAAATTCTATTCAACGAATATCCGATTACAGCTTCGAAGCGGCTAAAGCAAATTTGTGTCCGGAAACTTTTTTGTCAATTACATAAATTATCAGGTTGCCTGCAAAACGGCACACGTGTAGTGAAAATTATGTAAAGTAAAATTGTAAAAGTTGTTTTTTTGAAAAGTTTTCACTTTTTCTATTCGAAATTTAGTGTTTGAGCAGCTATTACTTGAAAACGTTAAGTCTGACACCCATCATCGGTATACTGTTGTGTAAAATTAATCATTTATGTAGGATGATATTTTCAAACTTAGTGCGATTCGTACTGGGGGCCTCTAGTTAAAATTAATTTAATAAATTTAAAGAAGAAACTAGAAATTTCTACGTTTCATTTACAAAATAATAAGAAAAAAGAAATTTACTAAAAGAAAATTTCAATGTCATAATTTCAATATACTCGTAAGAATTGAATATGACCTTATAACACTTTCATTCAAATGCAGAAATAAAATCTAACCAAAATTTCTTATGAAAAAAAAAAAATATAACAAAATTTCATATAAAAAAATTCCTAATTTTAAGGTTCTCTTCAAATAAATTTTAGTAAAGATTTATGTAATTTATTTTGTCTTATATATGATTTTGACCACAATATAAATTATTTTATGAATTGGGGTTTCATATACATTCATATATTTATACATACTTGTACATATATAAAATCTTAGAGAAGAATAATAGTGATAAAAAAGGCACAAATTATCTGTAATTTCATAAGTTATTAAAAGAAATTTAAATATACATAAATATAACTCGTAAAGTTTTTAGATTTTTGAGATAAATTATCTATTATGGTAGCACTCATTTTTGGTTTTCATAATATGTATAGGTTGTGTGGATTCTGGTAATTACTTTTAATACCACATCTTTCTTTTTTCATATACAATTTTCTTCTTCATATTATATTTTACATTTACTTTTGGGAAATGAAAAAAAAATTTGTTACCTATTATATATAAAAATTATAATTTAAGGTAAATTTGTGATGATTGTGAGAAATGTACTCAAAATAGCCATATACCAACTTGTTTATTAAAGACACTTTTAACTACCATAATATTTTTGATTTATAAATTATAAATTTTAAGGAAGACCATTAATGTTATTTAAAAATTGCTTTCGTAGTAGTTTTATAAATTATTTCTCTATAAAGGTGAGTAAACAATCCTTTTTTTTTATAGAAATTAATTTGAATCTCTTTAATTAATCTTGAATATTTAAGGGTTGTATTTTAGTTTTAGTGGCTTTTTAATTGTTTATTAAATTATAAATAAATCATGTAGATTATAAATGTGATTTAATGCTAATAAATTTTATGATAAATGTATAAGGTGCTGAAAACGTATAGGAATTTCAATTAAATGTGAAAGAAATATGGAGGTGAAATTTAAATTTATATAAAATGTTTAGAAAATGGAATAAATTATAAGTTTTAAATTTATTTACTATATAACATATAAAAAGTAAATGCAATATAATAAAAAATTATTATTAATTTTTTTAAAGAATTATCATTGTAATCCGATTGTTGCATTGTAGGGTCTTATATAAAGAAAAACATTTAGTAATTAGCTGAAGAAGAACCTTTTTTTTAAGAATAACTAATGGAAATTAAATAACTATTAATGGGAGTTGGTATTTAGTAAAAAATCTTGTTAAAAAATAGTTGGTAATCATGTATAGGTTACTGTAAAGCAATATGAAGAATAATTTGCCGATAATTTCGTTGGTAGAGCATCTGAATAGTAAGCCATAGTTCACTGGTTTGAGTCTAGCTCGAGAAGAATTTTTTTTTTAATTTCTCTGCCTTGACTTGTCCTTTTAATTGCGTCATTCATCTGTTCTACAATTGTATAAAGGAATTTTAATTAGTTACTCTAATAAGAATTTAATAATAGAGATTAACACCAACACGTTTGTATTGGTAATTAGTACTAATAATATTTTTTTCTTTGACCAATGACATTAAAAATTCAAAAAAATATTGTATTGTTTTACGAGAAATTTATTGCTTCAAAGTTATTTCCCTTTTTCTATAATGAGGCTTTAAAACAATTAAAAATGAGTAATACCTTCAGGGAATATAATCATAATTATTGCTTAAATATATCTTAAATAAATTAAATTTTAGCCTCCTTGTTCCTGTTAAATTTTATCATAAAAATTATTCTCTAATATTTTATTTTTTATTTTATTTGATTTGGTTGACAAATTAAAATTCGTTCAATCAAATATGTCTTAACTTAAATTAATGGTCTTAATGGAGAAATTTATTTGTAGTTTCGTACAACAAAAAATTAGCTATATTACTCCTTAAAATTCTAGAAAAAAAAAAGAAAAACATAAAAATTAATTAATTCACGTTACATGCAAAGCAAATTTAAGAAAATTTCAAATAAAAAATTTTTGGTTATCCTAAATGTATGCAATTTTTTTTAAATTAAAAATTCTTAGAATTTTGTACTAAAAAATGTTATTAAGCAAATTAAGGAAAAAATAAAAGAATTTTTGGTGTTTTAAAAAAAAAAATAATTAGAATTGATAAGTTCACATAGTAAATTCAAGTAGTTCAATTGTATTGAGGTTTCATAAAAAAATTGTGATTAATAGGCTTCTAGTTCCAGAAAAATCAAAATTTTCGAATAAATATTTTTAAATATTTTATAACAAAATTAATTGTGTTATACTTTTGCAATCATAAAATTTTTCTCGAAATTTTCATCACACATTTTAATATTAAATAAATATTTACATAATTTTTCTATTCATGTACAATTTTGTAATAATATATGCAAGTGTATAGGATAAAACAATAAAAAAAGCTAGGGATAAAATATTATTATATGTAATTTGTTTCTAAATACATAAAAAGGATTTGTAAATAAACAAAAATTATAATATGTTTTTTTTGTTAGTTTTGTAATTTATACGGAGGTAAAGCAATAAAACAATTTAGTCATAAATTACATTTTGATTTAAAAACAAAACAAAAAAATGGTCCTGTTTTTAATCCTCTTTGGAAACTTCAATTAATCATTGTAAAATAGTTTTGTACAAGAGTCTATATGGTATTATAATTTCAGTTTTTTATTTTTTAACTTTTAATATTTGATTTTTTTTCTCCATATATTGTATATGGGTATTGTATTACGCGTTCTAACATAAATTTTAACATAAATGTTATTTAACAAATACATAAAGGAAATTATGCATAAATTTGAATTTAAAATAAAAAAAATAAAATAAAAAATTATTTTGTTTTTTTGTGCATTATATTTGAGTTTTATTAGATTTTGTAATTTATTTCTATTGCATATACAAATAACATATAAAATAATAATAATACACCCATTATATTGTGTATATGGAAATTAAATGAAAGGACGAAAAAAAAAATTAATTATGTAGAAAAGCATGTGTTTTTATTTTATAAGCATAAAAACTATATGTTTCATCACCAAACAAAGCTATAATAATACAAATTCCAGATGACAGATGACAGATGATAGATGACAGATGACAGATGGCAAATGACAGATGACAAATGACAGATGAAAGATGACAGATGACCCATGACAGATTACAGATGACAGGTGATAGAGGACATATGAAAGATGACAGATGAATATGACATATGACAGATGACCGATTGCAGATGACAGATGACAGGTGACAGATGACAGATGACAGATGACAGATGACAGATGACAGATGACAGATGACAGATGACAGATGACAGATGACAGATGACAGATGACAGATGACAGATGACAGATGACAGATGACAGATGACAAAAAACAGAAGACAGATGACAGATGACAAATGAGAGAAGACAAATGACAGATGACAGATGACAGATGACAGATGACAGATCACAGATGACAGATGACAGATGACAGATGACAGATGACAGATGACAGATGACAGATGACAGATGACAGATAACAGATGACAGATGACAAATGACCGAAGACAGATGACAGATGACAGATGACAGATGACAGATGACAGATGACAGGTGACAGATGACAGGTGACAGATGACAGATGTCAGATAACAGATCACAGATGACAGATGACAAAAGGCAGAAGACAGATGTCAAATTTTGATACGAGTCATTTAATTTTTTTAAACGAGGAAAACGAGAATCATTTGAAAAGTTTATGGGAAAATTTTAGAAAATCTGAAAATTAGAAGTGATTCAAGAATTTTTTTTTAAGAAATTGGCATGAAATTATTAAATTAATTTTTTTTGGAATTGAAATAATGACAAAGGTTAAATTAAGGTTAGGTTAATGTAGCCCCCCGAAGGATACACATAGGCCATCCAGGCCCATTGTGGCACTGCCGGATCTCCCCTATTACATCCCTCATTCGAACCAGCCGAAACTCTTCACAAATCGGCCAAGATCCCTAATATTTATGTCTGCTAGGTCCGCAGCGCGACCGAAGAAGTAAAACCTAAGAAATCTTCGCCTGGAGTTCGCCAGTGTCGGACATGAGCGCAGGAGGTGGGTCACTATTTCCTCCTCTCCCTCGTAGAAGCAGCTTCTACAAAGACCGTTTTTGTGGCGGCCAATGTACCCCCGTGGAAGAGATATCAGGTTTCCTGTGCGACGCAAGTATATTTTTCGTCACAACTTCCTCGTCCCGTTACGCGTTGTTCCATTTGCCGATATGAGATTGGTGCGCTCCACTACCGCCTTGCGTAGCGGCAGCTTAAGGGTGCTAAGAGGCATGCCCAGGTTTTCCTTTCCATGCAGAATCCCGAGGATTTTTCCATGTCTCACAAGGTCATCTGCCTTACGATTCCTCGGAACACCACTGTGTCCGAGAATCCAAACCATGTTTTTATCGAACTGCCTCGCCATCTCATTGAGAGACGACCTGCACTCCAAGACAATGACAAAGGATTTGTCATAATATTATATTATAATATTATGGACATAATTTTATTTGACATGCACATGCTAATATTTCCCAAAAAAATTTCACACTAATATTGTAAATGAAGGGAATACAAAGGCTGCCAAAGTGAATCATGAACGAATTTAGTAAATATGATCAGTTACATATACATATTGCGTGTGTTTGTCTATATGCGTTTACATCCTTCTATAGAATATAAAGGCGTTCATTGCAACATAATTTAATTTTTTTCTATTTTTTCATTCCTTTTTTCCATATTGTTCATATTAATCAACCCTTGTAAAATAATAATAATTTTTTTTGTTGTTTTGTTTTTCAAAAATCCACCAAAAAAAAAACATAATCCGGATATTAATATTAAAAAATAAATAAAATTCCCCTAAAAGCACAGAAAAAACAAGAAGAAAAAAATCAAAATGAATTCATTTTTTTTTTTTTTTTGTGTTTTTGTTCAAGGACTTTTTGTTTTTCAATATATTGCACTTTAAATATGCTCGATATTAATTTCCCAGGAATATACTTTTAATAATAATATTATAAAACAAACAATTGTTTTTTAAATATTTTTGTATTTTTGATTATAAAAGAGAGCGAAAAAAATAGGAAATCAAAGTGAGAATAAAATGGTATTTCGGACATTTAAAGTTTAAATCGCTTATATAGTTTTCATATCAAATAAAAATCGTTTTAAGAATTGACAAAAATAAATTTTATATGTAGGGCGTTAATTTTTTAATTAATTTTTTAAGAGTTAATTTTTAATAATTATTTCGTAAAAGAACTTTGGACAGGCTCGGTTCTGACTTGTTCAGCGCCCTACGCGGTGGTGTTTAAGGAATGTGTGGCTCCCTCCTCACGCTTTCAAAATAGTGAACCATATACAATAAAAGTTGCACATTGTGTATAACAAATTACTTTGCTGTAACTTTATCTGTTTGCGTGATTAGTCATAACATTCAAGCCTGGAATTAGACTTTTGAAAAACACGAAAATAATAGAAAAATTTTTATTTTCTGAAATTTTCTTTTATTATTTTCAATGGCGCCCTGTTTTCAGGCGCCCTTTGCAATTGCTTACTTTCTACATATGGTAGATCCGACACTGACTATGGTTAAACTATGGTATAAAAATAAACTTATTTCATTTTCGCTAATAGTATCTACTAGAAACTTCGTGCAAAATTTTAAAGCACTATTACAATTTTGTTTTTTTGCAAAAATTGAAATAATTTGCCTTTACTTCATTTACCAATGTTTTTTACAAAACAAAATTTGAAATTAATTTTGTATAAGCCATCTTAAATAAGGTACAGTGTTTTTGCTACTGGAGTGCTAATAATGGGCCAAACTATGACCTCTTTGTCTATATAAAATAAATTTTCCTTTCGAATTTCTATTCATCTTAGAATTTTAATTGGGATTAGAAATGTAATATGCCATGCAACTTTAATTGTGCAGTTTACCTTATAGATCAACTTTGATTAGTGTAAAAGGAGGGAAGTGCCGTCTGAAATGCTACTTCCCTCCTTTTATACTAATCTATGTTGTGATAGAATATAAGAAAAAAAATTTATTTAAATAGAAAATTTAAAGAAATTAAAAATTATTTCCATAAAATTCAAATATTTTGAAAATCGATTTTCATAAATGACGTGAGACAATCTGACAAATCAATGAGAAAATTTCAATAATGTTGAAATAAAATTTTTATTCTTGCTAAAATTTTTTTATTTTATTGTTTTTTTTTTCATTTTTTATTATAATAATTTTTCATCATTTACAAAATGATTCCCGTTAAACGTTTTCTGATTTAATTGACTGCAGACGGAAATAAATCTGAAAATGTTACTGCAAAAGTGTAAAGAAAATAAAAAACAATAAAAAAAATAACAACACGTATACAAAAAAAAAAATTCCTCCAATTTTGAATGATTTATGGTCCAGCAAAGAGGTAACAAAAACAAATGGTAAAGTAATACAAAATATAAAAAAAAAGAGAGAAGAAAAAAAAAACAAAAACGACAACTCACAGTCTATTAAAAAATAATTTAAAAAAATTCTTTTATTTTTATCCTGAGCTTTTTTGAATGAACGAAAGGCAATAAAGAAAAACACAAAGAGAAAAGGAATGATTCGGACGCGTTCATCTGTAAATTCAATCCTGGAAAGGAAAACAATTCAATTTAAATTTAAATAAAAGCAAAACAAAAAAAAAACTTAAAAAAAGAGAAAAAATTCAAAGTTAAGTAGCGATTAAGCGGTTTATAAAAAATGTGGAAAAACTAAAAATTATAAATAAGAAAAAAAAACTTTGTATAAAATTATGATACCCGACGCATTATGGACATAAAATCAATTGAAATACACTGTATACAGGGTGTTCGAGACTCGATTCTGAACAGGGTGATAAAATATGTACAGATGAAGTAAATGCAATAAAGACAATTTTAATTTTTCGCTCTCTTTCTCGAGTTATGAAGCGCAAAATTGGTATTTCTGAAAAAAAAACGTCTAATAATAATTTTTTTTCCTTATAACTTGGGGTATATAACAGCTACAATGAACTTGACTAATTAATTTTTAAGTTGATGCAATTCCACTTTTGTCGAGACATTTAATTTTTATTCTAGAGTTAAAATCAAGCAGCAGGACGAAAAGGAAAATGCAAAGGAGGATGACTATAATATTTCTTACTTTCTTTAAAAATCTCTGAATTTTACATACCCTGTATAAAGAATATATATGGCTAGTTTTACATGTTAACATTTAATATTCAAAATTTCTGTTAAAAAAATAGCAAAGACATAAGAAAGCTATGGCAGCAAAATTGAAAAAATTTTTTTATATATATATTATGTGTGAGTTCAATCTTAATCCTTTGAAATCGTATAAATTTTAAATAAAAATTCAAAGATTTAAAAAAAAAAAAATTTTTTTATGATATATGACCCAAAAAGTATTTAAAATTTATAAACGTTCTCTTTTTTATATTTTTTAATAATAATAATCCTTTTATATATGATCTTTATTTGTGGATTATTTTTTCGATTGTTATATAAGAAGTAACGCCCGGCATATAGTTATAAGCTCTTTGGTATCATCTTTGAATTTTTTTTTTTTTTTTTTGATTATCTTGTCCTACAAAGGGAAATTACGACTTTGTTTTTTTTTTTAATGCTTCAATAATCAAAAAAATGTTTAATTTCACGGACACATTAAAAAATTAATGTAATCCTTAATAAATATGGAATAAAAATTATGCCTGTTCTGAAACATGAATTGGAAAATTGTCTATTTCGTTAATTAAATTAAAACAACTTGTATGTATTTATTCACTGCACTTAATTTCGGAATAATAACCTGATTAAGATCATATAAATTAAATTCAATTTAAGAACTAATTTAGCTTTTTACTTGGAATATATATTAAGAAATGATATAAGAAGCACATAAAAATACTGAAAAATTTAAAGTGATTCCGAAATGGTGAAAACCACTCGAACGTTAGTATACCGAAAAATTTGAAATTACTCCAGAAAGGCAAAAAATAGCTCATATGTAGCAACACCGAAATATTTCAAATTTTTTTGAAAAAATGAAAAATAACTCATATATAGAAACACGGAAAATATAAAATTTTTCCGAAAATATGAAAAAAGGACCCAAACATAGGAATACCGAAAAATTTGTATTTACTCCGAAAACTAAAAAATGAACTATTATGAATAAAAACATTGTACTTTCAATGCAATTGTTCAATCACATGTTGAACCTATTACCTTTATATAAAACAAACTGTCTCTGATGAAAAAATTCGTGTTAAAATTTAATGTGCCGAAACATGTTAAAATGAAATGGTACAATAGAGAACCAAATACAATTCCATTTTTAACTTTTAAAGATGTGTGGACTCTACTGGTACATATGTGTATCAGCCAGGTCGAAGGGGTTAAGCATACATGGTTATACAAAAGTTTGTAAATTCTTATAGTATGTAAATCCAAAATGTAGAGAATAAGTGTGACTAAAGCTCCCATGTTCCTGGTATTGAATGATCGTGCTGTTCCTGTACATTTGTTTCATCTTCATAAAGTTAAAAATTTTCAAAAAATTACTGTTTCTTCTATTAAAATCAATCGCTCCAGTATTGCTTCTAACTCAATTCTAATTTTGGATTTGGTTCAATTTAATATGGAATTCAATTTTATAACACAGGCGACAATAAATTTAAATCTCTTTGTTAAGTACTTAATAGTAGCAAAATAACAAAATAATAATTTTTAATTGCATAAGTTCCATTTTATCGCGATTAAAACAAACAAAAAAAAAACCTATTAAGTCAATATTTAAAATATTTAGTGGAAATAGTGAATTTTATTTATTTACTATCTAATCACATTAAAAATAATAAAATATTTAAAAAAATTGTTTCTTTTTCAGAAAAGAATCATCATGCGAAATGCTCTTTTATCTTAAAAATAATATTCTCAACGCTCATCTGTACACAAGTACACACTATGAATATTTAAAAATGAAAAAAATAGAATTGAAAATATTTTAATTCAGTATTTTTCAATATTCAAACCTTTTTCCTCCTCTGATTTTATCTTATAATATGCTTTCATATTATACGCAATCTTCGATTTCCTTGCTTGTTCTTTTATTTTCCTATATAGTATAGCATTACAGGGTATGTATGGGGTATTTCGCATAAGATGGCATATGATTTCAGAGACGATACTTTCATCAATTTCCAGCAGAAAATTGTAAAAGGGGTGTCGCAAGTATATTCGTTTTCGAGCTACAGCCTGTTGAAAGAAAAATGTACCGAACTTGTCCTGCTTATAAATAAATGCTTATAACTTTGGAACCATAAAATATAGAATTATTATTAGGAGCTTGTTATACAGGCAATTGATTATTTTTTATGATTGGTCTTACAATTAATTTGATTTAAGTCATAATTTTCGAGATACAGCTCATCAAAGTCGGAATTTTTGTTATTTTTTTTTGAAATTTTTTTTTTACAAGACTCGAAATTTCTCCAAAATTTTTGTTATTTTTTTTTTGGATGCGCTACCATAAGAGGTAAAAATTAATACATATAACAATTTCTTCTATCTCTCATAGTTTTGCCAGTAAAACGTGTTAAATGTGTTTTAAAAAAGCAAGCGAAAAATATCTCCCCCTCCATCACCCATATAATTTTTTTCCATGGAAATTGATCAAAGAATCATCCCTGAAATTATTTGCTTCCTTATGCAAAACACCCTGTATATCAAGATGTATATATATATATAGTAATATAATTTTGTTTTCACACTGTATATATCAACATCTAAGTTTTCTCAAAAAAAAAAAAAAATGAGCACCATATTAAATGATATGAAAATATTGAAAATTCACTGGTTGCATACAACCATATGTGTAATCAATTTTCAGTTTAGAGAATACCATAATATATATATATATATAAAAAGAATCCTTGCATTTAATAGAACAATCGCAGAGGAGTAACAAAAGGCCCCAAGGAAATCGAAAATATAAAACAAGGAAAACAACAAAAAATCTTCAATATTTTGAAGAAGAAAACAAAAAAAAAAATTTTCATATGCATGTACACATGTATGCAAACATGTATATAAATAAGATAATATTCGTTCACGTTTTCTAATCCAATAACACTATATAAGTAAGGACTTGCATAAAAAATAAAAAAACGGTAAAAAAATGAAATCAACTTTGAAAAGAGCAGAAAATTTCCTTTTTATATTTTTTGTTTTTAAATGCCAAGGAGAATGTTTAAACAAACAAAAATCAAAAAGGACATTAAAAGATGAAGAAAGTTACAAAAATCAAATGGTATATAAGATGACAAGATATTTTGAGAGTCTGTTTTAAAAATTACAAATCAATTTTTCGTCCAACGCAAATCGTGACCTTAAACACAATGAATTTGATTTTGTCCTTAACTATTCACATTCTTATTAATCTAGATGAAAATCTAAAATTATTTTAATATGATTATTATTATATACCGTTTATTTATTATAAAAATGTTTACATAGATAAAAGAGTAATCTGCGGTGGAAATTTAATTTTTCAGTTCTTCCCAACTTTTTGTTAAATTATTTGTTAAAAGTAAGTAGGTGTTGCATGAGAAAGTTTTAATGAAAAAAGTTTAAAAAAAATTTTTTTTTCTCCTTTGTTTTATTAATATCACGTTCCATGACTTAAGAACTTTTTAAACTGTAATTATTACATGTATTTTAACTAAAAGTGAAATTACAAAAATTTTCATTTAAAACACGCACTCTACGATAATTTATTGTGGATTAAATAATTAGATGCGACTAAAATAAGAATATACTCGTACGTTTTAATTAAATTTTAAGGAATTTGGGGGAGAAAAAAAATAATATGTCGTAAGTAATTAAAATTTCAAAACAACTTCATTTTGTAAATAAAATATCGTACGTTCAATTGATAATTTTATTTATAACAATATGGAACTAATTCGAATTACTGGAAGTAGTGTTAGGAACAAAAATTAATATTACAATAATCTTAAAATTGTTATTTGTTTCTTTTTCTAGGACCCTACTCAAAAAACTTGTCTAATACATTTTGTCGCAAGTTTCTAACCCTTCTAGAAGTACGCGTTCTTTTTCATACTTCAGAATTAGCTATATATAACGTGGTAGTCTAGTTGGTAGCCTTTTGGGTAGCGTGGTAGTCTGATAACCAGAAGATTATTAGATCGATGCTTATCAGAATATTATTGTATTTTTAATTTTTTGGATTGTTTTTAAATTTTGTTTTTATTTTATTTTATCTTATTCAAGACAATTAGAGACAAGTTTAAAAAAAAAATTTGTTCCACTACGAGCAGATTTGGAGCAGTGTTTTGCCGCTGTCAGTTGACTACATCAACAGTCATTACTATTCATCCGCCGTCAATTTCGCAACGAACATATGAAGAAGGTATAAGCAACTTCTTCTTCAAGGTTTTGCAAAAAATATAATATTAATCAACTACAACGATTTTCAAAGTAATGAATATTGCATATATTTAGGCTTATGGTGTGTTCATACTAAAAATATTCAGGAACTGTTATGACAATTCTGGCATACAGAGGAATTTTCTTTTTTAATTTGCACTCAGAACAACAAACCATTTGATTTCGCTAGCTCAAAACATTCAAGAATAATGAACTTCCTTATAAATGAGGAGAAATGTATTTTTGATACTCCCTGCACTTAATAACACATTATTTTTATTGATTTTATCTTTCTGGATTTTGTTTTTTTAAATTCAGTTTCGTCATTGCATAAAAATTGTATAGGTAAATTTATTTTGATTCAAAGAAATTCATTTTAATTTTTGAATTAAAATAATGGAAAGAGAATAACTAAAAAAATATTCAAAACGTGAAATGTTGAAATAAACTGAAACTAATCCAAAATTTAATTTAAAAATTACTAAAAAATACAAGGTGAAATTCGATAGTCAGAAGATTATTCCGATTGATTATTCATTTATGAGTTAAAGTAAAATTGAATTCAATTCCAATAATTTCCAATCCTAGTAATTTATTGGCGTGTTACTATAGTTGTTTTGAATATCCTGATGCCAATATTAGAAACTAAATTTTTTGTAGTTTGTTGGAGAATATTCGACCATAAGAAATTCCAATGTTGCTATAGGTGCATTGCGATGTTACTCTAATCAAAAATCTAAATTTTAAAATCTTTGTGTTCAATTAATTCGTTGTATATGTGCATTTGGAATTCAAAATAAATATTTATTATTCTTCCATCGAAATCTTTTATAAATTTTAAACATTTTGTTCCTTTTAAATAACCTTCCTTGGTAAATGCTTTAAGACTTTCTCAATGTAAATTGTTTTAATCTATATATCCAAGAATTTTCTATGAATTTTTTTTGTTTTTGAAAGTCATTAAGTTCAGATCAGAATTTAAATCGGGATATATTCTAAAAAAATAATTTTAAAATGCACATACACAATCACATATATGATATTGATATTGTGCTCTTTGAATTGTAATGAAAAATTTGATTAAAACTTATTTGATTTTTTGGAATTAATTCCATTTTTCGTGTAAAATAAAGAAATTGGAATGTTTTTTTGTACTATTTGTAGAAAATACCGAAAATTTTCTTAATATCAAATATGTTTTTCAAATAACAAGAATTTTTTTATTTTAAAGAAAATGTAGAATTGTGTTATTATTAAAAAATTTTGAATTCTCTAACCATTCGATTCTGGAAAATACACGAAAATGTAATAATTTTCGAGGAATGAGCTTTCTATGTAATAATCGAATAATTGTTATGCAATTAGAGATTAACGTTACGTGGGAAGAAGAAGAATTCAAGTCAGGTATGTGTAATCGAACTAGAGTTATATATACTTTTGATTAATATGTGAAAAGATTACGGGGTCCATAGTACTTCAAGTATTCCACTTGAACATACACTTAAACATAGTTATTTGAATTACTTTCACCGGAATTACGAACTACCAATTATATAAAGAGCTTGTATCAAATACAATATCTTGCCTGTTATTAATACAAATAAGAGGTTGTAAATTTCTGTTGGATACAAATTTTGCAATTTAATAAATTTTTATCAGATAAACTATGTTAACAGCCTTATCGTGTATCCCGCTCTCTCATCTCACTTTTTATTCACTTTCAAATCAGAGTTCGACGTTTTTCTAATGGATATTTCATTTTTCCAATAAATCATTCTTTTTTTCACTTGGATTTTTGCATTTGCTCTCCAGTTATCTACTGAACGTTTCACTGATTTAAAAACAAAAACACTCAAAAATTACATTGTGTAAATATATGACAGTTTTTCACTTTTTTCTTACTTGGTGCATAAAATAGTGAGATACACGATCAAACTCTAGTTTTCATCAATTAATGTATTATACAATAGGTCTCGGCTTGCGTTAATATAGTTTCATATATAAGTTATAAGGGTCAATTTCGATATTCGATATTTTTTTTTTACTTTTTGAAATTTTAAGTAGAATTCCGTGCCTGTGTAAGATAGGCGCATTATTAAATATGATTTAGAAACCTCAAAATAAGGGCTTTGTTTTGATCAAAACTGAATTACATGGTTGTATCAATGATGAATACTCATGAGGAAAAATATACATAATGGAATATAGCAGTATAATGGAATATATACAGTATACGAGAAACCCTGTATAAGGCTAGTAATTACTGTATAAAATTGTTTGATTCTTTAAATACCAGAAAATTTTCATTTGATTCATCAATGTATATGGTTATTTACTTAATATCTAAAATCTAGATTAGATGTGAATATTATGAACACATAAAATATATAAAGCGTGTAATATACTCAAATAATAATTATAAAACTTTTCAGAAATCTCTCTCTTAAAATTAGCTTAAAACTTATTTCAAAATAATATTAGAATATGACTAACTACATATATATGATTCTCCTTTAATATTATGCTATTCAAAAACAAAAGAAAAAAATACCATACTATCATCATCTATACATACATATGTAATTCTTCAAATAAATATCAACCATATTTGAAATTTCAATTCATTCATTCAAATCATCATAATTTATTCTTTTCTAAAAGTCCGCATAACAATAATTTAGGTGTGGGAATGTAAAATTCTCTTATATTTTATATATGTATATCTACGTAAATTCTTGGTATTATTTAAGAATATTAATATATGTATATGTATACGTAATATATAGGATAATTGCAAGTGACTATAATATCCATTTTAGCTTTCAAATATTATTCTAATTTAAAATTTCAACTTTCCTAATTACTTATCATCATTGCATTATCCTTTCAAAAATTTTCTTCATATTTTACTTCTTCTATTTTTATGATCGTACGCTATTATTCTATTTATTAATATATATACGAATATATACGCAAACAAATATGATATATATGTGTGCATTTAAATGAATAAATATAGTTAATACCGCAAAAATAATAAATATACAGGGTGATTTGGTAACAAGTTATAAGCCATATATTACCGGTTCATAAACTAGTAAAACTTTCCGAGCTACAAGTAGTTTAAGAATATTTGGCTAAATTTTAATACACCTAAACTTTTTTGGTTATAATTTCCGTTCCAGAAAAAATAGAAGCTCCAAACAAACAGTTTTTGAAAGGGCTATTGGAAGGCTTCAAAAACAGAATCACGCTTTATTAGGTTTTGTATGTTTTTTCGGAAATATGAGCATTCTTTATTTCTTTACTCTTTTTTGTCCCGAAAATTTCTTACGAAATCTTTTGAAACTTCCAAAAATCTCTCTACATTATTTTTTTCAGTTGCTTAAACTTTAATTTAGATCGTTAGACGTTAAAAAATTTTCAATGGTGCAGGAGATATAGCAAAAAAAACCATTTGTTCCGAACCTTATCTTCCAAACAAAAATTTTACTTATTTTCGACCCTCTACCCTTTGATATATGACTCATAACTTGTTGCTGAATCATCCTGTATATTATAATAATGTAGCAGATAATTAGAACCTGTAAATAAAAGTTACACGGCTGGATTTTATATTTAAAACGGAAAAGAATAGTTTTGATATCAAATAAAAATGAAAAAAAAAAAAAGAAAAACTTTTACCATTATTTGTAAAATTTGAAAAAATAAAGCCAATTTTCTCCCTGTAAAATTTATGATTTTCGGAAAGGATAATTTTTGACTTATAAGAATTTCACGTTTGTCATCATCGTCATCATCATTGTTATCATATGTGTTGTAATTGTTCATTTTGTTTTTGTTATCAGTTTTCATTATGTGCTAATAGAATATAATTATATCTAGAATTCTATATGTAAAAGTATTTGGATATGTGTGCAGATATCTTGATTATATAAGAGATAATTTTCGTTATAGTGAATATTAAAACCATACATACATAATATCTTTCATGATATCGTTGTTATTATAGAGCTACGTAATGTGATTGCCATATTATATAACCCAGTTCATGAAATGAAGAAACATTGTGTGTCATAATGCAAAAAGGTAATTACAGAAAAAAATATTTGGTATATATGGAGAAGCTTTTAGTAAAAAGTTTTTGTAAATTATGAACAATCTATACTATGATTTATCTTATATGTATGTATATATGCAGAAATATTATGTGCGATTATATTTCAATATTATTTTGAGGGAAAATCTACTTCTGTAGAGGAAGAAATACGAGGTATTTCGGAAAAAATCAGTATCGTATTTCGAACTGTGAAATTGTTGTGATCTCTAGATCCTCAAATGAATATTATTCTCAAATTCATTTACCGACAAAATTTTATCGTCTTTATTAAAGCCACTTATTTAGTCAATTCTTTAAGTAAACAATTTTTTTAATAAATTGGATTTGTTTTTTTTTTTTGACAAAATATTTTAACTCTTCCCTCTAATTCAAATAACAAACTAGCATAAAATTAAATTCCGCTCTAAACAGATATTCTCACTTAAGTTAAAATTGGTACTTTCGACTTAATTTAGCTTAAAGTGTCTTTTTTTGGGGGAAAAAAATTTAAATGCTCTAATGAAATCAAGTTTGTAGAATTTTGGTTGGTATTTCTATTCAATATCAGAAATTCCGTACTGAGCTTTTACTAACATTTTAATCTGCTTAGTTAATATTAAAGAAAATCCGTTCGTTGGAATTATAGTGCGTTTTTCCAAACGTAACGAGATAAAGTTTTTTGAAGGAAAATTTCCTCCGTTTTAATCTTTTTTTCTTGGAATTGTCCGAATTAAACCAAATTTTTGCTGGATTCTGTACCAGTCGATTTAGGTAGCTCCTTCTTATTACCACCGGATTAAGTCATTGGAGGTAATTTAAGAATAAATAGAAGATTGTTCAACAAAAATAATTTCTTAAAACATTTTACAATTTTAAGAATTAAATTAACTGCAGTATGAAGATTAAGCCAAAAATTTTTTTATAAATAGATTTGTATATAAATTTAATTTTTCAATTTTTGTCATAGGATTACCCCTAAACATATATAGAAAATTAATATTTAATTGTCTTTTTAATATACGAGAAATTTTACAAACTAATTGTTAGTTTTGAAAGCATTTTATATCAAAAGGAACCATATCATATGTTCATTTAAAGTTTTCTATGAAAGAAACATTAATATTTACAAGTGTTCTATATATCCTATTCCGAAATATAAGTGAATTTGCTAAATAAAATAAAAAAGAAAAATTTGGAAAAGTTTTTAAAATTTCCTTATTATAGCAAATTAATTTGTTAACTTTGTTGAAAAGATGTGCTTAGATTTATGGTTTGATTTTCTTTTTGACTTTTTGAAAATAGAAATTTCAATTAAATTGAGATATTTTACCAGTTCATTATGAAGAAAAATTTTTTATAGAAAAATTTGGAGTTTTTCTAAATAATTTTTTCATAGAAAACAGGGAGAATCTTTGGAGTGCTTATCGTATTCAAATATTTTATTTGTTACATTTTCTTAGTTAATAAGCTTGGAAAACAATAGTTTTGAATTTTTATAAAGAATGCTGCAATTTATCGCTCTTTGGATTTCCTGCACTAATTCAAGATGATTCAAGGTGATACAGGGTTATCCAGAGTGGCATTACTAAATCATCATAGTAATTTTACATGCTGGCTTGTCGATGTTACTCTAACACTGCGACCTTATAATATAAAAAACAGAAAATTCTCTGTGGTAATTGCAAAAGTGCTTAGAGAATCTTAATTAAAACCGGTTCATTTTCTTTGCTATCTGTCGAAGGTAATGAATATATGGCAAAATCCTTTGTTTTACAATTTTCAAATTCAATCAAATTATTGTTATAAATCGAACGAGAAGAATTTGATTTAGGTACTACACACCTAACAGGAAAATTTTCCACCTACCAAATGCCAATAAAGTTGGACATTTCAACTGACATTTAATTGTTTAAATTGTAGAAAGATCTCATTAAATTTTTCTTATATTCTTCCACCTTTCCCTTTCTACTTATTTCTATTTTTAATTTTTTTATTTTCCATTCTCATTTTAAGACGAAAATTTTAATTTTGCATTATCATAATAATTTTAAACGAGAGAGAAAGAGAATGGTTTAAGTTGCAATTAAATAATTTTTTTTGACATTTTGTAATTTATGATCTGTATACTTTACCGTTAATATTTACCTATTTTATTATGTTATTGGCACATATACGTACATTAGCATATAGTTAATGTAAATTATTAGTATATAAAAATTGCGAAATTTTCAAAATTTATTTGCTTAAGTGATTATTATAAAGATGGTGGCATAATCTTAATTGTTAAGATTTTCTGTCATTTGTCAATTTTAACTAATTTATATCTTTGGTTTTTTTAAGCAGGTTATTTTAGATATACGTATATGTGTGTGTTTATAAATATTCAATATAATAAAAGGTAGACGTACGGATGTAACATATGTTTGAAAAATATTGTAAATGTGTAAATAAAAGCAAGATTAGGAAAATTTATTACTATTAATTTGAGTAAGAAAAAAATAATACTTGAGGTTTATTTAAATAAATAAAAAATTTTATTAAAAAAATTTATGTAAAGTGTTTAAAGAGCTCATTTGCTCGTCGTAATATTGATAATTGGACTTTTAATATTAAAAAAAATTGCATACTTTCAGGATGATCATAAATTTTATGTAGTTAATTGCAAAAACTTGCATAAAATTTGATATTATAGTTGCCAAATTAATGCTTCAAATATTTCTGTTTTTGTTGAAAGCGAAATTTCATTAAGATGAAATTTTAGTATGAAAGTTTCTAAAAGATGTAAGAATTTTGTACAAAATTAAATTATAGTTATAAATAGCACATTTTGCCACTAGATTTGGAAAACGTAAACTGGAATGGTAGACTATAAATTTGAAAGACGTAAAAAATACCAGTACAATTATATTTAATAGAGCAAAACTTACCAGAGAATCATGCGATTGGGACTCATGTAAGAATAATATCAAATCATGTAAAATAGAACTGAGGAAGGCGCAAACAATATCTAGTAAAATTTGCTGGAGAATTAAAGAAACTGAAGAGGTTTAGGTTTTGAGAAGCAATATAGTCGTTTTAAGTCATTTTGTGGCTCCCTGAAAAAAAATTTGTTCGTTCTGAATTCTTACTATTTAAGGAAAAAGGATCGGAACCGTCATTGATCCATGTGCGAGAACAGTTTTAAGTAGAGGCTTCAGATGACATAGTGCCGGTTGAATTGTAAAATGCTACGGAGGGATCTTGTGGGGATTCATAGCTATATCTGAAATATCTGACATGTAGCTAAGAGGGTCTGAATGAAGGGTCCAAAAATTTTTTGCAAATCTGCTACATGCATATACGTATGGAATAACTTAAATTCATGTTTTTTTTTCGTTTTAGGCAGTTCAAAAGAGATTCGCTTGCACGCTATATAGAAAAATCTTTTAATAACAGGAATTAAGTTATGACTGACTTTTCGGATGTTGAGGGGAACTTTTTTCTATTCCATTCTAAAATATTTAATAATGAAAAAATTCATTATTTTAAAATTTGAATAAATTAATGGTTTTCAATGTTCAAAATTGTTTACTAACTAATTGAAAACTATTTGTTTTATTATGCATTTAAACAAAAAATTTTGGAAATCAATTAAATTTTTACAATGACATTCACAATATATGAAGCACATAAATAAAAAATCAATAATAATTAATTATTTTACCCAATAAAATTTCCTTACATTCCTACATTCTATTTAAATTAATTTAAAGAACAACTTGCACCTTTATTTAAAAATAAAACTTTCCCTTTTAACAATATTGTCTTATTTGTAGGGTAATTGAAAAATAAAATTCTATTAAGACTAATAAATTTTATTGCATAAAATTTTAATCCCCTGACCAAATAAATATGTATATGTATATAAATATATAAGTGGGAAAAAATCTTGTTCTCCTTACCATTGAGACTACTAAATTTAATTTTCAACTAATTTGTCTCCAATTTGTTATACAAAAAAAAATTCATTTAAAATGAAAGTAGAATTTGTGTATGCAAGAGTGTTATATTTTCCATGTTAACTATTATTTTTATTTTTAATATTATAATATAGTAGCTATATATATGTATATATAATTCGTAAGGATTCAAATATAAATGTAACATATGTATGCAACAAAAGAATCATGGTGAGAGATTCAAAAACAGAAAAAAGCAAAAATAAAGGACACAAAAACGAAATATTTATGACCATAAATGAATCTTAAAATGCTCTGAAAATTGTGTTGTCTACATTTTTCTTCTCGCCTGTTTTCATATATAAGTGAATTTTAATTTTATTTGGTAAACTTTAAAAGGATTTGTTCTAATAAAACAATAACAGAATTACACATGGAATACGTATAAGTATATTAAAAAAAAAAATGTAGCGGTTTTAACATGGTAATGTAAAATGGTTGAAAAATATTTTGTATATAAAAAGCAATAATGTTGCTTGTAAATGAATTTAAATAACTTCGAAAAAGACAAAAAAAATTTTTTTGGTTTGTTTTTTCTCTTTCTTTTTATACCCGTACGAACGTATGTTCGAAGGGTATACTAAATTTGCCTTACCGTTTGTAACGCTAAGAAATAACGGTGTTAGATATAGACTCAAGTGTATGTTTTTGATCAGCGTCAAATTCTGAGTTGATTTAGCTTTGTCTGTCCGTCCGTCCGTCCGTCCGTCCGTCCGTCCGTCCGTCCGTCCGTCCGTCCGTCCGAACGATAACTCAAAAACTAATTGAGCTAAGTTCACCAAATTTTCACAAATGATTTATTGTAGTAAGTGCCAGAACCCTATTTAAATTGGACATGATCGGGGTACCGGTTCGGGTAGCTGCCATACAACTTTAAAATTTATTTGGCTATATCTCAGAAACTATAAAAGCTATGGTATTGAAATTTCACGCAAACAAATATATTAATAGGGCCAATCTGTTTGATAAAAGTCGTTGAAATTACTTGGCTCCTTCTGGTACCTGCCATACAACTTCAAAAGTTATTTGACTATAGCTCAGAAACTATTAAAGCTACGGTATTGAAATTTCACACAAACGAATATATTTGTAGGACCAATGTGTCTCATAAAAGTCGATGAAATTATTTGGCTCCTTCTGGTACCTGCCATACAACTTCAAAAGTTATTTGGCTATATCTCAGAAACTATAAAAGCTATGGTATTGAAATTTCACACAAACGAATATATTAGTAGGGCCAATGTGTCTGATAAAAGTCGTTGAAATTACTTGGTTCCTTCTGGTACCTGCCATACAACTTCAAAAGTTATTTGGCTATATCTCAGAAACTATAAAAGCTGTGATATTGAGATTTCACACAAGTGAATATATTAGTAGGGCCGATGTGCTTGATAAAATTCGCTAAAATTTCTTGGCTCTTTCTGGTAGCTGCCATACAACTTCAATAGTAGTTTGGCACAAGCAGTATTTTGAAAAACACATAGCACTGAAATTTTGCATAAATTAATATGGTAATACGGCAACTTAAAGTCATAGTCTGCCCCATAGTCAGTTATGGCATCTTTATTCACACAAAGGATAACAAATTCGTACGGGTATCACAGAGTTGACAAGGTCAACTCTATTTTTTTTCTCGTTTTTTTTTGTATTTCAAAAATTATCACTTATAGCACTCATATCCTAAGTATATTGCACTAAAATTAAATTGTTATTCCGTTATGAGTCCTTTATGTTTACACACACATACAGAAATATACAAATTAAATACAAGTGCATTCATATACAATTTTACATTTTATTCATTTGGGTCTCTATAAATAAGATACTGTTAAAAGACATACTGTTACATAAAAAAAATGAGTCGCTATTATTTTATTAAAAAAAAAAATTTAGGTTTGTGTTTTTGCTAATAAAAATTCAAAATCCTTTGGTATCCGTTTTAAATTTTAAAGCTTCAGTGTTTAATTTTTTCGGGAAAAAAATTGAAAAGAAAAAAAACAAGAATTAAATATAAAGGATAACATGGGGAGATTCCAGAATTTTGATTTTTTTTATATTAACTACAATAAAATAATTTTAAAAGTTATTTGAAAAGAAAATTGTTTGAGTTCAGATTGAATTTTTAGGGTTTTCATATTTCTATTTAATAAAGGTAAATTTGGTGAAAAAATGTTTAGTAAATAAGAGTGTTAATTGAGAGAAATGAAGTAAGAATGTTTGTTTTCCTCAAGATAATTAAAATAGTCGTGTTTTAATGGTTTGAATGCAGTTTTCAATGGATGATGTCATCTTAGATAACGATTGATCTTATTTAATGTTATACATATAAACAAATATGCTTGTTAAATTAAATTCCAAAATTTAAAGCAAAATAACTTACAGTGCTAGTTTTAAAAGAAAAATTTTTGATGCGATCACCACATAATCGACCGCAATTTATATTGTCTAGCCTAGCAAAAAATGTTGCCCAAAATTATGAAAATAATCTATAAACACTTCTTCCAAATTTTAACGACACTATTAAGTTTTTAGTTTACATGCCTAGAAAAAATTAAATCGGGGCCCTAATTTGATTTCCACGCCCTAATATTCCAAAAAATTTTACAATTTGATTGTTTTAACACCTTGAAATTAAAGATTAAATTTCAAGGAAATCAGTTGATTATTTCTCTTTATAAATGTAAAAAATATAAATTTGGCTAGGTGGTTTCTTGACTCTGTCAGGCTAAGCTTATATGCATATAAAATTTCAGAAAACTACACTCTTAAATCGGCTCTTAGTATAAATTTAGTTCCAGAGACCTAGCATACCACAAAAGTTGATCAAACTATTCGAAATCCTCGATGAAACCTCAGGTTTTTCAGATTCAGGGAGCAAAATTTCGTGAAAATCAGTCCAGCCGAACTTGAGTTACAAATCTTCATAGACAGACTGACAGACAGACAGATAGGCAGACAGACGGAAAGACAGAACGACATACTAAAAAATAGTTTAATTATGCTTTCCTAGCACGGAGAAACACGTTTATTAGGCCACTCCACTGTAAAATTTAGTACCATTGTATTGCCTTCTTTATTGTACGTAATGCGATCGGTTGTCTGATTATTAATATGATACATGAGCTACTCAGTACTTTACATGTGTAATAACAAGATTTTCCAAGGAACATTTTTGATCGGATACTTTAATTGGTAATATTTATATTAAAGCCGGAATAAATCACTTATATCACTTATATTTTTGTTTCACATTAAAACAAGATTGTTGATGATTGAGCATCTTTTAGCTGAAATTAAAATTTTTTAACTAAAAAAACAATTTTCAATGTAACAAAAAATAAAATTTTATAAAGAGGATTGAAAATGGATTAAAATGCATTCATTATTTTGCCTCGTTACAAATTTTCACCAAATTTCTCCTCAATAAAGAATATTTAGAAAATATTGAAATCAATAACTTTCTTTCCAATTTTAAGAAATTTTTAATTGGAATTCATTCTTTCACAGGTGGTGAAGATTAAAACCATTTTAAATATTTTGTTTTTAAGTGAAAAACAACTCGTTTGTTAGAAATTTTGGCATAATTAAAATGATAACTATGAATTCATCCGTGTATATTATTGAAGAAAGTAAAATTAATGAAATTTTAAAATTGAATTATTTCAAATTAGTGCAAAATAATATATCTAATCAAAGAAAGGATCTTATTAATTAAAGAAAGATTTATTATTAGAAAAAAGTTTCGAAGAACCAATTATAAGTTTATAAATTTTGTGCAACTACATTTTCTATTTAATTTATGCTTTTTGTTTGCTCCTTTCTATCAGATAATTTACAACAAAAGAAAACACTTTTAATAATTTCAATTCTCACGCTCATTTTCATGTTTTTTGCTGATAATGTGGCAAAATGTGTGACTTTTAGTGGGATTTTTGCAATTAAGAAAAATAGCTTGCGGAATCATACAAAAATTTCATGATCAAATTTCTTATTAAATTTCATTCTTACCTTAAATTATTGTAAGAAATATTGAATCACATATTTGCATAATTTATTAAAGTTTCTGATTTTATATAAAGTTTATAAAAATAATTTAAAAAAAACTATAAGAATATATAAACAAAAATTTTATAAAAAAAAAAAGTTAAACTTATTACACACTCGGTTCGTTGTTTCACATTCGTACGAGCATTTTATTATTATTTTAATTCTTAAAAAAAAAAAACAAGGATTTTAAGTTTTCCAGACATAAGAATTATTCATTGTACAAGTTCACATATATAAAAATATTATTATGTAATAAAAATAATATTCATGTAATTAAAAACGCCTTCAAGTAAAAAATAAATTTTATTGTTTTAAAACACCACACGTACACCTTTATGTTTGATATGCACGTATGTAGTTGAATGTTTGAACAAAATGTTTGAAGAGGTGCAAAATTATTTATACAAAGACGGAAACCTGGCATAGCAATAATTTTATTTTATTCTATATTATAATATTATAAATTCTTTAAATTAGCTCTGTAATTAGTTAGGCATCTTAAAAATTAACTTAAAAATGAAAATATTAATAAAATTTTCATCTTATTATTTATTTTAAGAAGCTGAATTTGAAATTTTTTTAATTTTTTAAGAAATTAAGTTCTGTGTTATAAGGTTTAAGAAATTTGTTTATTATATAAAAGAAATAATTGGGCTTCTATTTTGATATTCAGAATCAGAATTAACGGAGTGTAATAGCATTTCTATTACAGGTTGTTGTGTAGGCGAGAAAAATTCTAAACTTAAATAAAATAACAATTGACATTTAAAAGATTGCTTTCTTCAAATATTTGAAGCACAACAACTATTTACACACTTATAAAGTTCGAAATTGCATTTGTTAAATAAAATATGCTTAAGATTTTTGCATAAGGTGTAATCGATAATGTTATACTCGTATACAAAAATAAATGTAGAGCTTGGAAAGTTTTACAATTTGCAATTGCTTGAAACATTAGCGGTTGCGTCTAAAGTTAGATTAATTTAAGAATGTGTCGAATTTCAAGCCATTTATTCTGTTCGTTTTTCATCGTTTCTTCTGAATTTTGGTTCGATACACGTATCTTTCTCATTGGAATAGAAAGAACAACTCTATACGATTGAAAAATGTTGACATTTGTATGTCTTGTTGATTTGATCGGTTGTAAGTGACTCGTTAGGAGTGATTGAATAATTAAGAAGTTAACAAAATTGTAAAAAAATTTTTCTAATTTGATTTCGTTTGAATTAGTTTCTCCCTGTTTTCTAGGCGGAGAACGCTGTACGAAGTACGCTACGAAGATTTAAAAAATTATAGGAAATTTTTTCCAATTGCACGACCAATATTATTAATCACGAATGAATTTTATATTCTTGGAAAATTTTTAATATTCAATGTTATTTTGCAGCATATAATAAAGTTTTCAATATTCCAATTTTAAAGTTTTTATGTAAATCTTGACGCACTTGGGTTGAGAAATCTTAAATTTTTAAAAAAAAATTTAAAAAAGAAGTTCAACCACAAAATTTACGACTTGCACATTAAATTTTCGATTACATTAAGAATATTGTTGCCCTAGAGAGAGAGAACCAGAATCAGAATTAAATATTTTAAATTATAAAAAAACTTGAGTATAAAAATTTTATGGATATGATTATAATTAAAATTTATATTGAAGTAATGGTAGAAGGTATAAAAAAACAAAAAATAAGAAGAAGGTATAAAAAATTCTATAAGAAAATTATAGAATCAGTTTTTCTTTTTCTTTTCCAATGTTTGTTACCCACCACCACCTTTCTCATATCTTGATTTTCCGTATGCGATTATATTGTTATTTTAATGGATAACTGCATGTATATAATGTAATCCGTACGCATGGTATACTCAGTATAATTATGTTAAAATATTGTATAAGTAATATTCGTAAAACAAATTATTTTGGACACCTTAAATTATGTTTAAAAACAAAATTTCTTTAAACATTGGAATGGTTTACTAAAAGTGTATTCAAAATTATAATGTGGAGTTGCCATGGTGTTTGGAAATTTAAGATTTTTGAAACCCTTATCAGGGTCGTTATTATAAGATGTCTTTCAATTGCCATGACCAAAAACTAAGAAGTCACCACATCGTTTTTGGAATTGAATTTATAATTATAATTTTTATTCGTTTTAAAATTACATTATTAAGCTTTTACGTTTGATATTGAACATTACGGTCTTTATGATAACTAAGTCATATCATTCTGTTTAATTAGTTAAAGTGGCTCGCGTGACCACAATGGCAGAACCCTTTACGTGCTATTTTCTTGATCTTCTTGTCGAATGTTAGGAGTATCTAAATACTTGTTCAGTAATTTTATTCTCTCAACAATATCTTTAGATTGCTGGCCATCAACTCATTTAATAATGAAATTTAAATTTTGTAATTTGCGGTAAAAAATTCAATTTTTTTTGTTTTATTTTTTGTGTAAAAAAAATTGTTTTTTGTCTCTTTTTACCTTAGATTATTTTTCATATTTTTGATTTTATGCTTAAACAAAATCATCTCGTACCGATATTAAATACAATACTGTCTTTGTCCGCACATATATCCACCTATACATTAAGAATATATACTTATTTTATTTACATAGTTTAACTATACATGCATGCTATGCAGAAAACTTTATGTTGTAGGTCTGGAATACAATTTAATCTTCATATCCTTGAAATAAAAATTATTGTTCCGAAAAAAATATGCATAAGCAAAAAAAGTATTATGAATACTGTGTACTAATATGTACATAAGAATGTATAACAGATACATATCTAAAAATTATATGAGCACATACATTCACACACTTATACATTTTATGTAATTTACTTTAAATTTTTGTGGCTTCTTTCTTCATTTTTCTTAAAATATAATTTATTGTGAATAAAGTGGAGTAAACTTATTCCATTTTAATAATTATTACATATGAATATTATGTTTGTATATGTATAATTATATTTATATTATATAAATTAAAATAAATATTAATATTTACTGTTATAGTATTTATAACAATACTCAATACACCAAAACGTATAAGTATTCCGAAAAATTTAAGAAAAACGCAGTATAGGGAACAACAACAAATAAAATAATAAAATCAAGAATGCAAAAATATAGTGAAACAAAAGCATGTTTCCATACCAAAAGGTTTCGTGTTTACTAGCATTTTAATGGTCCCTTGAATAACAGAACTATATTCAACATTTTATTTTATAGATATACGAAAAATGAGGAGGAATAAGAAAAACAAAACAATTGAAGAAAAAAAAACAGAACAAAATTATAATAGCAATAGTAATAACAAGGTAAAAAACATAAGAAACCAAATAAAAAATAAGCAAGAAAAAGACAAAACATGGATAGAACGGAAAAAAATATATAGTAAAAATCAGGATATTCAAAAACAACAGGTTCTCAAGGGTGCTTTTAACCAAAATCTAATTCAAGAGTTCTCATATTATCGTGCAATGCAACGCTATGAATTCACTCACGTTTTATTCTTTATAAAATGCATAAAATATTTTTTTTAATACCGGTAGCAATCCCATTCTACGATATCGCGCTTTTATTCCTTTTTACTATCAATCACCATTACTGCAACAACCATGGATATTTTTTTTTTTGTTTTGTACTTCTTACTATAGGTATTTTTATTTTTATGTTTTCGCTAAATTTTTGTGTTTCTTTTTTTCTTGTTGTTGTTTTTGTCATGTAAACTAGAAAAATTAACAAGAATAACATGATGCAAGAAGAGAAAATTTTTTTATTCCACCGATGAATTTTCATTTTTTATACAATTTTTTTTCTCCTTGTTGTCTCCTTATTTTTTATTGTAATAATTTTTCTACTTTTTTTTTTTTGTTTTTTCTTCATTTTGTATCCGTTTTTCAATATCTATGTACATACATAAAATATAATAGAAAAAGTCGTGTTTAAAGTTGAATCGAGTTTTTGTTTTGTGCTAGATGCAGAAGAAAATCTGAATTGAATTGAGGAAGGATTATTATTATATGATGAAATGATACCTGCTTTTCTATATTCTCTTGTTAAAATAAATATTTTTGTTATATGTACTTAAACAAAAATATATATAGTTATGTATTATAATTAGTAAAGGGGTATAATAAATTAAGCAGTAAGTTTGTAATTTTGGCAACACTGAAATTGTAATTTTAATTTATGTAGTCATTTGTAAAAGTAGATGGATAATTTTATTAATTAATAATAGGAACGGATGAGGTATAGGGGAAAGTGTTATTTTGTTGACAATATCACTTACAGTTGACCAGATCAGTTGCGAGTCATTAACTTCTGTTTTGATATAAATCTAGTAGTGAATTATTTTCTGTATAACTAAATTCATAGTATACCAACTGTATGTGTGTTTGACGAAATCTTAAACAATACACTCCGCCAACGGACTCGATAACCCATCTGCACGACTGCACTTTTGTTCAACGCCTCATTGAATAAAATATTTATACTTGTTTTACATGCATCAAAACCTTCACAGATATTGTGACTTGTATCCAGAATTGGTGTTAAAAAATGTTACCAATTAAAGTAAATAAGAATTTGCCGTAATTATATTCAACGTGTGCCGAACAGAAATATGACAGTTTATTTTTAATAATTTTTTCAATTAATCATGAAATTAAAGGAATGCAGGAACTTTACAATTGCCTTTCAAATTATTTATAGACCATGGTTTTCTGTACTATTCTTTCAATTATAAATTAAATCATTTTCATCAAATATTTTGTTATACTATTAATTTCACTCGACTCCTGCATTAAAGAAGAGATAATCGACTTTTGCGCACAAGAACTGGAATAATTGAATTGTATTGTGCCCTAGAGTAGTTCGATTCAACTAAGTGTTTTTCTAGTTTTAACTGCACAAACTCGTCTATTACTTTCTTTTTTCTGTCATAATTTTTCTCATATTGTTTTCATTATTGTGTATACCTACGTAAATGTTATATTCTTGTTGCTTTAAATTTTTTTTTGCTTATTTTATTATTGTTAAGAATAATGCTAGGTTATATGGCAATGTTTAACCATGAAACGGCGTAGAAAAAGATTATAAACAAAAAATATAATACAACAAAAAAAAAAAATAAAAAAAATAAAAAATTAAAAACGTTTATATTTGTTGTTCCACTTACATCATTATTATTGTTGTTATTATTGTTATTATTATTATTAGAAGAAGAACGTACACACAAGATAGACATGAATTAGAATTATAAAGTGATTTAAAGGAGCAAAATAGAGAAAATATAAACGTAGTAACATAAAACAAAAAAAGAATACAAAAAAAAAATTCAGTTCCTTTCTCTCACAGATTTTTAGTTTTTGCTTTGCTATCTTTGTTTGTTGTAATGTGTGTGTGTTGTGTGTTTTAACCGTAATAACAGTGGTTAACTTTAAAGTTAAATTGATAATAAATATGATTGATAATAAAAAGGACATGAGTTAGTCTATTTTTTATAAAATCATATAAACATTTCTGGTTTTTTTTTAAAGTAGCATGCGACAAAAAGCAGAGCTACATAAGGTAAAAAATAATGAAATGGTGAAGAGCTGAAGGCAAGAAACTATCTCTAAGCAATATTAGTGTAGTACATATGCACATAATATGTAAAGCATATAGAAAGTAACTTAAATAAGGATTCAAAGAGTTCTATTAAAAATTTTTATATTTATTTGAATAGTTTTCTTTCTCTTCTCAACAAAATTTTCAGAATTTTTTTCTTCCTTTAACGATTGTTGTATGTGATCTTGTTTCTATTTAAGTTGAATAATGGTAGTCAATGTGTAGGAAAAAGGATAACAGTTTCTAGTATTTAATTTTTATATTTTTCTCTTTTTTTTTTTAATTGAGGCTATAAAAATTTATAGGTGTATATAGGAAGGCGGATAAAAGAAACTTGGTCTTAAACATTATTTTTTTTTTTATTTTTGTTTTACATGATTGGTGTGGTAATTTAGTTTGCGGAAATCTTGTTAGGTAATTGGAAATAAATATTAATGAAAATATTAATGATTTTCTGTAGTGTAAAAATGCACTTGAGTTAATATCGATTTAAATCTTATTAAAATTAACAAGAGGAACAAAACATAAAATATATTTGCCTAGTCCAATTTAAGTCTGTATAGTTAATGTATATGGACATGGGAAATTTTAGAATGTAAAATTACTTGAAAAAAAATGAACGACTATAAAAAGAAATATTCACTTGGAAATTTGAAATTTTTATAATAAACAGTATGATTATATACAGGATATTTAATTATTTAAGAGGATATTATGGTGTAAGATATTTAAGAAAATTATTTTATAATTGAAATTGTTATACATATAAAAGAAAATATAAATTGCCTATTAAAAGTAATTGGTAAAGAAAATGTTCTAGCTCTCAGTTATTAAAGAAAATTATTTATAAATTATTTAAGAAGAAGGTAAGATTACTTTAATTTATTCTGAAATGGTGTATAAAAATTTATTTAAACTGTGCATGTTTAAATTTATAAATTCAATTGTAAGCTCAAAATGCTTACTATATTTTTTTATAATATTTTTAAGATCTTCTAGGATCGAAGAAATTTTGAAAGGATTATAAGAATAATAAAACATTTGTAGAATAAGAATTATTAGCGTTACTTACATTATTACGATATTCTCAGGAGTTTTAATATTTTTATAATTTATAAACCCCAATTTCTTACTAACGGAGTTAAAAATTCATTTTTCTCTATATAAAATGGTTTAACATAGATTTCTAAAAGCTTTCTAAACATTATGGGAAAATTTTTAAGTTGTATTGTCAAAACCTTAATTTGCTAAAGCTTTAGATAATTTTTCAAGATCGCATTTCATGCAATCAGATTTTCAAATACATAAATGCATATATTTTTTAAGAAATGTACCTAGGTCTATGATAAATTACAGTATTGAAGCTGAATTAAGCGATACAACTTCTTATGGAGTTATGAACGTCTCTCCCAGAACCTCACAGTCTCAAGGAGGCCTTTGACTGGACACTTTTATTTGTGCAATAGGTGCTCTACAGTCTAATTATCTTCTGTTTTACCTGTTCTCTTCTGAAGAGACAAACTCTTCAGAAAAACAAAACTCAAACAAAACAAAGAGGAAACTGGCACGTTGGAATATCTTAATAGAAAATTAATTTTCAAAATCATTTTTAGTATCCGGATGCGGAAATATTTCTGATCATATTTGTTGTCTTCCTCGCACATAGTATTTTTTATATACGTAATTGTCATTCTATTAAAAATCAATATTCAGTCATTTTAATAGAATTTTTAATTAATAATGTTATTAATTGTCTAATTTTTGACAATTTGACATATTAATTTACATTTGGACATTTTTAATATTATATATTTTATAATAGAAGTATATGTATGCTTCTGTCACTGTTACGTAATAAGATTGACATTTTCTGTACATAGAATTTTCAAATAATATTTTTGACAATTTAAACACAATGATATGCCAATTAAATTAATTAAATTTTTTAAAAATATCTAAAAAACAGCAATGTTCCTTTAAATTCTTAAATTAACTTTACTAAATTTTGAAAGGAAAGGTTAAAAAATCAAAAATTTACAATAAAAAATATCAAAAAAAAAATTTTAAATATTATTCATAAATGAATACTTGAAACAAAATCACTTTAATAAAATATTCAAGTGGAATAAAAAAAATGTGTAAAAGTTATTTAAATTATGTAATTTTCATATTATTGTTTAATATTCCATTAAAATACTTGAAAACACAAAAAAAAAAAATAATAACCCTTTGGGATATTTTTTTTATGAATCTTAATTTTTGTTTTTTAAATATTATCACCGAATATTACAATTATGTTGTTCGTCCCTTACGAATTCTCAAAAATAAAAAATGTTTACATAATGAGTGTTAAAATAGGTGTAATTTACAACCACATTTACATAATATATTAAAAGTTTTGTTTACCTTGGTTCCTGAACATCTTACGAAAACACGAAATATAAAATGGAAATTAATTTTGCTTTAAATAATGCTAGGGCCTATTGCACCGACTACTTTTTACTCCCGTTAGTATGGATGTTTTTGAAGAGTATAAATTTGCCTCGCCGTTTGTAACGTTAAGAAATATCGATAACTCAAAAATTTATTGAACTAAGCTTATCATATTTTCATTAGATTTTTAATACTAAACACCGGAACCCTATTTAAATTGGATTTATCGATTTATTGGTTCAAGTAACAGGCCTACAAAGTCAAAAGTTTATTGGCTTTATCTCAGAAACTATTGAAGCTATATTATCTAATTTCCGTATAAGCAAATAAAATATTAGGGCTGTTGAGTGTAATAAAAATCAAAACATTTGCTAAGTTTCTGTTGTTCCAAGAATCAAAATACTAATGAATTGTACTATTAAAAAAATATTTTAAAGCGTTATACATTTTTAAAGTGTTATACTCTTTTAAAGTGTTATACACTTTTAAAGTGTTATACATTTTTAAAGTGTTATACACTTTTAAATGAAGCACAGGCAAAAATTTACAATGTTTTTTTTAGATATTTTATGATTAATTTCAGTTTTAAATAAATTTAATGCAAAATGCACTTCAGAATAAATTCAAATACTAAATTCACACCACTAAGGTTATTCTTGATTAGTTTCTTGAATAAAATTGTAATTTTATTGTACGTTTTCCTATTTTTCATAATAAAAGTTGCCAAATAGAGTAAAAATGTAAAGATTTAGGAAATAAATATTATTTTTAAGTAATAAGAGTAATTTAATTAAAATATGATTTCGTCTAAATAAATTAACATCAATTTTAAATTTGTTTTAAAGATCAAATTTGGTATATGAAAAATTTCCTTTTAAATACTAAACAATTCATCACTTTTGCGCTAAAGATTTCATTTATGTTAGTATTTATTACCCTCTCTCTATAAAATAAACAACAAAAATGAATTTTAGAAAAACATTCATACTACTTTTTTTTTTCATAAAATTTTTCATAAAAAGTGAGTTGAATTTTATTAAAAAAACGCAATTCGATTTTTTTTTGTAACACTAAAAAAAAAAAAATAAAAATCGTTTTAATTTTCATGTATATTATTGCTATAGGAAATCTGTTTTTCATTTGAATGAACACATAAAAAAAAATATTTTCAATATTACACATTGATTCCAAAAATATTACAAGTATAGTGGGCTCTCGTTTAATACTCTTATAAAATTTTTAAAATTCGCGTGTATGAATCTTTTGGTGCTTGTATTGTGTTATTACATTTATAAGTGAATTATGAGTGAAAAAATACTAGTGTTATGTAATAAACGACTTTATGAAATAAAAATTAACTACAAAGAAATCGACAAATATGTCAGAATGACAATTAACAATTGTCAATTAACAATTATTGTTGAACAACTTTAAATTGCACACTAATTGTAAGTACGAACAATATTAATGTTCTCTTATTCCCACCACCAATTTGAAAGTGACCGGTTTCATATAGGCATTAAATTACATTAATTAGAAAAATTGACTATTTACAAAATATACATAAGTTGCTAAGAAAACCCAAAACATATTTTCAATTTTGTTAAAAAAAATAATTCGAAAAAATAATATTTATACTGCTTGACTGTTCTACAGTGTTAATTTTGTCAGAGAAGCTTAAATTCGTAATATCACATTATTTATATAATAGTTTTGTTATTTATAATGGTTAAGAGATTGAATGTTCAAATTATTTTTTAATATTCACACTGAAAATAATTACTGAAAATTTGTTGGTTCACTGTACATTTCATTTGTTTTATAATTTACATACATATACAAAATATCCATATGTATATAAAAAAAAAATATCGTTCTATCGAGTTACATTGTAATTGGAAATGAAATCTCTGTACAATTTATATTTCATAAAATTTATGTATCTATAAACGTATATATTTGTATACATTATGTATGTATATATGTACATACATATTTATTTATATATATATATGTACAACAAATTTGATAATAATGTTTCCAACATCAAAATATTTAAAATTATTTCAATAATAATCAAATAATTCTTATATCACATGTACAAATATTTACTAGTACTATTATATACGTACATGTTATGTAACAGAAATTTTATATTCTTATATGAACATTTGAGTAAATATGTATAAATACACATACATATATGTGCATTTATATTTTAAATAAGTATAGAAAATATAATAGTTGAATATTATGAGCAGTTTTATATAACCTTTTCAATGCAAAGCTCATAAGAAACATATTATACATATATATACAATTTATATATATAAATATATAAGTAAATTACTTCTTTAATATAAATGTATTATACATAATATGTTGCCTGTTTTTTAAACAAGTTTAGCTCAAGGATATAAGCTTTTATTTTAATACATGACACGGAAAGATTATTTTAAATAATTTATTGGGAATTTATTCTATCACCTGTTCATACCTTTACATATTATCCCTAAAAGCAACAGTAGTACATATAATTGCAAATAAAATTTCATATGAATATTTAAATACATACATATGCACATATATATAAAATAAAATATTATTTGAAAATCATTGAACTGTTATTATAATCATTACTTTTTTATTTTTTATTTTTGTTTCTTGTTTTATATTTTATATATATATATATTTTTATTTTCTTTTCTGATTTTTTATGCTGTTGTACACCTCCGAGGTGTAATGGAACAATTAAAATTTTAATTGCAAAATATTTTAAAAACCTTACCGCTATTGCATTATATGGCCTTAATAGTCGTTAATAGGTTCATAGATATGGTAACAATTTAATTACAGTTTCTTTTTTTTTTATTTATTTATTCAGAATAATTTTATTTTTACATGCTAATTTATTACATACATATATATATAGATTTTTTTCAACATATTATTATAATCATTTGTAAATATTCAAAAATATTGCCATTTATAAAATTTAATTCTTAATGTAAGGGTATTATGGTTGTCATATTTTATTTGTCATTTAAATTTTATGAAATTTGTGCAATTTATATATACAATTACATAAATGATTCATCCTTTTGAAAAATTGGAACAAAATGAGTACTCCATGTAACTATATTTATCTGATGGTGACTAAAAGCTGTTAGGTAACTATTTCCGAACGATAAAAAGTAAGGAGATTGGAATCCATTGGAGTACTTTCGTATTGAAGTGCAGAAACGTATCGAATGCCCCCGGTTTACAAATCAATAACTCTTTTAAAACTAATCGAATTTCGCTATTTGCTATTCATAATCGGCGAAAAGAGGAAAAAGGAAGCGACCAAAAATTTTTATTTCGCCAAAATAAGAAAATTTTATGTAGTAGCAAAAATATCCTAATATTTTTTGAAAAACTCAAAACATATTTTCAATTTTATATATTTTATTTAAAATTAATATTGAAAATTAATACCTACGCCTAATCACTTAACACTTATGTGGTTATAAAATTTTTAAAATGTTATGGGCGTGAAAGTGTTTTGTATTTTGAATTTTATATGAAATTTACATTTTAATTTTGTAATTAATTTTTTTTTTTTTGGAAATCAAATTATCTCACTATTTTAATATGATGATTTATAAAAAAAAAAGCAAAACACAATAGTTGGGAAAATCCGCAGGGAATGGATAAAATATATTGAAAAATTTAATTTTTGAATACTTTTATGTTATAAGTAATTTTACATGAATTTCATTTTATTTCTAAAAGTAGAGGTTTTCATTTTTAATATTAAAATTCGGATTATTCAATATTATAATGTAGTAAAATATTTTTTAAATAAAATTGAAGGGTTTTAAAGAAAATGTTGAATGTGAATTTTTTTTGTTATATTGGTCAGCGGTGTATTCAAAAAAGCTCCGTTTTTCCTATACCCTTACGAGAGCGTTTTTGCCCAAACGTTTTTGAGATTGAATGCATTTATATGACAACTGTGTATACGCATTTATACGTGCATGTGTATAAAATAGCAGAAAACATCAGTAATCGTAATTATTATGCCAAAAATTTGTATTTTCTATAATTTTTTTTTATGCTTGCAACGTGTCACGTGTCACCGTCAGCTGCCACCTATCACCTGTCACTTGTCAGCTTTCAATTGATACCTGTCACTTGTCAGCTGTCACCGTAACCTGTCACCTGTTACGTGTCAACTGCTCCCTGTCATCTGTCACTGTCACCGTCAACGTGAATGTCACCGTTACTGTCATCTTAATTCAAACCGTTCAAGTTAATAGTAAAAATATTTAAAATAATTTTTTTTGGAAAGTAAGTTCGTGCGTATCTATAGTATTATATTGTTTCAATGACACTCCAATTATCCACATCTTAACTGATTCTATGCATATAACGTGTCCCAATTCATAACGCATTATACAGATAGCAATCTGAATTTTTTACCAGCAATAAATAGGTTAATATTTCACCAACTAACCAAGAAATTTTAAATTTTAGTTTTTATATTTATTTACACTATAAGTTTTCATGTTGTGTGAGAAAATTATGCCACTATGTAAAAGTAAAGTTGTTTTCTTTGGAGTATTCAAAAAAGGAAAAATTTATCTAATTTAAAGTTTCCTATTTTAACACTTTTGCCGAAAAATTTCTTCATATATTCTATTCATTTTTTACAAAATATTGTTCCTATATACATAGAATATAATTTTCTTTTGAAAATAAAAATTCTCATAAATGAAAAGGATATGATTTTATTTTTTTATTATATTTTGTTTTAGAATATAAAATAACGCAAATAAAAAACTCAAAAGTTTTAACGATCTTCTTAAGAAGGAGTTTAATGGAAAATAAAATTTATAATTTGAAAAACGGATAATAATAAATCTGTATTGGAAAGATATCCTTGCAATTTCCGTTATTGTACAGCACACTATTTGTTTGTATTGGATTTTTATAGTAAATCTTGTCATCATTTTACAAGGCAAAAATTGATGTAGACTTTGACGATCTTTATGGTATCTAACACAACTTAAAAGGTTTAAAGTTGGTACCGCTAGTAATATTGCTTTGTATTATCAAGTTTTTTAAAATTAGAATAAGCGGAGCGTTCTCTTAGTAATTTTTAAATTTTTCACCTTTAAAAAATGAAAATTATTCTCCGTTTTGTAACAAAGCTTTTGTGAAATTTTTTTTGCTACAGTCTCCATACTATTTTCATTCGTCTATAATACAAATAAATATTTAATTTCTTTTAAAACTTTCTTTTACTCTGTACAACGTTTCAGAAGTCTTTTGTTGTTTCATAAGTTTTCTTTATCACTTTGTTGTTCTTTTAAAAAAACAGATAAACTTATAAAAGACTAATTTGAAATTTTATTAAATTTAAATTAAAAGTTAAATTACAATTTGAAGTAGCTATATGTAAAAATAGTAAAAACTTTTAAAAAATTTTTTTTCAAATTAATTCCTGGTAATGGGAAATAGAAAAGTAATAGTGTTAAAATAAAAGTTTATTTGTCTCTTGAATTTCTCTAAGAAAGTTTGAAATATTGGTGAAAATAGTATAACAATTGTGTCAAGTAAAATAAAAATAATTAAAACGAAAAATTTCAAATTTTCCTCTTCTGACCTTAATAAACATTTTTCTTTTCTTGTATAAAATTTTGAAGAATACTTTAAATTTTAATTTAAAGCAATTTATTTAACATTTGCCCTCAAAAACTTTGGTATACATGAGTAGTCGTTTTAGCTCAATATGTAGTAACTTGAAATCTTCTTATGAAATCTTTTATAGGGAAGTTTCAAAATTCCCTATACTCGTATAGTATAAAATATTACTGAATATTTCGCCACAATAAAGATGATAATAATTCGGATTTCACAAAAAAAAATAATAAAGTTTGATTAAACCAGTTATTAGTAAAGTATAGCACTATTTCACTGAACAAGTGAAAAGACTGCTTTAAGAAAAAATCAAATACACATCCAAAAATCTGATGTGGTCAGCACATAACCGACCGCAATGTGTATTGTCTAGTTAAGTGAAAATGTTACAGAATATTATAAAAATGTCTGTTAAATACTTCTTTCCAATTTTTAGGGCATTAGTAAGCTTATAGTTAACATACCTAGAAAAATGTAAATTTGGCTCTTAGTAGAGTTTCACTTTGTGCTGCCCGAATTCCCTAAAATGCTCGCCAGTTAGTTTCGGTAACAACCAGAACTCAAATATCAAATTTCAAGAAATTCCATCAATTCGTTCCGCAGCTATGGTGAAAAATGTAAAATCGGCCCGCAGATCAGTTTTCGAGCCCTGGTCTTTCCAAAAAATTTATATGTTCATTGCTTTAATATGAAGAATTTAAATGTTAAATTTCAATGAAATCGGTCGATTATTTCTCTTTATATACGCAAAAATGTATGTTCGGCCCGTAGTAAACGTCCAGTTGCTGAAACCTGATTTCTTCCAAAATGTAGGAGGTTTCGCGGACGGTCGAGCTGAGCTCATATATGAAATTTCAAGCAAATCGGTTGAATATTTTCTTCAAAATGGTCAAAAATGTAAAACAGGCCCGCTAAAAAGTGCGGTTCCCGAGGCCTGATATATCCCAAAAGTTGATCAATCCGTGCCATGGTGGAAATAAACTTACATATAAAATTTCATCAAAATCGGTTCAGCAGAACTTGAGATACACGCGTGCACACACAGACCGACAGACCGACTGACCGACAGGTTGCTAAAAATAGTTTACTTACACTTCCCTACTATAGAGAAGTGCATTCCCACCGAAAACTCGATATGCAAAATTTGTTGCCATCACATAACCTACCTATTGTATACACAATACGGTCGGTAAAAATAAAGAAGCGTTGATATAATGGTCAAGGGCTAAACGACGGGTAAGAATAAACATATAATTATATTTTTATATGACATGACATTTACCGTTAGCTTTTAGATTAATTTGAAAGGTGACAAAAATTTTCTTTTAGCGAAAGAACTTATTTGTAAAATTTTTAAAAGACGGTAAAATTTTAGGCTTCTAAGTCTTAAAAATTTCTATAAGCTTTTCATTTAGTTAGACCTTTCAAGTCACAAGGTATTAGTTCTTACCGAATTCCGAACTTTAAAATTCACATAAGCGGCTTTAAAAAAAAGCCTATACAACTATTCATGGTGCCATTTTTTGTGCTAAAAATTGTGTACTACTAAAAATCGGATTTTTTATGTAATTACAGAAAATATCCAAGAATTATAATAAATTATTCGAATCAGTAGAAATTTTATGTACATATCTTCCAAAAATACATGCATCTCCCTAGAACATGTTGAATCCAGTTTATTAATTATAACAATATTAATTTTCGTTTAGTAATATCACCACAAATTATTTCATTATTTCGATTAACGAAGTTATACAATTAAATATTGATTAATCATAATCAACATATCGTATTTAATCAATTTTATCATCCCATATATCATATTCATAAGAAATTAATAATTAAATTTCACTTACCTTATAACTATGAATTGTGTAATCATAGTTTATACTAAATATACGAAATCTTATGTGTTGATTGTAGTAATAATTTTTGTTTTCATAAATGTTGATTGAAGACAAATTAATTAATTTTAATTTACAACAAAAAAAAAAATCTCCAAATTCAAATCGAAATATGATTTTATATGATTTTAAAAAAAAAAATAATAAATTTTTCTTTAAATTATTGAGACTTTATACAATTTATATACAAATAGCTAATATGATTGAAAAATCATAGCATTTTCTACAATAATTACTATAATTAGAAAATTTTTTTTCTTTCATTTAAAATTTAAAAGCGCTTCCGTTTTGCAAAATAATTTTAATTGTAATTTTTGTTTTACATTATTAAAAATATTTTTACTTTTTATATTGTGAAATATTAAATATAATTTGCATGATATTTAATCTTATTTTTTTATAGATAATTTTATTTTATTTCATAAACATTTTCTTCTATTTTTTTTTTGTTATATTTTATTTTTTAATTTTTATTCCTCTATTATTTGTACTTTCGGTATTTTACAATATTTCGTTATACAAATTTTGAATTTTTACTTTGTCTTTTTGTATTTTGGTTTTTAAGTTTTGAATTAATTATTATTATACGGTATGATTTTAAACTATACCGTAAAAGAACTCCTTCTATTATTATTATTATTTTAATAATTATTGTCGGAGGCTTTCCGTTGCAGTTTTAAAACGAAATTTGAAATATTTCTTGAAATATTGTATTTTTTGGTAATCGGGAAAAACTAAAAATCTTTAATTATTTAAATAATTTTTTTGTTGTGATTTCTTGTGATTTTATCTTAAAAATAATTATATTGTTTTCAAATTAGGAGAAATTTGTTCATTTTTAATTTATTAATATTATTTCACGTTACCTATTCTGGTATGGTAATAATTAATAAATATTTTCTGCCTTTTATATTATTTAGTTAAAAGCAAAATTATTACGATATTGTTTTTAATTATTTATAATAATTATTTATTTTATTTAATTATATTATGTAGGTTTATGATTAATTTTATAAAAAAAAAGTCTTTTAAAATTTTATTATTTTTGTAATAATTATTATTAATACTAATATTATTTTAATAATTTTATATGTTATTAAATTTAATATAGTTGATTAAAAATTTAAAAATTAATTAAAACTTTAAATGACGAGTTTATATTTATTTAATTTTTATTAATATTATAGTTTTAATATCTTGAATTAATATATTGTTCTTAAATATTATATAATATTTTGTTTTATATAAATTTTTTATTAATTTTAAATAAAAATATTTAAAATTTAACCATTAAGTTATTTTTTTTTTATAAAATTTTTTTTAATAATAATATTTATTTTATTATTTAGTTTTTCTATTTATTTTTGGATTTTAGAATTATTTATAAATTTGAATATTTTTAAAATGATTAAATTTAATTATTATATAGGTTTGTGTTTTTATAATTTTGGAGATTTGCTTTTAATTTAAATATTTATTGCATTACGTAATAATTATTATGCGTTGATAATTTTTTTACAATAAAAATTAAAATATAGTTAAACACGAACCTTATTTTCCTGAACCAATACTTTTAGAAGTTGTATTTTAACTGTTATTTTTTTTTTATTTTTAAATTTTAATTATTTTTATTAATATATTGTTTTTTTTTTATAAAATATGTTTTTATTAATTATTTAATTACTATATATAAATTCCTTAATATGATCCTAAAGCGTTTTATTTAGCTTATTTTCCCAATAATTTACAAACTCTTCTGTATTATTATATTATTAATTTGTATAGTTTATTTTATTATTTATTACATAATATGTGATGTCATACTATTTTAAAATTTCAATTAAATTATTGTTCTGTGAATATTTTTTATCGTAAGTATTAGTGTTCTTCTATATTTTTAATTAATAAAATTTATGTATTTAATTTTTTATTGTTATATTATTTTAATTATTATATTATATTATGTATTTTATTCAGTATATTTCCCTATGCTAGAAAATATAAACTATTTTCTAATACATTTATATAGTAATTATATATTTATATTGAGTAATAATATTGTGTTTTTAACTATATTGTACAGGATTCTTAATATGATTTTAATGTAGTATATATATATGAGTTTAATTTGCACGCAGTATAAATTAGGAACATTAATGAGTATAGTTTCTAAATATATATATATATATATATATATGTATATTAGAAGTATTTAGTTGAAATGTGTGTATAGGTAAATTTAAAATATTTTTAATTTATTAATTAAAATTTATACATTATAATGCATTATTAATTAAATTTAATTTAATGCGAGTTTAAAATTAAATTTTAATTATTTTTATATAAAATATATTTTTTACAATATTATGTATATTACATAAAGAATATCATCGGTCTCTGTTTCTGTAATCGTGTTTTATATTAAAACTTAAAAAAATAAAAACAAAACAATATTCCCATATTTCAAAAATATTGTGTTTTAAAAAAAAAATTTATTTTATTTATAATAATTTTCCTAGCATAGGAACATTTATTTCTATTTATTATACAGAATTTTATATATGTTATTACGTAAGTAGCTATTTATTTTTTTTTTAAATATTTTAATATAGTTTCTGTAATTTCGTTTTTTAACCAAGAATCTACTGTCATCGTTGTAGGAATTTTTTCTTTAATACATTCTCTCAATTTCTAACTATTTTCTATTTTGTATTTTGTAGTCGTAGAGTGCTCATAGTTCTATATAATCTGTACATTCAATACATTTTAGGAAAATTTTACAATTCAATTTTTCATATTATTTTCTGTATATAAATCTATTTTATATTTATATATTATGTATGTATGTATTTAATATGTAAGTAAGGTATGGATTTTATTATTGTATATGTATGCATGTGTATATAGAAATTTTGTTTTAATTTTTTGCTTTTTCTAATAATTATATTATACAAATTGAATTTGTAAAATTATTATATTTTTTTCAAATTGTGTGTGTGTGTGTGTTATAATATAAATAGTTTTAATTTTTATATATAAAGAGTGACTGTTTTGCATATAATATGAGGTATTGTTTTTTTTTTTAACAAAATGAAAAATAATTAAAATGATTCTATGTAATATTTATGTACATATATTTAATTATATACAATTTATTTATTATTTATTTCTTTAAAATTTTTTTTTTAGGAAGAAAAGAAACAGGAAGTGAAAAATTGATCCGAAATATTTTAATTTTGAATTTTATTGTATATTTTTCTTTTGATGAAATTTTATTTTGTGTGCATATTATGTAATGTTGTCGTTAGTATAAATGATTATATAATCCATTGTATACTATATAAATATAATGATAATATCATAATTTTGATTTTATAGCTCAAAAGTGTTTTCCTTGGTTTTTGTTAACTGTAATTTCTATATATTTAAGTGAAAATAATTTTTTTAAAATTTTTCAATTTTTTGATTTTTTCGCAGTGATTTTTGATTTGAAATTGGGGGTTTTCTATAACATATGTAAGTATGAAATAATTAAAAATTTTTTTCTCTTAAAATCAGATTAAAAATTTTAAATTTCTATATTTACAATTTAATAACATTTATTTTTATTTTTGATTCAAATAAAATCAATTCGAAAGAATAAAATAATATATAGATGAATAACTTTTCAAACAATTTTTGTCTTTTCAAATTTACAAGAGCCTAAAAAAGATATTCATAACAATAATTTTACATTTATATAGCACTTATCCATTACATATTACTAATATTCTTATATAGTTTTCCTTTTTAAAATTTTATCACATTAGCTTTATTGCATCGTATTACAACATTTAAAATATTGTTTACTTATAACGGTAAATTAAATGTAAGTATTTATGTTTATTTTGTTGTGTGTATATATATATATATATATGAGTTTTAAATTTCTAATAGGTTTAGGTTATTTTATTTTCTATATATGAGTATAATAATATTATGTAGTTAAGTTTATAAAATGTCTATTATTTTCTTTTGAATATAATTAGAAATTTTAATGTATATGAAATATAATAGTATATGTACATGCATGTATATATAAATTAAATAGTATGTAAAAATTAATATGTATATATACATAATAATATTATATACATTTGTGTTATATATATATATTTATGTAATATTATAAGTTTTTTTTAAGAGTTCTATTAATAATGCATATGCCGTGATCCTTTCTACCAAATTACATTACATGTTTTCATTTACATTGTATAAATTTTACAGAAGACTATAATAATTATTTGAAAATAAATAAAGAGAAAATATTAAAAAATAAATTTAATTCATAACGTATAGAATGAAATTAAGAATTTTTTTAAAATTATTTACAAAATTTCTACAAAATATAGAACAAGAAAATTAGAAATTTTCATTTAATCCACATTTTATTAAAATCCTGACTGACGAAATCTTATGCTGGAAGGAATGTCTTTGTTTTGGGTTTATTTTTTATTCCAAAAATTTACAAAATTATTAATTTTGTCTTATATAATATTATTAATTAATTATTAATATTTTATTTTTTAATTAAATTAAATTCGCGTTAAATTTATTTTAATTACAAAAAGCATTAATTTTATTAATTTAACAAATTTTTAATTTTAATAAAATAATTAATTTTAATGAATATTATATTTTTTGTTATTTATGTATAAATGTATATATGTACATATTTTAATATATATTTTTAGTATAATAAAATTCTTAATTATATTGACTAAATTTTTTATTTTGGATTTTATTATTGAAGAAAAGACTATTTATCTCCTTGCATTTAAAATAATTAAAATTATTGATATTTAAATGCGAATTAATTATTATATATACTTATATATTTATATTAATTTATTTATTTATAATAACTGTGATATGATAATTATTGCATGTGTATGTTAATATAATATATTAAAGTTAATTAAATATATAAATTAATTAAAAAATTGGAATTAAATTAATTGATCCATTAGGTTTTTCTCAAGGACATTTTAAATTCTTTAATATTTTTTTGTAATTATTAAATTTTATATTTAAATTACAATAATTATTAATAAAATTATTATTTTGTTATTAAAAGAGTTTATTTCTTTCTGTTCTTAGTATACTTTGTTTTTTGTTTTTTTAAGTAAAATTGAAAATTATGTAGGAAAAATTACTGTGGAAAAAATTTAGAATATTTGCTTACGATATTGGCGTTATGACTTACAATCATTTTATTTTTTTTTATTTTATTTTTAAATTTTTAATTATTAATTATTCTTTTTATTATTGTGTATATATTAGTTTTATATTATTGTTTATTATTAAAATATTGTATACGCATAACATTTATGATTTCTCACTCATAAGTATAAAAGATTTTATTTTATTTTTTTTAAATTCATTTTAGAAGAAAATGCTTATTTTAATTGTAATATAATTAATATTAAATATGCAAATAAAATTATATACTCTTTAGTATTTCTATTATCTATATATATATATATATATATATAAATAAATAATTATGTTGTAGAAATGATTTTTTTTTTTTTAAAATATTTTATTTCCAGTATACCAGTAGAAAAATATTTTACTGATAATAAAATTTTTAATAAGAAAGGAAAAATTAATTTTTTAATTTTAAAATTTTTTTAATTTATTTTTTTAAGTCTCATTTTCATATTTTAAAGATATCAAAATAATTGTTTATAGAAATGGACCGAAATTTCATTTTAAAACTATATTTTTTGTTTTTTTTTTTTTTTGCATTTATAAGCACATACGAGGACAGAAAAATTAAAATTCAAAGAAATAAAAAATGTTGATTGAAGATATGTTTACAGTTATGTTGCTGATACAAATTAAAAAATTGTTGATTGAAGAATTGAAAGAAACTAATTCCCTTTGGTTTTTGTTTGGTTTTTGTTTTTTTTTTTTTTTGGCTCGGGAATCAGTCAAAATTCAGCTCTTACCTAGGTGGTGGTGTTGGTGGTGGCGGTGGTGGTCCAATATTTTCTAAATTTCTTTTTTGTGTTGAAATTAAATCAAGTGCTAAAGGATTTGCCGATAAAACACTTTCATGTTGCTGTTGTTGTTGTTGCTGTTGTTGCTGTTGTTGACGTTGACCAGGATGATATATTGGAAATGAATTTCTATATATTATGTCTGAAGCCATCATTTTGATAATTTTTCTTTTACTGAAATTATAAATAAAAAGAAAAGTTATGAGAAGAGATTAATTAAAATTAAGTAAAAAATTAAATTATGCTGGGGATTTAAATATTTTTTATTTTAATTTACAGTTAAGTTTCGAAAGTTAAAATCATTTTAATAGTTCCAAAAGATGTTAGGAACAGAAAAGAATTCAAACATAAGGAATATGATTAAATACGTGAAAACGTTAAATTATTGCTGGACTAAGTTCGGAGTCAAGTTTTTTAAATATTAAAAGAAAATATCAAATTATATGAGGTTCGAGTAAGATGAGTTTGACTGTAGTATGTTTTTACTTAACAATACTATTACAATTTTACTATATGTGAGTTCAGTTTTAGAAATGATACTCATAGAGCAGATTTGGTTTGTATTCAAATTTATGTAAAAAGCATACACAAATTTATGTAATTAAGTTGAGTGATAAGTATATGTTATTGTTCTATAATTATTTTCCAAAATTAAAAGTCAGATAGTTTAATCTACGAAATATTGCTAAATTCATATTATTTTACTATTATAATTTTTCAAATTATTATACATGCATTATTAAATGCTCTGATAATTCAGATATTTTGTGCTATTTTACATGTATGCTTTGGAAAATCACAATTTTCATATAAAATAAAATGTAATAAAATTTTTTGATTACAATAATTTCATAAATTCTTTTTATCATGTTGTAGAATTCACTTGTAGAAAACAGTTATACGTATAATGTTGTAATATTTCCAAGTTGGAACATATCGCATATTATCCGAATTGACTTTAATATTGATTATTATTTGCCAGTTATTATGTACACATTTTTAAAATAAATTGGCCCTAAGGCAAAATTTACATTATAAGTGTAACTTTTATATGTACATTCACATATTTGCAATTTGTTACATAATATATGTACATATTTATGTGTATATACATATATATTGAATATTGGAATTAATATATGCTGAATAAATTTTATTAAAGGTAATATTTGTTGGAAAACTTAATGAAAATCTTATGAAAATTCATAACATTACTATACATATATTAAATATTAAGAGCATGTTAACGGCTTCATAAAATGATGCAATATATATACATAAATGAACATCCATACCTACATGATTTTCTTATAAAACTCAATTATTTGGAAATCTATATAATACAGAATATGCAGTGGCTAATGTTTTGATTTTGCACAATTTGATAAGAGTCATTTCATACTGCATTCTTCAAAGTTGACTCAACTCAATTTACGTCAAGTCATTTTACATTTATTTGAGATTTTAATCAAAATTAAAAACCTACAAGAAAATAAGCGTACGAAATTGAGTATAACATTTTTGCACACAATCCTGTTTGCTTGTTTTATTGTACTTGTTCATAACACTGGCTCATAAGTATGTGCATAAATTCAGCAACTTCTAATGCAAATTGTAAATGTAAAGTTGAATTTTAAAACTAAACATTTTTTTTTTGTTATCCATTTTGCAGGATTCACCACTGATGAGTAATTTTAAGAATGACTATAAAAAGTAATATTGAATTTATTTTCTTGGAATCTAGTTACACGTACCATCTTAATGTACGAGTATATACATATTATGTTAAAGAATATTTGTATAATGTAAGTATGAAATATTAATTTTTATTATAAAAATTGTTGAATCTGACGATCTGAACACTTTCAGTTGAAATGTTTTCTTTGAAATTTTCATAATAAAATTAAAGAATAGATTTTGTTTTCTCCTTGTTTTTTTTTACTTCGGTATTGTAAGGATAACAAATAAGGAAATAATATGAAAGATTATCACATTTTCCATAAAAATAAATGAAATAAGAATTATAGATGGATGGTAGAGTCTACAGGATAATCAAATTAAACTTAACTTTGCTATAGTATTTTAGAATTATAACAATTTTGAGATATTTGAGTAGAAAATTTTAACATGGTAAAAATCAAACAAAGAATATCTCAACTGTTCAACAGATGCTTTCTTGGAGAGTACATACATATAGCAGAAATTAATACATACGAATAAAAGCAATGAAATACATACAAGAAGAAGCAGAAATGAGTTATAAGTAAAATACCAGGACATAAATTACCAGATGTATGTTTCATACAATAAGTGAATTATTGTTTTCACACCAAATTTCGTACTTTATGTAGTTTTCAAAAAAATTCTGTTTTCATGGTCGATATCTGTTTTCATGATATCTTTTTGTGTATAACTGCTCTATGTAGCTCTAGTTCGGTTTAATCGATATTTACGAATTTATTTTTAGATAGGGTAAATTGACCCACACTTCAATCTATTCATGTCAGTTCTTAGTTACAGCTGCAAAATTTTTCCTAAAGGCGGATTTACAATATTTGTTTAAAGAAAAAATCAATATTTACAGGTTATGTTTGACATTTTTTAGCAAACTTAAAAGGTTTCCATAAAATTGGGCGGCAGTAGCTTTTACTTGTAACTAATTTTCATTTTTGACTAAATCTTCAATTTTGACAAAATTAATTTTTGAAATAATCAATGGAACTTCTTGTCTCTTAACTAAATTGGTACGAAATTTTGGCAATAAAGTTCTACTAGATTAAAAGTCAAATTTACATATTTTGAGGTACATACATTTTAGTTTTCGAATACAATTTTGGAATTTATACAAAATATATTTCAATATTGAACTTTTAAAAAATAATGGCAGAAATAAAGCAATGATTTTGGTTATGTATTGATCAAAATTGAATAACAATTCAACTCAAGTACGTGCATTAGAACTTATGGTAATTAGCGCGAACGTGATCGAAATATTAACGGATTTAATTTACAAAACCATTTTAATTTTTTGAATAAAAGCAATCAATAGTTTATTAAAAGAAATCAATAGTTAATTATATGGAAATAGAAAATAAGCCAAATCTCATTTTCCTTTATACTGTTAAAGAATGAATAATTAATATTTACGAGAAAAAGACGAGCCTGCCTAAAAATTAGCAGTTCGTGAAAATTGTGAAATATTTACACATTAAGCATCACAACATTTTAAATTGCAATTTTATATTTAGTATTTATTTATATTTAGTATTCGAAGTGTTCTAATTTCAATGGCACAGTAATTTTGTGCCAATTGTGAGACAAAATCAACCTAATTGTTGATTAATAATTTTTGTTTGTTGGTCATTCCTTCTAGTTTTTTTGCTAAAACTATATGAAAATCAATAATATAAATTATAAGTTACCAATTTTGTTATTCAATAAATAAAATGCAATTTTATTTACTTTAAATTTTACGAAACAATAATAAATTTAATGAAAATTTGGCTCTTATACAAAAATAAAATCAAAATTTATTTGCCGATATTGTAAAGAATAAAAATACTAACACTATCACTAACACTATAGTATATTAAATATGAAATTTTGTAAAATTAAATTATAAGAATATAAAAAAATATATTTGAAAAATTAAAGATTGCAATAGAGAAATTGGTATTGTTATAAAGAGAAATTGTTTGTTAAATTAAACTTTAAAAAATTTTTATACAATTGAAAATATTATGTATAATTTGTGAATATGTCACACATTTGGAAGAATAACGACACAACTCAAAAATATAACTTTAACTTCCGGAATTTAAATTATTTATAGCCGATTGTAAGTTCCTATCGAAGGCTTAAATACGTTGGTATAGAAGGATTCTACAAGTATAATTATTCTACAAGTTCAATGAACAAATTTTCTATATTATTTTATTATAGAAAAAATTTATATATATTAAAATATAATAATAATAAAACCAAGTTTGCGATTCTGCACTTTGACTTATGTCATTGTTCTTGCAAATGTGCGATATAAATAGCATATATGGGTATAAAATTAAAATTCTCATATATATTAAAAATTCTAATATAGATTTTATTTTATTTAATTATTAAATGTGTTATTTAAGTTAATTATATTATTTTTTTTAATTATTTTAAAAATAAATATGGTTTTAGTTACATTTGTAATTTCTATAACAATAAGCATATATGGTGTGCGTTTTTATTCCATTGCTCTACATTGTTCTATATAGTATATTGAAGAAATTTTCATTATTATAATAGAAACAAAATGAATTTTCATATTAAAAGTAGCTATGTATATAAAATATAGTTTGAAAGAAAAAAAAGAAATTCATATAATAATTATTAATTATCAACTTTTATGCGAGGATATCCGCGGTAAATAACTTATTTATAATAAATTTCAGTCCTTTTTTTTTTTTGTACTTTATAAATTGTGAATAAAGTCAAAGAAAAATATAAAATATAAGAATATATTTACAGTATTTGTTTGGTTTTTTTTTTTGTATTTCCTATAATATTTGAAACAAAATAAAATAGAAACCTTTAATGTTACTTTAATGATTACAAAGGAATCTATGTTTATAAAACGTATTCATTTCTTTTGAAATCCTTGATTTTTTCAAATCCTGTTATAATCATTAAAAAAAAAATTTCTCTTTTATATTACATATAGTATTCCTGTTATATTTTTTCTTATTTTTATATTTTAGTATTTTTAATGTTTTAATCGGAAATTACCGTTTTTTAATAGATAATATAGAAAAAAAAAAACTTTTAGTCATTTTAATTCAACCACACATATTATTATTATAACAAGAAAAAAAACCTCCTCTAACTGCAGCTTACAAAAAAAAAAAAAAAAATTAAAAAAAATAAAAAGGATGCGTTTCTTTTTCAATACCCTTTTTTTTTCTTTGCATATTATACTATTTTTTTATTTTAATTACTGAACACATTTTAAAGAGTCTGCGTTTTAGATCATTTTCATAATATTTATAATAATATTCTTTGATAAAAATATTAAAAAAAATTAAATAAGTAAAAGAAAAAGAAATTTTTATACGAGTTATATATTTACACGCACACACCCACTTTTACCCACACTTACCCACACTTACCCACACTTACCCACATTTACCCACACTTGTGTATATAATTTATTTTGTTTTAGCCTTGAAACAGGATAAAGCGAGACACTGGTATACTTAATATTTATATTTTAATATTCATCCTCCTTTTTTTTTAATTTTTCATTTTAATTTTTTTTTTTTTTGATAATTAAACAAAAAGTAAAAAATGGCAAAATCTATGGGAGAAGAAAACTGAATATTTTAAAAAATAAAATCTCAAAAAAAAAAAATAGTTTTCTTTTCTTGAATATTTAAATAAATTTTACAAATTATATGGAAAATTTTATAAAAGTTGGTAATGTGTTAATTAAATTAAAGTTGACTGTTATATAGCAGAAAATCTTCTTATTTTCTTTTTTAAATGTAAACTCAAATATTAAATTAAAATTTACAAAAAAATATAAGGGGTTTTGTATATTTTTCTTCTTAAATTTTACTAAAAGAATAAAAGTAAGAAAATCTTTTGTCTTACAGAATAAGAAAAAAAATTTTGAAAAAATATTTTAAATGAAAATTAAAAAATTTTCTTTAAAAAAGCCATAATATTTTAATAAGTTCATTTTATTCTGTATGTGATTGGAGTTGCAAACCTGACTTTTATATATTTATAGTCTTATTGTGTATCTCACTATTTCACTCGTTAATTGAGAAAAATTTGAGTAACTATCATATTATGTTTGTATAATGAAGCTTTCGTGTGAGAAAAATTATTCCGGTATTGCGTAACTCATTCCTTTCGTTATTTGAGTAATTTGCGTAACTCATTCCTTTCCAAAATCGAATATAGAGAGGAAAAACGACACAATTACAAAAAAAATTACTTCGACTTCCGAAATTATAAGTATTCATAGCCAAGTGTAAATTAGTATCGAAACGAAATTGTTAAAAAACGTTGGTATAGAATAATTCTACAAGTAACAATGAACAAGTTTTCTGTATTATTTTATTGCAGAAAAGTTTTATATATTATAAAGTATAATAGTAATAAAAGCATATTTACGCAAATATGCCAAATGTTTTCAAAACTTATTTACTGAGTATTTGAAGGTAAGACTTTCAATCTATAATGTTTGGGAAAAAGTGCAAAAATCCAGTTGAGAAAATGAGTAATCTTATTGGGTACATTAAATATCTATTAGAAAAAAAAAAGTGGAATGAATATATGAAGGGTTGAAAAGATATATGATATATATCCATAAAAATATATTATATGAAAGGTAATATAGATACATGATTAGGCTGCTAATATTAAATTTATTTGAATTTTATTGAGTTGCAAGAAAAAAAGTTTTCGAATCAAATATAATATCTTCTTTATATTACGTTGAATATAATTGCATACTTTTAGGATGACAAGTTAATTAGTTGAATTTTTGAAAATAAATGTTACCCTCACATATAAAATAGCTTTCAATAGAAATTTCATAAGATTTATAGTTTACCCAAAATTCAAATTAATCCAATTTAGTAGTATAAACTCAGCAGAGAATATAAAAACTTTAAATAATTCGGTATAAAAAATAAATAGATATGTATGTATACGATTAATATATGTATCTACAATTAACTGGAAATAGATTTCTTGTTAGCCCAATTTGACGATAAGGATTGCAGTTTTTTAATATTTAACAATATGTTTGTTATATATAAAATATTTGTTATACATAAAATCTGCAAATTTAAATACGTTTAGAAAGGTATCTACCAGATAAGTGTCAAATTTCAGTTCAATAAATAAAATTTGTAAAAATATACGTACATTAATTTCTGATTTATAAATTGTTATATTCAATTTTCAATTTAATATTTAAATTTCAATAATTATTTTTATTAAGAATAATTTCTACTAAATTCTCTTTGTATGAAATTCAATAACCTGTAATAAACCTGTAATATATTTTCCGAAAAATTTATTGTGCCAAGTTTGCTCATCTTTTGTGCATATATAATTTCTAGCTCCATACATTTTGAATAACTAATATAATTATGTTTTAAGTCAAATTAAGTTTTCTATTTAACGAAGTCAAATTTCGTTAGTACTTCACAAAATTTCTGCAATAAATAAGTACTTCCCAAAACGTTAAACAAAATATCAAATTTTTAGTAAAAATTCAAAAATTATTTTTTCAAATTCCTAAAAACTAAATTTCTTAAACTTGAGATTATAATTATATAGCAGCTGCCGAAGTCAATATTAATCTTTATGTTAAAATTTAGTTTCAGTGACTCATTTAAATCAAGAATTATTATGAAAAGAATTAAAAAAATAATATTTAAACTTAATATATCTTATATGGGTGTGCACGAATTAAGCAAAATCTAAATTCATGCAGCCACATAGATATATTGTACGTATACTAAAATAATAAATGGGAAATAAACGCCCCTATACATATTCCTGTACTAGATTTATATTATTCAATTATTCAGAAAATGTGAGACTATATTTATATTAGTATTAAACATTAATTAAATACCAAATTCTTTGATCTTTAATTTACGATCAGAAAATTATGACATTAACGATCATTATATTCTGCATGGATTTTTTTTCTCAATATAATTATATGTATATATATACGGTATATAAGGTACTTAACAATTTTCTTACTTACTTAAACTTAATTAAGATTTATTTTAAGACTGTTATAATAATTTCTTGTATATATATTTAATATTTTATTTAAATATAAAATAATTTACAAAAAAAAAAATATATGAAGCAGTTGGAGAAAATACCTTATTTATTTTAAATATAATAATATTTTCAATAATATATTAAATATTATATAAAGAGCCCAACATAATTATCCTTTTATGAAATAGCATAAAGCGAATATAATATAAATGGAGAAAAAAAAAATTATTATATTAAAAATGCGAAATTAAAATACAAAAAAAATATTTAATTAAATGCATAAAATATTATAAAAAAATGTATATTTCTTGTTAAAACATTTTGAAAATCACGCAATATCGTATAGTGTTTTTTATGCATAAAATTTTAATGTGGACATACCCATATTATATAATTGAATTATCTTTATTACTAAATACTTCTATTACAGCATATTCCAAAAAATACTTTACATCAAAGCGCATCAATTTAACCAGTTTTTTGTTGTCTTTATTTTTTATTATAATAATATGATCCTTGTACTAGTATCTGTATATATATATATATATATAATATGATATTATATTGCAATATATATATATATATATATAGAGAGAAAATATATTATGTATGAATGCATTCACTTGAATATTAAATGTGTTACACATGAAAGATCAAACGCATATAAAATAGTGTTGTTTTTAATTATTTTAAAAACGATATAAGTGCTATTATCACATCCTATCAATTCGATTAAAATAAATGCATATATAAATTATATAATATATATATATATATATATAAATATATACATTATAAATGTAGGTGCTTTAATGTATACATTAAAGTGTATAACAATTTCTACATTATAATGATGTATCCATGCGTACTTATGTGTGACTCTAGTATATTATGTATATGCAGTCACATATTGTATACATATGTATATATATATATTTATAAAAGAAAAAAAACACTTCTTGTTGTTTTTTTTTTCTTGTTTTATAGACCTTACATTAAGTAAATGTTTGTACGGATTTAATTTATCTAGATTCGCTTATTAATATTCAAATTATGTTAAAACATCCTTTTGTAATGGTAATTAGTAAATATAAATATTTGTATACATCTACCTTATAATATATGCATAAATATATACATCATAATATTTGTATATAAAATTTCGTATATTAATATTGAAAGTGTTAAGCCAAAAATATTGAAATTATAATAGAAAAGAAATTTTGTGAATATTTAGTTAAAGTTATTAGCGCCTTTAAATGCCTTTGATTCTTTGTTTTGTCACAAAAAAAAAAAAATCATTTTTTTTTTATTTGTTTGTTTGTCTATGTTAATGTTAATTAGATTTGCATAAGAAATTAATTGTTAAATTGATCTAATATATAGATGGGGTTATATTTGACATGTGTTATATGTATAGGTTGACTTGTATTTTAATAAATACACGATATGTTTAATTTAATTTGAATTAAATTAGTGTAAAAATATTAGAAAAAAAAATGAAAACAAAAATTAATTGGTTTAATAAAGTAAATGCGTGTGAAATTAAAATTAAAGAACGCATATACATAAGTGAAGGCTTTAAGATGAGAATGTCCGATTTTTCTTATTGAAGTATAACATTGAACGAACTAAGGAAATTAAGAATTTTCATTTAAATTTGAAATACTCGTAGGTGTGAAAAACAAAAATCCCTTCAAATAGAATACTATTCAGAAAGCCTCCATACATCTGCGTTTACGGCAGTGAGTTCGATTTATTTTTATTATCATTTAAGGTAGCCTATGTGCCTCTATCTCAAAAATTTAACGGCCAATATTCATTACCATAGAGACGGTAGTTTTTTGATTATTTGCATACATCATCAATGATTTAAAAAAAAAACACAAGAAAAATAATTTTAGTAGCATTGAATCACAGTTTCTTTGTCAATATGCTACAATTCTATTTCCCGTAATAAAGTTATTAATTTAATTGTCAGCTGTTATTATACAAAAAATCAATTAATATTACTATCGCTTAATATAACAATCAATAATTCAATCGTATGGGAAACATTATAGGGTCAAATTTAAACATTTTACTTCCTAACAATTTCTGAATTTGTTTCACTTAAAATTTGTTGAAAGCAACGTGTTTGATTGAGTCTTCAAGAAAATCGACTGTTAACATGACAGAAAACAAAACCAGTTTAGATTTTTTTCCCATAAAATTAAATTTTAGTTCCTATTCTAAAATCTCTATTCAAAAATTCTAAAAAAGTTTGACCATATAACAGCTAGGTTTTTGCAATATTATAAATTACACGACATTTTTGTAGAAGGTATCTGTAGTACTTTAAATGTAGGCATCCTGTTAGCTACATTGCAAGTAACAATGCTTTTGTCAACCGCAGTACCAATTTAGCGAGAATTTGGCGCTTTTTTATTTTAATAATTTTAAACAAAAAATTTTGTTTATGGTTACGGTGGTGTTAATTTTAAATTTGTTACTAATAAATAACACTGGATCAAAAGAGAAAGGGTTCCCGATAAATAAATTTTTTAAATATAAAATAATTTCTTTGTTAATTAATTGAAAAAAATTCAAGAATCACCCTGCGTTAATTCCAATACTATAATGACAAGAAAAATATTAATGTAATTGATTATTTGTTATATAAGTTATAAAATGCTCTTTGTATATAATATTAACACCATAATTAATTATATTGGGTTAAATGTAAAAAAGTCATAATAATTGTATGAAATTTTAGAAACCTTTCAAAAAGAAAAAAAAACACAATTTTCTATATTAAAAATTTTTCATTCAAAAAAAGAGCAAAAATAATGAAAACTATGCATTCAGTATTTTATTGGACAATATTTTTCTTCTTTTCTAATATATTATATAAGCCTTTTAAAACACAAAAAGATTGCGTTTTTATACCTGTACGAACGTATATTCGAAGTGTATACTAAATTTACCTTACCAATTGTGACGCTAAAAAATAATGGTCTGTGTATGTTTTTGAACAGCGTCGAATTCTAAGTTGATTTAGCTTTGTCTGTCCGTCCGTTCCAAAATAACTCAAAAACTAAGTTCACCAAATTTTCACAAATGATATACTATAGTAAGTGCCAGAACCCTATTTAAATTGGACATGATCGGGGTACTGATTCGGATAGCTGCCATACAACTTTAAAATTTATTTGGCTTCAGAAACTATAAAACCTATATGGTATTGAAATTTCATACAAGCGATTATATTAGTAGGGCCAATGAGTTTGATGAAATTCGCTAAAATTGCTTGGCTCTTTCTGGTAGCTGTCATACAACTTCAATAGTAGTTTGACACACACAGTATTTTGTAAAACACAGTACTGAAATTTTTCATAAATTATTATGGTAATACGGCAACTTAAAGTCATAGTGTGTCTCATAGTCAGTTATGGCTTATTTATTCGCACATAGGATAACAAATTCGTACGGGTATCACAGAGTTGACAAGGTCAACTCTATTTTTTCTCGTTTTTTTTTTCAATTTTTTTTTTTTTGTGTTTGAAATTTAAGTCTACTTTTAATTTTCATATTATATGCATTTAAATATGTTCAATTTTAGATGTTCATTTTTAATTTAATTTTTGTTTTTTTTTATTTTTTAGCGATTTTATATGCGCACATTTTTACGCGATGAATGTGCATATTGTACATATACTTATGCAACGTGTTATTTAATATTGTGTATTTTTGTAAATCCTTTTTATTTCATAAAATAAAACTATATATTTTATCTGCATTAATACATAAAATATATGTATATATATATATTTTTTTTTTATATTTTAAATTGAATTAAAATTTTGTCTTTTCTCTTCTTTTATAACAGCTGTTTTTCAATCATTTCAATTTTTACTTTTGTAATTTTAATAATATGATCACATCATCATAAAGTAAATACGGCGGCAACGCGAAAATCATTTAAGCATTAAAAAATTTCTTTTACATTGGTTTTTTTTTATTTTTTTGTTCATAGCATTTTTATATGTACATTGAACAACGCGGAATAAAATAATAGAAAATAAAGTAACAATAAAGAGCTATTATTTTTTTTTTTTTGTTTTTGATATTTTTGTTTTTGTTCTGATGAGAGCTAATAATTTTGATAGGCGACTCATTTTCTTTTTTTTTTTTTGTATGTTGCCTGAAAAACAGTAAATGAAACAAAAATAATTCAATAGACTGCGGATTAAAATTTAAACAAAATATGGCGAAAGAATACAAAAAAAAAAAAAACAAGAGAAATAAAAAGGACGAGACAAAAGAACAAAATGAAAATGAAAATAAAAAAAAAATAATGTAGATAAACTTTTTGAAAGCCAATAATATTATTATGATGACTTTAATCGGTGTTATTTTGGTCAGAATACTTTTTTTTTTTTCCAAAATGGAATGAATATTGTTTGGGTTGGATATTTTTCAAAGTAAATATTTGCTTTTAATATTGGAAATCAAATTTTAAAATTTTATCCAAATTACAAAAATTTTCCAATTGTAAAGGTGGTAATAAATATTATGGTAAATATATTATATAATATATTTGTGTACATAATGAGGAAAATTATATATAACAAAGTACATACATAATATTCGCATGTATTCATCGTTTAACTCATTTCTTTTATTTAAATTGAAGCCAATTTTCTTTATTTTATTGAGAATATTTTATAACACTATTATATAAATAGATATTAATTGAAAATTTATAGTATAAATATTAAATTACATAATATTTGGAAAATAATATTATGTAATTTGGGCCTTAATTTATTTACATATTAGATTTATTTCAATAAATGATCAATTTTTATTAAAAAATTTGTTCTTTTTTTAAAATTCGCTTATAGCTGGGAAAAATTAATTTGTGTGATTAAAACCAAAAATGAGAACCTTATAATTAATTGGAAATGTTTAATACGATATCATTCCAAAAGTAATGGGAACGTACATTACGGAACTCCTACCGCATAAAAAATGAAAACATTTTCCATTTAAAAAATTCGTATGTTAAAAATTTGCTTTTCATTTGATAAAAATGATCTGTGCCAATTATTATAATTGGCACTGTGCCAATAATAGCCAATTATTAAAGTTAGACAAATGAGATAAGTCGTAGAAATAAAATTTGCCAGAGCTATGTTCTTTAAATGCAAAAAACTTCTTATCAATTATAATCTCAACATATAGCAGTAAAATTTAGATTCGTAAAATGTTCTATGTAATTAGTGTCGCAGTATAAAATGAAAACATGAACTCTAAAAGTAACGGAAATGAATAGGATCGAAGCTTTTGAAATGTGGGTACATTGTAGAAATTTCTCGAATAGACAGTGTCCAAGGAACACCGAGGTTCCTGAAACAAAGAGAGTGAGCTACTTTACGCAATTAAATGCCGAAAAATAACATACTCTGGACATGATATGACGAACTGAAAATATTATCTAGTACAATTTATAATACATAGCGGCATAATAAGGAAAAAGAGTCATCGAGAGAAAACAAAATATCATGAAAAAGGGACTGAGTAACATTAGAAATTGAACCGGTTTGAGAGACTTTTCAGTTCTAATGGAATCTGCTAGAGACCGAGAAATATATAAAGAAATTGTCAATAACATCAACTATATAATATATAGGTATGAGGAAGGATTCAATATTCGGAAACGAAGATGCAGAAGAAGAAGAAATTGCATACTTCTAGGATCACATCCAAAAAATTAATAAGCAATTTTTGCTGTTACTTTCATGATTTTTCATAAATTTGAAAAAAGCGTGGTTAAGCGTGGTGCAAAAGGTGAATTTTCGATAAGCGAAATTTTAAAGTCAATGGAGGAAAGAGATGTAGGAAGAAATAAGTTTTTTCATCATACGGTCTTATCAGTAAAATCAACAGATTGTGTAAAACCAAAAATTCTATGCCTTACTGCAAATGTTAGATTTTTTAAAAAAAAAAAAAATTGTTTGATGTTTAACCAGCTTTTCCACCACAAAGGGAGCAATTTACAAAAAATGATATTTTTAGGACTGGTATGAAAAAATGATTATTAGGACTAACTAAAAGAGGAGCTAATAAAAAACAAGTTGCTCGTTTTTACAAACAAGACCTCTTTTTTCAACTTTCAATACCTTTTCAAAAAAAATTTCCACATCTTCTTTATATTCTTCAGAAAATTTTTTCACAAATATTTATGCTTATAATTTAAAACAATAATTATCTCTACGAATTCCTACTTCTATTAAAAATTTCTCTTTATTTGCACTTAAAAAATTTCGTTACTACACAAGTATATTAAAACTTTAGAAGTTATATTGCGCAAAAAAACTTTTTATATTTTAATTCCATTTAAAAGTATACATTAAAGAAGAATTATATTCAATTTAACACTAAATTTTTAAATTACATTCATGTTATTTTCGTTTTAGGAAACGGCAACGTGTAATAAAATGAATAAATCAAACCAGTTCGTTTCCAAAGTAACCTTGATTTTCTATATCATTTCCATTACTACAGAAAATATCTCGAAAATATTTATAAATTTTATGAGCTTATGCAAGTTAAAATTGTAATAATAAAGAAAAACTTTTTAAATTTACTTTTTTTTGTTACCTTTTTAGAATATCTTCTATAAAATAATATAAAAATATTTTTTCATTTACATTTAATTGATTGGCCGTCAGTCTTACGTTCTAGTATAGTTTTTATAATTTTGTGAGTAAATTTATTCATTGTTCAATATTAAATGAAGTTAAAAATGAGAGAAGTCTCGAAATATTGTGAATTTACGAGGAGGAAAAATTTTTTAGTTCAGCTGTTTTTAGTTGAAATTATTTCGCTTGATTTGTCAGTTATTGCCGACAAATTAATTGAACTAAATTTGAACTGCACATAGCGCTAAGAAGAATAATAATTTTCATGTAAATTCTATTCGGGTGTATAAGTTCGTGTAACCGGTGGAAATCGTGAAATTTGCTTTAATTTACAGAATGTGTTAGACTCGGTGGTACTCCCACAGTATTAGATCAAGATAAACAAAAACATAATGAGTGATTTCTTTTTTTTACTATGATCAATTCCTAAATTCCAAAATTTTCTTGTATAGGGTTTTTCAATTTGCGTGAATCAGACTCTTATGTTATTTTGAAATTGCTTACCTGAAAAAAAATTAGAATTTGATTATTTTGATGAGCTTTTTCTATTTATATCAATTCGGATTGCGGAAGAAATAACAATTAAAATTTTTCATTTTGTAGATTGTAAATTGTAAAGCCCACCCCCCTCCCCCCCCTCGCCGGCCTTGGTACGAGGCGCAGCCCTTCATCACCCGCTCGAAATTCTCCACCTTGATGTACTCGAGTTATTTGTGGCCCCCGCCGTTACAGTAAAGTTCTCCAGCAATACACTCTCCCAAACAGTGTATTAAAGTCTCTCTATCTTCCTTACAGAACCTGCATTTTGTATATATTACAACAAAATGTGCTTGCAAAATTTTTTAAATTTTTTACCAAACTTTTATTTTCTATTCACATACTCTTATAAAATGTTCTATTCAATTTTCTTCCTCTTCAATTTATATAATATAATATACTTGAAAACTATTCAGCAATTTATAATAAATATATTTCATATACATTTAACTATACATATATACAAACATAAATTATTTTATAATATAGTTACCTATATTACTAAAAATATTACAAACAATTACAAAACTATGAACTCCTATAATATTTTGGTTTATGTACTATGGAAATTGTTAAGGATGGAAAATTATTATGCATAGGTACATAAAATATGATGAATTTTTCCTTTTATTTTTTTTTTTTTTCAAATTACTGCATATGTCAGTTACTACCGTCTGTAGATATAAATTATTCACTTAATAATTTCTGGAACAGCAAAAAAACAAAAAACAGGAGTAAAAATGTTGAAAAGGATAAAAATTATGATGAGATGAGATAAGGAAGATATTATTATCAACGCATTCCTACATATTATTATATAACGTTGATATCCTTAAATATTTACAAAAAAAAAAATATTATAATATGAGGATTTTTTGTTTTTGTAAATAGATTAAATTACTATGGTATTTTCGCGGTTAAAAAGAGATAATAAAATGCATTTAAGCTCAATGAAAAGAGATTTTTTATTTCTTCTTGTTTTTTTTTTTTTTTTTTGTGTTCAGATTCAGTGAATCAATGAATATTACTTAATATATTTTATGATAAATGTACATGTATATGTTAAGACAAATGATCATGTACTTGCGAAAGAATATTGAGAGAAGAGAATACTAATTTAAAGGTGGGGAAAATTGTTATACGTGAAAAAAAAAAATTATGGATTTATTGATGTGAAAATATGATGGAAGTTGTTACTATTATTCAGCTTATTATTTAAAGAGTACAAGTTGAATGAATGGTAGTTTTATATTTTAACATTTGAAATTTTATTATTGATTTATTATTGTATATATATATATATATATTACTGCTGTGTATCTTTAAAGTTGATATTTGATTTGTAATTATAAAAGTATATGATTTAGCTTAAAGGATGACATTAAGTAGTTTATACGTATATATATATATTTTCATAATAAATGAATATATATATTTTTAGTTAAGGTGTTGCCATATTGAAAATGTATTTGATTATTTTTTAATTTTATATTGTATTTTCATTGTGATATTATAATTGAAGAGGAAGAAGTGGACTTGTTTTGTGTAAAATTACCCTCTTAAAGGCAAGCAGAGAAATTCAAATTTAAAATTTTGAATTTATAAAAAAAAAACGAGAATATATGTAGTTGATCCTGATTCTATGACGAATGAATGATTTTAAATGTTGGAGATAATTGAAATGTGGTAGTTACCATAAAGACCTATATAAACTAAAAGAGTTTTACTTAAAATGTGGTCATTATTCATCACCAAATTTGCTTGTTCAAAATTTCAGTATTGTAGTTTCAATTGTTTCTGTGCTATAAACAAACAGCTTATGAAATTGTGTGGTAACTACCACAAGCAATTGAGAAATTTGAACGGCTTTTTTTTAAACATAACCGCCCTCTAAGAATATATTTTCTTGTGAAAATATTCGAAACTATGCGCTGAATGAGATATTGGCAAATAGTTTTTAAAGTTGTATGGCAGCTATTACAAGCACTCATGAAATTTCAATAATTTTTAAAGAATATAGTTGCCATTTTACCATATTAATTTTTGCAAAATTTCATTATTGTAGGTTGAACAGTTTTTTAATATATAGCCAAATAATTTTTCAAGTTGTATGGTAGTTACCAGATAATAATTATTCCTTTGTAAAGGTTGTTGTTGGAATTAATCGGAATTAATGAATTGAATTAAATTGAAATACAACCTTTGTCTTATACCCCCCTTGGCTGCAACAAAATGTGTAAGACAATTAGTCTTGCATGTCGAGAATACGTTATAAGTGAAAAAATAAATTTATAATATCATTGAAGCAATATAATTATGAATGCTTTTGCATATTCTTGTGCAAGAATATTATAATGAACATTGAAAATAATGACAAAAATGGCAATTTAGGTCATTTTTTGTGACACGTATTTGCTCTTAAATAAATATATATTATAATGTTTGAGGTCTATATACTATATAGTTTATAGAAAATATATTCTATATAGTGTATGCAAATAATATTTTTGTATGTTGATAAGAAATGCGCACATGGTCCCTTTATGTACCTGCATTTTATGCTATATTTGGTGTGTGATTTAAAAAAAAAAACAAATTTTTTTTTTTCCCGCTATCTAGACACTCTAATATAAAACAACAAAAATATTATTTTCTTTAGTGTAATATAGTTTGTTACGGTAATAACAAACCGTATTTTGCTATCATAATGCTTTGCCATTGTAATGTAATATGCCTATTATGATTTACCTAGCCAAAATATAACCAGAAAAAGAAAAATATTTTCATATAACTAGTATGTATTCAATATCTGTTATATAGGTATGACACATTGAAAGTGAAATAAAAAAAAAACGGTATTGCAGATATTTTAATTCGAAATTAAAGTTTTCAACAAAATAAACACTATTATATAAGTAAATAATATTAAATTTAAAAGCTTACAAATTTTAAATTATTTGAAAATATTGGAGTAGCAAAATTGCTAACAATATACTGCTTAATATCTGGGTGTAGTATAATTTTTGGGCGATTATAGTCTAAATAATTTGAAAATCACAATTTTAGTTCACTTTTTTACTAAATTTTAGTGCCTTTTTTATTAAATTTTAGTTACGAGCTTGTATACTAGTCGAAAATTTTCATTTGCTTTCTATTAAAGTGCCATAACTTTAGACTTACAGAATTCCAAGAGTACTGCAATATTATTGAATGCAAAAAGAAATACGGTTGCAGAGCTTCTGTTTCAATTTTATCAAAAATATCAATATTCCAATATTACACTTATTTTTATGTTCTGCTTATTATTCAGGATAACTTCAGGAACTTAATGAAACATACATAAAATAAATTTGTTTCTCAAATTATTGCATTCTGGTATAAACTTTTTTTTTATTATTCGATTGTAGCAATTGTAAAAGATTGCGTTCATATTTTATCGTTATTATTTTGTAGAACTTAAAAATTAGTTATGATTTCTTTGCCAACAAAACAGAAAAGAGGTGCCCAGTTAAACAATAATAATTGTTTTTTATTTTTACTCCTTTTACTCCTGATTGTGGTGGATAAAGTTTTCTTTTTAAAAAAGCATATTTTCTTTTATAATTGTATTTGTCTTTGCCTAAATTGTTTTATATTTTGTAGATTTTTCTTATGGCTAGTAATAAATAAATTTTGAAAAAAAAAAGAAACGAAAAATTAAATTCGTGTTTTCCTGTAATTTTTCTCTCGTTTTCTTCAACCTAATAAATTTTCAAAGTTTTTTACCACCAAATGAGAATTTATTTGTAATAAATTCAATAGTTACAACCTTTTTCTTATTTTTTTTTTCAACAAAATATCTTATAGTTCATTCATATAGAAAGTTTCCTCAGAAATGGTTGTATAATTCATCAAGAATATTATGGAAATGATAAGTAAAAGAAAATGGAATTAATGAAAAGGAATTTTTATAATTGAAAAACATATTGTGTAAAGTGATAAGCTGCACACAATAAGCTTACAAGTCGAGTTTTGCGTCTATTTAATGGTTTTTTACACAACGATACTAAACGGAAGTTCCTAAAATAAAATTGTAATTCAGTATTGCTTTGAATTCCAAATAAATGTGTAATTTATCTTAAGAAAAATGTTACATGTTAAGTAAAGTTGACATGGTGCACAAAGGAACTCATTCATATCATTTACATTTTAAACTTTCTCATATCCTAATTTTTCAAAAACCAATTGAAATCTCTGCCACTTGCGTTGTGTAAATCCTATCGAGTAGATCGAGAAAGATTTTCCTTCTCTGTTTCCTTCTCGTCATAGCCGTTTGAAAAACATCGTTAGCATTACTAGTGAAATGTCCTTTGCCTTAAAAATCCTTGATATTCAAAAAATCTTTCATTGAAAACGTTGATATTTTTCCAAAATATAAAAATTTTTTTTTCGGTGTATAAAAAGAAAACTATTATTTCTTCGGTACAAAATTCTTCTCAGAGAAGAAAATAGGCTAAGATGGAGTCTGAAATGAATTGTTGAAATTAATAATGAAAATTATTTATTAATTGCTGATTCGTATTGCCATTGATATAAAATTTTACTGAATTTCAGTCTCAAATTGAATATTAAAAATTTAAATTATCTAGCTCAATTACAAAGAAAAGTATGCTAACTTTAGTGATTATGTTTGGCAATAACAAAAAAAAAAAACCTTAAAGAGCAAATAAACAATCCTTAATAAAAAATTTTTTTTTATGAATTTTATATATGTATGTGTGTGCATTTTGTATAATAGTATTAATATAAAATTGATTACGCAACAGTGTATGCCTTTTACAAAATTAACTATTGATGAATGACGCATAAACAAAGAGTCTGCAATGAAGCTTGGTTATTTTCTGCTGTTTTTTTTGTTTTTGTGTTTTTTTTTTCTCAAATGACTTACATAAAAGGCCGGAAATTATTAAAGAACCGATATCCCATTTTATTTGATTATTGTTGTTTTTTTTTTTGTTTTTCTTGTTTTGTTAATTTAAACCTTTGTTTTATTTTTTGTTTTGTATTTGCGTAATGAAATTTTACTATGTGTATTTTTTTATAAACACATAAATATAAACATGTTAATATTAATTTATATATATATATACATGTGTGCAATTAGTCAATAAACACTGAATGCACTTATTAAATTTTTATGTACATTGTATCTAGCTTTTTTTTTTGCCGCTTTTTCGTAAATTGAAGAGGAAATGACAGAACAGGGATCACTATGTACTATATGTACATTCTATGATAACAATAAGAGTAATAACAACAATAGTGATGAGAGAAAAAAATGCCTAAGCGATTGAGTGGTTGTGTGTATGTGAATAATTGCACACGCCATTATTTTAAAATAAAAAGAAAAATACCGGAACGTAATTGCAACTCTATATAAAGTTAAAAAAAATGACTTCTTTAAATTAAAAAAAAAAAATAGTTATTCACAATAGATACAATAAAAGTTAAATTATAAATGGGAATGATTGTAGATAGAAAAAAAAAAACAGAAAAAAAAATTAGTATATAAAATTTTTCTTTGCCTTATACCGCTAACGCCGCTAACCTATAGTGAAGTAGCACTAAGTATTTTTGAGCTAGTTTTATCCTTTCTCTTTTCATATTTAATTAATTTGAAAAATTTTTTAAATTACATTTTTCTTTCTAGATACGTATAAGTTGTTTATTACTTTTGAAGTATTCACAAACAATTTCGCAGAAATCTGAAGATCGAGGGAGTGTAAAAGTGATTATAATAATGTTACAGGCAACAGGCAAACACAAATAAAATGGCTCTAATTTCAGTATTCCTCACATGAATAAATTAAAAAGTTTTGAGATGTGGATTTATAGAAGAATGCTGAAAATATTCTGGGTACGCCATATCACTAATGAAGAAGTTTTCAGAATAAACAACGATTAAAAGAAGAAAAATTTCCTTGGCCATGCAATGTGTGGTACGAAATATTAATTTCTTCAGTTAATAGTTGAAGGTAAAATCGAAGGAAGAAGAGGTATAGAAAGTAAGCAGCTATCATGCTTGAGAAACATCCGCAACTAGACAAGAATAAGAACGGCATGAGAGTTATTTCATTGTGAGTTATTTAAACTTTAGTGTTAAATATAGAGATCGAACTAGTTATGATATTGGCCCATTTCGTCCGATTCACCTTTTAGGATAACGTTCATTTAACAACTTTTTTACATTTCATTCGCAATAAGCTGATACACCAAAGTGTATAGTAGATCAGTTAATTAAAATTACGAATAACCATTTTTTATAAAGCATTGAAGCTTGAATTTTTGTAATTATCAAATTTTGAAATTTTGAATTGCGGCCCCATTGTGTTTAGGCCCCATTATGGTTTTATGAGGTAAAATAATTATTATCTTGAATTAAAACCTTAATAAAATTTTCGACAGTTTTCTTCTTACAAAAAAATGGGCCGTACACAGCCGAAAAAGATATTTAATATTTTTAATATTTTGTGTTTTCAAACATACATTCATATATACATATGTATGTGTACTATAAGTATTTACATAAAAATAATAATATTTTCATGTGAATATTTTATTTTCTTTAATTGTGTACTTTATATACGCAATTTCAAGAAAAAAAAATCTTAAATAAAAATCACGAAATTGTTATCATTGCAAAGGAGTACAAGAATTGCATGACTACATCTTACAATAGAGTAATCTTCAGTTAGTAAATTTGAAAACATTCAAGTATAGCATTAAATTACGAGCAGTAAATGTTGTACACCCAATATTTTTGTCTAAATCCAATTTTTACTACAAAAATTTTTTTGAGTATAATTAAAATTTTAAGTATGCCTATCAAAATTTGTATACTTTTCTTTTAAAGGAATTACGATGTAAAATGTGTAACCACAAATTTTCCACTACATTATCACACTGTTACATAATAATGTGCACTATACCACTACGAGGATATGTACAAGTAATTACACACATTGTTTCTATATTGATTTAATTATCATATTTCTCTTGTATAATTATTGATTGTTGTCTCTCTATACTTGATCTCATATCATCACAAAATACAAATTTTTTTTTGTATATGAAATTAAAAAAATTCATAACCATAATATAAAAACTTGTTGTAAACGATATAACAAAATTTACATAATCTCATAACGCATTTATGCGTATATATGTGTGTGAAAAATAATTCTATAAAAACACCTACGTAAATCCTTACATAATAATAAATACACACTTATATGTTCGTATAGAAATAAAGAAAAACATCAAATGAATTTCAGAAAATTGTCGATTCATAAAAACAGAAAACAATAACAGAATAACAAAACAAAACAAAAAAAAAAAGGATTTTTTTTTTACTTATAGTTTCTTTAGATTTGTACATTTTTCTCATCCTTTGATCTATTTCATTAAGTTGCATTGCATATGCCTATAGAGTTTTTTTCTTTATTTTTTTGAAATTCTAATACAAACGTATATAGTCTATTGTTTTTCATCTAGAAGCGGTCTTATACAACAATAATACAATTCATATATCATAAGATAAATATTTTACATACACACACCTACACAAAATCTATATACATAACATTATGTAATAATGTATATGTATGTCTGTTAAAAACAAAGCCGTCGGAAAAGTATAAAAAAGTAGTTTTTTTTTTTTTGATATAAAGTGACCTAAATTTTTTTTTTACTATCTTTTGTAATTACTAGACATTTTCTATCTATTTTCTCTATATAATGCAAATTTTTTTTTTTTTTGAGTCTATAAAATATTGTGTTTGAGTGTAGAATATGTAAAATTTTTTAAGTCTACAATGTATGTATGTGGGTGTATTTTATTATAGGAATATTGTTATTATAAAAAAGTAATGCATGTAATTGTATTTATAGCTCGAATCGGTAATTGTTCAAATACATTATGCATATAATTTTCAATATGTTTCAAAGTAAAGTATCTATTATACTTGTCTAAGAGCTAAAATATACTTGTTGTTTTTTTGTTTTATCTTTTATTTTTGGATTTCGTATTTAGATAAAACAAAAAAAAAAAATAATATGAGAGAAATATATTTTTGGTATATGTGCGCCTACTATGTGTATAGGAAGTTTGTATTTATTAAAATAGATAAATGAACAAGGGTGCTAGATTTTTATTATTGAAAGTGTTATTGCTATACTAACAGCTTAAAGAAAAATAGTGAGTTGATTAAGAGGCGTTACAAAAGTTTTAAATCAAACTCCTCCTTTTGAAGCTTTAAAATGCGATAAAATTAAGAAAATATTAATTTCAGCTTGTTTTTAAATAAGTAAGGGCTGGGGTGATTTAGATAATCCAAAACACGACTACTGGCAAAGTCACTACAACTGGCATAGTAAATCGAATTGTAAACATTAACCGATTTTTCAAAAAGTAATTTCCCGTATAATAAAATTCAAATACACAAAAAGGTGGGCAACTATTGCCAAAACAGAGTAATTAACAGTATAAAAAACACAATTGCTCTTCAGCTTATTCTCAACTCATTAAGTTTTCTAATACGTATAATTAGAAAAAAATTGTATGAAATTGCAATAAAAATACAAAGTTTCGGTGAATTTTGTGTCAAAATGTCAAAATGAGCAGAAATTACACAAAGCACACACATTTTATTCGCTAATAAGCCAAAAAATATTAAGTGGAAGGACCTTAATTCGAAAAATCTCGATCAGGGTTAATTCATTTTTCAAAAACTTGTTTGCTAAGGCTATTGTAAACTCTTGTTTCTCAATTCAAATTTTCAAGATAATCAAAGCTCTTTAATGTCAAAAATGACTAGTTTTCTTAAACCATAATTAATTTTCCTTAATAATAGCTGTACATTATTCTTCCATATAAAATTGATCAAGTCAGTGGTCATTTAATTTTGGAGCAAGGAATGGATAAATTATGAATTGTAAATAAATTGAAAAATTTATATTTTGAGTATTTCAGTTTTTCCCGGATTTCAAATAGCCCCGTCTAATTTCGAATTATTAGAGAACAAAATGAGAGCCCTGAATATTACGTCAGTTTCGTCCTTTTATTTTGTGATAAAGTTACAAATAAAAAATTGTCTTGTAGAGACACTGGTTGTAGAGACCTTGTCCTTCTCTAATATTATGTAACAATTTTTAAATTACTATCCACAAAAAAATTTGTAATATTATTCTGAAATTGATAAAATTTTCATTTTGGATTGTTTTAACTGACACCCACAATATCAAAAAAAAAAAAAAAACAAATCTGATATTAGATATTGTAGTGAAAAAATTGTTCAAAAAAAAAAAAAAACAACAAAATGAATTTTTCTAAGTCAGCCCATTTTACATTGGGTTGATTTTGTTTTTTTTTCTCTCTCTCTCTCTCAAACTGTGTATATAAAAATAAGAAAGATATCAAACAAAAAATTGTTGTTACGTCTAGGAGGCAAAATAAAAATGAGTAGTTTGTCCTAGAAAAAAAAAATGAATTTTTGTTTTTGTTTCTCTGTTTGTCTTTATATTTTTGTCTTTTCCTCTTTTTGTTTTTTGTTATTGTTTCGCTATGGGATTTTTTTTTTATTTCCGCTTCGTTTATAGTTTGAAAGTTAAAAAATTTTTTGAATACACAAAAAAGCGAAAAAACAAAATGAAGAATAAAAGAGAAAGATGCAAAAAGCAATCTTTTTATTATAAAATAAATCATTATCATTACTACCATCGGGATGTAATGGGTAACGACGAGACAAATAGAAGTAGCACAGCTATTTTAACATAGCGGCACGTAGTTCTATAGTTTATAACAGAGAATGTGTTAAGAATGGGAAGAAAAGTGCTCCTCTTTTGAATTTTTTCTTTTTGCGTTTTAAAAAATTTTTTTTTTTTGAAAAGTAGTCTAATGATAAGAGGCTGAAAATATTTTATAGGCACACATATTCATACGTATGTATTTATGTATGTATATGTTAGAAGTGTATGCAAATAATGTATGTATGTATATATTTAAAAATTCACTGAGTATATAGAAAAAAAAAGTATTAATGTAAAATTGTAAAATTAGAGCAGACATAGCAAAAGTTATGATTGGATTGTTTTTGTGGATAGATTTTTGTGGTGTCGCAAAAAACGAAAAGACTAATAATGTTTACAAAAGAAATACAGCAAAAAAAAAAAATTTTCAACTTAAATTTTTGCTGTCTTTTTACTCAAATGATCGATTACTCACAACCCCTGCATATACAAATATTAAAGTAACGAAAAATTATTAAATATATATTTATTTACTATTGTATGTTGACTGGAG